>NC_089681.1:94365848-95565848 GCF_031753505.1 Anomalospiza imberbis
GACCCAACCGGCCCCCACCTCTAACCTGGGCTACCCTGACAGTCCCAAGGGAACTCTACTTGAAGACATCAGCAACCTGGACTGGCATCTTTTCCTTACCGGGACAAGGACCGGTATTTTTCTCAAGGAGACTGTGGCCTTGTGTGGCCGGCCGCCTCCAAAAAATCCAAATGATTAAAGATATGTCCCAGACCCAACCTGCCCCCACCTCAAACCTGTGCTGCCCTGACAGTCCAAAGGGAACCCGACAAACTGACATCAGCAACCTGGACTGGCAATTTTTCCTTACAGGGAAAAGGACCGGTCTTTTTCTCGAGGAGCCTTTGGCCTTGAGTTGCCCTCCGCCTCCAAAAAATCCAAACGATTAAAGATATGTCCCAGACCCAACCTGCCCCCACCTCAAACCTGCGCTGTCCAGACAGTCCCAAGGGAACCCTACAAACTGACATCAGCAACCTGGACCGGCAACTTTTCCTTACAGGGAAAAGGACCGGTCTTTTTCTCAAGGAGCCTGTGGCCTTGGGTGGCCGGATGGCTCCAAAAAATCCAAACGATTAAAGATATGTCCCAGACCTAACCTGCCCCCACTACAAACTTGTGCTGCCCTGACAGTCCCAAGAGAATGCTATAAACTGACATGAGGAACCTGCCCTGGCAACTTTTCCTTAACAGGGAAAAGGGCTGGTGTTTGTCTCCAAGGGCTTTTGGCCTGGAGTGGCCGGACGCCTCCAAAAAATCCAAACAATTAAGGATAAGTCCCAGACCCAACCGGCCCCCACCTCTAACCTGTGCTACCCTGACAGTCCCTAGGGAACCCTACAAAGTGACAGCAGGATCCTGGGCTGGACACTTTTCCTTCCCAGCGAAAATAGCCGGTGTTTTCCTGCAGGGGCCATTGTCCTACAGTGGCCTGACGCCTCCAAAAAATCCAAACTATTAAAGATATTTCCCAGACCCAACCTGCCCCCACCTCAAAACTGTGCTGCCTTGACAGTGCCAAGGGAACTCCACAAACTGACATCAGCAACCTGGACTGGCAATTTTTCCTTACAGGGAAAAGGACTGGTCTTTTTCTCAAGGAGACTGTGGCCTTGGGTGGCCGGCCGCCTCCAAAAAATCCAAACGATTAAAGATATGTCCCAGACCTAACTTGCCCCCATCTCTAACCGGTGCTTCTCAGACAGTCCAAAGGGAACCCTACAAACTGACATCAGCAACCAGGGCTTGCAACTTTTCCTTCACAGGGAATACAGCCGGTGTTTGTCTCCAAGGGCCTTTGTCCCTGAGTAGCCGGATGCCTCCAAAAACTCCAAACGATTAAAGATATGTCCTAGACCCAACCTGCCCCCACTACAAACTTGTGCTGCCCTGACAGTCCCAAGAGAACGCTATAAACTGACAAGAGGAACCTGGGCTCCTGGGCTCTCAACTTTTCCTTCACAGGGAAAAGGGCTGGTGTTTGTCTTCAAGGGCCTTTGTCCCAGAGTGGCCAGCCGCCTCCAAAATATCCAAACTATTAAAGATATGTCCCAGACCCAACCTGCCCCCACCTCAAACCTGTGCTTCCCTGACAGTCCCAAGGGAACCCTACCAACTGACAAGAGGAACCTGCCCTGGAAACTTTTCCTTCACAGGGAAAATGGGTGGTTTTTTCTCGATGAGTCTTTGGCCTTGAGTGGCCGGCCTCCTCCAAAAAATCCAAACGATGAAGGATATGTCCCAGACCCAACATTCCCCAAGCTCTTACATGTGCTGCCCTGACAGTCCAAAAAGAACCCTATAAACTGACATCAGGAACCTGGGCTGGCAACTTTTCCTTAAAAGGGAATACGGCTGGTGTTTGTCTCCAAGGGCTTTTGGCCTTGACTTGCCAGATGACTCCAAAAAATCCAAACGATTAAAGATATGTCCCAGACCCAACCGGCCCCCACCTCTAACCTGTGCTACCCTGACAGTCCCTAGGGAACCCTACAAAGTGACAGCAGGATCCTGGGCTGGACACTTTTCCTTCCCAGGGAAAATGGGCCGGTGTTTTCCTGCAGGGACCTTTGACCTTGAGTGGCTGGCCGCCTCCAAAAAATCCAAATGATTAAAGATATGTCCCAGACCCAACCTGCCCCCACCTCAAATTTGTGCTGCCCTGACAGTCCAAAGGGAACCCTACAAACTGACATCAGCAACCTGGACTGGCAATTTTTCCTTACAGGGAAAAGGACCGGTCTTTTTCTCGAGGAGCCTTTGGCCTTGAGTTGCCATCCGCCTCCAAAAAATCCAAACGATTAAAGATATGTCCCAGACCCAACCTGCCCCCACCTCAAACCTGCGCTGTCCAGACAGTGCCAAAGGAGCCCTACAAACTGACATCAGCAACCTGGACCGGCAACTTTTCCTTACAGGGAAAAGGACCGGTCTTTTTCTCAAGGAGCCTGTGGCCTTGGGTGGCCGGCCGCCTCCAAAAAATCCAAACGATTAAAGATATGTCCCAGACCTAACCTGCCCCCACCACAAACTTGTGCTGCCCTGACAGTGCCAAGGGAACCCTATAAACTGACATCAGGAACCTGGGCTGGCAACTTTTCCTTCAAAGGGTAAAGGGCCGGTGTTTGTCTCCAAGGGCTTTTGGCCTTGAGTGGCCGTACGCCTCCAAAAAATCCAAACGATTAAAGATACTTCCCAGACCCAACCTGCCCCCACCTCAAACCTGTGCTGCCCTGACAGTCCCAAGGGAACCCTACAAACTGACATCAGCAACCTGGACTGGCAATTTTTCCTTACAGGGAAAAGGACCGGTCTTTTTCTCGAGGAGCCTTTGGCCTTGAGTTGCCGTCCGCCTCCAAAAAATCCAAACGATTAAAGATATGTCCCAGACCCAACCTGCCCCCACCTCAAACCTGCGCTGTCCAGACAGTGCCAAGGGAACCCTACAAACTGACATCAGCAACCTGGACCGGCAACTTTTCCTTACAGGGAAAAGGACCGGTCTTTTTCTCAAGGAGACTGTGGCCTTGGGTGGCCGGCCGCCTCCAAAAAATCCAAACGATTAAAGATATGTCCCAGACCTAACCTGCCCCCACTACAAACTTGTGCTGCCCTGACAGTCCCAAGAGAATGCTATAAACTGACATGAGGAACCTGGGCTGGCAACTTTTCCTTAACAGGGAAAAGGGCTGGTGTTTGTCTCCAAGGGCTTTTGGCCTTGAGTGGCCGGACGCCTCCAAAAAATCCAAACAATTAAGGATAAGTCCCAGACCCAACCGGCCCCCACCTCTAACCTGTGCTACCCTGACAGTCCCTAGGGAACCCTACAAAGTGACAGCAGGATCCTGGGCTGGACACTTTTCCTTCCCAGCGAAAATGGCCGGTGTTTTCCTGCAGGGGCCATTGTCCTACAGTGGCCTGACGCCTCCAAAAAATCCAAACTATTAAAGATATTTCCCAGACCCAACCTGCCCCCACCTCAAAACTGTGCTGCCTTGACAGTGCCAAGGGAACTCCACAAACTGACATCAGCAACCTGGACTGGCAATTTTTCCTTACAGGGAAAAGGACTGGTCTTTTTCTCAAGGAGACTGTGGCCTTGGGTGGCCGGCCGCCTCCAAAAAATCCAAACGATTTAAGATATGTCCCAGACCTAACTTGCCCCCACCACAAACTTGTGCTGCCCTGACAGTGCCAAGGGAACCCTATAAACTGACATCAGCAACCTGGGCTGGCAACTTTTCCTTAACAGGGAAAAGGGCCGGTGTTTGTCTCCAAGGGCTTTTGGCCTTGAGTGGCCGGCCGTCTCCGAAAATCCAAATGATTAAAGATACTTCCCAGACTCAACCTGCCCCCACTTCAAACCGGTGCTTCTCTGACAGTCCCAAGGGAACCCTACAAACTGACATCAGCAACCAGGGCTGGCAACTTTTCCTTCACAGGGAATACAGCCGGTGTTTGTCTCCAAGGGCCTTTGTCCCTGAGTAGCCGGATGCCTCCAAAAACTCCAAACGATTAAAGATATGTCCTAGACCCAACCTGCCCCCACTACAAACTTGTGCTGCCCTGACAGTCCCAAGAGAACGCTATAAACTGACAAGAGGAACCTGGGCTCCTGGGCTCTCAACTTTTCCTTCACAGGGAAAAGGGCTGGTGTTTGTCTTCAAGGGCCTTTGTCCCAGAGTGGCCGGCCGCCTCCAAAATATCCAAACGATTAAAGATATGTCCCAGACCCAACCTGCCCCCACCTCAAACCTGTGCTTCCCTGACAGTCCCAAGGGAACCCTAGCAACTGACAAGAGGAACCTGCCCTGGAAACTTTTCCTTCACAGGGAAAATGGGTGGTTTTTTCTCGATGAGTCTTTGGCCTTGAGTGGCCGGCCTCCTCCAAAAAATCCAAACGATGAAGGATATGTCCCAGACCCAACATTCCCCAAGCTCTTACATGTGCTGCCCTGACAGTCCAAAAAGAACCCTATAAACTGACATCAGGAACCTGGGCTGGCAACTTTTCCTTAAAAGGGAATACGGCCGGTGTTTGTCTCCAAGGACCTTTGGCCTTGACTTGCCAGATGACTCCAAAAAATCCAAACGATTAAAGATATGTCCCAGACCCAACCGGCCTCCACCTCTAACCTGTGCTACCCTGACAGTCCCTAGGGTACCCTACAAAGTGACAGCAGGATCCTGGGCTGGACACTTTTCCTTCCCAGGGAAAATGGGCCGGTGTTTTCCTGCAGGAACCTTTGTCCTTGAGTGGCTGGCCGCCTCCAAAAAATCCAAATGATTAAAGATATGTCCCAGACCCAACCTGCCCCCACCTCAAATTTGTGCTGCCCTGACAGTCCAAAGGGAACCCTATAAACTGACATCAGCAACCTGGACTGGCAATTTTTCCTTACAGGGAAAAGGACTGGTCTTTTTCTCAAGGAGACTGTGGCCTTGGGTGGCCGGCCGCCTCCAAAAAATCCAAACGATTTAAGATATGTCCCAGACCTAACCTGCCCCCACCACAAACTTGTGCTGCCCTGACAGTGCCAAGGGAACCCTATAAACTGACATCAGGAACCTGGGCTGGCAACTTTTCCTTCAAAGGGTAAAGGGCCGGTGTTTGTCTCCAAGGGCTTTTGGCCTTGAGTGGCCGTACGCCTCCAAAAAATCCAAACGATTAAAGATACTTCCCAGACCCAACCTGCCCCCACTACAAACTTGTGCTGCCCTGACAGTCCCAAGGGAACCCTACAAACTGACATCAGCAACCTGGACTGGCAATTTTTCCTTACAGGGAAAAGGACTGGTTTTTTCTCAAGGAGACTGTGGCCTTGGGTGGCCGTCTGCCTCCAAAAAATCCAAACGATTAAAGATACTTCCCAGACCCAACCTGCCCCCACCTCAAACCTGTGCTGCCCTGAAAGTCCCAAGGGAACCCTACAAACTGACATCAGCAACCTGGACTGGCAATTTTTCCTTACAGGGAAAAGGACCGGTCTTTTTCTCGAGGAGCCTTTGGCCTTGAGTTGCCATCCGCCTCCAAAAAATCCAAACGATTAAAGATATGTCCCAGACCCAACCTGCCCCCACCTCAAACCTGCGCTGTCCAGACAGTGCCAAAGGAGCCCTACAAACTGACATCAGCAACCTGGACCGGCAACTTTTCCTTACAGGGAAAAGGACCGGTCTTTTTCTCAAGGAGCCTGTGGCCTTGGGTGGCCGGCCGCCTCCAAAAAATCCAAACGATTAAAGATATGTCCCAGACCTAACCTGCCCCCACCACAAACTTGTGCTGCCCTGACAGTGCCAAGGGAACCCTATAAACTGACATCAGGAACCTGGGCTGGCAACTTTTCCTTCAAAGGGTAAAGGGCCGGTGTTTGTCTCCAAGGGCTTTTGGCCTTGAGTGGCCGTACGCCTCCAAAAAATCCAAACGATTAAAGATACTTCCCAGACCCAACCTGCCCCCACCTCAAACCTGTGCTGCCCTGACAGTCCCAAGGGAACCCTACAAACTGACATCAGCAACCTGGACTGGCAATTTTTCCTTACAGGGAAAAGGACCGGTCTTTTTCTCGAGGAGCCTTTGGCCTTGAGTTGCCGTCCGCCTCCAAAAAATCCAAACGATTAAAGATATGTCCCAGACCCAACCTGCCCCCACCTCAAACCTGCGCTGTCCAGACAGTGCCAAGGGAACCCTACAAACTGACATCAGCAACCTGGACCGGCAACTTTTCCTTACAGGGAAAAGGACCGGTCTTTTTCTCAAGGAGACTGTGGCCTTGGGTGGCCGGCCGCCTCCAAAAAATCCAAACGATTAAAGATATGTCCCAGACCTAACCTGCCCCCACTACAAACTTGTGCTGCCCTGACAGTCCCAAGAGAATGCTATAAACTGACATGAGGAACCTGGGCTGGCAACTTTTCCTTAACAGGGAAAAGGGCTGGTGTTTGTCTCCAAGGGCTTTTGGCCTTGAGTGGCCGGACGCCTCCAAAAAATCCAAACAATTAAGGATAAGTCCCAGACCCAACCGGCCCCCACCTCTAACCTGTGCTACCCTGACAGTCCCTAGGGAACCCTACAAAGTGACAGCAGGATCCTGGGCTGGACACTTTTCCTTCCCAGCGAAAATGGCCGGTGTTTTCCTGCAGGGGCCATTGTCCTACAGTGGCCTGACGCCTCCAAAAAATCCAAACTATTAAAGATATTTCCCAGACCCAACCTGCCCCCACCTCAAAACTGTGCTGCCTTGACAGTGCCAAGGGAACTCCACAAACTGACATCAGCAACCTGGACTGGCAATTTTTCCTTACAGGGAAAAGGACTGGTCTTTTTCTCAAGGAGACTGTGGCCTTGGGTGGCCGGCCGCCTCCAAAAAATCCAAACGATTTAAGATATGTCCCAGACCTAACTTGCCCCCACCACAAACTTGTGCTGCCCTGACAGTGCCAAGGGAACCCTATAAACTGACATCAGCAACCTGGGCTGGCAACTTTTCCTTAACAGGGAAAAGGGCCGGTGTTTGTCTCCAAGGGCTTTTGGCCTTGAGTGGCCGGCCGTCTCCGAAAATCCAAATGATTAAAGATACTTCCCAGACTCAACCTGCCCCCACTTCAAACCGGTGCTTCTCTGACAGTCCCAAGGGAACCCTACAAACTGACATCAGCAACCAGGGCTGGCAACTTTTCCTTCACAGGGAATACAGCCGGTGTTTGTCTCCAAGGGCCTTTGTCCCTGAGTAGCCGGATGCCTCCAAAAACTCCAAACGATTAAAGATATGTCCTAGACCCAACCTGCCCCCACTACAAACTTGTGCTGCCCTGACAGTCCCAAGAGAACGCTATAAACTGACAAGAGGAACCTGGGCTCCTGGGCTCTCAACTTTTCCTTCACAGGGAAAAGGGCTGGTGTTTGTCTTCAAGGGCCTTTGTCCCAGAGTGGCCGGCCGCCTCCAAAATATCCAAACGATTAAAGATATGTCCCAGACCCAACCTGCCCCCACCTCAAACCTGTGCTTCCCTGACAGTCCCAAGGGAACCCTAGCAACTGACAAGAGGAACCTGCCCTGGAAACTTTTCCTTCACAGGGAAAATGGGTGGTTTTTTCTCGATGAGTCTTTGGCCTTGAGTGGCCGGCCTCCTCCAAAAAATCCAAACGATGAAGGATATGTCCCAGACCCAACATTCCCCAAGCTCTTACATGTGCTGCCCTGACAGTCCAAAAAGAACCCTATAAACTGACATCAGGAACCTGGGCTGGCAACTTTTCCTTAAAAGGGAATACGGCCGGTGTTTGTCTCCAAGGACCTTTGGCCTTGACTTGCCAGATGACTCCAAAAAATCCAAACGATTAAAGATATGTCCCAGACCCAACCGGCCTCCACCTCTAACCTGTGCTACCCTGACAGTCCCTAGGGTACCCTACAAAGTGACAGCAGGATCCTGGGCTGGACACTTTTCCTTCCCAGGGAAAATGGGCCGGTGTTTTCCTGCAGGAACCTTTGTCCTTGAGTGGCTGGCCGCCTCCAAAAAATCCAAATGATTAAAGATATGTCCCAGACCCAACCTGCCCCCACCTCAAATTTGTGCTGCCCTGACAGTCCAAAGGGAACCCTATAAACTGACATCAGCAACCTGGACTGGCAATTTTTCCTTACAGGGAAAAGGACTGGTCTTTTTCTCAAGGAGACTGTGGCCTTGGGTGGCCGGCCGCCTCCAAAAAATCCAAACGATTTAAGATATGTCCCAGACCTAACCTGCCCCCACCACAAACTTGTGCTGCCCTGACAGTGCCAAGGGAACCCTATAAACTGACATCAGGAACCTGGGCTGGCAACTTTTCCTTCAAAGGGTAAAGGGCCGGTGTTTGTCTCCAAGGGCTTTTGGCCTTGAGTGGCCGTACGCCTCCAAAAAATCCAAACGATTAAAGATACTTCCCAGACCCAACCTGCCCCCACTACAAACTTGTGCTGCCCTGACAGTCCCAAGGGAACCCTACAAACTGACATCAGCAACCTGGACTGGCAATTTTTCCTTACAGGGAAAAGGACCGGTCTTTTTCTCGAGGAGCCTTTGGCCTTGAGTTGCCGTCCGCCTCCAAAAAATCCAAACGATTAAAGATATGTCCCAGACCCAACCTGCCCCCACCTCAAACCTGCGCTGTCCAGACAGTCCCAAGGGAACCCTACAAACTGACATCAGCAACCTGGACTGGCAATTTTTCCTTACAGGGAAAAGGACCGGTCTTTTTCTCGAGGAGCCTTTGGCCTTGAGTTGCCGTCCGCCTCCAAAAAATCCAAACGATTAAAGATATGTCCCAGACCCAACCTGCCCCCACCTCAAACCTGCGCTGTCCAGACAGTCCCAAGGGAACCCTACAAACTGACATCAGCAACCTGGACCGGCAACTTTTCCTTACAGGGAAAAGGACCGGTCTTTTTCTCGAGGAGACTGTGGCCTTGGGTGGCCGGCCGCCTCCAAAAAATCCAAATGATTAAAGATATGTCCCAGACCTAACCTGCCCCCACTACAAACTTGTGCTGCCCTGACAGTCCCAAGAGAATGCTATAAACTGACATGAGGAACCTGGGCTGGCAACTTTTCCTTAACAGGGAAAAGGGCTGGTGTTTGTCTCCAAGGGCTTTTGGCCTTGAGTGGCCGGACGCCTCCAAAAAATCCAAACAATTAAGGATAAGTCCCAGACCCAACCGGCCCCCACCTCTAACCTGTGCTACCCTGACAGTCCCTAGGGAACCCTACAAAGTGACAGCAGGATCCTGGGCTGGACACTTTTCCTTCCCTGTGAAAATGGCCGGTGTTTTCCTGCAGGGGCCATTGTCCTACAGTGGCCTGACGCCTCCAAAAAATCCAAACTATTAAAGATATTTCCCAGACCCAACCTGCCCCCACCTCAAAACTGTGCTGCCTTGACAGTGCCAAGGGAACTCCACAAACTGACATCAGCAACCTGGACTGGCAATTTTTCCTTACAGGGAAAAGGACTGGTCTTTTTCTCAAGGAGACTGTGGCCTTGGGTGGCCGGCCGCCTCCAAAAAATCCAAACGATTAAAGATATGTCCCAGACCTAACCTGCCCCCACCACAAACTTGTGCTGCCCTGACAGTGCCAAGGGAACCCTATAAACTGACATCAGCAACCTGGGCTGGCAACTTTTCCTTAACAGGGAAAAGGGCCGGTGTTTGTCTCCAAGGGCTTTTGGCCTTGAGTGGCCGGCCGTCTCCGAAAATCCAAATGATTAAAGATACTTCCCAGACTCAACCTGCCCCCACTTCAAACCGGTGCTTCTCTGACAGTCCCAAGGGAACCCTACAAACTGACATCAGCAACCAGGGCTGGCAACTTTTCCTTCACAGGGAATACAGCCGGTGTTTGTCTCCAAGGGCCTTTGTCCCTGAGTAGCCGGATGCCTCCAAAAACTCCAAACGATTAAAGATATGTCCTAGACCCAACCTGCCCCCACTACAAACTTGTGCTGCCCTGACAGTCCCAAGAGAACGCTATAAACTGACAAGAGGAACCTGGGCTCCTGGGCTCTCAACTTTTCCTTCACAGGGAAAAGGGCTGGTGTTTGTCTTCAAGGGCCTTTGTCCCAGAGTGGCCGGCCGCCTCCAAAATATCCAAACGATTAAAGATATGTCCCAGACCCAACCTGCCCCCACCTCAAACCTGTGCTTCCCTGACAGTCCCAAGGGAACCCTAGCAACTGACAAGAGGAACCTGCCCTGGAAACTTTTCCTTCACAGGGAAAATGGGTGGTTTTTTCTCGATGAGTCTTTGGCCTTGAGTGGCCGGCCTCCTCCAAAAAATCCAAACGATGAAGGATATGTCCCAGACCCAACATTCCCCAAGCTCTTACATGTGCTGCCCTGACAGTCCAAAAAGAACCCTATAAACTGACATCAGGAACCTGGGCTGGCAACTTTTCCTTAAAAGGGAATACGGCCGGTGTTTGTCTCCAAGGACCTTTGGCCTTGACTTGCCAGATGACTCCAAAAAATCCAAATGATTAAAGATATGTCCCAGACCCAACCGGCCTCCACCTCTAACCTGTGCTACCCTGACAGTCCCTAGGGAACCCTACAAAGTGACAGCAGGATCCTGGGCTGGACACTTTTCCTTCCCAGGGAAAATGGGCCGGTGTTTTCCTGCAGGAACCTTTGTCCTTGAGTGGCTGGCCGCCTCCAAAAAATCCAAACGATTAAAGATATGTCCCAGACCCAACCTGCCCCCACCTCAAACCTGTGCTGCCCTGACAGTCCCAAGAGAATGCTATAAACTGACATGAGGAACCTGGGCTGGCAACTTTTCCTTACAGGGAAAAGGACTGGTCTTTTTCTCAAGGAGACTGTGGCCTTGGGTGGCCGGCCGCCTCCAAAAAATCCAAACGATTTAAGATATGTCCCAGACCTAACCTGCCCCCACCACAAACTTGTGCTGCCCTGACAGTGCCAAGGGAACCCTATAAACTGACATCAGGAACCTGGGCTGGCAACTTTTCCTTCAAAGGGTAAAGGGCCGGTGTTTGTCTCCAAGGGCTTTTGGCCTTGAGTGGCCGTACGCCTCCAAAAAATCCAAACGATTAAAGATACTTCCCAGACCCAACCTGCCCCCACCTCAAACCTGTGCTGCCCTGACAGTCCAAAGGGAACCCTACAAACTGACATCAGCAACCTGGACTGGCAATTTTTCCTTACAGGGAAAAGGACTGGTCTTTTTCTCAAGGAGACTGTGGCCTTGGGTGGCCGGCCGCCTCCAAAAAATCCAAACGATTTAAGATATGTCCCAGACCTTACCTGCCCCCACCACAAACTTGTGCTGCCCTGACAGTGCCAAGGGAACCCTATAAACTGACATCAGGAACCTGGGCTGGCAACTTTTCCTTCAAAGGGTAAAGGGCTGGTGTTTGTCTCCAAGGGCTTTTGGCCTTGGGTGGCCGGCCGCCTCCAAAAAATCCAAACGATTAAAGATACTTCCCAGACCCAACCTGCCCCCACTACAAACTTGTGCTGCCCTGACAGTCCCAAGGGAACCCTACAAACTGACATCAGCAACCTGGACTGGCAATTTTTCCTTACAGGGAAAAGGACCGGTCTTTTTCTCGAGGAGCCTTTGGCCTTGAGTTGCCGTCCGCCTCCAAAAAATCCAAACGATTAAAGATATGTCCCAGACCCAACCTGCCCCCACCTCAAACCTGCGCTGTCCAGACAGTCCCAAGGGAACCCTACAAACTGACATCAGCAACCTGGACTGGCAATTTTTCCTTACAGGGAAAAGGACCGGTCTTTTTCTCGAGGAGCCTTTGGCCTTGAGTTGCCGTCCGCCTCCAAAAAATCCAAACGATTAAAGATATGTCCCAGACCCAACCTGCCCCCACCTCAAACCTGCGCTGTCCAGACAGTCCCAAGGGAACCCTACAAACTGACATCAGCAACCTGGACCGGCAACTTTTCCTTACAGGGAAAAGGACCGGTCTTTTTCTCGAGGAGACTGTGGCCTTGGGTGGCCGGCCGCCTCCAAAAAATCCAAATGATTAAAGATATGTCCCAGACCTAACCTGCCCCCACTACAAACTTGTGCTGCCCTGACAGTCCCAAGAGAATGCTATAAACTGACATGAGGAACCTGGGCTGGCAACTTTTCCTTAACAGGGAAAAGGGCTGGTGTTTGTCTCCAAGGGCTTTTGGCCTTGAGTGGCCGGACGCCTCCAAAAAATCCAAACAATTAAGGATAAGTCCCAGACCCAACCGGCCCCCACCTCTAACCTGTGCTACCCTGACAGTCCCTAGGGAACCCTACAAAGTGACAGCAGGATCCTGGGCTGGACACTTTTCCTTCCCTGTGAAAATGGCCGGTGTTTTCCTGCAGGGGCCATTGTCCTACAGTGGCCTGACGCCTCCAAAAAATCCAAACTATTAAAGATATTTCCCAGACCCAACCTGCCCCCACCTCAAAACTGTGCTGCCTTGACAGTGCCAAGGGAACTCCACAAACTGACATCAGCAACCTGGACTGGCAATTTTTCCTTACAGGGAAAAGGACTGGTCTTTTTCTCAAGGAGACTGTGGCCTTGGGTGGCCGGCCGCCTCCAAAAAATCCAAACGATTAAAGATATGTCCCAGACCTAACCTGCCCCCACCACAAACTTGTGCTGCCCTGACAGTGCCAAGGGAACCCTATAAACTGACATCAGCAACCTGGGCTGGCAACTTTTCCTTAACAGGGAAAAGGGCCGGTGTTTGTCTCCAAGGGCTTTTGGCCTTGAGTGGCCGGCCGTCTCCGAAAATCCAAATGATTAAAGATACTTCCCAGACTCAACCTGCCCCCACTTCAAACCGGTGCTTCTCTGACAGTCCCAAGGGAACCCTACAAACTGACATCAGCAACCAGGGCTGGCAACTTTTCCTTCACAGGGAATACAGCCGGTGTTTGTCTCCAAGGGCCTTTGTCCCTGAGTAGCCGGATGCCTCCAAAAACTCCAAACGATTAAAGATATGTCCTAGACCCAACCTGCCCCCACTACAAACTTGTGCTGCCCTGACAGTCCCAAGAGAACGCTATAAACTGACAAGAGGAACCTGGGCTCCTGGGCTCTCAACTTTTCCTTCACAGGGAAAAGGGCTGGTGTTTGTCTTCAAGGGCCTTTGTCCCAGAGTGGCCGGCCGCCTCCAAAATATCCAAACGATTAAAGATATGTCCCAGACCCAACCTGCCCCCACCTCAAACCTGTGCTTCCCTGACAGTCCCAAGGGAACCCTAGCAACTGACAAGAGGAACCTGCCCTGGAAACTTTTCCTTCACAGGGAAAATGGGTGGTTTTTTCTCGATGAGTCTTTGGCCTTGAGTGGCCGGCCTCCTCCAAAAAATCCAAACGATGAAGGATATGTCCCAGACCCAACATTCCCCAAGCTCTTACATGTGCTGCCCTGACAGTCCAAAAAGAACCCTATAAACTGACATCAGGAACCTGGGCTGGCAACTTTTCCTTAAAAGGGAATACGGCCGGTGTTTGTCTCCAAGGACCTTTGGCCTTGACTTGCCAGATGACTCCAAAAAATCCAAATGATTAAAGATATGTCCCAGACCCAACCGGCCTCCACCTCTAACCTGTGCTACCCTGACAGTCCCTAGGGAACCCTACAAAGTGACAGCAGGATCCTGGGCTGGACACTTTTCCTTCCCAGGGAAAATGGGCCGGTGTTTTCCTGCAGGAACCTTTGTCCTTGAGTGGCTGGCCGCCTCCAAAAAATCCAAACGATTAAAGATATGTCCCAGACCCAACCTGCCCCCACCTCAAACCTGTGCTGCCCTGACAGTCCCAAGAGAATGCTATAAACTGACATGAGGAACCTGGGCTGGCAACTTTTCCTTACAGGGAAAAGGACTGGTCTTTTTCTCAAGGAGACTGTGGCCTTGGGTGGCCGGCCGCCTCCAAAAAATCCAAACGATTTAAGATATGTCCCAGACCTAACCTGCCCCCACCACAAACTTGTGCTGCCCTGACAGTGCCAAGGGAACCCTATAAACTGACATCAGGAACCTGGGCTGGCAACTTTTCCTTCAAAGGGTAAAGGGCCGGTGTTTGTCTCCAAGGGCTTTTGGCCTTGAGTGGCCGTACGCCTCCAAAAAATCCAAACGATTAAAGATACTTCCCAGACCCAACCTGCCCCCACCTCAAACCTGTGCTGCCCTGACAGTCCAAAGGGAACCCTACAAACTGACATCAGCAACCTGGACTGGCAATTTTTCCTTACAGGGAAAAGGACTGGTCTTTTTCTCAAGGAGACTGTGGCCTTGGGTGGCCGGCCGCCTCCAAAAAATCCAAACGATTTAAGATATGTCCCAGACCTTACCTGCCCCCACCACAAACTTGTGCTGCCCTGACAGTGCCAAGGGAACCCTATAAACTGACATCAGGAACCTGGGCTGGCAACTTTTCCTTCAAAGGGTAAAGGGCTGGTGTTTGTCTCCAAGGGCTTTTGGCCTTGGGTGGCCGGCCGCCTCCAAAAAATCCAAACGATTAAAGATACTTCCCAGACCCAACCTGCCCCCACTACAAACTTGTGCTGCCCTGACAGTCCCAAGGGAACCCTACAAACTGACATCAGCAACCTGGACTGGCAATTTTTCCTTACAGGGAAAAGGACCGGTCTTTTTCTCGAGGAGCCTTTGGCCTTGAGTTGCCCTCCGCCTCCAAAAAATCCAAACGATTAAAGATATGTCCCAGACCCAACCTGCCCCCACCTCAAACCTGCGCTGTCCAGACAGTCCCAAGGGAACCCTACAAACTGACATCAGCAACCTGGACCGGCAACTTTTCCTTACAGGGAAAAGGACCGGTCTTTTTCTCGAGGACACTGTGGCCTTGGGTGGCGGGCCGCCTCCAAAAAATCCAAACGATTAAAGATATGTCCCAGACCTAACTTGCCCCCACCACAAACTTGTGCTGCCCTGACAGTGCCAAGGGAACCCTATAAACTGATATCAGGAACCTGGGCTGGCAACTATTCCTTAACAGGGAATACAGCCGGTGTTTGTCTCCAAGTGCCTTTGTCCCTAAGTAGCCGGATGCCTCCAAAAACTCCAAACGATTAAAGATACTTCCCAGACTCAACCTGCCCCCACCTCAAACCGGTGCTTCTCTGACAGTCCCAAGGGAACCCTACAAACTGACATCAGCAACCAGGGCTGGCAACTTTTCCTTCACAGGGAATACAGCCGGTGTTTGTCTCCAAGGGCCTTTGTCCCTGAGTAGCCGGATGCCTCCAAAAACTCCAAACGATTAAAGATATGTCCTAGACCCAACCTGCCCCCACTACAAACTTGTGCTGCCCTGACAGTCCCAAGAGAACGCTATAAACTGACAAGAGGAACCTGGGCTCCTGGGCTCTCAACTTTTCCTTCACAGGGAAAAGGGCTGGTGTTTGTCTTCAAGGGCCTTTGTCCCAGAGTGGCCGGCCGCCTCCAAAATATCCAAACGATTAAAGATATGTCCCAGACCCAACCTGCCCCCACCTCAAACCTGTGCTTCCCTGACAGTCCCAAGGGAACCCTAGCAACTGACAAGAGGAACCTGCCCTGGAAACTTTTCCTTCACAGGGAAAATGGGTGGTTTTTTCTCGATGAGTCTTTGGCCTTGAGTGGCCGGCCTCCTCCAAAAAATCCAAACGATGAAGGATATGTCCCAGACCCAACATTCCCCAAGCTCTTACATGTGCTGCCCTGACAGTCCAAAAAGAACCCTATAAACTGACATCAGGAACCTGGGCTGGCAACTTTTCCTTAAAAGGGAATACGGCCGGTGTTTGTCTCCAAGGACCTTTGGCCTTGACTTGCCAGATGACTCCGAAAAATCCAAACGATTAAAGATATGTCCCAGACCCAACCGGCCTCCACCTCTAACCTGTGCTACCCTGACAGTCCCTAGGGAACCCTACAAAGTGACAGCAGGATCCTGGGCTGGACACTTTTCCTTCCCAGGGAAAATGGGCTGGTGTTTTCCTGCAGGGACCTTTGTCCTTGAGTGGCTGGCCGCCTCCAAAAAATCCAAATGATTAAAGATATGTCCCAGACCCAACCTGCCCCCACCTCAAATTTGTGCTGCCCTGACAGTCCAAAGGGAACCCTATAAACTGACATCAGCAACCTGGACTGGCAATTTTTCCTTACAGGGAAAAGGACTGGTCTTTTTCTCAAGGAGACTGTGGCCTTGGGTGGCCGGCCGCCTCCAAAAAATCCAAACGATTTAAGATATGTCCCAGACCTAACCTGCCCCCACCACAAACTTGTGCTGCCCTGACAGTGCCAAGGGAACCCTATAAACTGACATCAGGAACCTGGGCTGGCAACTTTTCCTTCAAAGGGTAAAGGGCCGGTGTTTGTCTCCAAGGGCTTTTGGCCTTGAGTTGCCGTACGCCTCCAAAAAATCCAAACAATTAAAGATACTTCCCAGACCCAACCTGCCCCCACCTCAAACCTGTGCTGCCCTGACAGTCCAAAGGGAACCCTACAAACTGACATCAGCAACCTGGACTGGCAATTTTTCCTTACAGGGAAAAGGACCGGTCTTTTTCTCGAGGAGCCTTTGGCCTTGAGTTGCTGTCTGCCTCCAAAAAATCCAAACGATTAAAGATATGTCCCAGACCCAACCTGCTCCCACCTCAAGCCTGCGCTGTCCAGACAGTGCCAAGGGAACCCTACAAACTGACATCAGCAACCTGGACCGGCAACTTTTCCTTACAGGGAAAAGGACCGGTCTTTTTCTCAAGGAGACTGTGGCCTTGGGTGGCCGGCCGCCTCCAAAAAATCCAAACGATTAAAGATATGTCCCAGACCTAACCTGCCCCCACTACAAACTTGTGCTGCCCTGACAGTCCCAAGAGAATGCTATAAACTGACATGAGGAACCTGGGCTGGCAACTTTTCCTTAACAGGGAAAAGGGCTGGTGTTTGTCTCCAAGGGCTTTTGGCCTTGAGTGGCCGGACGCCTCCAAAAAATCCAAACAATTAAGGATATGTCCCAGACCCAACCGGCCCCCACCTCTAACCTGTGCTACCCTGACAGTCCAAAGGGAACCCTACAAAGTGACAGCAGGATCCTGGGCTGGACACTTTTCCTTCCCAGCGAAAATGGCCGGTGTTTTCCTGCAGGGGCCATTGTCCTACAGTGGCCTGACGCCTCCAAAAAATCCAAACGATTAAAGATATGTCCCAGACCTAACTTGCCCCCACCACAAACTTGTGCTGCCCTGACAGTGCCAAGGGAACCCTATAAACTGACATCAGCAACCTGGGCTGGCAACTTTTCCTTAACAGGGAAAAGGGCCAGTGTTTGTCTCCAAGGGCTTTTGGCCTTGAGTGGCCGGCTGTCTCCGAAAATCCAAATGATTAAAGATACTTCCCAGACTCAACCTGCCCCCACTTCAAACCGGTGCTTCTCTGACAGTCCCAAGGGAACCCTACAAACTGACATCAGCAACCAGGGCTGGCAACTTTTCCTTCACAGGGAATACAGCCGGTGTTTGTCTCCAAGGGCCTTTGTCCCTGAGTAGCCGGATGCCTCCAAAAACTCCAAACGATTAAAGATATGTCCTAGACCCAACCTGCCCCCACTACAAACTTGTGCTGCCCTGACAGTCCCAAGAGAACGCTATAAACTGACAAGAGGAACCTGGGCTCCTGGGCTCTCAACTTTTCCTTCACAGGGAAAAGGGCTGGTGTTTGTCTTCAAGGGCCTTTGTCCCAGAGTGGCCGGCCGCCTCCAAAATATCCAAACGATTAAAGATATGTCCCAGACCCAACCTGCCCCCACCTCAAACCTGTGCTTCCCTGACAGTCCCAAGGGAACCCTAGCAACTGACAAGAGGAACCTGCCCTGGAAACTTTTCCTTCACAGGGAAAATGGGTGGTTTTTTCTCGATGAGTCTTTGGCCTTGAGTGGCCGGCCTCCTCCAAAAAATCCAAACGATGAAGGATATGTCCCAGACCCAACATTCCCCAAGCTCTTACATGTGCTGCCCTGACAGTCCAAAAAGAACCCTATAAACTGACATCAGGAACCTGGGCTGGCAACTTTTCCTTAAAAGGGAATACGGCCGGTGTTTGTCTCCAAGGACCTTTGGCCTTGACTTGCCAGATGACTCCAAAAAATCCAAACGATTAAAGATATGTCCCAGACCCAACCGGCCTCCACCTCTAACCTGTGCTACCCTGACAGTCCCTAGGGAACCCTACAAAGTGACAGCAGGATCCTGGGCTGGACACTTTTCCTTCCCAGGGAAAATGGGCCGGTGTTTTCCTGCAGGAACCTTTGTCCTTGAGTGGCTGGCCGCCTCCAAAAAATCCAAATGATTAAAGATATGTCCCAGACCCAACCTGCCCCCACCTCAAACTTGTGCTGCCCTGACAGTGCCAAGGGAACCCTATAAACTGACATCAGCAACCTGGGCTGGCAACTTTTCCTTAACAGGGAAAAGGGCCGGTGTTTGTCTCCAAGGGCTTTTGGCCTTGAGTGGCCGGCCGTCTCCGAAAATCCAAATGATTAAAGATACTTCCCAGACTCAACCTGCCCCCACTTCAAACCGGTGCTTCTCTGACAGTCCCAAGGGAACCCTACAAACTGACATCAGCAACCAGGGCTGGCAACTTTTCCTTCACAGGGAATACAGCCGGTGTTTGTCTCCAAGGGCCTTTGTCCCTGAGTAGCCGGATGCCTCCAAAAACTCCAAACGATTAAAGATATGTCCTAGACCCAACCTGCCCCCACTACAAACTTGTGCTGCCCTGACAGTCCCAAGAGAACGCTATAAACTGACAAGAGGAACCTGGGCTCCTGGGCTCTCAACTTTTCCTTCACAGGGAAAAGGGCTGGTGTTTGTCTTCAAGGGCCTTTGTCCCAGAGTGGCCGGCCGCCTCCAAAATATCCAAACGATTAAAGATATGTCCCAGACCCAACCTGCCCCCACCTCAAACCTGTGCTTCCCTGACAGTCCCAAGGGAACCCTAGCAACTGACAAGAGGAACCTGCCCTGGAAACTTTTCCTTCACAGGGAAAATGGGTGGTTTTTTCTCGATGAGTCTTTGGCCTTGAGTGGCCGGCCTCCTCCAAAAAATCCAAACGATGAAGGATATGTCCCAGACCCAACATTCCCCAAGCTCTTACATGTGCTGCCCTGACAGTCCAAAAAGAACCCTATAAACTGACATCAGGAACCTGGGCTGGCAACTTTTCCTTAAAAGGGAATACGGCCGGTGTTTGTCTCCAAGGACCTTTGGCCTTGACTTGCCAGATGACTCCAAAAAATCCAAACGATTAAAGATATGTCCCAGACCCAACCGGCCTCCACCTCTAACCTGTGCTACCCTGACAGTCCCTAGGGAACCCTACAAAGTGACAGCAGGATCCTGGGCTGGACACTTTTCCTTCCCAGGGAAAATGGGCTGGTGTTTTCCTGCAGGAACCTTTGTCCTTGAGTGGCTGGCCGCCTCCAAAAAATCCAAATGATTAAAGATATGTCCCAGACCCAACCTGCTCCCACCTCAAATTTGTGCTGCCCTGACAGTCCAAAGGGAACCCTACAAACTGACATCAGCAACCTGGACTGGCAATTTTTCCTTACAGGGAAAAGGACTGGTCTTTTTCTCGAGGAGCCTTTGGCCTTGAGTTGCTGTCCGCCTCCAAAAAATCCAAACGATTAAAGATATGTCCCAGACCCAACCTGCTCCCACCTCAAGCCTGCGCTGTCCAGACAGTCCCAAGGGAACCCTACAAACTGACATCAGCAACCTGGACCGGCAACTTTTCCTTACAGGGAAAAGGACCGGTCTTTTTCTCAAGGAGACTGTGGCCTTGGGTGGCCGGCCGCCTCCAAAAAATCCAAACGATTAAAGATATGTCCCAGACCTAACCTGCCCCCACTACAAACTTGTGCTGCCCTGACAGTCCCAAGAGAATGCTATAAACTGACATGAGGAACCTGGGCTGGCAACTTTTCCTTAACAGGGAAAAGGGCTGGTGTTTGTCTCCAAGGGCTTTTGGCCTTGAGTGGCCGGACGCCTCCAAAAAATCCAAACAATTAAGGATATGTCCCAGACCCAACCGGCCCCCACCTCTAACCTGTGCTACCCTGACAGTCCAAAGGGAACCCTACAAAGTGACAGCAGGATCCTGGGCTGGACACTTTTCCTTCCCAGCGAAAATGGCCGGTGTTTTCCTGCAGGGGCCATTGTCCTACAGTGGCCTGACGCCTCCAAAAATTCCAAACTATTAAAGATATTTCCCAGACCCAACCTGCCCCCACCTCAAAACTGTGCTGCCTTGACAGTGCCAAGGGAACTCCACAAACTGACATCAGCAACCTGGACTGGCAATTTTTTCTTACAGGGAAAAGGACTGGTCTTTTTCTCAAGGAGACTGTGGCCTTGGGTGGCCGGCCGCCTCCAAAAAATCCAAATGATTAAAGATATGTCCCAGACCCAACCTGCCCCCACCACAAATTTGTGCTGCCCTGACAGTGCCAAGGGAACCCTATAAACTGACATCAGCAACCTGGGCTGGCAACTTTTCCTTAACAGGGAAAAGGGCCGGTGTTTGTCTCCAAGGGCTTTTGGCCTTGAGTGGCCGGCCGTCTCCGAAAATCCAAATGATTAAAGATACTTCCCAGACTCAACCTGCCCCCACTTCAAACCGGTGCTTCTCTGACAGTCCCAAGGGAACCCTACAAACTGACATCAGCAACCAGGGCTGGCAACTTTTCCTTCACAGGGAATACAGCCGGTGTTTGTCTCCAAGGGCCTTTGTCCCTGAGTAGCCGGATGCCTCCAAAAACTCCAAACGATTAAAGATATGTCCTAGACCCAACCTGCCCCCACTACAAACTTGTGCTGCCCTGACAGTCCCAAGAGAACGCTATAAACTGACAAGAGGAACCTGGGCTCCTGGGCTCTCAACTTTTCCTTCACAGGGAAAAGGGCTGGTGTTTGTCTTCAAGGGCCTTTGTCCCAGAGTGGCCGGCCGCCTCCAAAATATCCAAACGATTAAAGATATGTCCCAGACCCAACCTGCCCCCACCTCAAACCTGTGCTTCCCTGACAGTCCCAAGGGAACCCTAGCAACTGACAAGAGGAACCTGCCCTGGAAACTTTTCCTTCACAGGGAAAATGGGTGGTTTTTTCTCGATGAGTCTTTGGCCTTGAGTGGCCGGCCTCCTCCAAAAAATCCAAACGATGAAGGATATGTCCCAGACCCAACATTCCCCAAGCTCTTACATGTGCTGCCCTGACAGTCCAAAAAGAACCCTATAAACTGACATCAGGAACCTGGGCTGGCAACTTTTCCTTAAAAGGGAATACGGCCGGTGTTTGTCTCCAAGGACCTTTGGCCTTGACTTGCCAGATGACTCCAAAAAATCCAAACGATTAAAGATATGTCCCAGACCCAACCGGCCTCCACCTCTAACCTGTGCTACCCTGACAGTCCCCAGGGAACCCTACAAAGTGACAGCAGGATCCTGGGCTGGACACTTTTCCTTCCCAGGGAAAATGGGCCGGTGTTTTCCTGCAGGAACCTTTGTCCTTGAGTGGCTGGCCGCCTCCAAAAAATCCAAATGATTAAAGATATGTCCCAGACCCAACCTGCCCCCACCTCAAACCTGTGCTGCCCTGACAGTCCAAAGGGAACCCTATAAACTGACATCAGCAACCTGGACTGGCAATTTTTCCTTACAGGGAAAAGGACTGGTCTTTTTCTCAAGGAGACTGTGGCCTTGGGTGGCCGGCCGCCTCCAAAAAATCCAAACGATTTAAGATATGTCCCAGACCTAACCTGCCCCCACCACAAACTTGTGCTGCCCTGACAGTGCCAAGGGAACCCTATAAACTGACATCAGGAACCTGGGCTGGCAACTTTTCCTTCAAAGGGTAAAGGGCCGGTGTTTGTCTCCAAGGGCTTTTGGCCTTGAGTTGCCGTACACCTCCAAAAAATCCAAACGATTAAAGATACTTCCCAGACCCAACCTGCCCCCACCTCAAACCTGTGCTGCCCTGACAGTCCCAAGGGAACCCTACAAACTGACATCAGCAACCTGGACCGGCAACTTTTCCTTACAGGGAAAAGGACCGGTCTTTTTCTCGAGGAGACTGTGGCCTTGGGTGGCCGGCCGCCTCCAAAAAATCCAAACGATTAATAATATGTCCCAGACCTAACCTGCCCCCACCTCAAACCGGTGCTTCTCTGACAGTCCCAAGGGAACCCTACAAACTGACATCAGCAACCAGGGCTGGCAACTTTTCCTTCACAGGGAATACAGCCGGTGTTTGTCTCCAAGGGCCTTTGTCCCTGAGTAGCCGGATGCCTCCAAAAACTCCAAACGATTAAAGATATGTTCTAGACCCAACCTGCCCCCACTACAAACTTGTGCTGCCCTGACAGTCCCAAGAGAACGCTATAAACTGACAAGAGGAACCTGGGCTCCTGGGCTCTCAACTTTTCCTTAACAGGGAAAAGGGCTGGTGTTTGTCTTCAAGGGCCTTTGTCCCAGAGTGGCCAGCCGCCTCCAAAATATCCAAACAATTAAAGATATGTCCCAGACCCAACCTGCCCCCACCTCAAACCTGTGCTTCCCTGACAGTCCCAAGGGAACCCTACCAACTGACAAGAGGAACCTGCCCTGGAAACTTTTCCTTCACAGGGAAAATGGGTGGTTTTTTCTCGATGAGTCTTTGGCCTTGAGTGGCCGGCCTCCTCCAAAAAATCCAAACGATGAAGGATATGTCCCAGACCCAACATTCCCCAAGCTCTTACATGTGCTGCCCTGACAGTCCAAAAAGAACCCTATAAACTGACATCAGGAACCTGGGCTGGCAACTTTTCCTTAAAAGGGAATACGGCCGGTGTTTGTCTCCAAGGACCTTTGGCCTTGACTTGCCAGATGGCTCCAAAAAATCCAAACGATTAAAGATATGTCCCAGACCCAACCGGCCTCCACCTCTAACCTGTGCTACCCTGACAGTCCCCAGGGAACCCTACAAAGTGACAGCAGGATCCTGGGCTGGACACTTTTCCTTCCCAGGGAAAATGGGCTGGTGTTTTCCTGCAGGAACCTTTGTCCTTGAGTGGCTGGCCGCCTCCAAAAAATCCAAATGATTAAAGATATGTCCCAGACCCAACCTGCCCCCACCTCAAATTTGTGCTGCCCTGACAGTCCAAAGGGAACCCTATAAACTGACATCAGCAACCTGGACTGGCAATTTTTCCTTACAGGGAAAAGGACTGGTCTTTTTCTCAAGGAGACTGTGGCCTTGGGTGGCCGGCCGCCTCCAAAAAATCCAAACGATTTAAGATATGTCCCAGACCTAACCTGCCCCCACCACAAAATTGTGCTGCCCTGACAGTGCCAAGGGAACCCTATAAACTGACATGAGGAACCTGGGCTGGCAACTTTTCCTTCAAAGGGTAAAGGGCCGGTGTTTGTCTCCAAGGGCTTTTGGCCTTGAGTTGCCGTACGCCTCCAAAAAATCCAAACTATTAAAGATACTTCCCAGACCCAACCTGCCCCCACCTGAAACCTGTGCTGCCCTGACAGTCCCAAGGGAACCCTACAAACTGACATCAGCAACCTGGACTGGCAATTTTTCCTTACAGGGAAAAGGACCGGTCTTTTTCTCGAGGAGCCTTTGGCCTTGAGTTGCCGTCCGCCTCCAAAAAATCCAAACGATTAAAGATATGTCCCAGACCCAACCTGCCCCCACCTCAAACCTGCGCTGTCCAGACAGTCCCAAGGGAACCCTACAAACTGACATCAGCAACCTGGACTGGCAATTTTTCCTTACAGGGAAAAGGACCGGTCTTTTTCTCGAGGAGCCTTTGGCCTTGAGTTGCCGTCCGCCTCCAAAAAATCCAAACGATTAAAGATATGTCCCAGACCCAACCTGCCCCCACCTCAAACCTGCGCTGTCCAGACAGTCCCAAGGGAACCCTACAAACTGACATCAGCAACCTGGACCGGCAACTTTTCCTTACAGGGAAAAGGACCGGTCTTTTTCTCGAGGAGACTGTGGCCTTGGGTGGCCGGCCGCCTCCAAAAAATCCAAATGATTAAAGATATGTCCCAGACCTAACCTGCCCCCACTACAAACTTGTGCTGCCCTGACAGTCCCAAGAGAATGCTATAAACTGACATGAGGAACCTGGGCTGGCAACTTTTCCTTAACAGGGAAAAGGGCTGGTGTTTGTCTCCAAGGGCTTTTGGCCTTGAGTGGCCGGACGCCTCCAAAAAATCCAAACAATTAAGGATAAGTCCCAGACCCAACCGGCCCCCACCTCTAACCTGTGCTACCCTGACAGTCCCTAGGGAACCCTACAAAGTGACAGCAGGATCCTGGGCTGGACACTTTTCCTTCCCTGTGAAAATGGCCGGTGTTTTCGTGCAGGGGCCATTGTCCTACAGTGGCCTGACGCCTCCAAAAAATCCAAACTATTAAAGATATTTCCCAGACCCAACCTGCCCCCACCTCAAAACTGTGCTGCCTTGACAGTGCCAAGGGAACTCCACAAACTGACATCAGCAACCTGGACTGGCAATTTTTCCTTACAGGGAAAAGGACTGGTCTTTTTCTCAAGGAGACTGTGGCCTTGGGTGGCCGGCCGCCTCCAAAAAATCCAAACGATTAAAGATATGTCCCAGACCTAACCTGCCCCCACCACAAACTTGTGCTGCCCTGACAGTGCCAAGGGAACCCTATAAACTGACATCAGCAACCTGGGCTGGCAACTTTTCCTTAACAGGGAAAAGGGCCGGTGTTTGTCTCCAAGGGCTTTTGGCCTTGAGTGGCCGGCCGTCTCCGAAAATCCAAATGATTAAAGATACTTCCCAGACTCAACCTGCCCCCACTTCAAACCGGTGCTTCTCTGACAGTCCCAAGGGAACCCTACAAACTGACATCAGCAACCAGGGCTGGCAACTTTTCCTTCACAGGGAATACAGCCGGTGTTTGTCTCCAAGGGCCTTTGTCCCTGAGTAGCCGGATGCCTCCAAAAACTCCAAACGATTAAAGATATGTCCTAGACCCAACCTGCCCCCACTACAAACTTGTGCTGCCCTGACAGTCCCAAGAGAACGCTATAAACTGACAAGAGGAACCTGGGCTCCTGGGCTCTCAACTTTTCCTTCACAGGGAAAAGGGCTGGTGTTTGTCTTCAAGGGCCTTTGTCCCAGAGTGGCCGGCCGCCTCCAAAATATCCAAACGATTAAAGATATGTCCCAGACCCAACCTGCCCCCACCTCAAACCTGTGCTTCCCTGACAGTCCCAAGGGAACCCTACCAACTGACAAGAGGAACCTGCCCTGGAAACTTTTCCTTCACAGGGAAAATGGGTGGTTTTTTCTCGATGAGTCTTTGGCCTTGAGTGGCCGGCCTCCTCCAAAAAATCCAAACGATGAAGGATATGTCCCAGACCCAACATTCCCCAAGCTCTTACATGTGCTGCCCTGACAGTCCAAAAAGAACCCTATAAACTGACATCAGGAACCTGGGCTGGCAACTTTTCCTTAAAAGGGAATACGGCCGGTGTTTGTCTCCAAGGACCTTTGGCCTTGACTTGCCAGATGACTCCAAAAAATCCAAATGATTAAAGATATGTCCCAGACCCAACCGGCCTCCACCTCTAACCTGTGCTACCCTGACAGTCCCTAGGGAACCCTACAAAGTGACAGCAGGATCCTGGGCTGGACACTTTTCCTTCCCAGGGAAAATGGGCCGGTGTTTTCCTGCAGGAACCTTTGTCCTTGAGTGGCTGGCCGCCTCCAAAAAATCCAAACGATTAAAGATATGTCCCAGACCCAACCTGCCCCCACCTCAAACCTGTGCTGCCCTGACAGTCCCAAGAGAATGCTATAAACTGACATGAGGAACCTGGGCTGGCAACTTTTCCTTACAGGGAAAAGGACTGGTCTTTTTCTCAAGGAGACTGTGGCCTTGGGTGGCCGGCCGCCTCCAAAAAATCCAAACGATTTAAGATATGTCCCAGACCTAACCTGCCCCCACCACAAACTTGTGCTGCCCTGACAGTGCCAAGGGAACCCTATAAACTGACATCAGGAACCTGGGCTGGCAACTTTTCCTTCAAAGGGTAAAGGGCCGGTGTTTGTCTCCAAGGGCTTTTGGCCTTGAGTGGCCGTACGCCTCCAAAAAATCCAAACGATTAAAGATACTTCCCAGACCCAACCTGCCCCCACCTCAAACCTGTGCTGCCCTGACAGTCCAAAGGGAACCCTACAAACTGACATCAGCAACCTGGACTGGCAATTTTTCCTTACAGGGAAAAGGACTGGTCTTTTTCTCAAGGAGACTGTGGCCTTGGGTGGCCGGCCGCCTCCAAAAAATCCAAACGATTTAAGATATGTCCCAGACCTTACCTGCCCCCACCACAAACTTGTGCTGCCCTGACAGTGCCAAGGGAACCCTATAAACTGACATCAGGAACCTGGGCTGGCAACTTTTCCTTCAAAGGGTAAAGGGCTGGTGTTTGTCTCCAAGGGCTTTTGGCCTTGGGTGGCCGGCCGCCTCCAAAAAATCCAAACGATTAAAGATACTTCCCAGACCCAACCTGCCCCCACTACAAACTTGTGCTGCCCTGACAGTCCCAAGGGAACCCTACAAACTGACATCAGCAACCTGGACTGGCAATTTTTCCTTACAGGGAAAAGGACCGGTCTTTTTCTCGAGGAGCCTTTGGCCTTGAGTTGCCCTCCGCCTCCAAAAAATCCAAACGATTAAAGATATGTCCCAGACCCAACCTGCCCCCACCTCAAACCTGCGCTGTCCAGACAGTCCCAAGGGAACCCTACAAACTGACATCAGCAACCTGGACCGGCAACTTTTCCTTACAGGGAAAAGGACCGGTCTTTTTCTCGAGGAGACTGTGGCCTTGGGTGGCGGGCCGCCTCCAAAAAATCCAAACGATTAAAGATATGTCCCAGACCTAACTTGCCCCCACCACAAACTTGTGCTGCCCTGACAGTGCCAAGGGAACCCTATAAACTGATATCAGGAACCTGGGCTGGCAACTATTCCTTAACAGGGAATACAGCCGGTGTTTGTCTCCAAGTGCCTTTGTCCCTGAGTAGCCGGATGCCTCCAAAAACTCCAAACGATTAAAGATACTTCCCAGACTCAACCTGCCCCCACCTCAAACCGGTGCTTCTCTGACAGTCCCAAGGGAACTCTACAAACTGACATCAGCAACCAGGGCTGGCAACTTTTCCTTCACAGGGAATACAGCCGGTGTTTGTCTCCAAGGGCCTTTGTCCCTTAGTAGCCGGATGCCTCCAAAAACTCCAAACGATTAAAGATATGTCCTAGACCCAACCTGCCCCCACTACAAACTTGTGCTGCCCTGACAGTCCCAAGAGAACGCTATAAACTGACAAGAGGAACCTGGGCTCCTGGGCTCTCAACTTTTCCTTCACAGGGAAAAGGGCTGGTGTTTGTCTTCAAGGGCCTTTGTCCCAGAGTGGCCGGCCGCCTCCAAAATATCCAAACGATTAAAGATATGTCCCAGACCCAACCTGCCCCCACCTCAAACCTGTGCTTCCCTGACAGTCCCAAGGGAACCCTAGCAACTGACAAGAGGAACCTGCCCTGGAAACTTTTCCTTCACAGGGAAAATGGGTGGTTTTTTCTCGATGAGTCTTTGGCCTTGAGTGGCCGGCCTCCTCCAAAAAATCCAAACGATGAAGGATATGTCCCAGACCCAACATTCCCCAAGCTCTTACATGTGCTGCCCTGACAGTCCAAAAAGAACCCTATAAACTGACATCAGGAACCTGGGCTGGCAACTTTTCCTTAAAAGGGAATACGGCCGGTGTTTGTCTCCAAGGACCTTTGGCCTTGACTTGCCAGATGACTCCAAAAAATCCAAACGATTAAAGATATGTCCCAGACCCAACCGGCCTCCACCTCTAACCTGTGCTACCCTGACAGTCCCTAGGGAACCCTACAAAGTGACAGCAGGATCCTGGGCTGGACACTTTTCCTTCCCAGGGAAAATGGGCTGGTGTTTTCCTGCAGGGACCTTTGTCCTTGAGTGGCTGGCCGCCTCCAAAAAATCCAAATGATTAAAGATATGTCCCAGACCCAACCTGCCCCCACCACAAATTTGTGCTGCCCTGACAGTGCCAAGGGAACCCTATAAACTGACATCAGCAACCTGGGCTGGCAACTTTTCCTTAACAGGGAAAAGGGCCGGTGTTTGTCTCCAAGGGCTTTTGGCCTTGAGTGGCCGGCCGTCTCCGAAAATCCAAATGATTAAAGATACTTCCCAGACTCAACCTGCCCCCACTTCAAACCGGTGCTTCTCTGACAGTCCCAAGGGAACCCTACAAACTGACATCAGCAACCAGGGCTGGCAACTTTTCCTTCACAGGGAATACAGCCGGTGTTTGTCTCCAAGGGCCTTTGTCCCTGAGTAGCCGGATGCCTCCAAAAACTCCAAACGATTAAAGATATGTCCTAGACCCAACCTGCCCCCACTACAAACTTGTGCTGCCCTGACAGTCCCAAGAGAACGCTATAAACTGACAAGAGGAACCTGGGCTCCTGGGCTCTCAACTTTTCCTTCACAGGGAAAAGGGCTGGTGTTTGTCTTCAAGGGCCTTTGTCCCAGAGTGGCCGGCCGCCTCCAAAATATCCAAACGATTAAAGATATGTCCCAGACCCAACCTGCCCCCACCTCAAACCTGTGCTTCCCTGACAGTCCCAAGGGAACCCTAGCAACTGACAAGAGGAACCTGCCCTGGAAACTTTTCCTTCACAGGGAAAATGGGTGGTTTTTTCTCGATGAGTCTTTGGCCTTGAGTGGCCGGCCTCCTCCAAAAAATCCAAACGATGAAGGATATGTCCCAGACCCAACATTCCCCAAGCTCTTACATGTGCTGCCCTGACAGTCCAAAAAGAACCCTATAAACTGACATCAGGAACCTGGGCTGGCAACTTTTCCTTAAAAGGGAATACGGCCGGTGTTTGTCTCCAAGGACCTTTGGCCTTGACTTGCCAGATGACTCCAAAAAATCCAAACGATTAAAGATATGTCCCAGACCCAACCGGCCTCCACCTCTAACCTGTGCTACCCTGACAGTCCCTAGGGAACCCTACAAAGTGACAGCAGGATCCTGGGCTGGACACTTTTCCTTCCCAGGGAAAATGGGCTGGTGTTTTCCTGCAGGAACCTTTGTCCTTGAGTGGCTGGCCGCCTCCAAAAAATCCAAATGATTAAAGATATGTCCCAGACCCAACCTGCTCCCACCTCAAATTTGTGCTGCCCTGACAGTCCAAAGGGAACCCTATAAACTGACATCAGCAACCTGGACTGGCAATTTTTCCTTACAGGGAAAAGGACTGGTCTTTTTCTCAAGGAGACTGTGGCCTTGGGTGGCCGGCCGCCTCCAAAAAATCCAAATGATTAAAGATATGTCCCAGACCCAACCTGCCCCCACCACAAATTTGTGCTGCCCTGACAGTGCCAAGGGAACCCTATAAACTGACATCAGCAACCTGGGCTGGCAACTTTTCCTTAACAGGGAAAAGGGCCGGTGTTTGTCTCCAAGGGCTTTTGGCCTTGAGTGGCCGGCCGTCTCCGAAAATCCAAATGATTAAAGATACTTCCCAGACTCAACCTGCCCCCACTTCAAACCGGTGCTTCTCTGACAGTCCCAAGGGAACCCTACAAACTGACATCAGCAACCAGGGCTGGCAACTTTTCCTTAACAGGGAAAAGGGCCGGTGTTTGTCTTCAAGGGCCTGTGTCCCTGAGTGGCCGGACGCCGCAAAAAAATCCAAACGACTAAAGATATTTCCAAGACCTAACCTGCCCCCACCTCAATCCTGTGCTGCCTTGACAGTCCAACGGGAACTCTACATGCAGACATCAGCAACCTGGAGCGGCAATTTTTCCTTACAGGGAAAAGGACTGGTCTTTTTCTCAAGGAGACTGTGGCCTTGGGTGGCCGGCCGCCTCCAAAAAATCCAAACGATTTAAGATATGTCCCAGACCTAACCTGCCCCCACCACAAACTTGTGCTGCCCTGACAGTGCCAAGGGAACCCTATAAACTGACATCAGGAACCTGGGCTGGCAACTTTTCCTTCAAAGGGTAAAGGGCCGGTGTTTGTCTCCAAGGGCTTTTGGCCTTGAGTTGCCGTACACCTCCAAAAAATCCAAACGATTAAAGATACTTCCCAGACCCAACCTGCCCCCACCTCAAACCTGTGCTGCCCTGACAGTCCCAAGGGAACCCTACAAACTGACATCAGCAACCTGGACCGGCAACTTTTCCTTACAGGGAAAAGGACCGGTCTTTTTCTCGAGGAGACTGTGGCCTTGGGTGGCCGGCCGCCTCCAAAAAATCCAAACGATTAATAATATGTCCCAGACCTAACCTGCCCCCACCTCAAACCGGTGCTTCTCTGACAGTCCCAAGGGAACCCTACAAACTGACATCAGCAACCAGGGCTGGCAACTTTTCCTTCACAGGGAATACAGCCGGTGTTTGTCTCCAAGGGCCTTTGTCCCTGAGTAGCCGGATGCCTCCAAAAACTCCAAACGATTAAAGATATGTTCTAGACCCAACCTGCCCCCACTACAAACTTGTGCTGCCCTGACAGTCCCAAGAGAACGCTATAAACTGACAAGAGGAACCTGGGCTCCTGGGCTCTCAACTTTTCCTTAACAGGGAAAAGGGCTGGTGTTTGTCTTCAAGGGCCTTTGTCCCAGAGTGGCCAGCCGCCTCCAAAATATCCAAACAATTAAAGATATGTCCCAGACCCAACCTGCCCCCACCTCAAACCTGTGCTTCCCTGACAGTCCCAAGGGAACCCTACCAACTGACAAGAGGAACCTGCCCTGGAAACTTTTCCTTCACAGGGAAAATGGGTGGTTTTTTCTCGATGAGTCTTTGGCCTTGAGTGGCCGGCCTCCTCCAAAAAATCCAAACGATGAAGGATATGTCCCAGACCCAACATTCCCCAAGCTCTTACATGTGCTGCCCTGACAGTCCAAAAAGAACCCTATAAACTGACATCAGGAACCTGGGCTGGCAACTTTTCCTTAAAAGGGAATACGGCCGGTGTTTGTCTCCAAGGACCTTTGGCCTTGACTTGCCAGATGGCTCCAAAAAATCCAAACGATTAAAGATATGTCCCAGACCCAACCGGCCTCCACCTCTAACCTGTGCTACCCTGACAGTCCCCAGGGAACCCTACAAAGTGACAGCAGGATCCTGGGCTGGACACTTTTCCTTCCCAGGGAAAATGGGCCGGTGTTTTCCTGCAGGAACCTTTGTCCTTGAGTGGCTGGCCGCCTCCAAAAAATCCAAATGATTAAAGATATGTCCCAGACCCAACCTGCCCCCACCTCAAATTTGTGCTGCCCTGACAGTCCAAAGGGAACCCTATAAACTGACATCAGCAACCTGGACTGGCAATTTTTCCTTACAGGGAAAAGGACTGGTCTTTTTCTCAAGGAGACTGTGGCCTTGGGTGGCCGGCCGCCTCCAAAAAATCCAAACGATTTAAGATATGTCCCAGACCTAACCTGCCCCCACCACAAAATTGTGCTGCCCTGACAGTGCCAAGGGAACCCTATAAACTGACATGAGGAACCTGGGCTGGCAACTTTTCCTTCAAAGGGTAAAGGGCCGGTGTTTGTCTCCAAGGGCTTTTGGCCTTGAGTTGCCGTACGCCTCCAAAAAATCCAAACTATTAAAGATACTTCCCAGACCCAACCTGCCCCCACCTGAAACCTGTGCTGCCCTGACAGTCCCAAGGGAACCCTACAAACTGACATCAGCAACCTGGACTGGCAATTTTTCCTTACAGGGAAAAGGACCGGTCTTTTTCTCGAGGAGCCTTTGGCCTTGAGTTGCCGTCCGCCTCCAAAAAATCCAAACGATTAAAGATATGTCCCAGACCCAACCTGCCCCCACCTCAAACCTGCGCTGTCCAGACAGTCCCAAGGGAACCCTACAAACTGACATCAGCAACCTGGACCGGCAACTTTTCCTTACAGGGAAAAGGACCGGTCTTTTTCTCGAGGAGACTGTGGCCTTGGGTGGCCGGCCGCCTCCAAAAAATCCAAACGATTAAAGATATGTCCCAGACCTAACCTGCCCCCACTACAAACTTGTGCTGCCCTGACAGTCCCAAGAGAATGCTATAAACTGACATGAGGAACCTGGGCTGGCAACTTTTCCTTAACAGGGAAAATGGGTGGTTTTTGTCTCCAAGGGCTTTTGGCCTTGAGTGGCCGGACGCCTCCAAAAAATCCAAACAATTAAGGATAAGTCCCAGACCCAACCGGCCCCCACCTCTAACCTGTGCTACCCTGACAGTCCAAAGGGAACCCTACAAACTGACATCAGCAACCTGGACTGGCAATTTTTCCTTACAGGGAAAAGGACTGGTCTTTTTCTCAAGGAGACTGTGGCCTTGGGTGGCCGGCCGCCTCCAAAAAATCCAAACGATTTAAGATATGTCCCAGACCTAACTTGCCCCCACCACAAACTTGTGCTGCCCTGACAGTGCCAAGGGAACCCTATAAACTGATATCAGGAACCTGGGCTGGCAACTTTTCCTTAACAGGGAATACAGCCGGTGTTTGTCTCCAAGGGCCTTTGTCCCTGAGTAGCCGGATGCCTCCAAAAACTCCAAACGATTAAAGATACTTCCCAGACTCAACCTGCCCCCACCTCAAACCGGTGCTTCTCTGACAGTCCCAAGGGAACCCTACAAACTGACATCAGCAACCAGGGCTGGCAACTTTTCCTTCACAGGGAATACAGCCGGTGTTTGTCTCCAAGGGCCTTTGTCCCTGAGTAGCCGGATGCCTCCAAAAACTCCAAACGATTAAAGATATGTCCTAGACCCAACATGCCCCCACTACAAACTTGTGCTGCCCTGACAGTCCCAAGAGAACGCTATAAACTGACAAGAGGAACCTGGGCTCCTGGGCTCTCAACTTTTCCTTAACAGGGAAAAGGGCTGGTGTTTGTCTTCAAGGGCCTTTGTCCCAGAGTGGCCAGCCGCCTCCAAAATATCCAAACAATTAAAGATATGTCCCAGACCCAACCTGCCCCCACCTCAAACCTGTGCTTCCCTGACAGTCCCAAGGGAACCCTACCAACTGACAAGAGGAACCTGCCCTGGAAACTTTTCCTTCACAGGGAAAATGGGTGGTTTTTTCTCGATGAGTCTTTGGCCTTGAGTGGCCGGCCTCCTCCAAAAAATCCAAACGATGAAGGATATGTCCCAGACCCAACATTCCCCAAGCTCTTACATGTGCTGCCCTGACAGTCCAAAAAGAACCCTATAAACTGACATCAGGAACCTGGGCTGGCAACTTTTCCTTAAAAGGGAATACGGCCGGTGTTTGTCTCCAAGGGCCTTTGGCCTTGACTTGCCAGATGACTCCAAAAAATCCAAACGATTAAAGATATGTCCCAGACCCAACCGGCCCCCACCTCTAACCTGTGCTACCCTGACAGTCCCTCAGGAACCCTACAAAGTGACAGCAGGATCCTGGGCTGGACACTTTTCCTTCCCAGGGAAAATGGGCCGGTGTTTTCCTGCAGGGACCTTTGTCCTTGAGTGGCTGGCCGCCTCCAAAAAATCCAAATGATTAAAGATATGTCCCAGACCCAACCTGCCCCCACCTCAAATTTGTGCTGCCCTGACAGTCCAAAGGGAACCCTATAAACTGACATCAGCAACCTGGACTGGCAATTTTTCCTTACTGGGAAAAGGACTGGTCTTTTTCTCAAGGAGACTGTGGCCTTGGGTGGCCGGCCGCCTCCAAAAAATCCAAACGATTTAAGATATGTCCCAGACCTAACCTGTCCCCACCACAAACTTGTGCTGCCCTGACAGTTCCAAGGGAACCCTATAAACTGACATCAGGAACCTGGGCTGGCAACTTTTCCTTCAAAGGGTAAAGGGCCGGTGTTTGTCTCCAAGGGCTTTTGGCCTTGAGTTGCCGTACGCCTCCAAAAAATCCAAACAATTAAAGATACTTCCCAGACCCAACCTGCCCCCACCTCAAACCTGTGCTGCCCTGACAGTCCAAAGGGAACCCTACAAACTGACATCAGCAACCTGGACTGGCAATTTTTCCTTACAGGGAAAAGGACCGGTTTTGTTCTCGAGGAGCCTTTGGCCTTGAGTTGCCGTCCGCCTCCAAAAAATCCAAATGATTAAAGATATGTCCCAGACCCAACCTGCCCCCACCTCAAACCTGCGCTGTCCAGACAGTCCCAAGGGAACCCTACAAACTGACATCAGCAACCTGGACTGGCAATTTTTCCTTACAGGGAAAAGGACCGGTCTTTTTCTCAAGGAGACTGTGGCCTTGGGTGGCCGGCCGCCTCCAAAAAATCCAAACGATTAAAGATATGTCCCAGACCTAACCTGCCCCCACTACAAACTTGTGCTGCCCTGACAGTCCCAAGAGAATGCTATAAACTGACATGAGGAACCTGCCCTGGAAACTTTTCCTTAACAGGGAAAAGGGCTGGTGTTTGTCTCCAAGGGCTTTTGGCCTTGAGTGGCCGGACGCCTCCAAAAAATCCAAACAATTAAGGATAAGTCCCAGACCCAACCGGCCCCCACCTCTAACCTGTGCTACCCTGACAGTCCCTAGGGAACCCTACAAAGTGACAGCAGGATCCTGGGCTGGACACTTTTCCTTCCCAGCGAAAATGGCCGGTGTTTTCCTGCAGGGGCCATTGTCCTACAGTGGCCTGACACCTCCAAAAAATCCAAACGATTAAAGATATGTCCCAGACCCAACCTGCCCCCACATTAAAACTGTGCTGCCTTGACAGTGCCAAGGGAACTCCACAAACTGACATCAGCAACCTGGACTGGCAATTTTTCCTTACAGGGAAAAGGACTGGTCTTTTTCTCAAGGAGACTGTGGCCTTGGGTGGCCGGCCGCCTCCAAAAAATCCAAACGATTAAAGATATGTCCCAGACCTAACTTGCCCCCACCACAAACTTGTGCTGCCCTGACAGTCCCAAGAGAATGCTATAAACTGACATCAGGAACCTGGGCTGGCAACTTTTCCTTAACAGGGAAAAGGGCTGGTGTTTGTCTCCAAGGGCCTTTGGCATTGAGTGGCCGGACGCCTCCGAAAATCCAAATGATTAAAGATACTTCCCAGACTCAACCTGCCCCCACCTCAAACCGGTGCTGCCTTGACAGTCCCAAGAGAACCCTACAAACTGACATCAGCAACCAGGGCTGGCAACTTTTCCTTCACAGGGAATACAGCCGGTGTTTGTCTCCAAGGGCCTTTGTCCCTGAGTAGCCGGATGCCTCAAAGAAATCAAAAAATTTAAGGGTATGTCACAGACCCAACCGGCCCCCACCTCTAACCTGTGCTACCCTGACAGTCCCTAGGGAACCCTACAAAGTGACAGCAGGATCCTGGGCTGGACACTTTTCCTTCCCAGCGAAAATGGCCGGTGTTTTCCTGCAGGGGCCTTTGTCCCTGAGTGGCCGGCCGCCTCCAAAAAATCCAAACGATTAAAGATATGTCCCAGACCTAACCTGCCCCCACCTCAAACCAGTGCTTCCCTGACAGTCCCAAGGGAACTCTACCTGCAGACATCAGCAACCTGGACTGGCAATTTTTCCTTACAGGGAAAAGGACCGGTTTTGTTCTCGAGGAGCCTTTGGCCTTGAGTTGCCGTCCGCCTCCAAAAAATCCAAACGATTAAAGATATGTCCCAGACCCAACCTGCCCCCACCTCAAACCTGCGCTGTCCAGACAGTGCCAAGGGAACCCTACAAACTGACATCAGCAACCTGGACCGGCAACTTTTCCTTACAGGGAAAAGGAACGGTCTTTTTCTCGAGGAGACTGTGGCCTTGGGTGGCCGGCCACCTCCAAAAATATCCAAACGATTAAAGATATTTCCCAGACTCAACCTGCCCCCACCTCAAACCGGTGTTGCCTTGACAGTCCAAAGGGAACCCAACAAACTGACATCAGCAACCAGGGCTGGCAACTTTTCCTTAACAGGGAATATGGCCGGTGTTTGTCTCCATGGCCTGTGTCCCTGAGTAGCCGGACGCCTCCAAAAAATCCAAACAATTAAGGATAAGTCCCAGACCCAACCGGCCCCCACCTCTAAACTGTGCTACCCTGACAGTCCCTAGGGAACCCTACAAAGTGACAGCAGGATCCTGGGCTGGACACTTTTCCTTCCCAGGGAAAATGGCCGGAGTTTTCTTGCAGGGGCCATTGTCCTACAGTGGCCTGACGCCTCCAAAAAATCGAAATGATTAAAGATATGTCCCAGACCCAACCTGCCCCCACATTAAAACTGTGCTGCCTTGACAGTGCCAAGGGAACTCTACAAACTGACATCAGCAACCTGGACTGGCAATTTTTCCTTACAGGGAAAAGGACTGGGCTTTTTCTCAAGGAGACTGTGGCCTTGGGTGGCCGGCCGCCTCCAAAAAATCCAAACGATTTAAGATATGTCCCAGACCTAACTTGCCCCCACCACAAACTTGTGCTGCCCTGACAGTGCCAAGGGAACCCTATAAACTGACATCAGCAACCTGGGCTGGCAACTTTTCCCTAACAGGGAATATGGCCGGTGTTTGTCTCCAAGGGCCTTTGGCTGTGAGTGGCCGGACGCCTCCGAAAATCCAAATGATTAAAGATACTTCCCAGACTCAACCTGCCCCCACCTCAAACCGGTGCTGCCTTGACAGTCCCAAGGGAACCCTACAAACTGACATCAGCAACCAGGGCTGGCAACTTTTCCCTAACAGGGAATACGGCCGGTGTTTGTCTCCAAGGGCCTTTGGCTGTGAGTGGCCGGACGCCTCAAAGAAATCCAAAAAATTAAGGGTATGTCCCAGACCCAACCGGCCCCCACCTCTAAACTGTGCTACCCTGACAGTCCCTAGGGAACCCTACAAAGTGACATCAGCAACCTGGGCTGGACACTTTTCCTTCCCAGCGAAAATGGTCGGTGTTTTCCTGTAGGGGCCATTGTCCTACAGTGGCCTGACACCTCCAAAAAATCCAAACTATTAAAGATATTTCCCAGACCCAACCTGCCCCCACATTAAAACTGTGCTGCCTTGACAGTGCCTAGGGAACTCTACAAACTGACATCAGCAACCTGGACCGGCAACTTTTCCTTACAGGGACAAGGACCGGTCTTTTTCTTGAGGAGCCTGTGGCCTTGGGTAGCCGTCCGCCTCAAAAATATCCAAACAATTAAAGATATTTCCCAGACCTAACCTGCCCCCACCTCAAACCTGTGCTTCCCTGACAGTCCCAAGGGAACCCTACAAACTGACAAGAGGAACCTGGGCTGGCAACTTTTCCTTCACAGGGAAAATGGGTGGTCTTTTTCTCGATGAGCCTTTGGCCTTGAGTGGCCGACCTCCTCCAAAAAATCCAAACGATGAAGGATATGTCCCAGACCCAACATTCCCCCACCTCTTACATGTGCTGCCCTGACAGTCCAAAAAGAACCCTATAAACTGACATCAGGAACCTGGGCTGGCAACTTTTCCTTAAAAGGGAATACGGCCGGTGTTTGTCTCCAAGGGCCTTTGGCCTTGAGTGGCCGGATGCCTCCAAAAAATCCAAACTATTAAAGATATGTCCCAGACCCAACCGGCCCCCACCTCTCACCTGTGCAACCCTGACAGTCCCAAGGGAACCCTACAAAGTGACAGCAGGATCCTGGGCTGGACACTTTTCTTTCCCAGGGAAAATAGGCCGGTGTTTTCCTGCAGGGGACTTTCTCCCTGAGTGGCCGGACGCCTCCAAAAAATCCAAACGATTAAAGATATGTCCCAGACCTAACCTGCCCCCACCACAAACTTTTTCTGCCCTGACAGTCCCAAGGGAACCCTACAAACTGACAGCAGGGACCTGGACTGGCAACTTTTCTTTCAGAGGGAAAAGGGCCGGTCTTTGTCTTCAGGAGCCTGTGGCCTTGAATGGCGGGCTGCCTCCAAAAAATCCAAACAATTAAGGATATGTCCCAGACACAACATGCCCCCACCTCTAAACTGTGCTGCCCTGACAGTCCCAAGGGAACCCTACCAACTGACAGCAGGGACCTGGGCTGGCAACTTTTCCTTCACAGGGAAAAGGACAGGACTTTGGCTCTAGGGGCCTGCGGCCTTGAGTGTCCGGCTGCCTCCAAAAAATCCAAACGATTAAGGATATGTCCCAGACCCAACCTGCCCCCACCTCAAACCTGTGCTGCCCTGACAGTCCCAAGGGAACCATACAAACTGACAGCAGGGACCTGGCCTGGCTACTTTTCCTTCACAGGGAAATGGGCCAGTCTTTTTCTTCAGGAGCCTGTGGTCTTTAGGGGCCGGCTACCTCCAAAAAATCCAAATTATTAAGGATATTTCCCAGACCCAACCTGCCCCCACTTCAAGCCTGTGCTGCCCTGACAGTCCCAAGGGAACCCTAAAACTGACATCAGGAACCTGGGCTGGCAACATTTCCTTCACAGGGAAATGGGCCGGTGTTTGTCTCCAGGGACCTGTGGCCTTGAGTGGCTGGACGCCTCCAAAAAATCCAAGCTATTAATGATGTGTCCCAGACCTTACCTGCCCCCACCTCAAATTTTTGCATCCCTGACAGTCCCAAGGGAACCCTACAAACTGATATCAGGAACCTCAGCTGGCCACTTTTCTATCCCATGGAAAAGGGCTGGTGTTTGTCTGAAGGGGCCAATTGCGCTGTGTGTCCACCCACCGCCAAAAAATCCAAACGATCAAGTATGTGTCCCAGACCCAACCTGCCCCCACCTCTAACATGCGCTGCCTTGACAGTCCCAAGGGAACCCTACAAACTGACAGCAGGGACCTGGGCTGGCAACTTTTCTTTCAGAGGGAAAAGGGCCGGTCTTTGTCTTCAGGAGCCTGTGGCCTTGAATGGCCGGCTGCCTCCAAAAAATCCAAACAATTAAGGATATGTCCCAGACCCAACATGCCCCCACCTCTAAACTGTGCTTCCCTGACAGTCCCAAGGGAACCGTACAAAATGACAGCAGGAACGTGGGCTGGCAACTATTCTTCCCAAGAAAAAATGGCCAGTCTTTTTCTCCAGGAGCCTGTGGCCCTAAGTGGCTCGACGCCTCCAAAAAATCCAAACGATTGAAGATATTTCCCAGACCCAACCTGCCCCCACTTCAAAGCTGTGCTGCCCTGACAGTCCCAAGGGAACCCTACCAACTGACATGAGGAACCTGGGCTGGCAACTTTTCCTTCACAGGGAAATGGGCCAGTCTTTTTCTTCAGGAGCCTGTGGTCTTGAGGGGCCGGCTACCTCCAAAAAATCCAAACGATTAAGGATATGTCCCAGACCCAATCTGCCCCCACTTCAAACCTGTGCTGCCCTGACTGTCCCAAGGGAACCCTACTAACTGACATCAGGAACCTGGGCTGGCAACATTTCCTTCACAGGGAAATGGGCCGGACTTTGGCTCTAGGGGCCTGCGTCCTCGAGTGTCCGGCCGCCTCCAAAATATCCAAATTATTAAGGATATTTCCCAGACCCAACCTGCCCCCACTTCAAGCCTGTGCTGCCCTGACAGTCCCAAGGGAACCATATAAACTGACATGAGGAACCTGGGCTGGCAACATTTCCTTCACAGGGAAATGGGCCGGTGTTTTTCTTCAGGAGCCTGTGGCCATGATTGGCCGGCCGCCTCCAAAAAATCCAAACGATTAAAGATATGTCCCAGACCCAACCTGCCCCCACCTCAAATTTGTGCTGCTCCAACCGTCCCAAAGGAACCTCTTAAACAGATTTCAGGAACCGGGGCTGGCAAAGTTTCCTTCACAGGGAAAAGGGCTCATCTTTCTCTCCAGGGGCCTGTGGCCTTTATTGGCCGGACGCCTCCAAAAAATCCAAACTATTAAGGATATATCCCAGAACCAACCTGCCCCCCCCTCAAACCTGTGCTGCCCTGACAGTCCCAAGGGAACCCTACAAACTGACATCAGGAACTTGGTCTGGTAACTTTTCCTTCACAGGGAAAAGGGCCGGTCTGTGACTCAAGGACCCAGTGGCTTTGAGTGGCTGGCCGCCCTCTAAAATATCCAAACGATCAAAGATGTGTCCCAGACCCAACCTGTCCCCACCTCAAATTTGTGCTGCCCTGACAGTCCCAAAGGAACCCTCCAAACTGACATCAGGAACCAGGGCTGGCCACTTTTCTTTCCAAGAAATAAAGGCTGATCATTTTCTCCAGGGGCCTGTGGCCCTGAGTGGCCAGACGCCTCCAAAAAATCCAAATGATCAATGATGTGTCCCAGACCCAACCTGCCCCCACCTCAAATTTCTGCTGCCCTGACAGTCTCAAGGGAACCTCTTAAACAGATTTCAGGAACCTGGGCTGGCAACTGTTCCGTCACCGGATAAAGGGCCGGTCTTTGTCTTTAGGGGCCTGTGGCCTTGAGTGTCCGGCCGCCTCCAAAAAATCCAAACGATTAAAGATATGTCCCAGGACTAACTTCCCCCACATCAAATTTGTGCTGCCCTGAGAGTCCCAAGGGAAGCCTACAAACTGACATCAGGAACCTGGGCTGGCAACTCTTCCTTCACAGGGAAAAGGGCCGGTGTTTGTCTCCAGGGACCTGTGGCCTTGAGTGGCTGGACGCCTCCAAAAAATCCAAACTATTAATGATGTGTCCCAGACCTTACCTGCCCCCACCTCAAATTTTTGCATCCCTGACAGTCCCAAGGGAACCCAACAAACTGATATCAGGAACCTCGGCTGGCCACTTTTCTATCCCATGGAAAAGGGCTGGTGTTTGTCTCCAGGGGCCAATTGCCCTGTGTGTCCACCCACCGCCAAAAAATCCGAACGATCAAGTATGTGTCCCAGACCCAACCTGCCCCCACCTCTAACCTGTGCTGCCCTGACAGTCCCAAGGGAACCCTAGCAACTGACTTCAGGAACCTGGACTGGCAACTTTTCCTTCACAGGGAAATGGGCCAGTCTTTGGCTCTAGGGGCCTGTGGCCCTAAGTGGCCGGCCGTCTCCAAAAAATCCAAACTATTAAAGATATGTCCCAGACCCAACCTGCCCCCACCTCAAATTTGTGCTGCCCGCACAGTCCAAAGGGAACCCTACCAACTGACATGAGGAACCTGGGCTGGCAACTTTTCCTTCACAGGGAAATGGGCCGGTCTTGGCTACAGGAGCCTGTGGCCTGGAATGGCCTGCCGCCACCAAAAAATCCAAACGATTAAGGATATGTCCCAGACCCAACATGCCCCCACCTCAAACCTGTGCTTCCCTGACAGTCTCAAGGGAACCCTACAAACTGACATCAGGGATCTGGGCTGGCAACTTTTCTTACACAGGGATAAGCGCCGGTCCTTGTCTTCAGGAGCCTGTGGCCTTGAATGGCCAGCTGCCTCCAAAAAATCCAAACGATTAAGGATATGTCCCAGACCCAACATGCCCCCACCTCAAATTTGTGCTGCCCTGAGAGTCCCAAGGGAACCCTACCAACTGACATGAGGAACCTGGGCTGGCAACTTTTCCTTCACAGGGAAATGGGCCGGTCTTTGGCTCCAGGAGCCTGTGGCCTGGAATGGCCTGCCGCCTCCAAAAAATCCAAACGCTTAAGCATATGTCCCAGACCCAACCTGCCCCCACCTCAAACCTGTGCTGCCCACACAGTCCCAAGGGAACCCTACCAACTGACAGCAGGAACCTGGGCTGGCAACTTTTCCTTCACAGGGAAATGGGCCGGTCTTTGGCTCCAGGAGCCTGTGGCCTGGAATGGCCTGCCGCCTCCAAAAAATCCAAACGCTTAAGCATATGTACCAGACCCAACATGCCCCCACTTCAAACCTGTGCTGCCCTGACAGTCCCAAGGGAATCTTACAAAATGACAGCAGGAACGTGGGCTGGCAACTATGCTTCCCAAGAAAAAATGGCCGGTCTTTGTCTCCAGGAGCCTGTGGCCCTAAGTGGCTCGACGCCTCCAAAAAATCCAAACGATTGAAGATATTTCCCAGGCCCAACCTGCCCCCACCTCAAAGCTGTGCTGCCCTGACAGTCCCAAGGGAACCCTACAAACTGACAGCAGGGACCTGGCCTGGCAACTTTTCCTTCACAGGGAAAAGGACAGGACTTTGGCTCTAGGGGCCTGCCGCCTTGAGTGTCCGGCCGCCTCCAAAAAATCCAAACGAATGAAGATATTTCCCAGACCCAACCTGCCCCCACCTCTAACCTGTGCTGCCCTGACAGTCCCAAGGGAACCCTACAAACTGACATCAGCAGGGACCTGGCCTGGCAACTTTTCCTTCACAGGGAAATGGGCCAGTCTTTTTCTTCAGGAGCCTGTGGTCTTGAGGGGCCGGCTACCTCCAAAAAATCCAAACGATTAAGGATATGTCCCAGACCCAATCTGCCCCCACTTCAAACCTGTGCTGCCCTGACTGTCCCAAGGGAACCCTACTAACTGACATCAGGAACCTGGGCTGGCAACTTTTCCTTCACAGGGAAATGGGCCGGACTTTGGCTCTAGGGGCCTGCGTCCTCGAGTGTCCGGCCGCCTCCAAAATATCCAAATTATTAAGGATATTTCCCAGACCCAACCTGCCCCCACTTCAAACCTGTGCTGCCCTGACAGTCCCAAGGGAACCCTATAAACTGACATCAGGAACCTGGGCTGGCAACATTTCCTTCACAGGGAAATGGGCCGGTGTTTTTCTCGAGGAGCCTGTGGCCATGATTGGCCGGCCGCCTCCAAAAAATCCAAACAATTAAGGATATGTCCCAGACACAACATGCCCCCACTTCAAACCTGTGCTGCCCTGACAGTCCCAAGGGAATCTTACAAAATGACAGCAGGAACGTGGTCTGGCAACTATTCTTCCCAAGAAAAAATGGCCGGTCTTTGTCTCCAGGAGCCTTTGGCCCTAAGTGGCTCGACGCCTCCACAAAATCCAAACGATTGAAGATATTTCCCAGGCCCAACCTGCCCCCACCTCAAACCTGTTCTGACCTGACAGTCCCAAGGGAACCCTAGAAACTGACTTCAGGAACCTGGGCTGGCAACTTTTCCTTCACAGGAAAATGGGCCAGTCTTTGTCTTCAGGAGCCTGTGGCCTTGAATAGCCAGCTGCCTCCAAAAAATCCAAACGATTAAGGATATATCCCAGACCCAACATGCCCCCACCTCAAACCTGTGCTTCCCTGACAGTCCCAAGGGAACTTTACAAAATGACGGCAGGAACGTGGGCTGGCAACTATTCTTCCCAAGAAAAAATGGCCGGTCTTTGTCTCCAGGAGCCTGTGGCCCTAAGTGGCTCGACGCCTCCAAAAAATCCAAACGATTGAAGATATTTCCCCGGCCCAACCTGCCCCCAACTCAAAGCTGTGCTGCCCTGAGAGTCCCAAGGGAACCCTACCAACTGACATGAGGAACCTGGGCTGGCAGCTTTTCCTTCACAGGGAAAAGGACAGGACTTTGGCTCTAGGGGCCTGCCGCCTTGAGTGTCCGGCCGCCTCCAAAAAATCCAAACGATTAAGGATATGTCCCAGACCCAACCTGCCGCCACCTCAAACCTGTGCTGCCCTGACAGTCCCAAGGGAACCCTACAAACTGACAGCAGGGACTTGGCCTGGCAACTTTTCCTTCACAGGGAAATGGGCCAGTCTTTTTCTTCAGGAGCCTGTGGTCTTGAGGGGCCGGCTACCTCCAAAAAATCCAAACGATTAAGGATATGTCCCAGACCCAATCTGCCCCCACTTCAAACCTGTGCTGCCCTGACTGTCCCAAGGGAACCCTACTAACTGACATCAGGAACCTGGGCTGGCAACTTTTCCTTCACAGGGAAATGGGCCGGACTTTGGCTCTAGGGGCCTGCGTCCTCGAGTGTCCGGCCGCCTCCAAAATATCCAAATTATTAAGGATATTTCCCAGACCCAACCTGCCCCCACTTCAAACCTGTGCTGCCCTGACAGTCCCAAGGGAACCCTATAAACTGACATCAGGAACCTGGGCTGGCAACATTTCCTTCACAGGGAAATGGGCCGGTGTTTTTCTCGAGGAGCCTGTGGCCATGATTGGCCGGCCGCCTCCAAAAAATCCAAACAATTAAGGATATGTCCCAGACACAACATGCCCCCACTTCAAACCTGTGCTGCCCTGACAGTCCCAAGGGAATCTTACAAAATGACAGCAGGAACGTGGTCTGGCAACTATTCTTCCCAAGAAAAAATGGCCGGTCTTTGTCTCCAGGAGCCTTTGGCCCTAAGTGGCTCGACGCCTCCACAAAATCCAAACGATTGAAGATATTTCCCAGGCCCAACCTGCCCCCACCTCAAACCTGTTCTGACCTGACAGTCCCAAGGGAACCCTAGAAACTGACTTCAGGAACCTGGGCTGGCAACTTTTCCTTCACAGGAAAATGGGCCAGTCTTTGTCTTCAGGAGCCTGTGGCCTTGAATAGCCAGCTGCCTCCAAAAAATCCAAACGATTAAGGATATATCCCAGACCCAACATGCCCCCACCTCAAACCTGTGCTTCCCTGACAGTCCCAAGGGAACTTTACAAAATGACGGCAGGAACGTGGGCTGGCAACTATTCTTCCCAAGAAAAAATGGCCGGTCTTTGTCTCCAGGAGCCTGTGGCCCTAAGTGGCTCGACGCCTCCAAAAAATCCAAACGATTGAAGATATTTCCCCGGCCCAACCTGCCCCCAACTCAAAGCTGTGCTGCCCTGAGAGTCCCAAGGGAACCCTACCAACTGACATGAGGAACCTGGGCTGGCAGCTTTTCCTTCACAGGGAAAAGGACAGGACTTTGGCTCTAGGGGCCTGCCGCCTTGAGTGTCCGGCCGCCTCCAAAAAATCCAAACGATTAAGGATATGTCCCAGACCCAACCTGCCGCCACCTCAAACCTGTGCTGCCCTGACAGTCCCAAGGGAACCATACAAACTGACAGCAGGGACTTGGCCTGGCAACTTTTCCTTCACAGGGAAATGGGCCAGACTTTTTCTTCAGGAGCCTGTGGTCTTGAGGGGCCGGCTACCTCCAAAAAATCCAAACGATTAAGGATATGTCCCAGACCCAACCTGCCCCCACTTCAAACCTGTGCTGCCATGACTGTCCCAAGGGAACCCTACTAACTGACATCAGGAACCTGGGCTGGCAACTTTTCCTTCACAGGGAAATGGGCCGGACTTTGGCTCTAGGGCCCTGCGTCCTCGAGTGTCCGGCCACCTCCAAAATATCCAAACGATTAAGGATATGTCCCAGACCCAACCTGCCCCCACCTCAAATTTGTGCTGCCCCAACCGTCCCAAAGGAACCTCTTAAACAGATTTCAGGAACCGGGGCTGGCAAAGTTTCCTTCACAGGGAAAAGGGCTCATCTTTCTCTCCAGGGGCCTGTGGCCTTTATTGGCCGGACGCCTCCAAAAAATCCAAACTATTAAGGATATATCCCAGAACCAACCTGCCCCCACCACAAACCTGTGCTGCCCTGACAGTCCCAAGGGAACCCTACAAACTGACATCAGGAACTTGGTCTGGTAACTTTTCCTTCACAGGGAAAAGGGCCGGTCTGTGACTCAAGGACCCAGTGGCTTTGAGTGGCTGGCCGCCCTCTAAAATATCCAAACGATCAAAGATGTGTCCCAGACCCAACCTGTCCCCACCTCAAATTTGTGCTGCCCTGACAGTCCCAAAGGAACCCTCCAAACTGACATCAGGAACCAGGGCTGGCCACTTTTCTTTCCAAGAAATAAAGGCTGATCATTTTCTCCAGGGGCCTGTGGCCCTGAGTGGCCAGACGCCTCCAAAAAATCCAAATGATTAATGATGTGTCCCAGACCCAACCTGCCCCCACCTCAAACTTGTGCTGCCCTGACAGTCCCAAGTGAACTTTACAAAATGACGGAAGGAACGTGGGCTGGCAACTATTCTTCCCAAGAAAAAATGGCCGGTCTTTTTCTCCAGGAGCCTGTGGCCCTAAGTGGCTCGACGCCTCCAAAAAATCCAAATGATTGAAGATATTTCCCAGGCCCAACCTGCCCCCAACTCAAAGCTGCGCTGCCACAACCGTCCCAAAGGAACCTCTTAAACAGATTTCAGGAACCGGGGCTGGCAAAGTTTCCTTCACAGGGAAAAGGGCTCATCTTTCTCTCCAGGGACCTGTGGCCTTGAGTGGCTGGAAGCCTCCAAAAAATCCAAACTTTTAATGATGTGTCCCAGACCTTACCTGCCCCCACCTCAAATTTTTGCATCCCTGACAGTCCCAAGGGAACCCTACAAACTGATATCAGGAACCTCGGCTGGCCACTTTTCTATCCCATGGAAAAGGGCTGGTGTTTGTCTCCAAGGGCCAATTGCCCTGTGTGTCCACCCACCGCCAAAAAATCCAAACGATCAAGTATGTGTCCCAGATCCAACCTGCCCCCACCTCTAACCTGTGCTGCCCTGACAGTCCCAAGGGAACCCTAGCAACTGACTTCAGGAACCTGGACTGGCAACTTTTCCTTCCCAGGGAAATGGGCCAGTCTTTGGCTCTAGGGGCCTGTGGCCCTAAGTGGCCGGCCGCCTCCAAAAAATCCAAACGATTAAGGATATGTCCCAGATCCAACCTGCCCCCACTTCAAACCTGTGCTGCCCTGACAGTCCCAAGGGAACCCTATAAACTGACATCAGGAACCTGGGCTGGCAACTTTTCCTTCACAGGGAAATGGGCCAGTCTTTTTCTTCAGGAGCCTGTGGTCTTGAATGGCCGGCTGCCTCCAAAAAATCCAAACAATTAAGGATATGTCCCAGACCCAACATGCCCCCACCTCTAACCTGTGCTGCCCTGACAGTCCCAAGGGAACCCTACAAACTGACAGCAGGGACCTGGGCTGGCAACTTTTCTTTCAGAGGGAAAAGGGCCGGTCTTTGTCTTCAGCAGCCTGTGGCCTTGAATGGCCGGCTGCCTCCAAAAAATCCAAACAATTAAGGATATGTCCCAGACCCAACATGCCCCCACCTCTAAACTGTGCTTCCCTGATAGTCCCAAGGGAACGTTACAAAATGACAGCAGGAACGTGGGCTGGCAACTATTCTTCCCAAGAAAAAATGGCCGGTCTTTGTCTCCGGGAGCCTGTGGCCCTAAGTGGCTCAACGCCTCCAAAAAATCCAAACGAATGAAGATATTTCCCAGACCCAACCTGCCGCCACCTCAAACCTGTGCTGCCCTGACAGTCCCAAGGGAACCATACAAACTGACAGCAGGGACTTGGCCTGGCAACTTTTCCTTCACAGGGAAATGGGCCAGTCTTTTTCTTCAGGAGCCTGTGGTCTTGAGGGGCCGGCTGCCTCCAAATAATCCAAACGATTAAGGATATGTCCCAGACCCAACCTGCCCCCACTTCAAACCTGTGCTGCCCTGACTGTCCCAAGGGAACCCTACTAACTGACATCAGGAACCTGGGCTGGCAACTTTTCCTTCACAGGGAAATGGGCCGGACTTTGGCTCTAGGGCCCTGCGTCCTCGAGTGTCCGGCCGCCTCCAAAATATCCAAACGATTAAGGATATGTCCCAGACCCAACATGCCCCCACCTCTAACCTGTGCTGCCCTGACAGTCCCAAGGGAACCCTACAAACTGGCAGCAGGGACCTGGGCTGGCAACTTTTCTTTCAGAGGGAAAAGGGCCGGTCTTTGTCTTCAGCAGCCTGTGGCCTTGAATGGCCGGCTGCCTCCAAAAAATCCAAACAATTAAGGATATGTCCCAGACCCAACATGCCCCCACCTCTAAACTGTGCTTCCCTGATAGTCCCAAGGGAACCCTACTAACTGACATCAGGAACCTGGGCTGGCAACTTTTCCTTCACAGGGAAATGGGCCGGACTATGGCTCTAGAGGCCTGCGTCCTCGAGTGTCCGGCCGCCTCCAAAATATCCAAACGATTAAGGATATGTCCCAGACCCAACCTGCCCCCACCTCAAACCTGTGCTGCCCGCACAGTCCCAAGGGAACCCTATAAACTGACATCAGGAACCTGGGCTGGCAACTTTTCCTTCACAGGGAAATGGGCCGGTGTTTTTCTCGAGGAGCCTGTGGCCATGATTGGCCGGCCGCCTCCAAAAAATCCAAACGATTAAGGATATGTCCCAGACCCAACCTGCCCCCACCTCAAATTTGTGCTGCCCCAACCGTCCCAAAGGAACCTCTTAAACAGATTTCAGGAACCGGGGCTGGCAAAGTTTCCTTCACAGGGAAAAGGGCTCATCTTTCTCTCCAGGGGCCTGTGGCCTTTATTGGCCGGACGCCTCCAAAAAATCCAAACTATTAAGGATATATCCCAGAACCAACCTGCCCCCACCACAAACCTGTGCTGCCCTGACAGTCCCAAGGGAACCCTACAAACTGACATCAGGAACTTGGTCTGGTAACTTTTCCTTCACAGGGAAAAGGGCCGGTCTGTGACTCAAGGACCCAGTGGCTTTGAGTGGCTGGCCGCCCTCTAAAATATCCAAACGATCAAAGATGTGTCCCAGACCTTACCTGCCCCCACCTCAAATTTTTGCATCCCTGACAGTCCCAAGGGAACCCTACAAACTGATATCAGGAACCTCAGCTGGTCACTTTTCTATCCCATGGAAAAGGGCTGGTGTTTGTCTCCAGGGGCCAATTGCCCTGTGCGTCCACCCACTGCCAAAAAATCCAAACGATCAAGTATGTGTCCCAGACCCAACCTGCCCCCACCTCTAACCTGTGCTGCCCTGACAGTCCCAAGGGAACCCTACAAACTGACATCAGGAACCTGGACTGGCAACTTTTCCTTCACAGGGAAGACAGCCGGTCTCTGTCTCAAGGGGCCTGTGGCCCTGAGTTGCCGGCCACCTCCAAAAAATCCAAACAACCAAAGATATGTCCCACAACCAACCTGCTCCCACCATTGCAGCCTTGCGAAGGCAAACAACCTCCAGAGATGTCACAGAGCATAAGTGGAGCACAGATGCTCAAAAGCAGCAAAGCTGAAGAGCCTGGATCAGCTTCACTAGTGTGCAATTCACTGACTGCGAAAAACGAAGCAGCAGAGCACCGGGCTTCTGGGCGCTGTGAAGGCAATTGCCGTAACCAGGCAGCTGCTCCTTCCCAAGCACAGTCAGCTGCCTATGTTCTTGCTTGTCGACAAACTCACCGCTGCCCTTCTTTTCAGCAGCTGCCACCGTCTTCTGTGCATCTCGGAGCCTCTGGCGACGAGCAAGACTTGCCAAGGTGGGACGCATCAGGACCAAGTAAAAATCCAGGCAAGTTGTCCTGGAACACTTTCCAGTCGCATGCCAAGAGTGAATTCATCCGGCAGGAGAGCGGCAGCCACCGTCCTCCAGCAGTCGGAAGGCTTCGCACGCAAGCCCGCTTCTTTGCGGCTTTGTTCTTCGCCTCTTCCAAGCAACCGCGAACTCTGCCTCTCGGAGGCGAAGAAGCGGCTATTTCGCGCATGGATCATTAGAGCAGCAGCGGAGCGCTCCGGAGCGCCGCTTCTGCAGAAAGATGCCGGGAACCGGCACTTTCCTCCGGATACCTCCGGGGCCACGTCTTCTGCCTTTCTAGTGGTCTAGATCTTAGCGAAAAGCTTTCCCACTCCATTTGGCAAGGGGAGAGTGGACCTGCACTGCACACTAACCGCGGTTTGCAAAGAAAGAGGATTTGCTGCACATTCCAAGGACACGGCTCTTTCCGAGGCAATCTGCAACCTGCTGTCAGATGGAAGTGCTCTCTGCCCTCTCCTGCCCAGCTCTATGTACTAGCGGGCACATTCCAGCCTGGCGAAGGCAAAAAACCTCGAGATCTGCCACAATGCATAAGTTGTGCACAGATGCTAAAAAGCAGCAAAGCTGAATAGCCTCGCTCAGCTTCAGTGCTGTGCAGATCACAGAAGGAGAAGAATGAAGTAGCAGAGCACCGGGCTTTTGTGCACATTTAAGGAAATTTCAGAAGTACGACCGGTTTTCATTCACAAGCACAGTCATCTGTCTATGTTCTTTCTTCTTGAAAAACACACTGATGCCCTTTTTTTAAAAAAATATACATTATTGTGTTTTAGAATGAATTGTCAATTTTTTTTGCAGTGTTTCACATCCAAACAGAGCGTATAGATCATATATTAAGGATCAAAATCTCACGTCTCTCAATTCAAAGTCGACAGATTTTAAATTGTCTCTATACTACTCTCATTCTTCTGTCAATACAACCAGAGATTATGTCACTCATATCTGCCATAACAGAATCATAGAATGCTTTGTGTTGGAAGGAATTTTTAAAGAATTTCTACTTTTAAGCATCTGCCTTGGGCAGAGACACCTGACTTTAGATCTGGTTGGTCAGACCCCCCCTTTAACGTGGCCTTGAACATTTCCACTAATGGAGAGTCTACAAGCTGTCTAGACAATCTATTCCAATGTGTCACCATCCTTATTCTAAAAAAGCTGTTCCTTGCATACAATCTAAACCTTTATTCTCTCAGATTTAAACCATTGCTCCTTGTCCTATCACTAGAGACCCATGGTAAAAAGTCTTTCTCCATATTTCCTATAGGCTGCATTTATACATATAGAAAGGCCACAAGAAGGTATCCCCACAGTCTTCTCCAGGCTGGAAACCACCAACTCTCTCCATTTTCCATCATAAGAGAGGTGTTCCATTACCCTGGTAATTTTCATGGCCCTCTTCTGGGCTCACTCCAAGTCCACTTCTTTCCTTTACCGAAGACGCCAGAGCTGGACGCAATACACAAGTTGTGGTCTCACAACAGCAGATTAGAAAGGGAAAATTATCTTCCCCAATGTGCTGGCCACACTTGGTGCAGTTGGCTTTTAGGTCTTCAAGCATATAATAGCAGTTCATGTCCAATTTTTCATCCAACAGTGTCCCCAACTCCTTCTCTCTATCTGGCTGCTTTTAATACCTGCATCACCCAGTCTGTACTCACACTTTGCCATGCTGAACTTTGTATATTTACATGGGCTTGCTCCTCCAGCCTGTCCAGTCTCTGAATGGCATCCCATCCCTCAGATATGTCAACTGCACTACTCGGCTTAGTGTCACCCGCAATTCTGCTGAGGGTGCTCTCAATCTCCCTGTCTACATCATCAATGAATATATTAAATAGTATTGGTTGCAGTGCACACACCTGAGAGAGACATCTTGATACTGGTTTCCACTTGTACATTGAACAATTGACTGTAACTCTTTAAACATCCATCCATCCATCCATCCATCCATCCATCCATCCATCCATCGATCCATCCAATTCTTTTCTCTCTGAAAGTTCAGTCAACAAATCCATACGTCTCCAATACAGAAGTAAGAACGTTGTGCGGGACCTTATCAAAGGTCTGGGTAGATGACATTTATAGCTTTTCCTCTGTTCACTGGTGCAATTGCTCCATCATAGGAGGCTACTGGTTAGTGAGGCTAACACATTTAATTAACAGCTGAATAGAAGTGGAATGAGAAGTGAGGGCACAGAAAAAAATCAATCAGCACATACATACATGTTCATTGCAAACATGTCATTGCATACATATTTAATTAACAAGAAGCATGCTTTCAGTCTTTGAAGGATATATGGGTGGTAATGAATTAGTTCCGGTTGAGTCACAGTGGCATGAGTATAAACAAGTCTCTACAAGTGTCAAAAATGTGAGAAAAGATAATTATATCTGCACTGCAGATATCTCCTGTTGACAATCAGATTTAAATAAAGCCTATTGGAAATGGGAAAAGTTCTCAGCCATTTCAGTTGTTTTTTTATTAAACACTATGTGAAGAGTTTGTTTGCAATACAGTAAGTAGATTTTGCATTTAAATAAAATGCTAATTTTATTAATCCAAAATTAGCATATTTTGCTCATTTTGGTGGATAAATTTTAAAAATGCAATCACCGTGAAACTAACATTTGTAAAGTTAAAAAGTGTGAGATTGATATTTTCTGTCTAGATCTGTTGTCTGTTGTATTTATGCAATTAATATATACTAATATACAAATATAAAAATATATTGTATACAAATATACAAATAGATTGTCTTGGTTTGAAAAGACATGTGTCTGCTAAGGAAGGCAGAAGCCTCCCCTGAAACAGAAAATGTAAACCTCCTCCCTCTAAATTATTATAATTTTGAAATTAAAAGGCTTTCAGGTAAAGATATGGAAATAGGAATAACAGTATTTTACTAGGAAAGCTAAAAAATACAAATGTAATAGTACAAACATTAACAAAAAACTACTGACAGAGTCAGAATACAACCCGACACCCTGTGGGTCATGGTGTTGGTAGCAGTACAATTGGATGGTAGCTGCAGTCCTCCTGCAGTGACAAGTGTGGCTCTGTTGGAGCAGTGATCTTGTAGAAGGGTGGAGTTTTCCTCTGAAGGTCCAGTAGTGGTGTAGATGGGCCTGATCTTCCTCTGGGAATCTAGTGGAGAAGACAGCTACTTCTCTGGGAATCCAGTGGGAAAAAAGCTGCCCTGGTGTCCTAAAATCTCAGATTATATTCAGGACAGAATGCTTGGCTCTTCCTCCTGGTCAGATCATCTCACAATGGGATGATATAAGTTTTATCAGACATGCAGTGACACTCGATGGCCCATTAACAGCAGATGTGTCCCCAGGGGGAGGATTGGTTTGTGGAAGAAATAAAGAAAACTGCCCAATTAACAAAAGATAACTGCTACCCTTCTAACAGATGGCAAATAGAATACACACATTATCTTGCAATCTAGGACATAGATGAACTCATCTCTTCTTAAACTGCTGCAGGAATAAAATTATTACTTCACTATTACTATATTCTAATGAAAAAAAAAAAAGGGAAACCTTAAAAATCCTTTACTTTATCAAAGGGACAAAAACGCTAAGCTAGGTTTCAACATTCAGCATAGTACAATCAAATAGGCAGAAGTTTGCATGGCAAGGCCAGAAACACTGCTGGCTCTACACCCTTGCTACAATGCAGACAGTAGCTGACCTGTGCATGTAAGGAAGATAATATTGAAACTAAAAGCATGAATTTACCCTGTATGTTTTTTTCCCCCATTCTTATCTGGGGGATGTGCTGTCCAAGCCTAGATGCTTCCTGGGGAAGAGCTGGCATACAGAAAGCTATGTTGTAGATGGTGCTGTCAATTCAGCATGAATAATGGCAAACCTTCTTCCTGTCCCTGTGCTACTTATACACACAGAAATAGCCTCAGTGTCTTGAGGATGTTTATTAATGTCACAGGTGTCAACATTATCCTTGACATTAATATAAGGCACACTTTCAAGACTTTTGTCTTGAAAGTTAAGGTGCGTGGCAAATATGATCATTATCTATCAAATTATTTTTTCTTACCTTATAGCTTATTCCTGGAAGAAAATAGATTGTATAAAATGAAAATGTGCACTTGGGAACAAAGACTCCTGTACTCTCTGCTCCAGGCAGATATTACCTATTTAGCAAGTCACTGAGCTGTTTATGCTTCATAAATCCCATCTACAAAAAAGACATATTCTAGTCATTAACTCTAGAAGAATACTAACAACCTATATTTTAAAAAATCCCAAACAGCTTGGCGGGGTGAGGGGGGGGGGGGGTGAGGGGGGAAGGGAGAGTGGTGGAGGTTAGATAATAGGGATTTGTTTATTTAAATGTCAGTGAACTTTATCTTTGAAGAATTCACACTTCTTGATTTAAAAAAAAAAAAAAAGAAAATATAAAGTGGGTGAAGAGTCAAAGCTATCAAAAAGGAAGAGACTAGTACTGTCCAATAAGTAACCTGATAGGACACAGATGATAATATTATTCCATCTAACTGAAAATCATAACTGCATTTTAAGATGAATGGGAAGTATTAATATTTAGCAATGCATACTCCCATCTTATACTCACTAGAGATTAATGAGCATTCAAAGAATGAACAAAATCTGCAATTAGAAATAATTTGTCATTTGGACGGTGTCATTGATCAACATCAGCTTTCAGTAGTATATTTGATCTCTATTAAAAATTATTTACTTTCTATTCTTAGTAAGTATCCACAGAAAGATCCTTCACCTCCCATTTGTGTGCATACCCTGTGTGTCTGGTCTGTAGACCAGAAAGGGGTTGTCCATTTCTGAGGCCATTTCTTGACAAAATTCACATGAGCATGCTTAATAATGGTGAGAAAACAGTGTATGCTTGATAGTAAAAGGGTTTAAAATCATGGGGATCTGGGGAGTTAGAAGGAAAACTAAGCTTAGTAGGCCCTGGGAAAATACCCTGAGAAAGTATAGGCCTTATACTTGCTAGAACTGCACCTGTGTAGCTGGTATATGATAAATTATGGAATTGTTAGATGTGATGATTGTTTAGTAATTAAATATAATTACTGTTTAATTGTAAGAATAATCATGGGAAACTATGGTCAGGGGCTTGAGAAAAGATCACGAGAAATTCATGCTTGGATAAAGTCAATGTATACAATAGGACAATGTAAGTTTAATAATTAATATGTAAGTTATAGAACGATAGAATATAAAATACGCTCAGCTCGAAAGCCATGTCGGAGTCAGATTTGGGTCTGTACCCCTGATTCTCAGAGCTCTGCTATGAAAGCACCTGCATATTATCATATCCCATGATTATGTGTGTTCCTGAACACTAACATGCTTGGTGTCCTAAAAAAATTTGATCTAAAAGTGCAGCTGCCTGATCCTCCTATAGCCAACAGAGAATTCCTAATTTGTTAATCTGATGTGCTAGTTTGTCTCCTTTGAATCTTCTAGGCAGCCTGGTTTGATCGTTTCCAGATATGCCAGGTGCCTAAAGTGAGATTGTAGGTTTCTACATTAGGAAATGCTGGAGCTACAATAAATAGAAAGATGTTAATGTCACTAATGCTTTTCTACTCTTTTTGGAAGAAGTAAGTTTTTAGAAGTAATAATAATAATGGGAAAAAATTCTGTCCAGTCCTCAAGGAATGGAGTTGGAATTTTTATGCAGATTTTTCATAATCTTCACATGACTTAAGAAGTGATGGAAAATTATGCATTACCTCACTGTATTATCACAAAGCATATTTATCATGGTTTAGTTTGAATGACAAATTTGACATTTCTTTCTCTGTTATTAAGATTTAAAAAACCTCAAAACCTAAACCAAAATCAAAATAAACGATGTGAAACAAGCAAAGTAGTGTAATTAGATGTACTGTTTAAGGAGACGGTATATTCACTGAAGCAATGAAATAATGTTGCTTGAAGAGAATAGAAATATTTTGCCTTTAACCTGCCATTTCTTTAGCTGTTATTAATATTCAAAAGGATTTAGCCAAAGAAGCATAGGAGCTGTTTTGAGATCTTCAGTGTCATGGAGGAGTCTTCACAGCTGTACACCAGTAGGGGATGCCAAAAGAAAATCTAAAAGTCGTCTTGTCCCATGAGCATATACCTCAGGGTATTTCATACCTTGGTCTTGGAATTCTGAAGTCAGAAGGCTGAAAAAAAGAGTATCAGTAGGAAAAAAATAAATCACAGAATAATCACTACAATGTAGTGATTACACTGTAGTGATTACTGTAGTCATTACAATGTAGTGATTACTAATTAAGATACAATAAAACTTTGTAATGGAAGAAGCAGACTACTTTATTGGTGTGCAAGTAGTGCTCTGAAAATTTTGAAGCTAATAGGACTATTACACATAATAAATAGTAGGGTTGTAAAGAATCAGCCAATATGTATTACCATAGGAAAAATATCCTTTTATTTTTTTCTTTAAGGAAGTATCTTGGTTTGTATTTATGACTTTAAGCCAGCACAAGTATTTCTTAATTCATGGACATTTCTCTCTGAGTTTGGCAATTGGTTTATAGGTTCCCCTATGATTTATCATTTCTAGCATATCAATTTTAATACATTTTTCTAATTTAAGTTCTATTTATATATTGTGTGGTAATTAAAACAATTACTTTTATTAGATGATGTATTGGGTTGAAATATCATTTTGCTTTAGGAATTCATGTTGACTTGTTTGTTGTTTTTAACATACTTTTTCTTTGCAGCATTATCATTCTGTGGTGCAGTTGCATTAAACTAACAGAGGTAGGTAGGCATTCAACCAAAAGACTTCAGTTAGATGATGCTCAACATTGTGAAATGTAACTGCTCAGTTCCAGCAGTAGAATTTACAATGCAGATCATTAAGTTTGCATAAACTGTGATTTCCATATACCTCTTTGAATACTGGAGTACTCCATATGGAAAACAGCACCATAAGAAAATAAGAAAGGGATAGACTCAAATGGGTTGCCCAAACTGAACTATCATGGTCTGGGAATCCCAAGACATGAAAGATTTGAACCCATTGGAACAAATCCAGAGGAGGCCACGAGGGTGATCAGAGGTCTGTAACACCTGTCCTATGAAGGTAAGCTGAGAGAACTGGGTCCATTCAGCCTGGAGAAGAGAAGGCACTGAGGAGAATCTACAGCACTCTTCAAGTATCTAAAGGGGGTCTACAAGAAATCTAGAAAGGAACTTTCTCCAGATGCATGTAGTGGCAGAACAACGGGGGACATCTAACAAATTACAGATCCATCTACTTTCTATTGATCTTGTAAGACTAATCATCTCAGCTAGCATTTACACCTCTCAAAGTTATGGGAGTTTGAGAGAAGATAAAGCCACAAAGAAAAGACAGCTTTGGGAAAGAATGGGACCCAATTCTGCAATTTAGTATTCGCAGCAACTTAGCAACTTAGTTTAGCAACTTAGATTACCTTTTTATTTTTCAAGTGCTCTGTAAACATAAACAGGTAATGACCATTCACTTTCAATTTTACCATCATATGTTTATTTAATCAATAAAACATGTTAGAATGTAAGCTGACATCAAAAAAATAATTTAAATGCATGATGTGGAACCTGTAAGTTCTGCTCAGTACTCAGTCCATTAATTTTTCTTTTGTTTTGGGTTTTTTTTAATTAATTAGGTTAAGAGTTGCTTGCATATTCCTATTGTAGATAAGCAGAAAGCTTGACAAATCAGCACTGCCTAAATGAAGAAAGTTTTTTCCTGACCCTCAGATGATGAGGCCCAGTATAATTTCAAATAAACTGTCCTGGTTATCTTAATGATATCTTATGGTCCTCAATACTACAATGACGCCTTCAGCTCCTGCTACAAACATTCATTTTCAGTCCTGTTTGATCAAGTTTTCATTAACTGTTAAAGTATATTTATTATATATTTTTAAATATTATTTTATTTGTTTTTAATTACCTAGAAGCTAAACAAGTGTCTAGTTTTGCAGGTGAGAAGCTGAGTAGCGCTTGTTTACCACTCAGGCCCCAATTATAGTACTCTCCCCAGATGTGTGTCTTGTGGCCTTATTGTCCTGACATCCAGTTGGCCCCTTTACCTATGCTCCAATGCTGCATGCGTGGAGTCTGGGACACTGTTTACTGTGTCATTCTAATACTTTCCTTGCACTAAAGCTAGACAAATAAATGTGATTTTCCCTGATACTGGTTGCAAGTCTGTAGAGAACACACAGTCCTGACAGAAAGCCAGCAGTGTTTTACACAGATTAACTTCTAGTTAATCAGGAACCAGCCTTGTCCCTTTTCCACATTTTTCAAATTGGCATTGGATGATTTTTTTTTGCATGTCTTTCCAAATGAGTCTTTTTTTCAGTACTACCACAATCCTAGACTTTCTTTAAAACAGCTGAAAGGAGCTGAAAGGAGCTACCTTCTACCAGCCAAGAAGCTGATTCCAGGAAGGGAGTATCTTGAGGCACTGACTGGTTGACATGAGAGGCATGGCTGTGCAGCACTTTCTAAAATATACACTGGCCCACCTTTCTAAAATACACATTGCAAGAACATCAGCAGACTCCCCACAGACTGCTTAATATTGCTGGTTAAGTGGGATGAGATTCCCTGCTGTCAGCCAACCATTTGATTTGCTGCCTCCTCAGTATGGAATTTTACTCCTCACCAAAGGCAGTGTATAAGACAAATTCTGTTTATTGCACTTGCCTCTGCAGAAGAAAGAGGCACAGGGATATGGAAACTGTTAAACATCCTCCATCATTTGGAATATACTACATAAAACACAGATTGGTAAATTCAGGTCATGAGCAGAAAAAACAAAATCAGTTTAGGGAGCCATACCCAAGGATATGTGCATAATCTTTTGACCATCCTACTGGACTTAGGAAAGGACTTCTCTCTTTTTTCTGCAGGACTACAAGACAAGCTGAAAAATCTACGGGAACTTGTATAAGAAATCAGCCAAGCTTAAACACCTATTTGATTTACTGAGAAAAACTGCATTTGTATAAAATAATGCAGTATTAAGTGTCCTCTCCTCTTTTGTGAGCCAGTAGTGCTTGTGTAAGGTGTATGCAATAGATATAGCATAAGTTACAGTAACTCAGGTGATTAGAGGCTATTCAAATGATAGCAAATTCAGCTGAAAAATTAAAGAAAATTCACAACTGATGATTGAAGGTGCAGATCTAGAAAAGACTAATTTAAGTTCTGATTTAGCAGATCATCTCATCACTACGTTACAATTTTATAAATTTAACTCATTTTGTTAAATGAAGAAGTGAACTTCTCTAAAGTCTCTTTGAAGGACTTGATTAAGTAAGCCTCCAGTTCATTGTTTGTCTCCTGGACAGCTGCATCATAACTCCCAAAGAGTGGCATGGAAGCCTTCACATCCTCTCTATTTGCTTGGAGTAAAATGAGGTTAAGCTCCTCGGCTACCCTTTCATATTTTTGGTGATCAAATCTGCAAACATTGGCATCATCAATGGGGTAGGTGATGCCAATAGGGTAGCAATCCCTTGGAACTGGGAACTCCACATTTTTCAGCATTGACAATTCACAGAAAAATGTGAAAATGTGTTTAAGTGCTTGGGATGACAGTGGATTTCCAATAAACTTAAACTCCTGTAGTTTCTGACACGGGCTTAAACCTAAAATCAATATGTTGACATGCGTGTCTTGGATATTACAGTCCTCCAGGGTAAGACTCCTGAGCACTGAAGAACAATGGCTGAGGAGCTTAAAGAATGTTGATGGGTAAAGCTCAGGTATATTGTGACCACTCAGGTCCAGGACTTCCAAGTGATTGGCATGGAAGCTACTGGCTAAAAAGGTCATATCAGCATGGTTCAAGGAGCAGTTAGAAACATCCAGCATCTTCAGTGGAGTTTTCAATGGGCTGCAGAGTTAAAGAGAAAAAAAGTTTTAGGATACAAAATATTGAAAAGCTACATTTACAAAATTTCATGTGTCCAGCCACAATTATGAATGCAGCTATATACCACATTATTTTTTCAAACGTCTCCAGAAAATGGAAGCATGTGCCAAAAATAGCGAGTATATTTTCCTCCTGAAATTAGTTCCATTAATTATCTCCGTCTTTGCATGACTCCACTGTGCTATTTTAATCGGGATTAATTTATTAACATTTTATGTATCTGGTTTTTAACCAGTTATATATTGTAAAGTGTCTGTCATTTGCTGACTTTAACAGCAGATCACTACTACCATAAGAGCATTGAGCATTAGTAGCTGCGTCTTGCAGAAAGCTGCAATTATTCCAGAGATTTAGATAATTTCCATTAAGGAAGGATTAATTCCAATATGAAATCAGTATTCTGACAGGATATCTGCTTTTGTTTCTAGCTATTTTTTTCTGCTACATTTTTTAATGCCCAAGATGTTTACACATTGTAGTGTTCTGGAGTTGCAAAGAGACATCCTGATGAAGAAGGTTGGAAGAAGTGTAACTCAGATTATACTCAGATATTCACGTTAAATATAAAATAGTTCTGACAAATGAAAATAAAGAGATCGCTTTCATACTTACTACATCTTAGTGAGACTTCTGCCACAGGGCTCAGCTGGATCAAGCTTAGAAACTTGCAATTCATTTCAATTGTATCAATCAATATATGCAGTATGCTACTCACAAATTTTAAATAAAATAGCTTCTTGTATGGGAAGAATTTTAGACCATGGTCATTTGTCTGGATGAAACTTTTATCTGCCTTTTTTTTTTTAGATGCTCTGAAAAGCTTACAATTAACTTATTTCCCGTTCCAATATGAGTACTGCTCACTGGTAGTTTGCTAGCTTTTTGCAAATTGCCAATTTTTCACTGGAATTCATAATGAATATGCGCGGCTTCGTGTTACTTTTCTCGGCCCAGGTCAGCTCTCGAGTGCCCGGCTTGGGCATCTCAGCTTTTCGTCGGGGCCGGGGCTCGCCACAATTCCCGGGCGCTTTTGCTGCCGTGCTCCAGGGTGGGCTGTTGGCCACGCTTCGCCATCGGCGCAAGGGAAGAAACAAAGAGGCAAGGAATTCGTCCAAATCCATCCGCGTGGTGGCTGGATGCTTTATTGGCTGCGAGAGCTGCGGTGGAAGAGCTGCTAGCCCACTCCCAACTTCGCACGGACGCAAATGGCCTCGAGCATGCCGAGGAGTGGGATGATAAAGGGAAGGGGCAGGGCAGATGGGGAGTCTTCCCGCCCAATGGGTACAGACATCGTGGTGATGATGTGTATTACAGCGACCAATGGGAACACGGCAGGGGCAGACACGGGGCTTTGGGGCGAGTGGGACTGCGGTAATGAGGAGACGGGCACGGAAACCGCAGGAGTAGGGGAAAAGCTGGGAGATGCACGAGGGTACAGAGAACTGGAAAACTAACAAAGAAAAAACCCATAATTTGAACCCAAGCCCAGGATGCAACAAATATGCACATATCAGCTTAATTTGTAGTACAAAAAACCATCAAATCTCTCTTGTCTTGACATCAAGAGACACGACAAATAACTGAAATCAAAGTCTCAAATGAAAATCAACTATTCCCCTGTCCTCCTTAAAATACAATATCTGTGGAAAAGTATATTTACTGACTGTTATTTAGAGGACAAAAATTCACTAGATACTCTAAAAGATACTTGGAATGCAATTCAAGACTTGAACCAAAGGCCAATGCAAGCTGATAAATACATAAGTTCAAATATAAAATGTCTGGGTATACCAGTCTCTTCTGTGGTAGCTGAAAGTATATTCTCACCAGATGGACTGTGGAAGACTAATCAAAATAGTCAGTTTTTCAAAGTGTACTAGGTATACATTGGCTGCCAATTCTCCCCAACATATAATCTTTCCTAGCTTCCTGCTGCCCCTTCCCACGCAACCCCCAAGATACACTTACTTCCCTTACTCTCAGCTTGCTGGTGGCACAAAGTGCACTTTTTTATAGTGTGACAGAAAGCAGGATGACCACATTACCTGAGAAGTTTCTGTATTCTTCCAGTGAGTATAGAAAATTACATACTCAGCTCAGTGAGCTGTGTCATCTCACCCATCTTTTCTCCAATGTTAGTAAGCATCTGTTCATCTGTAGCTGTGAACCTCCACATATTAAATGTTCATGCTGGCAAGGTCAAGGACATCAATAGAGGGAAGTGGATACTGTTGAAGAGCATTTCCAAGTGTTCCATTTCCAAGTGAACATTATGAACTATTTCCAGTTTGCGCAACAAGGAGGGATCAGTGAGCTTTATGATATAGAAGAATTTCTGCAAGGTCAGGTTGTCAGATCTGAATGCCACACAGCAGATTTTCAGCGGACAACTGCATTTCTTCAACAGGGCCTGTACGACCAGCTCATAGGTCCTCTCTGTAACAAACAAGTCAATTAGTACATTGATACTGACTTCAAAGGTACCTGGATTGCACTGTGCTTGTTGCAGGTAAACCAGGAGGTCTGAACAAAGCTTAGAGAGCAGCTGTGTCCTGGCCCACCTGCCCATTGTCTTCTTGCACTTACAAAACTGAACTTCAACATCTTTTATACCCATCAGGTTGACCACTTTCAACTTTTTCATGTAGGGAGAAGACTGATTCAGCACATAGTCTCTCAGCCCTGTCAGACAGCTGTCCAAGCACACTGAGCATGTTCTATGGCTCAGGTCTTCCTCGTAGTCCAGAGTAGCTCCCAAAAGTTTTCCCATGTTAAAATCAAAAAGTGGCCAGTTCTCTACCAGTTCCTCTTGCTCCAGTAAATAGCTGGCTTTAAAAAGGAGTGGAAAAAGATCATGAGCAACAGCACCGAGACTCTTCCTGGCAAACTCTGCATTTGACACGAATGCTTCGGCGCTAATGAATTTGAGAGACTTCATTGCTGTCCTGGACTCCTTACTGTCATGAGAGTGACTTCTATATTTAACTAAAGATCCTGGTTGCTTACAACCTTCTATTTTTATCTGCAACTGCTGTTTGCTGCTAGCAAGAGCCTGAAAAGCCAGAGCAAAGTGTTACATGCTGCTTTCTATTTTAGAGCTACACTGGGAGTCTGCAGTAATCATCTGTGAGATCTGTAGTCAGAGAGCTTTTAAGCCCTCATATTTATATCTAGGATAACTCAAGTAAATATAAGCTGCTACCCAGCAGGAGCAGTAAGATCAGTGCAGCACATATACATACAGATATTGCTGTATCTTTTTTATGTCATACAAAAAAGCACTCAGAATTCCACTTAAACAAATAACATGATCTGTATTCCACTTTTTTTCCCTGAAAGATGCTACATGCTGACTTCAATGGGGATGATTTCCCAGAGTTACCATTGAGCTTCTCCTAAAAACTACAGCCATAAGGAAAGACTGAGGCACTACAGTCATTGAATTACAACAATGCCCCTCCCTTTTGTCCTTCCTGTCAGCAAGGAATAGCTGATATAGTTGCTGCAGTAGAAAAGACAAAAGACTCTGGAAGAGCTCAGAGCCTTGTGACCAGGACACTTGCTTGTGGTAGGAGACTGAAGGTTGATGACAAGACAAGCTGAACAAAACAGAGCACTGTTAAAATTCTCTCATAACGTCCCAGGCAAGCATCTTAGTGCTCTTGCTTTGAGCAACAGGTGTTATTTTCTTTCCTGTTATTTAAGAAATTATGGTTCCATTGTGATACTGAATGGGAAAGCATTCAAAATCTGTCCAGGCTAGGAGAAAAACCTCTGTCACCCACTATCACAAGAGCAGAGATGATGCTTCTTTCAATATGGCACTTCCTCCCAGGGGAAACAATGATGGACACCTCCTTTACCTCTCATCTGTTTTGCTAGGCAGCCAGTGGGATGGAGACTTCCTTCAAGCTGCGCAGATCTTGCTTTTCCAGATAATTCCACATCTGTTTTGCTGTGAAAAATTCACACCACACTTCAAAGATTCCTTTTCAAGTAAACTCCTTATGGAATATTTGAATATTTTATCAAAAGCAAAAGAAAAATCCTAAATATGCTTTAAATTACAGGGAAGGGACATCTTTATTAGATTTTGTCATTCTGAGGAAGCTTTTTATTTTTGCAGACTTTTGGTTTGTATTGTTTTAATTTTGCCTTCAAATAGATGAGTGATAAAAAACATGCAAGGTGAAATAGATAGAACTTGACAAGGTATTAAGTATTTTCCTTTGTTTTTCAACTCCACTTCATGTGTATCAGATGATAATGATGAAGGTAATATAGCATTTTGTGCAACTTAATAAATGCTGAAAATGGCCACATATCCCTGTATGACAAGAAAAACGCTCAAATTGATTGAAACTTTTGTCGGTTTAGTTTTATTGCCTTTCAAAATGGAATAAGCTTGTAATTAAGTTTTTATCTATTTACCTAGTACATCTAGACCTCTTTATTTCCCAACCTACGACATTTGGACCTCTTTATCTGCTTGCCTAGTACATTTGGACCTCTTTATCTCCTTACCTGGTATATTTGGACTAGTGGTCCAAAAGTTCCAAAATAAAGTACTCTACTATTGTCCCAGATTTTTATTTAAATACAGCAATAGGAATGCTGCCTGGTTGTGTAGGGATGGGGTCCGAAAGGCCAAGGCTTGGCTGGAGCTGAACCTGGCAAGGGAAAGAACAATAAGGAAAACTTCTGTAGGCATTTCAGCCAAAAAAGAGAGGTCAAAGAAAGTGTACTCCTCTGATAAACACATCTGGGAAACTTATAATAACAAACTAGGAGAAGGCTGAGGTCCAATTGTTTTGCCTCAGTCCCCACTGACAAATCTCTCTTCCCATACCTCTCAAGGCAGGGACTGGGGGAGCAAAGTTCCTTCCACTGTAAAAGATTGGGCTTGTGACCACCTAAGGAACCTGAATGTCCAGAAATCCATAGAACCTGACAAGATGAATGACAGTCTCCTGAGGGAATTGGCTGATGCAGTTGACAAGCTACTCTTCACGATACTTGAAAATTCATGCCAGTCAGGTGAAGTCCCAGGTGACTAGAAAAGGGGAAACACTGTACCCATCTTTAAGAAGGGTAGAGAAAGCCACCATGGGAACTACTGGCCTGTCAACCTCACCTCTGTGCCTGGGAAGATCCTGGAACAGGTCTTCCTAGGAACTGTGCCAAGGCACGTGGAAAACAGGGAGCTGATTTCGGACAACCAACACAGATTCACGAAAGGCAAGTCCTGCCTGACCAACCTAGTGGACTTCAGGCATGATGCAGTGGCTATATCAGTGGAAAAGGGAAGGCCTGTAGCTGTCATTTGTCAGGACTTCTGTAAGGCCTTTGACATGGTCCCTGACAAAATCCTTCTCTTTTAATTGTAGAGAGATGGATTTGATGTGTGGACTGTTAGGTGGATAAGGAATTGGCTGGACAGCTGTATCCAGAAAGTATTGGTCAAGAGCTGAATGGATATCAGTGAGAAGTGTCCATATTGAGGGGGTCCATATTGAGACAAGGACTGTCTCAATCAATGACATTGTGGCAACCAGTGCACCCTCAGCAAACATGCAGCTGACATGAAGCTTAGTGTTACCGTTGACATGTGCAAGGGATGAGATGCCATCCAGAAGGACCTGGAAAAGTTTGGAAGTGGCCTCATGGAAAGCTCATGAGGTTCAACAAGACCAAATGTGAGGTGCTGCACCTGGGTTGGGGCAACTCCCTGTATCAACACAGGCATGAGAGGGCTGAGAGCAGCCCTGAAGGGAAGAACTTGGAGTGCTGGTGGAGATGAGCCAGCAAGGTGCACTCACAGCCCAAAAAGCCAACCACTATGCCAGGTCCCAGGTCCCATCAAAAGCAGTGAAGCCAGCAGGGCAAAGGAGAAGATTCTCCTTCTCCTCTGAAGAGACCTGACCTGGAGTCTAGACTTTCAGTATTTACCTGTCTAGGAGCCCATACATCTTTATCCAGGCATTCCTATATGAAAAACTATCCAGCTTCAGCAGTCTGTCCAACCTTGTGTTGTTGTTTAAATCCAGATGGCAACTACCTCCCATGTGGCTTCTCATTCACTCCCCGCTCCCCATGTAGGGGGATGGAAAAGAAAATTCTAAAACCCATGGTTTGAGATAAGAACAGTTTATTAATAAAGTATAAATAAATAATAAAGTTTATTTAAAAAGTAAAAAGGAAAAAAAAAGACAATACCAAAACAAAACAAAAGATAAAACAAAAACCCCACCTCTAAACAAGATCTGAACCACATTTATGGCTCCTAGCAATAGGACCATGCTGGTTTCAACATGCCAAGAGTATTCAATTTTTTTAAAATTCCCAAATGCCACTGTAATTAGCCTAAAGAAGCAGATGTGGGATAATATAGGTGTGATTGTTAATAGTTCCCACCAGATGGCTCCTGAGGTTCAGAGATGTTGCAGTGCCAAGCAGGCAGACATAATTAGGCTCATGACAAGAGGTTCTACCACCTCGCCACTAATACAAAGTACAACAGGCCCAGGCACCAAAGGTGATAAACATGACATCAAGGAACATGTACTGCAATGACATAACACAACTCTGAGAAGGAGGGCAATAGCACTGAGACCAAATTAGGCTTACATATGCAAGTAAGTAAGTAAGTAATATTGTTAATCTCTTTCCTAAGAGTGTTTATTGTGAAGCTCAGAACTCTGCTGCTTTCTACAGAAAATTTCTGACTTGCCATGCTATCATGAAAAATTTTAAAAGTCCATGACAGTTGTGGTCTTAGAATCTGATCTGTGTGGATGAGACTTTACATCATCTTCATCTACAAAGATCTAAGGAAGTTATTTTGTTATGAAAGGCATAGTTGTAGCGGAGAAGTAATGCTAATGATTGAAAAAAAATCATAGATTTTACAGAGTATAACAGGAAGATCATAGCAACTATATTACATGAGATTTAAATAAAATAATGGTTTTCACTACAAAAAATGCAATTAAATTTATTACAAAAACAAAAAAGAGCAATTAAGTACCACACAGTCACTCATACAAATTGACTAGTTTTTTCAGCTCAGCCTTCCTCCTCTCTGTCAGAATGATTATGTTACTCAGGTATTAATCAGGTATTTGTTAAAGATTTGATCTTTTTCTTCCATATTTAATGAACAGTCATCTGGCACTGATTGCACTCCTTTCTTGTAATATTGGTGTTAGGGGAGAAAGAGAAAAAAAACCAAACCATATTTTTGTGCACCTAGTTTTTTAAATAGCGTTCTGTTGTGCTGAGTTTTTTAGTGTGGATTTGGGTGGGTGTAGAAGGAAAGAGAGCATCACCTTTGCCTTGTCAATCAAAATTTGGAAATCTTCTTGCATCTTTCTCACTTCCTCCAATGAAAGTCCTTATCGAAAGCACCAAGATATTTGTCTTGCTCATTTACAAACTGCATTTTTATCTGCATAAAAATGCCAAAAAATTTGTCTCCCCATTCAGCAAATCAAACATACACTATTCACAGACATAGTGCATAGAAATTACATGGTTTGTTGAAGTAATATACTTAATATATTACCTCATCTATTTCTCTCTTAAGAAATTCTGCCTCCTTATATTACAGCTGAAATGGGCCAGCTTGACACATTGACTTGATGACAATAATTTTTTTGCATGCTCATAAATTGCTCATATTAATAACACTACACACATAATTGTCTCTGAGCAGCATTATATGATAAACAGCAATATACGTAATGTCAGATAAATCCAGCTATTTAAACAGAGAAAAAGATGTTTAAGACTGTTGTTTGTTTAATAAATTCCTTAAAAGTAATGATGACCTGGTCACAATCTTCCTCTGATTTTCATGCTTCTCCGAGACTCTCCAGCTGCCAAAGGCATTTATTGGACAACAGGAACAGTCCATGGACTTCCTCATCTACTTGATTATACAATTTGGTTACAAACTCCATGGTATCTCTTTTAAATGGGGAGGAAAGAGCAACAGAATTTATCTGATGTGGACTTTGTCAGAGAATAAACTGCATCCTTCAGGAGGCATCAATCCCTATTTTTTTAATGAATGTCACTGCAAACAAGCCAGTAACTACAAAATATATTACTTTATTCAACTAGCCAAATTAAAAAGTACCTCCTCAGAACCACATTTGTTATAAATGAAAAATGATCCAGCCAAATTAAAAAAAAAAAATTATTTTAGCAATAGAGATTTAACTTAGCCAGCCACATAGAAAAGGACAGTGCCGAGCCCGGGATTGGCACTGGGTGCAAGACACAGAGATTAGCCTCAGCAGATGTTTCACTCTATGCCCCCACACCACCATCCTGGTACAAGCAATTTTTATAGGGAAAATTTTGCCTGAAGCCAGGATTTCGGCATTCAGTCCTTTGTTTCATCCAAAGTCCCATAAGTTGATGAGATTTCCTTCTTGGCGACAAGGCAGAGAAATTCAAAGTCTGGTGTCGTGGAAACGCTTGATGAAATTTACAGGAACAGAGTATTCACATGTATCGGCCCGGGGGGGATGTTCCTGATGTCCATCTTGGGTCGTTCACGCAATGATCAGCACTTGGGTGTCTCCATATCGCCTCAGATAAGGCCCATCTCCTGGCGAGCCACATCTCCTTGCTTGTAAATCAGGTTTCAATACACACTTAGTTTTGCCTGAGAAGGGGGAGGCTTCTAATGCCAAAAGGTACATCCTAACAACTATTTAATATTATATATATATAATGCAAAAAAATGGCGCGAATTATACCTGTTACATATAACAATCCCCCACCTTTTATATTAACCCATTAATTCACGCCCTACTTATTATTTCTACTAGTTTCTATAGTTTTTATTTTATCTTACGGTTACAGAGCCTACAACAAGTTTGATATATATATTCTTTCCTTACTTCCCCATGTTCAAGTCCTCTCCCAGAATTTCGTGGTAGTATTTGTGTATCTGTTCTCTTCCCTTTATTTGTTTTTCGAATCTGGCTAGGGCTTCAGCTGCCCTGCTATGTGGTGTCTCCTCTTCTAGTGTCATCAGTTTTGATACCTAGTTCGTTTTTCCTAGAGCGGATTCTGGATCTGTGGGTAATGCTGCCATCTGCATCCCCTGTACTACTGAGTGTATGAGCATTATTAAACAGGGGATGAGACAGGGTAGGAATATGACCCCTGCCACCGAGCATGAAATGAAGAAAATTACCTTTTTCCACCAGGCCCCGTCGAACAGATGGTCCCACCATGATGACTGAAGCAGGGAGTTCCACTTTTGTACCAGGACGTGGGCCACTCGTTTAATCTCTGTGGCAAGGTCTCTAATAGTTTCCCCATAATCGTCTATCTCTACGCAACACTGAGATTCATTAAATTTCCCACAGACACCCCCTTCTTCGGCTAGTAAGTAATCGAGGGCTATCCTGTTTTGGTATACAAAGGCCCTCATCTGAGAGTGTTGTTTGGATAATAATTCGAGGGCATCTGAGGTGTGATTGGATACAATCTCTACCACAGCTTGCAGTCTCATTAAGCGGTTCAGCAAATAGATGGGGGTCCTATATCCCCATGACCCATCCTGTGCCCACGTTGCTGGGCCATAGTATTCAATAATTCTTTCAGCGGGCCATTCATCTTCCCCCCAAGTTTGTCCCCCACCAATGAGAGGGAATTTTTCCTTTAAGCTTCTCCTCTCCCGATTTAGAGATTCATATAAGGGGGCCCCCAGTGAGTTGCTTTCTGACCTGGGTAAAGTGAAGAAAGCAGGTCTGATTAGTCCTACCGTGCAGGATCCCTTCCAGCATTGAGGTAACTCACTGTAGGCCTTTTTCCCACAGATCCAGTGCAACCCATTTGGTGCTTTCCATCTATTCCTTATGTTCTCTGGTTCATCCCAGTACTTACTTAACTCATTGATTGACCAGTATGGGTTGGCTCTGGGGCCTTTGTTCCAGCAAAGCCCGATTTTATCACTCCATTCGCACTTATCCTTTTATTCCTGGCTCCAATACCCAGCAGGGTTTTCGGGCTGCCAGGTTTTAATTTTGCTGGTAGAGTTAATGGTTAAAGTGGATATGCACGGAGGGTAGCCTACAACTTCTGAGTATTCTCTACCTTCTCTGCTGAGACAGAAAGTTCCAATTACCCATTTATCCAACACCCACCCCTCTGGTCTTTGAATTATTTTGGGGGTCCAGTCGGCCTTCCACTTCAGTAGTTGTTCGGGAGTCAAAGCCTCACCCTTCCAAGGCCATTTCTCAGCAGATTTTAGCCCCCCATAGATCCAGCAATTCGACAGCCCTAGTTCCGTGGCAATTTCCTGCATCAGATCCACAAATAGATTCTGATCTGAAGCAGGTAATCCCCATTTTGTGTATTGTTTTTCCAATTGGTCATATTGCTCACTTAGAGTTTTCAATCTTGTTCCACACTCTTTTTCTCATTTCAGCCTCCTGTCTTTTTACCTCTTGCATTACCTGTTTCATCCTGTTTTCTGGGTCCATTCCCTCTTTGTCTTTTGTGAAGCAGAATACCTTGTCATACTGTAAACAAACCCTGTTGTCCTGGTCCTCTAAAAGGTCCAGGATAATTGGCTCAGTTTTTAGAGGTATCCTATTTTCATACTTCAGGTTATTTCCCACCCAGTAGGTTTTTCCCCCCATCACACACATACCTAGTTCATCGGGGTTATAACACAGTGAATTACCTTGAAAGTAAGCAACAAAAACTGACTCTTGCTTCCCACCAATCCATACAGTACAATTACATTTGCTACAGGCTGGGATGGAAATTTCCCCTGGGCTCCTTCGGTGCAATTTATGTGCTGACTGTCCATTTTCGAGGTATTTTAATTTTTCCTTGAATTTATATGCCCCCTGTTGAGTGTTAATTTTAGAACAAGGTTTATTAGGCTTACCCTTACTGCAGTTCCATGGGGTCAGGGGCACTGGGCCTCCTGGGTACCTGCCACCGGATTCCCCTGTTTCAGGGTTAGGAAGGTTACTGAGGCATGTGAGGCTCATCAGGATTACTCCCACTGCTAGGATTCCTCTGCCGTTCCCTGCGCCCACTGGCGTGCCTCCAGCGGTGGGGTAGACCATCTTCTTGGCAGCCGGAATCTTTGTCAGTGGTTTCGTACCAAGACCGAGCTGCATACCTTCGCCTAAAGGTGCCCCACCAGCGTAATTCAACAGGATCTGCACTGCAGGGTACCTTGTTCAACCTATGGCACTCAACAGTAATGATTTTAGCTTTTGTTTGTAATTTCCCCCTCAATCCATTCTGATATAGACGAAACCAAATTATTGAATCCAATTGAATCAGTCTCAGCCTGGTGGCCAGTACCAGAAAATGGCTAGTCAGGTTTTGTTCTTGTTTAAAGCACTTTGCACATAGCCCACTAGGTCTTATTCCTCTCCAACAGTGAACAACCCACTTCTTATAACAGTATTTGCGAAGGAAATATGCAAAGGGGTAACAGTTACAATCTGGTACAGAACATCTAACCAAGATACTCTCGGTCATTTACTAGGCCGGTGCAAAGTTATCTTCAAATCTTCAGGGGAGGAGGTGACTTTCCACTCCGGGGCACGATGCTGAAGGTCAATTTTCTTCACCCTTGACGCGTGTGTCCACCCCTTCTCTGCAGTGCGTATAGCAGTGTCTGTAGTTAAAAGGACAATATAGGGTCCCTCCCAATGAGAGGATAGTGGAACTTCCTTCCATGTTTTTGTGAGAACCCTGTCCCCAGGCTGTATCTTATGTATTGAGAAGCCAAGGGGGCTATGCTGCATGATTACACCCTGCTTTCATAATTCCTCGAGATTCTTATTTAATGTTATCAGGTATGGTTGTATTTGCCCATCCTCTAATTTCGGATGCCCTACAGGCATACCATGAGTATAAGGCATCCCATATAACATTTCAAAAGGTGAAAGCCCCGTTTCGGAATGAGGCACAGTTATCCCTTTATAGCCAAAGAATCTCAGGAATTGCTCGGCTAGTGCTTGGGCCCCCCAAGTGTGTTTGTTGGTGCAATCTCCTTAGAATCTTCCTAGTGTATTCTTTCGATAATAATTCCCTCCCATCTGGCAACTTCCACTTACCTCTTTCTAGAGGCCCCCCAATATTCTGATAATCTTCTATTTCCTTTTTCGAGGGTTGCGGGGGCGGTTCTTGGGTTTCCTCCCTTTCAACCTCCGGGATACTTACCTTTAACAAAGCTGCACTTTTTGCCTCTTTGTCGGCTAAGTTGTTCCCACACACAGATTTTATTCTCAGATTCTATTTCTACATCTCTCAAGACAGGGACTTGAAAGGGTTCCCCTTTTGCCCCAGTTACAGTCATAGAATCCTTACCTTTGGTGCACCCGGGAGGTAGTTGCCAGACTGTGGTTCTTTCTGCTCCTGAATCAACTAAAAAATCAACTCCTGCTTTTGGGGTCCAACTTTTAATTTTATCAAGGGCTCTCCAGATGTTCGCAACCCCAAAGTATAGAGCCCCTGACACCTCTAATCCTCTTAAAAAATCATTTCAACTTTCATCCTCTTTTTACAGTCCCTCTTGAGGTGTCCTCTTTTTTTTTTTTTTTTTTTTTTTTTTTTTTTTTTTTTTTTTTTTTTTACAGTAAAAGCATTCAAGGGCACTTACCTGTTTGTCCTTCTTTTGTGTAGGTCCCCTAGTGCTTTACTAATATTTTGTCTTTTGGGGACTGTTCCCCGGATACCTTGAATTACCATGTTTCTTAGTCCGATCATTTTGGCCTGATCCTCCTCTGCCTGAGTGTTCCATGTTGGTCTTTGTTCTGGCCACTTCTCCGTCCCGCTCCCTCCATGGGGGTTTCTGAATTCCCAATCCTTGATGGCAGCCTGCTTTATCATATCTCGTTCTTCTGCATTAAACAAGGATCTTAATATGGCTGAGATATCATCGTATGAGTATATACTATTTCCCAAGAATTCATCCAACCTCTCCACCACCCCCAACAGGTCATCTATTAGTTTCCCCATCTCCCTTTTAAAAGCCCTTACATCCCCCGTATTGATGGGAACATTTACAAATCTGATGAGTCTGGGGGCGGTTGGGACTTCCCTTAAAGGGTATAGATTAGGTCTGTCCCTTTCATCATCACTATCCTCCGTATTTTCTCTCCTTGCGTTACGCCAAGTTCCACTGGCGGGAGGAGATGAGTTTTCCCCAGTATGAAGCGGCTGTGTGTGTGTGTGTCCCCGTGTTGTGGGGGGGGGGGGGGAGGGGAGGGGAGGGGTCGGGGGGGTGTTGAGAAGGTCCTGGTGCGTCTGCAGCCAGTATTTGGGCATTTGGTGGCGATGCAGACTGAGCTGGAGGCGCTGTTGGTGAGGCGGCCAGGACCTGTGCTTGTGATGGAGGAACTTGGTATGGGGGTGGTAGATTTTCCAGGGGTTCCCAAGTTTTACCTGAACTTACCTTGCTGCTGGAGGTCTTAATAGGGAACAGCCGCCCGCTAGCATATTCCCACAGCCTGGCATACCCCACCCCTTCATCATCCCACTCCCCTTCTTCGTACAAGTGCTCAGAGAGTGCTTGGCAAAATCCACCCTCAAAGGTACCAAAAATGGGCCAGTATAGGAATTTTCCAATTTCCCTGTTTCCCCATACCTCTACACAGTAGTGCATCATCTCCTCTCCGGACCTCCCCCGCCCCAAGGAGCAGCCCTCCCAGCGCTTCAACATCCAGCCCAGGGGACCCTCCTTCGGAGCCTTGGGCAACCCGTCCTCCCTCCTCACGATTTATTTTTCCCTGATTTTAAGTTCTTACCCTTTCAGGATTTAGAACTCTTCTCTTGAGTTCTCCCCTGGACTTTACTGTTCCTTCATTCCATGTTTGAAGTTTTTCCTTACCGTGTTTCCGAGTCAGTGTCCGTAAGCCGTTCCAAGAAGTCAGTAACTCGCATGCTAAATGTATACTCCAGTGCTGTCCCGGACCAAGTCTTAACTCCAGTCCTGTCCTGGACCGAGTCTTACCAAATGTTTAAACCGGTCTGTCCCCGACCGAGCCTTGCCAACTTAGTAGCCGCACAGTGAACCGCTCTGTGGGTTTTCAGTTGGAAGAAGGGTGAGCTCTCTTTTACCTGTTTCCCTGGACTCCCCGAGTCCAGAAGTCGGTGAGGTTTACCAATTTCTCAAATCCATGAGAATGTACCTTCCCTCCCCCGACCTGTCCGTGAGTGGATCCCCGTAGCTCCCCCGAGTTTCAGGTCGTATGCGTGTTGTGAGTGTACCCGAGTTCTATCACTTCCCCTGTAGCCGACCACTTCCCTCGCGGGATAGTGAAACTGCAGTTTATTGGGGTCCGCTCTCACCCCGTGACGAGGTCACGTCTCACACACACACCCACTCACACCTCACTCAACCACACGATACTTACGGCTCCTTTTCCCACGTGGATTCTTTGTGCACGTTGATTTTATGAGTGAAAAATTTCTGCTGCAGCCTCGGAGACTTAGGCTCCTAATTCCGAGAGCTCTGGGCCCACCTTTTTTTTCCTTTTCGTGGCTTTTGCGGCTCTTCGTAATCCAGTTGGTTCTGTGGGATTCCTCCTCCCCGTCCGGCCACTGAACTCAGCGGCGCGCCACCCGGATCGAGGATAGGGAACCCCCTGCATACCCCAAACCAGATCACATCGGGGTCACCAAGATTGTTATAAATGAAAAATGATCCAGCCAAATTAAAAAAAAAAAAAAAAATTATTTTAGCAATAGAGATTTAACTTAGCCAGCCACATAGAAAAGGACAGTGCCGAGCCCGGGATTGGCACTGGGTGCAAGACACAGAGATCAGCCTCAGCAGATGTTTCACTCTATGCCCCCACACCACCATCCTGGTACAAGCAATTTTTATAGGGAAAATTTTGCCTGAAGCCAGGATTTCGGCATTCAGTCCCTTGTTTCATCCAAAGTCCCATAAGTTGATGAGATGTCCTTCTCGGCGACAAGGCAGAGAAATTCAAAGTCTGGTGTCGTGGAAACGCTTGATGAAATTTACAGGAACAGAGTATTCACATGTATCGGCCCGGGGGGATGTTCCTGATGTCCATCTCGGGTCGTTCACGCGATGATCAGTGCCTGGGTGTCTCCATATCGCCTCAGATAAGGCCCATCTCCTGGTGAGCCACATCTCCTTGCTTGTAAATCAGGTTTCAATACACACTTAGTTTTGCCTGAGAAGGGGGGGGCTTCTAATGCCAAAAGGTACATCCTAACAACTATTTAATATTATATATATATATATAATGCAAGAAAATGGCACGAATTATACCTGTTACATATAACACATTCATTACTATGTATAGTACATTCGTTACTATGAATATCACACTCTCATTTGTTAAGATGCAACAGAAAGAAGTTTCCCTGTTTAATTGTCACTCAGAATAAAATCAAGAAAGCAACTTAGTTCACCCGAAACATCTTGGTCTGTTCAGGACACCACCTCAGCCCATAAATTTCAGGCAAATTGCATGATGCTAAAATAATTCCTACTAGAATTTATGCCCATTTATGGAAGTAAATTTGAGTTTTACATAAATTAATTAATTCTAAAACATAATTATTATTTATTATTTCAGAGTAGAATATCTTCTCTTACAAATTAAAAATAATAATTACAATCTCTTCATGCAGCTTTGGCTGAATTTAAATACTAGCTAACATAATGAAAAAATGTCATATTAAGAACTACAGATGCATACAGATCTTAAGATGCATCTTATTTATCACTATTAGTACTATTTTTAATACTAGTTTTCTGTAAACACAACTGTTACTAACACCTTAATAAGTACTTTACTTTTCTTGAAATGACAGATACTCATAACCAACCCTTCAACCCAGTCCTACATGCATTCAATAACACAGGGATGCCATATATTGCAATTAGCAATACAAAGGATGTTAAAAATTGTTCAACAAAACATGCAGCAATTCTTCTCTGAGTATATCATGTTTGGGTTTTCTCAATGTCATACACTCCCATACTGTGATATAAAAAGCTATACTGCATATTTGCAGTACCCAGTGTTCACAAGCCTCTTTAGAAAGCCACTCTTGGGTTTCAAAAATAAGTATTTTAATAAAATGCAAAATTTTAAATAAAGACTGTAAACTAATAATTTCATGGATATCTCCAAGATCTTATTTCTCTTTTCACCTACCAATTTTATAACCATCTCGACACAGTCCTGAGAAATGTGCTCTAGGGGAACCTGCTTGATCAGGGAAGTTGAACTAGATGACTTCCAGAGCTCCCTTTTAACTTTACCCGGTCAGTCATTCTGGGATTCTGGGATTCTGTAATATAGTTACATATTCACCTATTCCTACTATTTGCTTTAGAGTTATTTTATACATTAGACTATGACCTATGTTTATGGAATGGCACAAGAACAATTCCATTTCAGATCAGGAGAAAATGCTCTTTTTCCCTTAAAAAAAAAAAAAAAAAAAAAAAAAAAAGCAGGAATTTCGCTTTGTATATTAACAATAAGATTCCAATTAATTCATGCTATTCATCTCAACAACAATTACTAGTGTATTTCAAACATTTCTGATTCTGTGAGCATTTTAAGCTTAAATAAGTCTCCTCACATAGCAGTTGTATAAATCAGTGAAGAGACTCTGAAAGTCTGTGTCTCTGACATTGATCCAGCTACACATTAACTAGTGGGAAGTCAGGGGCATGGAGTTTACCACTTCTGGAGACTTAAGCTGCTGACCTGAGGCTTTGATTTTTTTTTTTTTTTTTTTTTTTTTTTTTTTTTTTTTTGTTTCCATGTACTGCCTCTTCATTTGGCCTGACCATCTACTGGGAATTTTACTGGTTGTTTTCACAATGTCATTCATCACTGATGCAACAACCTTCCAGAATAAACATGCAAAAGTCTTTGTGCCCTATAAAATCTATCCTTCTCAAAGTGCACCAGCATCCTCCTTTCTTACCAGGCTAATTCAATAGTTTCTAGATCCTTTATCAATCCTGATAGCCCTGTTGCAATACATACTAACACTAGAGGGTGACAGCTACATGTAGCGTAATCGAAGATAATGCTGGCCACTCCAAGCAGCCAGTGATGACACTAAGGCATTTGTAAATCAAAATAAGCTACTGAATAAGGATGAGGAGAATATTCTGTAAAAAAGTTATATTCCATTATCAAGAGAATCCTCTTTTTGATCTCTGAATGCAGGGAGACAAAGTTAACCCAGTTTTCACAGATAAGGAAGAGACTGAAATCTGCCTGCAGCTCTGCAGTTCTAAAACCAGTATCTCAGAGTAAGGCAATAAATACTTCAGATTGCACAGACAACACACACCTCCCACCGTAGCTGAGGAATCCTGCTATGTTTCTGCAGCCAAGAGACAGATTATCTAAAAAACATTATATAAGCAGCACCTGTAAAAAACCAGGCCAAAAACTGTATCCTTCTTGGAAATCGTGGCAAAGACAACAGTGTACAAGGGAAACAGTTTCCCATTAAGCTGAAATACCAAAGAAGAAATAATGGCACTTCATACTGTGCCCATCCATAGAAAGAAACAATGAAAACTGAATAGCTAGACAGAACTTTAACTCCTAATGAACCTTTGCCCCTACTGTTTATGCTGGAGTAGACAGCAGCTCTGAAAAACCCAGAAGCTGGGTCAAAAATAAGATATCTAGTCAGGTCTCACAAAGATGTCACATTTCTGAACATTTTCATTCCAACAATAGTCTCTTATGCACTAACTAGAGCCAAAAACTAGAGCTGCAGTACTTTAGTTCGTCTCTTTTTCTTTTTTTTTCAATAACCACTCATCCCTCAGTTACACCTCTGTATGAGTTAGCTAATCTTTTCCTCTAATGTTTATTTAAGCTGGTTGATTTGGCTTACCTGCACAAGAGGATGTGGTTCCCTTACAGTAAGAGTGCTGACAGAGAGAGAGCTCGCTCTCATCTTTCCTGATCTACAGCTGTGTATTTCAGTTGGCACAGGAATATTTGAGTGGGTGTGATTTTCACACTCAGGAAAAAATGCTTTTTCGTATTCAGTGGCCATAGCAACTTCTCCAAGCAGTGTACAGTGCTCCATTTCCAAGTTACTAGATAGTCTGGGGTGCTGCTTCAGTCCCTGGCAGCAGAGCAGCTATATTTATTGGTGCTCCACAGTCTTATCCTCATATTCATGGTACATTTCAGAGATCAGTCTTCTGTAACAAAGGGAAGCTCAGCATAGCAGTCTGTAACTCTTCAAAGAGTTCAGGGCAAGAGTCTCAATAATGTATTACTTTGACCACTATCTTCTCTCCTGCTTTGAGCTTACATGATAATGTGCACTTCCACATCCTGCTTCTTCTTGGATCATGCATGAATTAGAGGCTAAAGAACACTAAACCAGTAACACCGAACAACAGAGGTGAAGGACTGAAAGAGTTTTTCTTGGAAATGTTAATAGGGCAAAGCAAAGAACACAAAGAATCACAGCTCTTCCCCGATTGCAATATTTTGCTGTCTCTGGGTTTTTTTTGGGAACCAATAGAATGAACTGTCTTCTCATCTAGGCAGTGAGACAGACATTGAATCATCTAATACATTGGCTGATTACCTTTAACTAATTTGGCCAGAAAAACTTGTTTCATTTCATGTTCCAAGGATCAAAGAGAGAATGAACAGATGGGCTGTGCAGGCTTACAAGATTCCCAGGCTCGGAGATGGTGGCAAGCCCAAAAACAAATGCTGAAAACATTTGCAAGGGAAAAAACACTGAAAGTTTTAAAGTAGTTCATCATCCATGTCTTTTATTTTGTCTGAAAGCATATAGTCTAGGCTTAGGCTGTTAATGTTTATAGCCAGTAAGTCTCACCACCAGCTTACTAAAAAAGCTATATTCCCACTTACACTGTCAGCAAAAGACATCCAATGACATGTCAAGTTTAAAATTCTCTTCAGACAGATACTGCTTTTAAACGTAACACCTGTATATGGCTTTGTTCTGCATGACAAAAAATACACACTTCTAGTTCCACACAACTTTCCCAATATAATTTATGTATTAACATACCCATTATTTTTCCTCTCATTTGACATACACGTGATTTTTAACACCTATTTCCAATTACTTTATTGCTTCATCATACTGGGAAATCACTCTTAAATAAATCCAAATAACATAATACTTTATCCAGAGAGTTTAAAGTTTGTTTGTAATGTTGCATATTTATGGCATCTCCTAATGCTCTTTGTATTCAAGTGAGAGCAATGAGTCACAGAATCATTTGAGGTGGAAAGGGCTATAGGACTAAGTGCCATGGTCCTGTTGTTTCTTGAACACCTCCAGGGATGGTGACTCCACCACCTCCCTGGGCAGTCCGTTCCAATATTTAACAACTCTTTCAAGGAATAACTTCTTCCTGATGTCCAACCCGAACCTCCAATGATGCAGCTTGAAGCCTCTTGTCCTGTTCCTGGCTGCCTGGGAGGAAAGAATGACCCCCACCCAGATACAAACTCCTTTCAGGCAGTTGTAGAGAGCAATAAGGTACCCCTGAGCTTCCTTTTCTCCAGACTAAACAACCCAAGCTCCATCAGATGCTCCTTATATGACTTATTCTCCATACCCTTCACCAGCACCACTGCTCTTCTCTGGACATGCTCCAGCACCTCAATGACTTTCATGGAGTGAGGGGCCCAAAACTGCACATAGGATTTGAGGTGCAGCCTCACCAGTGCTGAGTACAGGAAGATTACCCCTGTCCTGGTCCTGTTGGCCACACTATTTCTGATACAAGCCACACCCTCTTGACCTTCTTGCCCACCTGGGCACACACTGGCTCATAGTTAGCCTGCTGCCAACCCACACCCCCAGGTCCTTTTTCACTGGGCAGCTTTCCAGTCACTCTTCACCCAGCCCATGGAGCTGCATGGGGTTGTTTGATCAAGCATTTGGTCTTGTTGTACCCCATAAAATTGGCCTCAGTCCATCAATCCAGCCCATCCAAATCCCTCTGTAGACCCTTCCTACACTCCAGCAGATCAACACTCCCACTTGATGTAATTGGTGAACTTACTGAGAGTTCACTTGATCCCCTCATCCAGGTCATCAATAAAGATATTAAAAAGCACTGGCCCAATACTGAGGCTCAGGGAGCCCCTCTAGTAACCACCCACCAACTGGATGTAGCACCATTCATCACATCCATCTTGGCTCAGCCATCCAGCCAGTTCTTAACCCAGCAAAGAGTGCACCTGGCTAAACCATGGGCTGACAGCTTTTCCAGGAGTATGCTATGGGAGACAGTGTTAAAGGCTTTGCTGAAGTTCAGGCAGGCAACATCCACATCTTTTCCCCCATCCACCAGGTGGATCATCTGGTCATAAAAGGACATCAGGTTGGTTAGGAAGGACCTGCTCCTCCTAAACCCATGCTGGCTGGGCCTGAGCCCTTGGTTGTCCTGTATGTGCTGTGTGATTACACTCAAGATGATCCATTCCACAACCCTCTGGTCACCAGGGTCAGGCTGACAGGCCTGTAGTTCCCTGGATCCTCCTTCTGGCCCTTCTTGTGGGTGGGCATCATGTTGGCCAAACTCCAGTTGTCTGGGACCTCCTGGTTAACAAGGACTGATTATAAATGATGGACAGAGGCTTAGTGAATCTTCCACCAGCTCTTTGGTATCCTTTGATGAATCCTATCTGGTCCAAGAGACTTTTGAGTATCTAAGTGGCTCAGCAGGTCACCTGAATAGCAAAGAAGTTCTTCTTCACATTCAAGTGGATTTTCTTGTGCATTCATTTCTGCCCATTGCATCTTGTCCTATCAGCTGGCACCACTGACAAGAGCCTGGCTCCATCTTCTGGTACTCCTCACTTAGATACTGATAGACATTGATGAGGTCTCCTCTCAATCACTCCTTTTAAAGGCTGAACAGGCCCAGCTCCCTCAGCCTTGCCTTGTAAGAGAGATTTTCTAGACCCTTGATCAACTTTGTAGCTCTCCCCTGGAACTGCTTCAGGAGCTCCATGTCTTGTCCTGAAGAGCTCAGAACCAGACACAGCACTCCATGTGGCTTCACCAGGGCTGAGTAGAGGGGAAGGATGACCTCCTTCACCTGCTGGCAATGCTCTTCCTAATGCATCCAGGATCTCATTGGCCTTCTTGGCCACAAGGTCTCTCTGCTGGCTCATGGACAGCCTGTTGTCCAACAGGACCCCAGGTCTTTCTCCATAAAGCTGCTTTCCAGCAGTTTGGGCCCCAGCCTGTACTTGTGGTCACAGGTATTCCTCCCCAAGTGCAGGACCCTGCATTTGCCCTTGTTGAATTTCTGTAGGTTCTTTTCTGCCCATCCCTCCAGCCTGTCAAGGTCCCTCTGAAGGGCTGCACAGCTCTTTGGGGTGTCAGACACTCCTTACAACTTTGGGTCATCAGTGAACTTGCTGAGGAGGCATCTGCGCCTTCATCCAAATCACTGATGAACAAGTTAAACATCACTGGGCCCAGTATAGAACCCTGGGGGATACCACTAATGACAGATCTCCAACTAGTTCCTGTGCCACTGATCATGACCCTCCAGGATCTGCTGTTCAGCCAGTAATGAATTCATCACTTCCAGGTCAGGCTGGAAGTAGTGAGTTCTCCTGCCCAGCCTTACAGATGTTTCACAAAAGAGTGAGCTTGGTCTGGCACTGTAATCTTCTGATGAGCTTTACAAGTCCCATTTTAAAGTCAGAAAACTGGACCACAGGAAGTAGAGTGATCCAGGATTGTGTTCCCCAGAATATTTTACAGCACACAGAGTATGCCAGAATTTGTTTTTTTATTCATCATTTCTGGTTTAACATATAAAGGGACAGATGGTGTTATTAATGTGGAAACACAGGCCATAAAGAGCACCTGTTCAGGAAGCAATAATCTCCAAGCAGTTGCTAAGATTCAGGATCTCTCTTCCTTAAAGAGGAGCAAACAGTGATCCTGAGAGTGGTGCTTGCCTTACAAAGAGTCACAGGAAAAGACAAGAATTTCTTTAGCTCACTTTCCTACCAGCTCACTCATCTGGAAGCAGGATGAAAAAAGGAGACAATCACAAACCTCCCAATTCCTTTTGGCAGATTGTACTTATTTTCATTGGCATGCATGCCAAAGAATTCCACACGCAACTGGAGTGTACTGATTGGAGATAATCATACAAGATTATGCCAGCCCCATATTTCAGTGAAAACCTTTATAGACATATACCAAGTACTAGTGAGAGAAACAGTTGCAAGTGTTGCTACTTAGCCTTTCTCAAAGCACAGTGTTTCAGGTACTTCCAACCCCTTGGATCCATCTCCTCATCAGCTGCATCTTTGAGCCTGTGTTTATCTCAGAGTTAATTGTAATTCTGTGTATTTGCTAGCAACAGAGTCATTTTTGAACCTTAGAATGAGGCTTGATCTTGAGATAATATTTTCCTTTGAGGCAAAAGAAATAGTTTGATTTGTTTTCTAGAGTTAAATCTTATGTCTTTTTTTACAGCTATTTCAGCACATACTTTGAATCTGAAAATGCACAAATAGCAATAGTATTTGAGAGAGAAAATTAGATTTTGATTGCCTGACTTTTTCAATCCACTTAGCCTCCATTCTACAAGGATATCCAGTTGTTTCTACCTACTAGCACAAAAAAGCAGAAAAAACACTCTATCAAATACAATTCACTTGAATAAGATTCACTCACTGCCCCAAGAAGTCTCCATGTGTCAAAGCAGTAGGAATTAAACTTGGTTCACCTTCTGATTAAAGCTCAAAGGGAAATAAGACAAATAAGATGGTAAGTTCAGTCTTCATAGCAAGACATTTGTTGAACTCCAAAAAAAGTTCAAAATGTTCCAATTCTCTCTTGAACGATCTACTGAACTTAAACTTGTCCCCCATGCTGAACTGATTTTGAACAGAGGGCTTGCAGAGTATAACCACTGAACAGAGTACTGCTATACCTCAGCTGTTTCTCAACAGGCATGACAGACAGATTTTTTAAACTTGCTACATATTGTCTTCCCCATTGTGTACCAGATGAAGGTGAAAGTTGCTGAGCTTCCCTGTGACCCCACAGAAGATCACTACAGATATTCTCTGCATTTTTATTTAACAGCAATTTGCTTATGCATAAAAGAAGAGGCTGAATTTTCCTCATTGCAAATATTGTATAGCAAAAATATACACTGAATCAGGCTTGAAAATCTCCATTTTCTTTTTTGAAAGTGAGAAGCAGCCTGTTGAATGTACTCAGTTCTAAAGCTGAGGAAAAAAAGCAGGAGGAAGGATACTGTGTTGCCCCTTCCCTCAGAACTTACCCATAGGGACCTAGTTATTCTTGAAGAATGTGAATGTTTACTCATATTTATTTTGCTTTTCTCTCACAGGAGAATGGAAACCTGAATACAAAATGCAGGATTTATCAAATGCTACCTGAACCTCTTGATTACTTATCATAATAATAAAATTATCACCTACATCCATCAAAACACTTTGTTGTCTTTTTTGAGGGCACACACATCTGCTATCACTTCCCTGACTGCACTTACATTCAACATACCTTTATGCTTCAACAGCTATCAACACTTGTCTTTGGAGCTTGGGTTTGGTGATGCATCTTGAGACTTCCTCCATCCTGATTTCAATGCAAAAAGCAATTGCATAAATGGTACTTTGTCAAGACAATGAAAAGCACTGATATACATGTCACTCAAAATTTCACTTGACATGTCTTTCAGCTTACACCACCCTTCTTTATGTAGTTTTATAAACACTAAGTGCTCCCAGGAAACATTCCTCATTGCCAATCACACACACCTCCACTAGATTAGAGTAACTGCTTCCAAATACTGCAAAATGCTCTTCTACTGCTTCATGATGCATGCTGAGATAACTTTCTCAGTTACAAAAAACCCCAAAACAAACAACCAAAAAAAAGTACACCACAAACAAAAACAAGATAGCAACAACAACAAACAGCTGTTCCACTGCCTGGTCAGGAGATAAAAGATTCACTGGGGGATGGATAGTAGGAGGTAGGCTAAAGGTAGGGGAAGGCTAAAGGCAAAGGGATAGACAAAGGGGAGTGTGAAAGAGAAAGGGCAGGAAAAAGTTGAGTGGGACAGGATGGATAAAATAATCAATTTGGCCTCAAAATGCAAATGCATTTGAAATGCATCTGCATGTGCATTAAACATGGCCTCAGGTGGGAATGATACAAAAATCTTTCCAAGATCCAAGAGCAATGTAGCAATCAGAAAATGGAAGATAACAGTTTTCACTATCACTAAGCGTGTGATTTTGTCCACTTTATAAAGATGACGAATATTAAGTCACACGGTGGGGAGTTGGATTTTATGCTATCAAATTATGACAAACTTTCATCTGAAAAATTTGGCCAGTCTTATAAACCTGTTATCCAGTCTACAATATGAGCAATTTGGGTGTACATCAGTAACAGTTTTTCTTTTATGTGAAGGCACCAAAGTTAATCAAATTTATTTTACATTTTTTAAGCTAGAAGCTTGATGTTAGAACATAAAAATAAAACAAATCCACATCACATCTGTAATCCACCACTGAAAATTTAGTTATTCTAGAATTCTGTTAGTATTCCTCTACAGTCACAACAAACACTATTTGTACATAAGACTGGTTTCCTTCCCTTGCATACCTAAGTGACAAACATAACTGCACTTTAAACTCTTCAAACTATGTAACATGTTACATCTACATGTATTACATTTTCATTTGGTATGGGACAGCTAAACTTCAACCTTTGCTGCTGTGCTCTCTCTGAAGCCCCCTGGCTTTGCCTGCCCGGCAGAGGCACGGTCAGCCATGAGGACACTCCCCTGTGTCTTGTGGCAGAATTCGGGGAGTGGCTAAGACAGAGCACTTCACTGTCTGCCTTGTATGGAGGAGAGGCAATGTCCGAGAAGGTAATGAGGGAGTTGACTCAAGGCTGGGGAAAAAGTCTCAGGTTTATTGTAAGCTCCGAGGAGCTCTGAGTTCCATGTCCCTGCAGCTGAAAGTGAGTCACAGGGCTTTCGTAATCACCTTAAGTACTGGGGCGGAGACAAGGGGGAAGGACGCTCACCGCCCAATGGGGGAGTTCGGGGGAGTGGAAGGCAGGAGGACAGACAGAAACACAAACCAATGGGGGAAGGTTAAGGGAGGGACCTGTGGCCTTTGTCCACTCACTTGATGCCCAAGGTGGAAAAATTTGGGAGGGTGGGATTAGGAGCTGCGTGATGGACAAGGCACCAGGGAGGGGTGGCATTGGAGGAGGGGTGGGAGAGCTCAGGGTGGAACCATTGGGGGAAAATAGGGGGTGAAGGGGCAAACCATTACAGAACTGTTACAAAGATATAAAAACACAATACAACAAGCCTTCATCAAAATTTTTACTCTTTTATGACATAAAAATTACCAGACACATAACATCCTCTATAAGTGTCAATGGTATGGAACAGAAACAGATTTGCATCACAATATAGACTCATTCTAAAAATATGCATCATAGTGTATGAAGTTGTACTTTTCAGAAAAGGAAATTAAAATTTTGTTTTAGACTATTCATCCTGTTTACAGTAATTTTTTTTAAGAATTCAGCAACAAAGTCAAACCTGTTGGCAAAACCAAGATGCAAGGTTACCATTCAATAACCAAAGGTACATTATCATGTAAGAAATAAATATCTGGGAATTTTAAAAAAGCCTATTGCAAACTAGCACATAGAATTATATTATACTAAAATGAAGATACCCTCCCTCCACACCAAGTGTGTGAATGAATAAGTAATATATAATTACCTCTTACAGTTCCTAGCCTAATATCTTATTCCATTAATCTGATTTTTCACAATATAGATACCTCTGTTTAGGCTTTCATACTTTTGCCACTCACTATTTACCACTTAAGATTACTTCAAGGAACAAAATGTTTTTTCCGATCATACCCATTTGTTTATCAGTCATTGTACAGATTCATTTTGCAATACAAAAATCTACAAAATCTGGCAGGTTTTGGTTAGTTCTTTGAGTTACTCTAGATATACTGTGTGTGAGGCGGCCCAGGGGAAGATCCAAAAGGGATGCCCTGGGATGCTACAATAGTGTAATTGCCTTAGGGTTCCCACCTTTCCTCATGTCTGTCATTAGTTGTATCCTTCCCTGTCAATGTCTATCATCCTGTTGTACCATCCCCAGTTCTAGAGAGTTCCCTGTTTTATGTGTTGTTATTGGTTCTCTGGTTGAAGCCACACCTCTCCCCCTCTCCCATTGGTTTTCCCTGATCACCCCATCCTATCCTATTGGCCCTTTTTACCCTGACCCCCCCTTTGCACCCTCGGTTATAATCCCCGACCCCTCCTCTGGGGGGTGCTCTCAGAGTCAGCTCCCCTCTTGTGAGGTTGTCTCCCTGCACCTTTCCTGCTTCCTTCTTCCCTTGCTACACCTGCAGTAAACCCATGAGAACAGCAGCGCTCTGAGTGTCCTCCCGTCATTTGCTGGGTTGGATTTCAGGCTATCTGGGCTACCACAGACTGGTCAGTAGGGGCTCCCCTGCAGGACCAAGGTCCGAGGGTGCTTTTACAGTACTAAATATTAAAATTCAGTTGTAATTTACAGTTCAAACTTTTAGATTGTTTTTATAAGTATATTCTATAGTTACTTTCCAAGTAATTAGAAGACACTAAAAATAAAAGATTTATTTGAATGAAAGCAATCATATACATAGGTTATAAAATAAAAAGGTTATAAAAGAGGTTATAAAAACTGAAAAATCAAAATGAAAAGGGTCTCTAAAAGATGGGAGGAAAGTGATTATCTCATAACTGAATCACTTCAGAATGCAGAATGAAGCACTGTGATCAATAAACTTCATTATTATCAAGTTTCAGCAAGACAAGGAGAGTTTAAAATGTGCCAGGAATGCAAAAGCTTCAGGCAGAGCAGAAATTCTTGCAGTGCAGGAAAGTCTTGTGTGTCAAAAGGAGCTGTGCTGTTTTACTGACATCTTAGTAAATTATTCACATTCTGGTCTGCTGCTTAAAAATACATTATTTTTACTAGTTGAAGGTGTGTGATCTGCAGCTTCAATAGAGGTAGCTATGATTTGACTGAAACCTGTGGGCATGAAATGTAAAGAACAGGTAATCTGCCAAAGGGGAAGAGCAATTAAAATGAAAATAGCCAGGTTATAGAATATAAAAAACAAACAAACAAACAAACAAACAAACAAACAAACAAACAAAAAAACAACCCGACATGGCATGCTCTGATTTCTTGATTTTCACAGTTTAAACATAAAAACTAATAGCCTTAAATCTGTATATTAAACTTGAGAAAGGGTGTCTGAAGAAGAGCAATGAAATTGTTTAAAGGTCTTGAGATCAAGAGTGGGTGAGGGAGCTGGGGGTGTTCAGCCTGGAGAAAAGGAGGCACAGGGAAGATCTTAATCACTCTCTACCTATTGAGCAAGGCAGGTCTAGGGCTCTTTTTCCAAATAAGAAATATTATAGGATGACAGGAAACAGCATCAGGTTGCACCAGGGGAGGTTTGGATTGGATATTAGGAAAAATTTCCTCACTGAAAGGGTTGTCAAGCCCTGCAACAGGCTCCTCAGGGAAGTCAATGGTGGAGTTGCTGTCTCTGAAGGTATTTCCAAGATCCACAGATGTGGTGATCTGGGACATATTTTAGTGGAGTGGCAGTATTAGGTTTATGGCTGGTCTCAGTCTTAAAGATCTTTTCCACTCTAAATGATTCTATCTTTTTAAGGGGAGAAAAAAATTAATGTTATTAACTAACAGTTGGTGAGCAATGTTTTTTGTAGAACACAGGATGGTAATTCCCCAGAGCACACCTTTCAGGGGCTTACGGTATGAAGAGAACTTTGTTTTCTATAGTGATGACAGCATAAAGATTGGTGGTCAGGTTGTTTGTATATGCAAGAAGTACCATAATCATGGCATGTGGCTCTACTTGAATATTATTATTGGAGTCCATTTCTCCATCAGGCACTTGGAGCTGGGGAGAAAAGTGAGCCTAACTAAAAAGTCCAATAAAGCGAAAGAAAATACTGACAATGAGGATGTGGAACTAGGTTCATTATTTGCAGAAATGCCTAAGTATTAATTGCTTTACATAATCTAGATGTAGGTAGTTTTTTAATGCATAACTGCTTCCTATGTACCTATTCATAACGTACATAAGAACATGAATGTAACATGAAGTGGACTCAGAGCTCAGGTGGGTCAGGTGAATGCTTGAAATGTGCCACAGTCAAGAGCCTGCATTCCCTCATGACAGGTATTTAAGTTGATAATTTACACAAAGTAGTTCTGGGTGTTCAGTCTTTTTTTTTTTTTTTTTTTTCCTTTTCTGATCCTGCTGTACAAAGGTTCCTAGAAACTGTCACAACATCTGATTTGCTGGTCAATGGCTATTCAAACTCATTATTCCATTCCTGCAAACTGGTAGTGTTGCTAACAGCTATAGATAGGTATTAGGAATCCTAGTGAAATCTAGAAAAAAGGGCCTATTGGTCACACTCAGTTGCTCCCAGAAAAGTAACTGCTTATCTCTTTATATATTTACTAAATGTATACCAAAAGTACCATTACCTTCCTTCATAATAAATTTTCTTTTCTTCTAGGCCTGTCCAGACTGTATCCAGATCCAACACAAATGGACAAATTCATTCAGATTTCTTGTCAGGTGGGAATCACCAAATGATTTGGAAATTCTTGGAGATACTTATTACATGTTTCAAGGTATAGGGGAGGGTAAAAGAGGGTAAGACAGCCACCTCTTTCTTTTCCACCTTATGAAATTAGTTGTCTAGAAGGGCAGTGCTTGCATGGGAAGATATATGTTAAACTATCTCTGTACTCCTGTCTATTTCATGTTAGAATTAAGCATCATTCTAATATTAAGCAGAATCATAAGCAAAAACAGTTTCTGGTAATTTCAAAATTGCCATTTAAAAAAATGTCTAAATTTTTTACTGTGCAAGCCTCAGTAAAGAAGAAATAAAGAAAATGTTAAAGAAATAAAGTATTCGCAACACAAGGTTGTCCCCTAAAGATTTGTATAAGAATTAGAATTTCTTGAAGGTGTATTTGTTCCAAAACAAGAAGGAATTATGCAATGTAAAAATTGTTTAAGAGCAGTAAAAAGACTTGCAGCACTGGAGAAAAGCATTATCTTCTGTCCAGATTAGGTCAATTTTTGTATCCATATGGTTATCATTATGTATAATCTCAATATTTTGCTTACTTTTGTATGATAAAGGCTGTTTCACTTCAGCTGTTTCTTCAGCATGCTTACATCTATTGTTAGACCGTTCACATGCCAATGCAGCCAAAAAATCAGTTTACAATGCTCCAGAAAGGTTACCTATCCCATGTGGTTCAGCAATCACTCCAATGATGAATCTAACACAGATCTTCTTCCATTGACACTTTTGGGTGTTGTTTTTGTCCTGTGAAATATATTTCTACAGCAGACCTACCTGTGTTATGGCACAAGACTTTACAATCATCCTACACTTGATGTTTTCCAACATATCTATGTCTCAAACATTTTTTAGCCTAGCATTTTGGCCTCATTCCTCAGTTATAGGACAAGAGAAAACAAGTTGTCCTATGAGGCTGCAGATTGTAAATTTAGATTGAATAATAGGTAAAATTTCTTCATTTAAAGGGTTGACAAGCACTGAAAGGGATTGCACAGGGAAGTGTTTGAGTCATCATCTGTGGAGGTATTTAAAAGACCTGTACATGTGATTAGGAACATGGTTTAGTAGTGGGCTTGAAACTGTTAGATTAACAGTGGGAATCATTGATCTTAAGGTTCTTCTCTAAACAAAATGATTCTATGATTCGGAATGTCTAAATAGCTTCATTATGTTAAGAAATATAGGCAGTGTTCAGGGGATTATATTTAGGGTTGTACATTACCTGTCAGCTTGATCTGGCTTTTAAACTTGTCAAAGATATAGGAGTTTGTTGGAGTGATGTTATAAATAGTATTACTGAAACTCTTATCTAAAAAGGCTAATTGACTAAATTATAATTGCCATTTTTGAAATGATGCTGTTACTCTTTATGCATGTCAAGTGATGGATAGTATTCATCAATTTTTAACAGAAACCAGTTTGGTGCAGGTAACACTGTTTATCTTGATAATCCCAGCAACTCAAAAAATACTTTTTATCACACACAAAACCTAAGCAGGTGGAAACAGAACTTTTTTTTCCCCCAGAAACTACAATGAAACTGTTAGATTATGACACACAAAGTTCATCTTCATACACACAGAGGAGCACAGAGAGACAGTGATAATCAGGAAACCCTTACAACTGAAGAAGAGAAGCTGGGGCACTCTAATCTGGCTTCTTTCAGGGCTGTCACAGGAGGACAAGCAGCCTCATTGTCTGTGTGGTGAAAGCCATTGAGGTCAGTCAAGTGGATGGGCTCTCTGTATCAGCTTACAGACCAAGGAGGGTTACTGCCTATGGGATACATCTTGGGATTCTGCAAGGTATTGTATAAGGTGCTTTGAATAGGAAGCAAAGACAGGGAAAGGAGGAAATCAAGCTGTTTTTGAGGGTGAACAACTCTAAGGAGATAGAGAGATGATGGTATTTAGGGGATTGGTTGCATGTGAACAGGTTGATGGTCAGTCTGCTCATCTGGTCATGCCCTTCAATTGGTCACTGCATTCTATCCTATCTTATCAAAATCCATTTCTATTTCCTAGGTGAAACTCTCTCTATACAGAAATGTTCTGAGCCAGTCAGTATGGGATGATCACAAGTTGTGTAATCATCCTGTTGTTTCATGGTACCTTCCTGCAGTCACTAGATAAGTGAGTTTAATGTCCTTGTTAAAACTTCTGTGAATTATTTTTCTCGCATCTTGGGTTGTAGATCCAGGATTATTTGTGACTACATTATTTGGCATTTCTACTGTTTTTACACTGAAGGAAATGTTAGTATTAAGATGTCAGCTAGAATTGCACGTTGTAGAGTTATCCTTTCAAAATATGTATGTGCAGGTAGGAATTAAGCATTGGTTATTAGGCAAGTGATATAGGTGTGTTTTGCACCTTTCTATGTTATCTTCCTTTGAGGTCAGTTTTACCCATTTCAGTTTTCATTGTTTCTATTGTGAGTATTCACATGCACATACTTAGTCCACATAAGGTTTCTCCCCATTCTTAGCTACTCACACCTTAGCAGCACTAAAGTGATCCTTCTGCTTCAGACTTTCTTAATTTTTTCAGTCATGAGTACAGCAACTCTACCTTCCAGGATCCCTTTTCTACATGCACGTGTGTGCTTCCTGAAAGTACTGCAGTATTCAGTGATGGGGATGAAAAGCCTCTTCCCTTGTTGATAACGCTTGGGGGATCATGCTTTAAAATAAACTATAAATACCTCCTAGAGCCAGTAGGTTTTTGTGTTTATCACTTAGCTTCCCTGAAACTTTGCTGAAACTGATGAAATAATTTTCTAAGACTGGTCAGAACTTTGCTTCTATGATGTTGAATTACCCTGATCCAGGTGCATATTAATATTTAAATTATTATTAATATTAATAATAATGTCATATGTCACTTGTGTAAAATTTAAATTATAAATAATTGTTATTATTATAGCTCTATATATAACTTGAGAAAATATGTGCCTTTATGCTCTATGGATGAAAATACTGGCTTATAAAGCCAATTGAAATTCTGTCATTGACTACAGTGGGACTAGAACGCTACAAAAAGTGTTACAGCTGTCAGAATGAGCCTCAGGAAATCTACCAGTTTAATTGCTGCTTTTAATGATTTGTGTTTTATAAACGACATGAATTATCAGCTGCACTCTGTTGTCCTTTTTAACTTTGATTTGGGAGCAGAAATACATACTTCTCAGAAGTCTTGAATGCAAAGTCTTTTCTAAGTGTAATAAATAAACTATTTTCTAAATCACTTACCAAAGCAGTGTGATTCCACCAAAGTGATACAATTTATTGCCAAACTTCTCATTCTGATATAGTATTAAAACATTTCTATAAAGACATTAGCAGAACAACTTGACTTGTTTAAAAATATATGAAGTAAGTTGACACCTTTTGGAAAGTACACACAAGTATCTCCAAACAACAGCACTCTAAAGAGTGACAATTTAAGGCACATGACTGTTTTGCAGCCTTTGTTACATAAATCTCTGACTAGACCATGTATATGTAAAACATAATTTCATATATTTCAATAAGTAGGTTCACAGCTCAGAGAGACAGAATTCATCTCAATGCAAGCAACACTCCTGGGTTTTTTTAACATTGCTAGACCATAGTGGTGCATAATAAACATTGTTAAAAATAATTTCATTCATGGAGCAAAATATGTAGAAGGAACATAAAATATTTCTCCATTTCATGCTTTTGCAAGAAGGTAGTCCATAGTTACTTACTAAATAAATAGCATCTGTGGAATGCCAAGCTTTCCTTTTTCTGACAGAGCATGTCACAAAAAAAATTTAGAGACAGAGTTTTCAGGGAAGTAAGAACTGAACTGGCCTCATCAGAAGTGAATGAGTTGTCAACTGATCATTCCAATCTAATAAACCAGGCCAAAAATAGCTGATACTTACAGCCATATCCTCAACAGCTCTGAATTTATATTGCTGTGATAGAAATTAGTGGTCCTTGACTGATTAAGGCGTGCTGAAGAAATAACCAAACACTTTCACCCACTGGTACACATACCACGGGAAATATGAATGTACAATGAAAAGAGTATGCAAAAAAAAGAAAAAAGTATGACAAATTATCAACTGTTATAACTTGTTTTTTTGTATTTACCCTGGCAGAGAGTGGGAGTGTCTATTTATCAATTGCCCGTGATTAAAAAAGGAATTATATTTCACTATTATGAGTATTATGAGCTATGGGTACATTCTCAAATGTGGAAACTGGGGACATGAAAGTTTTTTTCATCACATTTCAAATTGAGAAATTACGGCAAACAAAACCTTGCTGTAGAATCAATTCTACTAGAAAACATCTTCCGGGGCAGAAGAGCTTCAGGAATTATGCAAGATATTCCAGGGAAAGGTCTCTTTGCTATCAGAATGGCCTGTTTTATTCTTCATTTGTTCAGCTGTAGTGATGCAACATATAGAAAATGCCTAAGGCCCTTGAAACAGTGATGTAAGCCCTTTGTATATAGTGTCTTTCCATTTCTGTTGTTTGAAATGGTGTGATATTCTTCTGTTTTATAATACTACAGCCCACAGCCCTCTTGAAAACATACAGGGTCCTGCCGACTTTTCACAGAGACTGCTGTGTTTGTAAATATGGTAATGTCTATGGATCCTTTTTTCTTTGGGCTAAAAACTTACAAGAACAATAAAAACATATCCTGTGATTTTCAAATCGCATACTCTTGTCTGTGCAACAGTTATGTGGTGAAAACTCCCATCTGCTGATGACAACTTACAATTGTTTCTTTGAGGTTCCTACCTTTGAGGTACACCTTTGAGGTGTACAAAACCAGATTGGTAATGGTCTCAAAAACATGCAGAAAACAGACCACAGTGTAGTTCTCTTTCTGACTGAAGCACAGCAATGACCTGTATGATACCAAAAAGAAAGGAAAGTTTTATTTCAAAGCCAACACCTGATGAGTATCTTGCCAATTTTGGTGTTGGTACTTCAGCATTATGCTATGAGACAGAAGGGCAGATTTTTGGCACATTGCACTTTGCCTGTACTAACATTTGGGATCAGTCATGGTCCTGTTACATATCTATGCCAATTACTAATATACTTGTTCCAATTATATTATGTAGAATGGCATTAATATGCTCTACTTCATCAAAATATTATGTTCACATGCACTCAGTTTCACAAAAATGGTATTTATATTATTGAATTTTAACAAGACTACCTCTGGGTGATGAAGCTTTCCAGCTAGGGACACTGATTTGAATCATTGCCCACGATGACAGCCAAACCGGCAGCTGCTTGTGGGTTGATACCAAAAGAACCATTTATCTCTGAGTCTAGTCTCTAGAGGTGTGCGTTTTATATCTGTCTAGGTTTGTATACAGTATTTGCCATCACATCTCTGCAATTTGCACCAGCCTGACATACAGATTTCAGATACAGGACAAAGATAGAAAAAGGACATGGGCATGAGTTTTCACACATTGCTCTGCTTTTCTTGGGTGTCAGGATAAATCTCGGTTTTGATATCTGACACAGAATAATCTGAAACCCATTCAAAACCTGGGTAGGTCAAATGAAATAATAATTAATTTCTATAGATAAAGTAAAATTTACCACATAAAGCCACTGTCCAGGATCCAGTCTTAAACAATTCAGATACCTCCCTGAAGATGACAGCTCATTTACAAATGTTTTACATTGATATTAAATAGAAAGTAGGAACACATTAGGACCACAGACGTGGCTAATCACTCTCCTTCTATTAATGTCATAAAACCTTTACAATTTATACCACTGAAGATTTCAAGCCAAAATTTCAAGACTGGAATCATCCAAGGCAAAAAGGCCAGAGGACTATACACAGACATGCAGTATTATACATCTATGAGAGGTCTCAGAGTTTTCACTTTTATTTAGTCTTCATCTGAATTGGCTTTCACTGATGTCTCTATCTATCTTCAAGGTGATGTAGATCTAATTCATATGCAGTAAGTGTCTAGTGCAACCATAACTATCATTTGACAGAAAACCACGTACAAAAATAAAGGACATTCCTCATACAAGTAGGTATATACATGCACAGTAGCCAAACTGCCTCTGTACAATACTTTGAACCATCAGCATCCTGAGTCTTTGTGGCACTTAAACCATGTGGCAAAATGCAGAACACCGTCTGAGAGACCACTATCCTGATCAGGTATTGAAAATGATACATAAATTAACATGATAATCTAACAGTGTTTGGAAGGTGTCTTCCAAAGAAGCAGTAAAAATGACAAATATTTACACTTCTGTCTGAGTGAGGCTATTTAAAATAGAGCAGCTTGATTAAGAATATGAAATGAATTGCTTCTGACCATGCAAAGTAAAATTCTGAGCTAATCCGGGATGTTCTTTCATTCCAGTGCTACTGAGTTGAGGGAGTGAAGGTGAAGGAAGGAAATGGCCTTCCTGGAGTACTTGATTAAATTTCAAGATTCCAGGACTTTCCTCTCCCTGGAAAGTTTTACATGAGAGTCAATATTCCACAATTACTCAGTGACACAAATATTCAAGGAGAGTATTTTTCTGTAGCTTGCACTTATAAAAGGCACTGATCCATTTCAATCAAAGTAGACTTAGCAGGGGAGAGGCTAACCATTGGCTTCTTCTACTTTAATTTCATATAGCATAAATGCTTAATTACATTACTGAAGCAGCAAATGCAGCCTATTCCTTTAAATGTATATATGGCATAATAGCATAATAAACCATCTCCATGTCAAAAAACATCAAGGATTTACCATTTGAAGAAATTCTTGGTTTAGCCCTCCAAAAATAGTAGATTATTTGTAACAGTCAACATGAAAAAAAAAAAAAAAGTCATAATTTCCTCTCACTATGCACCCTTTCATTATGAATAAGAACTTAAAAATGTAAGTGCAGCAGAAAGGCTCAAGTGTTTCTGACATCACAGGACCCCACTCCCTTTCCATCTGTAGCCATCCGAGAGCAGATCCTATGAACCAATAGGTTGCTTTCTATTTTTACAAAAGCCCTTTGTTCATCTTCTTCTTTCAATTAAGTCCTTGCTCACAACTGCGTTTCCTCCTGTTCCAAGGTATGTGGTGGGACATGGCAAGATGCTGGAAGAGATGCCAGCTTCTGAAGCTTAGGGTGATGCAGAGGTTTTGGCCTGTGGAAAGAACGTCGGCTTTGTGCACGTCTGGCTGCAGCAGACCTGTAATTCCCTTCTATATCAAGCAACATTTTCTTCTCTTGGGGCTCCTTCATGTAAGAGTCTTCCAGCCCTTCAAACATAAGCAGAGTATTCTCTTCTTGTGAATTCTCTGACTTGAAACTAACTTCAGAACAATAACCTGAGTTTACTGTCTCTTTGTTATTCATATCTGTACCTGATTCCCAGAAGAGATCAGGTACATTTGGGTCACATGAAACAATGTACTCAGAGACAGCAGAAAGAGATATATTCCCTCTGTTTTCCAATGAAGAATAGTTTTGTGTCCAAGGCATTTGAAGGCAAGAGGGGAAGAAGTGGAGGGGATTCACTGAAACACTTCCATTTTGGTTTAGTTGATCATCTGAAGAGGAGTATTCTGTCATTTCAACATTGTGGTCCATATCACCTACAGAGCACAATTAAATAGAAACACTTGTTTTCTATTTGTACACAGTTTATCTATTAGCATGCTGGCTATTGAGCTTTGCTTTTGGCTATTTTTAGCAAGTCTTATAAAAGTGAGTGGTTAAAGATTTTTTTTTCCCTGAAGAACTCTACTCTGTATCCAATTCTATCTTGGATAACCTGAAGTGAATTGATTAAACTTCTTATCCTTGCTGAATGTCAGGCAAAACTTAGCTCAATGTTTAGATGAACAACTACCTGTTTCAGATAGTTAGGAGATGGAGCCATTGTGTGGTCACTAAGGTGTATCTTGAAACAGTCCTGATTCTCAGCAAGGAAATATTTCAGAGATTTTTGAAAAAAAATGTTCTCTTTCAATCAAGTAGCAGAGGGAATCCAGGGAATCAATCTTTTATTGATCAGAACCTATGATCAGTTTTCTGTATACATTAGGTATGTAGAGAAACTTAACATTTCCACTCTTGGCTTCCAGTTTTCATTGTTTTTCAAAACCTTTTAATTGAAGTTTTAGTATCATCCTCCTATTGGGAGAATTTTTTAAAGGAGATCATTCAGAGGACTGTTTCAGACAGTAATAAAGGTGTATGCTTGTTAGCTTGGGAAATCTAATTTTGCAAAACACTTATTAAGAAACACAGTAGTCAAAAATCCAGTGATTTTGACATATCAAAGATACCCACAAATGAACTTACACTTACCATTTCCTAATAATAAAGTGAATTATAAATAAAGTAATTAAATGGAGGAAAAGAACAATGGCTTGCAAGAAAATGTTCTGCAGCTCATATGTCATTATTCTGTGACAATGTTCTCAGTGGGGAAGAAAAAGTGAAGAGAATTTCAATGTGGATAAGTGTCAAGGTGAAATTTTCCTTTTGGAATGCTGCTCATTGTTCACACTTTTAATCAGGATATTGGACTGTAATTCACAGTCATTTAACTAATCCAGTGTTTAATTTAAAACATCATTTTAAAAATAAACAAAGATGCATTATTAAGAAACTCAGTACTGAAACCAAACACAGACCTACAGGCCACTCCAGTAAAGAAAGTGATGTGCTTCCTCTAATTACCCTTGAACTAGCACATCTTCTGGAGGGACAAAAGCCAGAACAGAATAAAAATAGAACTATCTTTTTTACTTCTTCTTAAGAGGTTGTGAAATTCTTCTTATGTCAAAATTAGTAGTATTCATTCTTAGCCTGAGGTGTTTGCCTGAACAAAGTTTCATCAACCAGATACAGAATATTTTCAGCTTACTTTTTTTATTGATGCACAGAGGACACTCTGTGACATGTATTTGTGACCATGGATTCCACAAAAGTATATTCATGATGACACTGACTTGTGCATTTCATTGCACAGTCCCTGAAGTGCCCTGTGTTCCATTCAATTACAACTGAACTGTGGACCTGACCCACCTCGTTTGAAGCACTACCTGACTTGATTATAAAAATGAAAGCTGATTGTATGGTGTGGAAAATTTCCATGCAGCAGAAGTTAAAGGGCAACTGGGATATTAATTTAAACCCAAAGTCAATTAATTTTAAGCCTCTAACACATTAGAAGCAACAAGTTATTTGCTGCATCAGAAAGCTAAGCCTTTTCTAGTTTCAACATAAGGTATGGATTAAGGTAAATTCACAGTTTAAGGATAAAGCTCTAAATAGAAATCTGCTTCTCCACAATTCTGTTGTGTAATTATCCCCACAAGGAGACTCTGATGCATTTTAGTAAATCTAATTAATTTTAAACCCCTTTCTTATGTAATTTAATGGTACATCAGTAGCATCACTGAATAGTTGCATTGTACCAGTGGGGCATTTTTTCTTCCTGGACACTGGATAAATAATTTGGAAAAATGTTCACAGCTAACTCGAGGCTTCTTAGCAAGAGAATAAAAAAATTGTATTCATTTTAGGGAATTCTTTTACCAATTTTATCATCTAGGACTGACTAACCAGGAAACCTGAAGCCTTTTGAAAACGTATGACCAATATTCTGGTACTTAGAATACTATTTTCTTGGCATTTAATATATTCAAGTGAAAACAAAGAGAATGGCCCTTATGTGCTGTAAAAGTAGCAAGGCATTGGACCCCAAATAGCTGAACAGCTCTTCTGCAGAAGGAAAACAGAAAGGTGCTTTGGTAATTAAGTCAGAGGGAAATAAAAGATGTTTAGTTGTACAAAGAAATCAGGAAAGAAAGACATTTTCTGAAAGAAGAAAAAACAGAAGAATAAGTTTACTGATTGATTGATTGATTGATTGATAAGAAGTCTGGTTAAAAAATAAAGGTGATATTATCTCTTAAAATATTACATATGTGTTGATTCTGGGAGAAAAGATCTGGGTCGGTCCTCTGGGCCATCTGCTAGCAGGAAGGAATCTGTTGATTTATTGCTGAGCCGGATTGGAGTGAGTCGTCTGAAGTTGTCTGGAGAATATGGGAGCTGCACTCGGGCCCTTTGTGATGGTACCACAGTGTCTTCACCAGATAACCATGGTGAGAACTTCATGTAGATGCTTTGGTCATCATCAGCTGAAAATACTGGGTTATCAATTCCTAAAAAAAATTTCATGAGTGACAAATAAAAGTAATCAAAATAATTTCTTGATAATACAGCAAGATGCTTTATAAAAGGAGAAAGGCTGTTGGGAAAAAATGGGCTGATACACTGGTATGTGTGTCACTAAGTCAATACACAGACCATTACACACACATATACACCTTGGTTATAGCTAGACATATACTGGATTTCAATAAGGGGAAAAATTGGTTGTCACATCAGATTTGCAATTATGTTAGGGATATCTTGAGACAAAAATAAAATCAATAAAAGATATAATCAGTCCACAAGTGGTAAGCAAGAGAAAAAAAAAGAGCACAGCATAAAATAACTGCAAAAAAATTCAAATCAAATACATAAAAAAGAAATAAGATATGGAAAAAAGTGCAAAAAACCCCAACTTCACAGCTCCATAAACAGATGAGTGTGAGGTAGCTATGGCAGGCCACAAAACAGTCAAAAGTAAGATACAGGAGCTTGTTCATACAGTTATCAAGTTTGACAAGCTTTTACATAAACATTTTGCATCTTGCCATCCACTTATTTCTAGGTGTCTTTATACATACTCAAACATAGAATTTATCATGGAACAGTGTGATGCATAAACTGCATTTAAGGGTGTTTGCCACAAGAGTATGGACACAAGTGTTTTTATTCACTGTAGGTACCAATTACATATGAAGCAAACAGTGGCATGCTGTACAAATTTAAACAGAGAAGGGCTAAAGAGAAATAATAAATTTTAAAACTACATAAGTCATATGATATGGTTCCTGTTATATATAGTTATAAGCTTCCAATCTAATATTTTGGAGTCTTTCAGGGCTGGAAATCAAGGGCATTGAGTGCTCCAGAAATGCTACAATCTGCCCTTTTCAGTGACTTCTATAAGCCTGAAAGGATCTGATGGGATTGTGAAAATAAAAGTAGAAATCTTGCCTGAAATAAGAAGAACAGGCATTTATCACAAATTTATCACAATGAAGTTCCAATGCAAGTGAAAAACAATTCCAGAGGATTAGTATTGACTGGTCTTATGAGGTAAGACAATTCTAAAATAACATTTCCTGCTGCAAGAAATATTTACTGGCTTTAAAACTGGTTTTAAAGGTAGTCATGTTCACAATTGCTGTCAGTTTCAAATGTGATGTTCTCCATACCTCCAGATGTCCAAAAATCTGTATTTTCAGACTGAACATGTAAAATCACTCAATTTAAAAAACAAAACAAAACAAAAATAACCACCCAGGCTAAGTCATCAGCATTTCTAGTACATTTTGTTATATTTGAGGAAAAAAAATCTTTGTAGGTAATAAATATTTTTACCAGCAGGAGCATCAGTGAAATTTTGTTTTGTCACATTAGCCAGGAAATCAACTCCTTTGCCTAGATGCAAAGTCTCATAATCATTATTTTCTTCTGATTCAGAAAACTCCAAATCTAGAGGGAAAGAAAAAAAAAATGCAATTTCATTAGAGACTTCTCTATCAGTTCTGATAGAAAATGCTATTTCCTGCTGGTTTGATGCTGTCATGGTTATCAAAAATACATCTTTAACAAGGATTTTCTTCACTTGACACAGGTCAACATTAGTATAATGACTAGTTTCAAACCTAATGAGGTCATTGCTGCTTTTACTGCAGTAGAATAAGTTTTGCAATAGCTGCTAAACCACTTTTTAAGTCTGTATTCCAATTAAATTTTTTGGGTGTTAAGTAGATGATGGCATCTCTATGCAGAGTTCTTTAATAAGACAATATTGAGTGACCTACTAATGAGTATTTGGAAGGCTCTTCCCAAGGTAGTTCTAGAATATTACACTTGGGGAGCCAACCTGTACTGCTTCTCTCAGTCAAACAAAAATAACACTCAATAAATAATTCAAAGAAGGCACATAAAGAAAAATGTATTTTCGTGGAGGTACTGAGAAAAGATAAATCCCTCTCTATTTTACTTGAGTTGTGTTTGAGATCAAGGAGTTACAGGCATAAACAGAGGGAAGAACACAAATCAAAGTTAGTTCAGTGGCTTTTAACCACATTTAAATTTTGAAGTGACATGTATTATTTTATAATTGTATGACAAACATGTTAGCACCCATCGCATCTTGCCATGCCTGACACCAGTGCCAAAAAAATGGCTAAAACAGGAAAGAATTTTGGGCTTTATATGCAAAACCAGCTTTTGTTAGGGATAGTCCCCAGGCTGGTCAGCTTCCAGTTACACTTCCAAGCCTGATCCGTGTGATAGATCTGTTCATAGAGAGTGGAGCAGTGCTGGAACTGACCTCTGACTATGTGTTCCTTCCAAAGCTACGCCTTCCTTGCTTAGCCTCAGCTCTGATTCAGACCCTTCTAAAACAGTGGACTTGAACTCAGATAAGAATGCAATCTCAGCTACTGAATTTTATATGGCTGATGTTTTAGACAGACATATGTGATGAAAATGTTAGCAGCTCTGTGTACCTTATCCAAACAGAAGCTGAAATTTCATTAACATTGTAGCCCCTACATTGTTTTGTTTACAGAATATAAATGTGATATTTTTAAAATGTGAGCAAAAAGGCCAACTAAAATTTTGTCATCCAGATTCCTAAAAAACCAACTTCTAAACACTATATTTAGGCATGAATCAGATCACCACTCCAAGTTCTGAACTATGACTAGAAGTTCCTTTTTACTTTCAGATTTGCTATGGTATATCACAAAATCTTTTACTGATGCTTACTGGCAATGTAGCTAGTAAAATTCAGTCAATGAAAATAGTCTAAGAATCTTTTTACCTTTTTCCTTCAAAGCAAAATCTTGTACTGGATTTTTGGAAGGAATGTTTCCATTTGGTATGACACTGCTATTTCTCTGAAAAGAGACAAAAAGTGACCAAAAATGCTAATGTCATCAGATAGCAATGGCAGTGACAACCTTTGAAATTATGAGTTCAGCAGAATAAGCCTAAAATCCATTGTAATCTTTATTTGAGACTCAATATGGATGCCACTAATTTCCCACCTACACTTGAAGTGTGTACAGACAGGGTAAAGAAAGAAACTTTGGCTCTTTTCATACTGTGTGTTCTCTCTTAGTTTCACACAAACTTGGTTGAATGCTCCATGCTATCCTGCTACCTCTATTCTGCAAAATCTCCCCACAGTGCAGTAGCATGATTCAGGGTCTGTTGTTTTTCAAGTGATCAGAAATCTCTCACTCAGAAGAAGAGTCCCAAAGCATAGAGAAGTGCAGAATGTGAGAAGAAGCCCCTTGAGTTACCTCCTAGTTTTATCTCTTCTTGCTTAGGTCCTCTAAATTAATGAAATTCTATAGGACAGAGATAAGTGCAGGACATATGACCCTTCAGAATCCTCCCTACCCTTCCTACCCATTAGTTTGTATAATAGGTGGCTACATCTGGGTCCTTGTGAAAGTATTTTTACCCTTTTTTGGCCCCGGTCTCGTTTGTGGACTTTATTGAGCTTCTTGGAATGGTTTATTCCTAGTTTGGTACTCTTGAAAGATTCTAAGCGCTTCCTCATTGTCCTATGGAAAATCTCCTTGTCTTGTTTGTCATCTTCACTGTGCATGATCTCATGTCGACTGTACAGGTGTTTGTGCTGTGGCCAGGAAGGGAAGACAATATTCATTTACTTAGAAATACAGGTGAAAGCCCTGAATCAATGCATTCAATCAGTGTCATGAAAATGTACACAACTCTGTAAGAAAGAATGAACTAAAGGCTAGCCTGAAGACATTAATGAAACTCCCATTTCAATTTTTTCTTCATGAAACAGGTCCAGGATTTTTAAGTGTGTAAGAGTCGACTGTTATTCAAAGTAAGTTTCTCCCCTATAAGTGTCTGAATCCCTTCAGCTGATACACTTCATTTAATCCTGATCAGAACCTTTGCTGTCCACAGTTCTGCATTCCACGGCCCCCAGTGATTTCAAAGGCACTAGTTCTTTTAAAATGCCATGTTCTTAAATGAGAAATCACACAAAGAGCCTGTCTCCCTCAAGGGTGAGGATTTTGCAGTGGCTTCTTTCCTTTTGAGTTTCACTCGCAAGTTTGGTTCCTATTTCCTCTTAGTTTTAGACTAGAAAACAGTCCAATGCTAGCCTCTTGCTCTTACCTCCTGCCTGGGTTTATACAGGTACTGCTGTAGAGTGTGATGAGCGAGGGTATCTTCTGTGTCCCGGACACTTTTCCTTCTCTGCTCTAAAGCTTGCATGTCAAGGCAAACCGGTCCAGCTTTTTCTCTCCTGAAAAAAACCCACAAACAGTGGTTTTTGAAATCAGTGATTGCTGAAAAGGAAGAAAAAACAGGAAGATGAGGAATGAAAAGGAGAAAACAAGATGAAGTTTAAAAAAAAAAGAAGAGGAAGAACAGGCTAAATGACAAAGACTGAGTAAATGTCTAATTGGAAATGTGAAAAGGTCATTGGTTTTTGTCTTTCAGGGGGATGTAGCATTAATTAACTTCACAGTTTACATGACACAGTCTGTTCAGTAACAGATTCATCAAAAAGTTAAGGAAGGGGCAATTTTTTTTCCTTGCTGCTCTCCTTACTTTTTCTGGACCAAACACAGAAATAACATCTAGCCCTGTATATAACAGTTGGTGAACCAAAGGCAAATGAAAAGACTTTAATGTGGATGTCTGTGTCATCTTACCAGAAAAAATTGTGTGTAAAATATGACATTATAAATCCATATATACCCATTTTCTGTGGGAGAAAATATTAATTAAAGTTCAAAAAAGTAGTGACTGAAGCCCCTGTAATTTGCATTTAACAGTGTTTCATTTTCCTCTCATATACCACCCCGTCAGTCCACTTTACTTACAATAAATAAGAGACAGAGGTTTCCACAGTGCTTGGGAGTGGAGTGCTGAAATCCACATTTACCATGTTGTCTGTACTTGGAGAACGTATAAATGCCAGTGAACCTCTACGTTCTCCCTGGTCATGGAAAGAAACAAGACATATTACAGCTGTCAAAACCTAGGACAAAATGCGTATCAGAACACAGATAATTTGTGAGACTGTATTTATGCAAATGGCACAAGAAACATGGGAGGAGCTCTATCTAGGTAACATATAAAAACCATTATTAGGTTTTATGGTTTCTTTACGTTGAGTGACATTATCCCAACAAACAAAGCAAAAAGAAAATCTATTCCACTCTTAGAAACTGATTTTAAAGAAGTGAATGAATTCCTGTGCCTCAGTAGATTTGCAATTTTACTTTGTACAATGCTGCAAGCCAGGAGCCAGGAGGATGTTTATGTTTCAACACATCAACACATTATCAGTAGCATTTTCAAAGACACAACATTAAGTTTTCTGTTCTCTACCAGACTGGAAGCAGCAAATATTACGTGGTGATAGAAGTCTACAAGACTATTAAGAAGAGTTTATGGCATGACAAGATGAGATATTGAAGAGATGAGATTTTTCTTTCAGTTTTAAAACTGATGCCACAGAAGTGAACTACCGGAAAAGCTCAGTTGATGTCTTCATACTTTTCCCTACACCTTAAATAATCTCTTGTTTAGCTAAAAGGTATCTCTTGGGTGACATTGTGGTTACACAGGCTGAAAACATCTATGGTTTTGAATCACAGTGGAGAGAAATCACATAGCATGTCTCTAGATTTTAAGCAGTAATAATCAAGAAAAATCACCGCCCTTGCAGAACAAAGTTTTTATCTACATTTCTCCAACTTTAACTGTACTGTGTTCCCTTTACATTTTCATATTCATGGAGCAAACAAAAAAAAAGTTTTCTTTTGATGTGGTAACCCACATACGTATTGCAGTACGTGGGTTACCAATGGCATCAAGAAATACACTGTGGCCTCTGCAGGCAGAAAACTTGAGGTTAATAACATTGAATTCTGGGAGAACATAATCCCATCCATTTTCTTAAGTGAATCTGACTTTCTTTTCAAATCAAGTTTAATGTTTCATATATACATCATACGAAATAATCAGTGAAGGTATTTTAGCCAGAACAAGTTATGAACCATGAGTATTTTAAGTCACTTCTCTTCAGTTGCTCTGGGTTATTTTCATTTTTCTTGGCTTAGGTTCTCCCCTCAACTGTAAGGAGTTTACTTAGATAGTGACTGAACTCTCTCAATTCTTATTTATTATATAGATGCACCACAGCAGCAGAGTTGAACAAAGATATAAAATAATTTTTAAACTCCTCAGTTTCTTGCAAGTAAGAAGAGAGTGAGTAGCTGGGGGAGGCAGGTCTTTACTTGTCTTTTACTAGTCTGTTATTTTACAGTTGGTTCTTCTGTAGTAGGTTTTAATATTCTTTGTTATAAGTTTGTAATGGTTCAGTCTCTGTACCCCATTTGGCTTCCCTAATGGTTCAGTCCTGAGTTGTTTGCCACAGTTTTCCCCGACAAAATGTATGTCAATCCAGATGTCAATCCATCTGTATATCTCCCTTGTTCCCTTGTCTTACCCCTGTCTGTCAAAGATAGCACACTCCTTTGGTTCTGGAGAGTTGTCCTTCATCCCTTCCTCAAAGCAGAATTGGGTTGTAAGGTTTGCTCCCTCCCCATGTTGGCTTCTACTGGGGAGTCCTTACCCTGTACCCCTCCCCTAATGCCCTCCTATTGGTCAAAGGTTGTGTCCTCCCCATGTTCCCCCCATCCCTATAAAAGTAGCCCCTTCAGGTTCAGATTGGGTTCACTTGCTTTGCCCCAACTTCAACATTAAACATTTGGAGATTCAGACAAGTGTCCCTCCCTTATTCCTTTGCCTCAGTTTCCTCATGCCCTGTGCCTCTGCTGTGCTACCCACACCACAACAATCATCGCCACCCGCAACAGTCTCGGCAGAGACTCGGGGGCAACCACACGCGTGTCTGCCCTGCGGCCACAAGCAGGACAGCGAGCCGGCAAACCTCCATCCCTGGCTGCCGAGAGCCAGGCGCACTTGTACTAGAAGAAATAACTTCAATTTCAATGTCAGCTTGTAATTCACAGATATTTAGTTCAAAGATATATTTGCAAAGTGAAGTTTTCTTTAAATACATTCTTTTGATACATTGCTTTAACAACTTTTTAGTTGTTAAAGCAATGTATCATTGAAGAAAATATTAAAGTAAGAAAGGTGAAATTACTTTATGATTCACAACTTATAATTAATTTTTGCTGGAAGAAAATATATTGCAAAACTTCTGTAGAACTTGGAGAACTTTCAATTTCTTTTTCTATTATTATCAGCTCAGTAGACATTTGCCCAACAGAATTTATCTGCAAGAAACAATATACACAAATAGGATTTGGACTAAGGTAACAAAAAGCAATTCTGTTGTGTTTCATCTCCTAAAAAATTATTAGCTGAATTTTTAGAAATCTGTCTTTAATATATGGGATCAAAGACATTATTGGATAAAAAATCTGACTCTAAATCTGCATGTATTAGTGATCTATAAAGCTCTTTGCATCTGTTAAAGAGAAAAAACACTATAATGAATCTACTGAACAGATTCAGCAATGAATCTGAACATGAATATCGTGGCCACCCACCTCAAAGTCATTATCCAACTTTCTTCCTCTGAGGTGTAACCCACAAAGAATCACAAGAAAGAAAATTAGTTCTTGAGCTCAGATGGTCTAAAAACCAAATGAATAACTTACAAAATCTCAAAATTTGCTTGTCTTGTTGAACTATTCTCTATCTTCCATACTAACATAATTTCTGAATTTCATCTTGTTTTCTCAGTTCAATCACCAAAATTATATGTTTCATTTGAAGACTGCCTGGCTGTAGCCCATTAAAAAAAAAAAAGCTTAGTAGTAGTAGTACCAATGATAGTAATAGTTTTTATTTAAATTAAAATAATTAACTGATGTATCACCTAACTGTGAAAATTAATTCAATTGGAGATTATGGGCATGGATAGATTATAATTTCAAAGACCACTTTTAAAAATATTCCATTTAAAACTATCCTTTACACTGTATCAATACTGCACATTCGTGGCTGTTTGAACTGAGGTGACTAGTTTCATACTGAAGATTAGGAACTCTTACGCAATTGAGCAACACTGCCACAGTACTCCTGCAGAAGGTCAGAAACTTTTTTCAAATCTCCTTCAAAAACTTCTCCTGTTGCAAGTCTAAATTTTCCCTAACTTCACAATTCTTTGATTGCAATTGATATTTGTAGTATATTTTACCCTAATTACTGACTCGTGGGGGTTATGATTCCATTGAATTAAAGTTACTCTTTTTTATATTTTTTTTTCTTTTGTGCATGTTACAGTGATCTGGCAGATTGCGATTAGCAGTCCCACACTTTGGTCACATATGCACACCATTTAGAAGCGAGCTTCTTCAAATCAGATTTGTCATCACATGGAACCACTATCCTGCAGGAGCCAGACCCTGTTGACATTTAGAAAGATAACACCCCTCCAGAATTACAGTATTTTTTTCATGTAATGAATATAGAAGTAAAGATATTCAGTAAAATGCAACAGAGATGTACACTGAAGTAAGTACAATAAACTAACATTTGGTGATCAGGCACAATATTGAGAATTACAGCTTCTCAAACCAGAAATACTGACACTCAAAACACATTAAAAAAATAAATAAAAGCAAAGCTGATATAGAAATAGTTTTCCTTTCCTTTAGGCATCTCCTGCAATAGATCAACTTTAGGTCAAAGTACAAATTTTAAAAAACAAATTCCAAATGACGCTATAATGTGTCAACAAATGTTCATAAGTACCTCAGCCACATAGCTAATTGCATCCTTCAAGTTGAGCTCATGGAAAACATTAAGGATTTGGTCCCTTGATTTTTGAGCAGACCTTCTCATCAGTATTTTTCTGAGGTATTTCCTATCAAAATTGGACCACCTGATAATTTAAACAAACTGTGTTAATGGCAACAAGCAATTTTAGTTTCAAAGCATTTTTAATTTAGCATAAATTATATTTTTTAGCTAAACACTTTGAAAAAAAAGGTGAACAATGGAATGTGAGGGATTTGTGTTTTGAAGATTTTCAATTAGTATGTGATGAAAGTCAAGGAAAAGCCTGCTACAGACTTATTCAGCTATCACAAAGCATTTAATCAGTTCACTTACCCAACACTACTGCAAGAGTGCTAGATTACGGCATCCAATTTTGGAGTCAGTAATACATTTTATACTTTGGGATATTATGCTACCTTATTTTTTCACTTCTGATTATGTTTAATTTTCTTCCCTTGTTGAGAAAGTAATCTGCTTTTTCCCAGGTATATTGTAGGACAGCCAGACCAGAAAATCAGTTCAGAATGACAGTGCCCTTCCAGAACCTCTACCAGAGGGCATTATTCATGCACTGATGTGCCTTTGGGGATAGTAGCCATGTGTATTTTCAATGATTTACACTTCCAAGATTGTCTGATAGTAGAATATCTGCCCTGTCATGTTTAGGGTCCAAAACATTAAAGGCTGTTGTAGTTTCTTCCAACTTCCTCAACACTTCATATAAAGGGCATGAGGCAGCTTCGGTGACTACTGCTCAGAATTTCTCTATCCATCTTGCCCAATGGCCATTTTGAGCTTTTGATTCAGATTGCTTAAACCTTTTTGTGTTAAATATTATTCACATAATTGATAACTATTCCTCTTCTCTGGCCAGAACATCTGACCAGAAGGCTCTAATTCAGGTTGCCACACCTGAACCCATCAGTTAGGATGCTAGGGGTTGACATTTCTTTATGGAAGCAGCACTTTCATGTACATAGAGTCCAAAAGGCAGGCTTAAGATGGTCTCGTTCAAAATACATTCATCATCAAACCACATACTCAACCATGAATCTACATTAAGCTATTCCTTCTGTTCTTACTCAAGGGGATTGCTTTCTGACATGCAAGAACTCACATGCTAATCTGCCACTTTAAAAATATAGCTCTGTCTTTGAGGCAATACATCAAAACTAGAGACGTATTTGTGCGTGTATTATATATAGCCTACTGAAATTTATTCCCGAAAAGTAAACTATAAACTTAGACCAAAATAAAGAAGATGTTCTGTCTGTAGTGCCTCGGAAAAATTTTTACTGCATAAATAAATGAAGATCAAAAGGAAAGGAGATTGTCTCTATAACCGGATGCAGGTGAGCAATTCTACTTGAGTTCCAGTACAAGCTAGTTTCAGCCTAAGAACTGTATTGTTTTGCAAGATAATGTTAAACCTAAGATAACAGACTCAGCTTCTCAGAAAGCATTAGGGGTGTGCTCTGCAGAAAGGTAACACAACAACATGGCTTTTGGACTGGAATTGGCATGTTGAGTCAGCAAGAGGTTAGCAGGTCAAAACTGACTCTTTTCACCTATGAAATGACCTGACTTCAGGGAGAGAATGGCCTAACTTGAAATAACATTCTTAAGGCTGTCCAGATTTAATGTCTTTTTTCCACATTTATTCATCTAGGTATGGAAATGTGTTCATCACAAAGGTAAATCTTCACATGTCGGAAGGAAATGGTGTATCTTCCAGGTGAGTAATTCTACTTCTCTCTAGATGAATCACCTATAAACAGAGGGGATGGTTCACTATTGGTTTCAGACTAATAGGCTGAAACTGTCAGAGTAATTTCGGAGCACCCTCTGCCATAATTTTCAGAGGTGTTGAACACATCCTTGTAGAGATAGGATAAACAGCTAGCATAGTTGTTGGTGAGGATTTTTAGTGCATCCACACATAAATAGTGTGGATGAATAGTTCATGAAAGGTAGTAGTACAAAGAAAAACCAACATAACCTTCTAGGTGAAAACTTTTGCAAATAGTTTGTTCTCTAATCTTGAGAGAATGACCCCTGTATGTGAACTGAGGCACCTGCAAAGGCATAATCTGAACTGTGGAAGAGAAAGGAAAGATTCTAGATGTAAGGGGAAAAAATACACTGTTTTGACAGTTTTTCCACTATTTTCAGTAATTAACCTCTTTAACTACATTTAGCATCCTTGCCTTCCCTAAGCTTACAGGCTTAAAAAGTTATAATGTACAGATAATATTTCCTAGCAGTATTTCAAGGTTCTAAATTGGTTACTACTTACTTGTCTCTCAGATAATGATGCCCTATTTGTCCAGAAATGTCTTCTATAGCAGAAAGAATGTGATCAAATGCCTAGGAAAGTGAAAGTGGAATGAATGTCCTTACAGAAATTAAAAAGCATAAATAGAAAATAGCTCAATTTATTTCAAGTTATACCAAGTGACTATGGAGAATAATTTTATGGCTGTTATAAACTTTCCCCCCCCATTTACAGAAGTACTAACAACTATAAGCTTTTCTGCAAAGGTCCTGAACTTTCTAACCAGTTCTTCATAAATTCACTTTAGTATTCTTGAATTACAAGGGTCTCAGTGAGAAGGTACTTAAACCTCCATTTTAACATACAATTTTAAAGTTGTTATGGACTCATTTTATCATCTCCATTTCTGCCCTATTAAGTACATCTGCCACTATTAGTGTAGGTGATTATTTCAGTTGAGCAGTTTCCACAATGATTCTTTTTAAATGTTTCAGGAGTTCATAATCCCCTCAGAGTAGAAGTAGGAACCATTCTTATAATATCTAGGGCAAAATTTCATACTGAGTATATTAGCTGGCTGATAGAAATCTGGAGGCTTATAACTCTTGATTCAAACCAAGACAGCTGCAGGAACAATTTGGCCTTTTTCTGTAGATGGTTATTAACATTTCACTCTGAACATTGGAATGATTACTGCAGAATATATATATAGGTGCTAGGTTTGGAACAGCAGGGCTGACATTTGGCACTAGTGAGGCTGTATCTCTAGTCCTGTGTCCATTTCTGGGCCCCTCACTTCAGAAAGGACATTGAGGTGTTGGAGCGTGTCCAGAGAAAGGCAACAAAGCTGGGGATAGGTCTGGAACACAAGTCCTGTGGGGAGCAGCTGGGGGATCTGAGGTTGTTAAACCTGGAGAAAAGGAGGCTCACTCTCTATAACTAGCTGGAAGGATGTTGTAGGCAGGTGGGTGTTGGCCTTTTCTGCCATGTCTCAAGTGAAAGGACAAGAGGAAATGGTCCTCAGTTGTGCCAGGGGAAGTTCAGATTAGATTTCAGAAAAAAAACTTTTCCCTGAAACAGTGGTAAGCACTGGAATAAGTTGCCCAGGGAGGTGGTGGAGTCATTGTCTCTGTGAGTGTTCAAGAGTTGTCTGGGTGTGGTACTGGGGGATGTGATTTAGGGGTGACTATGGTGGTGATGTGTTGATGTTTGGACAGGATGTTCTTGAAGATCTCTTCCAACCTTGATGATTATGATGTCTTATACTCTTCCATCCTTTAACCTATATTTATATTGAAAAGTTATGTTTTCTTTTAATGAATGAAAACTTTATAATGTGATGTGAAAGTCAATTGGAAGAGTTTGTGTTTCAAAATATTCTAAAAGGGCAGAGAAATCCTGGGACATACAACATTCACACTGAATTAAAACTGTTGTCATTAATCTGGAATGTCAGTATATAATTTTTCTGTACTGGGTAGCAGAGTATTTTTCTATGTAATATGCAAGCTACAAAGCCTACTTTCCTACCTTTTCCAAAAATTGAGTTTTTGAGAAGGAAAAATAAAAATTTTTGGACATGCTTTGCCCTAGCAATCATCAGTCATTCTCCTCTTTTAGATGAAGACAAAGCAGCATATTCCATCTGTGCTGTTTCCCCAGTACTCACAGGCCCATTGAATTCTCAAGTGAAAGACCAGAACTTTCATATGAATATCCTCTCATAGGACTCCAACCAAAGAGAAAAACAGCAATGCACAAATAACTTTTGAAATGTTTGAAGGATTTTGCTGTTGAAATTTGATAGCCCTGTCCCTTACAAAAAAAGACATTTTCACTAACAATTTTGTTTTCTCTTAAGGTGGTCTGTAAAAATGCAAAAGATACCATGAGGTCTTTTTAAAATATCTTACTCTGCCATGAAGTTTCTCATTCAGTTTTGGTTCTCTGTGTTCAGTTTTCTTCACTTTCAGCCACTGTACCAAAGGTTTGATAGTCAGTCCCTAAGGATTGAAACACGACAATAAATGCTTGGAAGTGCTCTTAGTCTTTCCTCCAGCTTGTTAAACAGAAATAAAGCACATTTGTGTTTTATTTGGTGGTTCTCGTACTTTCTCAGTTGATTTCTATTCCTTCTAGAAGATAAAATAATACAGTACCCTCAGCTCCTATTACAAAGGTTTGAAAAGACAACAGTGGAAAAATATATCATCTATAGGAAAAATATGGTAGTGGAAGAGTAGAAGTGTTTCCTATGCCACTGAATGTGGTATTTTCTCCACAAATCAGGAGTCTGTGAACACAACTAAACTTTCTGTAATACACTTCAGAAAATATTGTAAGCTGCTATCTACTGACATGTTTTCATTTAAATTTCTTTTTTTTTCATCCAGAAAGTGCTATTTGTTTGGATGTTAAATACTTTCTTGCCCCACTGCTTGCTGCTACTTTTAAAACAAGGACTGAGGCTCAGGTAGATCAGCTTAATGACTGTATCTGCCCATTAAAAGCACTGTTCCTTATAGTTATTCACATGAGGTGAAGGATGTTTAATCAGATATTAACTTGGCACTATTAATTCCAAGCAGCTAAGACTGAACAATTTTTAGCACAGAGGAAATTGTGTTTTGCCCCATGTGGTCCCACATGAAAACATAAAATTGGATCTTTGTTACTAAAATTACAAATTCAATTATGCTTTCAGTTTAGTGAAACAATATGCAACCTTCAGCTGAGAACTGCTTTAAGCATTCAGTACATTTGAGGGACTCCTTCTCCTTGCAAGAAGCATGGTTAAGAAGTTAAATTACCTGGAATATAACAGTAAAAAACACAACAATGATAGTTGTGCTGACAAACAGGTTTCTGTCTTTTACTTTTTCCCCATCCAGAAGTGCAACAAGAGCAAAAGCAACTGCTCCTCGTAGCCCACCGTAGGACATCACCACCTGGTCTATTATCTCCAGCTGGACAGTTCTGTAGCGGTTAAGAATCCACGTCTGCATAATGACACCTGTAACACACAAATGTCAGTATGTCTAGAAATACCCTTATGGAATATTAATATCCCAGCTCTGAGTAACAGAAATGATGCCACCAGACTGCCTTTATATCAATCTTCACCATCTACTTCCCCCCCCCACACACACCTCTTATCACTGTGTTGCCCACTTGGTGCCTTCTCATTACATCAAGCTGAAGGAATTACGTGAAGCTGCTTCTGTGAACCAGCAGCTCTTCTGAGAGTACTGCCCTCTGGCACAGGCACTCCAGGGAAAGTTCTGCCATGTGCTGACCTTGGAAATTCGTTAAGAAAGAATAGGTTGTCTGGCACTGTAACCAGTGATATGCACAGGGTCAGTTAACAGAAACAGGTTAAACCAGCATTGATTTAGGGAGTAAGTGTGGTACCCTTTTGCAAATCACTGAAAATTATGTGTAAGTCATTGTCTTATGGTCTCCAGACCTACAGGTGAGACGCTGCCTGCTGCAGGAGACCTAAGGCTCTAATTGTCTCAATGTATCCTAGAACTCCCTCCATACAGAGGGAAAACAGCTTCACCACTCCTGTGACTGACATGGCATATGTGTCCCACTGCAGCAAGCCAGGGCTGTTAACCAGTGCAAAACAGATTCCTCTCTTTTTAAAGAACTTTGAACTTGTGCCAAGAGAAGGGTCTTGTAACTGTAAGGAGGGCCTCTGGGTGAGGGGACCTTGGAAATGTTACCAATATGACTCCTCCACCGAATGAGAACTGCAATTATGTAATGCCCAATATCATCAAGTATTTAGTAATTTGTCAATGTCTAAGTTCAATTACTTTAGTGGGTGCTTATCATTATTGCTGAATATTTACTATCTACTTATCTATTACAGGATTATTAACCACTCATTTGAGGAATACAAGAAGTGTCAAAGACAAGACACTTTTAAAACACCTCAGGTGCATTTGCATTTACTGAGAGGCAGCTAAATTAACAATGCCTGCAGAATATTTAGAAAAGGAGGGCAAGGAGCTAGGCACTTCATTCAGTTCAGGAGCTTCTAGACAGAATAAGAACACAGAATCTAGGAAAACTGCCAGCTAGATAGATGTGTGACCTATCATTTGAATTTAAGTCAAGACAAACAGGCAAATAAGCTGGTTTAACTTATTCCCAGGCGTAAGTACATACACGAAATTGCCATGTGTGTTACTCTCTACAAGTACTTCATTCTACACCTTTTTTGCAATTTTAGCAAAATTACAGCCGAACTACGTAGCTGGGCATATCATCACTGGCATTTTGAAATATTTGCAAATTTATATAAAACGAGTAAATTGACAGTAGGTAATCCCTTCCTGCCACAGCCTTATTTACTCAGTTTTTCATCAGTCCCTGAAAATTATTTCTTAAGACGGAGAACCTGCAGTGTAATTATGCATGGTCTGATATCACTGTGTGCCTAAAACCTGAAGTCAACCATAACATTAGCTTCAGACAATCTCTTTAGTGCCAAATTGAAAGAGCTTGATATTGAAGAGAAGAAAAGATATGGCTGACAAGAGTCACATCTTTTGTTAGGCTGCAAGTTAAAGAACAAAGTCCATTTTACTGGGAGATTTTGCCAATACCATTTGCTGGGTCAACAAAGGTTAGCCACTGCATGATTCATGTTAACTGCTGGGCTACTCATATCTTCACACATCATCAAAAATGACATCCTGCTATATTTTCAGCATATGACAGAACTTACTGTAGAGCTTACTCTACTACTCTAACCCAAATCCAGCAATAAATTCAACTAAAATAAATTGAATGTTTCAAATGGAATAAACATAGAACTCCAAATATTTTTTGGGGAGAGGGCTAAAGAATATGTGATTGCATCAGCAGTACAATGCAAGGACAGAAAGGTCACTCTCTTACCAATAACTCTATATACAGAGATGAAGACCAGAGTCATCAGAATAAAAGCTGTATTCCAAGTCCAGATATTTGGATCCACAGCTGAAATACCCAGGAACATGAAGATAATAGTTTCTGCTCCACTGGCTAGCATTTTCATAGTATATTTTACAGTTGTAGAAGACTGTTCAGATATGTTAGCCTTGACATATTTCTGACAGCAAATGCCACAGAAGGTTATCCTAGAAAAAGAAGCAATTGTTCAGAAAATACGTGTTGCAACATTTAATATTATTTCCATCTGTCTGTCACATAATAATAAAAATCCACTATTAATTCCTAAGAAAAGATACATTAATGAGCACTTGTGTAGTCTTCCCTTGGTAAAAAGCATATCTCAAACATACATGCTGATGTGACCTCAAGTGGCCTGAAGACAGCATTTCATTAGAACATAACAGACTGTAATTCTCTTTGGATTACCATACTGCTTTCAATGCAAATTTTTGAACCTTGTTTACATTAGACATAATCTTAAACTAATGATCTGTTTGCAAAAAGATTTTCAGAACTTGAATACACTTACTATATCATCTACAAACATGACAAGCAAAACTGAGAAGAAAGGTTTGCTGGGAATCAATGGAGACTAAGAGAAGAAAGACTACAGAGGTACTCAAGCCAAAACAGGCAACATTTAGGCAAATCTTAATGGTCAGCCAAGACAGAGAGAGAACAGAGAATAGTGACACTCACACAGTCCCTTAGAAAAATATTGCTTCAGTTTCAAGTTATAGGGAAAGATGTCGTCATAAATGGACAACTGTTAAGTTTGAAGTATTATTAATAACAGAGAGGAAAGAGTCATGTCTGTATTTTGCAAAGGAGTTCTCCTGTTGCTCAGCAGATACTGGAAAACTTGCATTCCTTTTCAAGGCTGAATGACAGGATTGGCAAACTATAATCTAGTGCAGTGTGAACACAGTATTATCCAGCGTAAACTTAATGAGTCCCATATAATATTATATATGTATATATATCTATAAAATATATTATATATTTTAATTTAGATAGATAGATATAATATAGAGTTGTCCCATATAATTTAGGTTTTCCTTTCAATGTTTTAAAAACCATATTCCCTTCTCATCCCCTTCGTAGGCAGTAATAAAAAGAGACTTACGCTAAGATGGCAGAAAGAGAAAGCATCTCTGCTGTGAGGTAGGACAGGTAGGAAATGATAAACACAAATCCAGGTTCAATGATCCTCACGTGCTTGGTGAAACGACTGACCAATGAGAGCAGGAATGCAAAGAAAATGCCTACCAGTGTCCCACCGAGGCTCACCACGAAGAATGACACTGAAAAACAAAACACCTAACACAACATAAACCATAGAAATATAAGGGTTTGAACTAGTTCTCTTCCAGAGAATGGACAGCAAATGGCCAGTAAATCACAGAAAATTTTGGAGGACATGTCAAATTTATTTCTGTAGAAAACCAAGTAAAGTAGTAAACAAGTAAGCAAACAAGTAAGTAACAAGTAAATAAAGAAGTTAAGCTTCACCGTTTTACTTTTATTCAAACCCACTGCATTTCTTTGTAATATTTTTTCCCATGTTCTGTAAACAAATGTTTTTTACAAAAGCATATTATAGAATATGACAATGTCACTATTAAAACATTTATTCATAAGATAATTTCGTTTCATGCAATGCTTAGAATGGGAAATAGTGACTAAATTTTCAGGCAAAATTTCTTGATAGCTACTGGCAAACATTGCTTGATGATGATCAGTGATAAGGAGTGACAGTGCCTGTATGCTATCTTGACTTTCCTGGAATGCAGGGAGACCATAGGCTGAAATTAAGGAAATGCTATTAAATAAAAAGAAAATATATATAGCTGTCAGGTTTGGTGTTCTCAACAAATGAACTCCACATCTGTTGAGTGTCCTCAAAAGAAAACAGATCTGATTAAGTTTCCCAAATATTCAGAAATATTTATTTATTTATTTTCTTAAGACATTTGCCTATGCCACATGAGTGTGTGAATATGAGTAATAATGGAAAGGGCTGAAAAACAACAGTTGCCAATAGCATAACAACAACAACAACAACAACAACAATAATAATAATGTTTTGTTTCAAATACTGCATATATAAACCAATTATGTGACACAGAATTCATTTCTACCCACCTATGCCTTTGAGACATTCAATCCCCGTCACATTCGTTGCACCTATTGCAACAAAAGAGTCAAACACATTGTACAGCACCTGGAAAGAAAAGTAGACTAATTTAATAATTGGTCCTGAATTGAGCCTATTAAAATAATCTCCTTAGGGGCCTCAACATTATGAATTTTGAAATTGTGTTTGACTGAGGGAAATTTTGTCTGGAGGGAGAATTTTATATTTTCTCAAAATATAAGAAATGCAGTGGGCCTAGAAGAAACAAAATTTGAAAAAAAAGAACACCTCACAACAATACATTTCTCTCTTCAATATGTCACCTATAAAGCATTGTTACATATATATGTTTTCTAAAGCACTTCTTGCTGTAAAATCCAAATATTTGAAAGATTCATTTACTCACATGTATAAGGTAAATAAGATACTTAATAAGAGAGTAATAAGATGCTAATAATAAGATACTGAATTGAAATATTTTGAAAATATATAAGTTGAACATGAGAGGATACAATAATTGTGCTAAAACTCTTTAAATAATTGACTAACAGTGATTGAGCTGAAAGTGATGAATTCACCTTATCCATCACCTTATCCTTATATGAATATAATTTTTGAGACATGCCAATTTAATCTGCTCTTAGTTCCTCCAGTGGTGAATGAGGCTTTCTCTGTTTTCCTTGTTGCAGCTAAACTTGATAATTCTTATTGTATTCATGTAGTCATGGTATACAGGTTACTTTTTTCTGTAACAGTAGTCTTTTACATATTTATGTCTAAAGAATGCTATACCATCCACTTTCTTCTGTCTTCCAGTCTTTCCTTTTTCAAGGTAGTAACTCCACTGTTTCAAATTTCCTCATAGGCTGTGCTTTGTAGCTCTGGATCATAGTTGCTCTTCTGTTTTTTTCATCAATGAACAATCAAACTTTCTTTTATTTGTAGACTGTTTGTGTTAATTTCACAGTAACAAAATCTCCTTTTCTTCTGAAAGCCAGTGATGTTGATACTCAAGTTCATCAGAGGTTTATTTTAATTCTGGCATTACCCCAGAAGTACTAGGGATACCAGTATCCAAGGGCAATTAGGTTTCTCTGGAAGCAGTACTGTCATTTTCAAACTCATATGAACAGTTAGGCTGCTGTCAATGACTTTAGAGTGCTTTGCTTTCTTGGCTGCAAAAAATTGTCATTGAGCCTCATGAACATGTCTTACCCTCCCTTGAAGATAGGCAGGAGCAGGAATAGGAAATGATCCAAAAGTGAACTGAAGCTGCACAGCATCTTGTTTGCATAGCATCTTTCTGCCTTAGGACTTCCTGGTCCCTGACCACTAGCACTGCATTACAAAATTATTGACAATTTTATTTAGGGAAAAAAAATTGTGTGAAAAGAAAAGGTGTTTCAATCAAAATATCAGTAGAAATATGGGATTATTTTACATCTATTACAGGCTTTCTAAATTTAAAAAATGTTTGCAAAAAAAAACCCCAGAAACTTTCTAAAATATCACAAAATTTTTTTCCAAACTGGCTCTGTTATATATCTGTTTGATAAACATCTGATCAAAGTAAAGCTAAGGGAGCAGGCATAAACACTTTGAAGAGTATTCTCTCTCTCTCTCTCTCTGGCTAAGGTATGCATATAAATTATGAACTTAATACAAATATGGAGAAAAATGTATGTGCATTAAAAAATAACAGCAAAGTAAGGCTTAAAACCCCTGGAACTGATTTCATTAAGTCATGAAAGCCTTACTTAAACAGCAAAGGCATATAGAACATGCACCCCTGAAACTTCATTTGAAGTGTTCAACTCAGGACTGTGCATTTTATGTCACTTACCAGCTCCAAATAGCTTTCAAGCTCAAACATCTAATGTTTGTAAGCAAGAGAGAAAACACCATGAGCTGCACTACAGTAGCCCATGAGTAGATACACACAGAGTGTAAAATGTTTCTTTGAAGGGAAAAATGCACTTCAGAAGAAATCCCCTTGAGTCAGATTGACTTTGGGATATATAATTTACTTACCACAGTTACAGCATCATTCAGAAGTGATTCTCCAAAAACAATGATGAATAGAACTTCATTGACGTGAACTTCTTCAAACACTGCCAGAACAGCTACAGGATCCACAGCAGCAATTAAGCTGCCAAAGAGGAGGAAGTCCAGCAGCCCAGAGTGCAGTTCGCCTTCATAAACAAAGCAAACAAATTATAAGCAGAATAATCTCTGTATTAGCAATAGTAATGACAGACTGGGATATTACAGGTAATGCCAAATATTGGAAAATAGAGATGCCAACGTATCAACTGGAAAGTGTGTTACAGTGACTACTTAAAAAGTTCTGCACTGAGTCATGTTGTATCCTACAAGTTTTGTTGGATTCAACATTGGCCCATGTGGATCAATGTTACTTCTGGGAGCAGAAGCAGTACCAGCCTGTTCTTGTGACAAGACAGTTCCAGATCTAAACTAGCTTTCTATTTGTGTGTCGCATGGTTTGTCTAACTTGACTAAATTATCCCAGGATAACTGAGAACTCACAAGATGTTAAGAGGGCCATACCAGCACTTCTGAAGTAAATATTCCAAAATATTTCATGTCACAGGTCAAATTTGACTTTTGGTCACTAAGAACTGCTACAGTGGTGTTTAACTGCACTCAGTACAACTGAATACCCATTGTGGCCTCCTTACTCGCTGATAGGTGTGGTTAAGCTACTTGTTTCCAAATTAGGATTCATGAGGCTGTTAAATTGTCTGCAAATGGACCGTAAAAATAGATGAAGGACCAAAATGTACCTCACCATGTTTGTGTTGCAGCCCCAAGGAATTTTGGCAATGATTTTAAAATTTTTGAAGCTACAAAACCCTGGTGACAGTGTAACCCAGTATTTTTTTAAACTTACTTTTAGTTATTAAGGTTATTTTATTCAGTTATGCGAACAGACCAAGACAAGCATTCATTGTCATTTTAAAAGTAGCAGAAAAAGAAAAGAAGCATAGCCACAAAAAATGCTTCGCTCAACTTCCTAAATACCTAGTAAAATCTACCCTCTTCATGAAATCAAAGTGGTAACACAGTAATTTTTTTCTAAGGAAAAGATTTCTGAGCAGTAAAATTCCCTTTGTGTTCATTAATGGATGGAGGAAGCAAGGTTCATTAAGAAGTGATGTTGCCAAAAATTATAAGACGAAGAGCAAAGAAGGAACAGGTTGAGAATTCATTCATTAAAACACAATGCAGAAGCCCATGCCCACAATTTTCAGGCATGACTTCTACAGGTAAAGAAGAAATTCAACTAATTAAATGGTTTTGAAGCATGAGTCAGACAATGACAGTCAGTAGCCATAGCCACAGCCACAGGATCAGTAGTGCCTGTAAGGTACTTCCAGAAGAGCATGGCTGCCCCTCTAGAAAGAACTCTGAAAGGTAATTTTTCAAATTCAAAATGGTTTGTGCTTAGAATGTAATTGAAACAGAAACCAGATTCCAAATAATTTTGATGCAAAATGGCATAGGCTTATTTACTCAAGAAAAGGATACTTTCATGGGCAGTCAGAGACAGGAGTAGACAACACCCTGTTATATGTGACAGTGCCCAGTACTCTGGTGGAGCTGCAGAAGTATATATTCTCTTAGCTACTATCTGCCAATCAGAATATCTACAAGGTTTCCATACAGTTTGTAGGGGGTATGGCCCTGAAAACAGAAATTCATAGCTTGCACAGATGTATAACTACCTTATTTTTTCAAGAACATAAATAGTCTTGTTCACACTTGGACCTATGAGGCTGTGAACAAGGACTGAGCCTATCAGTTTTAGCGTGTGAGTGGGGTTGAGGAAGTGACCTTATAAGTCTGTGCCAAAAATTCTGAGAACAGCCTTGAACCTAAATCTAAGCAATGGTTCCACCAAATGTTGTCCTTCTCAGGCAGGCCTAAGGAAGGAACAAGCCCAATGACAATAACTATCAGATATCATGGTATAATAGAATGTAAGATTTGAAAATAAATTGGCTCACTGAGATTGCTTATCTCTTTTATGTGTTACCAATTATAATAATTGGTACATTCTTTGAAGACTTGCAAATCTAGTAAGCAAATATTTATGGGGAGATTAGGACACATCTATTATTCTTACAAAACACTGTTAAGATGCCTGGAGTTTCTAAATCAGACTCATTTAGAGTAACAACAGCATTGATTTTCAATTGGAACATGATAATGGCTTCGTCCAGCTTATCAGTGACACCCAACCAAGCTAAGTTCACTGGGCCCAGTTTAAGACTTTTAGACACACTCAGCATGTTGCAGCTATCACCTAGATTGTATCGGAAAAACTATTCTAAGCACTAGTCACAACCACAATACTGCAAGTGTTAGTTCTCCAGTGAACAGTTCACTGCAATCAGCAATTACATAATTCTTCCTATTCTGTGGAAGCAGACTGATACGACTGATGGTTAACAATTAATGTGCTAGTCTTTTTATTTCAGTTCTAAAGAAGGATTTCTTCATTACCACCTTCTCCATTTTCCTTCTGCAAATTATTATATCTCAAGGGTATTGAATGCCAACAAAGAGTTGCTTTTATGTTTATTTATGTAGGAAATCTATGCAATCCAGTTTGGATTATGCATTCTTATATTGATGGACAGTACTACAAGTTCACTGAATGGCAAAGGTAGAAGTCATTTGGTTTTAGTTCATCTTAGTCTGTACTGAATTTACATTTCTACATTTTAATGATTTTACTTTTATGATTATTCACTTCAGCTGTAGAACAAGCGGGATAGAAATAAATATATGCCATGGAGCTTCAACCAGAAGGCACTATGAACTCTTCTAGAAACTAAGCAACTCAACATTCTCCTATCTTCAGCAAGTAACAACAGCAAGGTTTTTCACAGTGTGGTGGTTAGACCTTGTTGACCTCGAAGAGGTCAACACAATAGATTTAGTGGATTAGTAAGTCTGTGCCATGTAGGTATTATAGAGTCTTACTCAGCTTTGCTGGAGAATGACATATTTTGAATCAGGGACAGCCTTATCTGGCCTTTTTCACAGCTGGAATTAGAACTCTAGTAGATCTTCATGGCAAACACAGGTCCCCACAGTACACAAATAATGCTCTTTATAAACATTGAAGTCTGCCAGACATGTCAGTTTATTGTTCATCTTTATTAACATCCCAAATTTCTCTTGTACAGCTTTAGCTATGACCTGTGGTAGGGGCTGATTGTCCTGTGTAGCTGTAAGCTCAGAGTTCTAGTATGCATTGTCACTAAAAGATTTGCATACTGATGAAATAGAACATATAACCATCAAACCCAGCTTTTGCAGTTAGTCATGAGCTGTTTACAGATTGGGAGGAGAAGAATAATTTAAGTGAATTTTTCTCCTAAAATAAAATTTTTTTGGAAAGCAGTCAACTTTTCTATTTCATGTGTTGTAAGGAAATCAATCCTTTTCCTTTAATGACTTACAGCAACATATTTTTAAAGTAATTATCATATGTTATATTTCTGAGAACAGGTTTTTATGAAAATATTTTTGGTCATATTTTTAAATTGGTCCAAGCATCTTGGATATTTAAATAAAGAAATCCTTTTCCAATCTGCAGTAGAAATATCCCTGTCATATATTTTCTTTCTGAACACCTGATTTTAATTATAAATGTTATATTGTGGATGAAATACATTGCTTAAAGCACAGTAAACCTCTTATCTGTCTAAAAATGTCAAAGATTTTTGCATCTGAGCTGTCACCTTTGTGTCTTCCTAAGAAAATATTATTGTTTCTAAAATACGACTTATAACAAGGTAAATATCTAAAATATATCCATCATAGCTGTCTATATTACAAACTGCAATTACATAACATGAGTATTAAATGAAAGTAGTGATTAAGTACTGCTGGTCTGTGCCTCTTCTAGCAGACCTGTGCCCTTACATCACAGTGTAATTAAGACAAAGTATATCTTAGAATCATAGAATGGTTTGTGCTGGATGGGACTTCTTACATCCTCCAGTACCACCACCTGGGATGTCTTCTGCTAGACCAGGTTGCTCAGAGCCCCATCCAACCTGGCCTTGAACACTGCCAGGGATGGGCCATCCACAGCTCCCCTGGGGAAAGCACAAGCAATATGAAACACTCACTTTTTGGATTTGTGGTCTAGGAAATTGTGCATCAGCCACCCTTTCAAACCCCTTTGGATTGCTCCCATTAAAATGGCTTCCTTTCTTTCTTTATTTTTTTTTTAAGTAAGACATCTGTTACTTCATTTTATAAAACCACTAAATCTTCAGTTACAATTTCCAGACCCAGAAAATGCAAACGAGATATGTAGATGGGTCATGTATATATACCCACTCAGTAGCCACTTTATGTTAGATAACACTTATTATAAATAACTCTTAATTGCATTAATAACATTAAATACAGTAATAACATCTATTATTAAATAGTAGAAAAAATAACACATAATACTAAAGCTGACTTCAGGAAGACACTTTCATTTCAGAGTAACTTATAAGGTTTCTATCACAGCAGAAAGAAACAAGCCCTTTAGTGTGTATTTTTTGTCCAGATGTCAATTAGCAGAAAGAATCCTGAGCTTTATCCTTAGGGTGTGTGCACACCCTCAGGATTTAGAGCAGGACAATATAAGAGACATGGATTCAAGTTGCTTTTATACTTTCCTTAGGGAAGATTTTTCTCTAAGGAAAAGATCATTCTTAAATTTGATCAAAATATTACAAACTGCTCCCATTAAAATTGAATTTTTCTGCTGGAAAGAGTTGTTACATTGTAACTTATCGCCCATCTAATAGTATATACAGTAGCATTCATAATTGTCTTCACAGATCAAACTTACCCATTATTCCTGTCAGATAGACACCGTAGAGAGATAAACCAGTTGTGGCAGCATTCCATACTGTCCCAATGACAGCATACAAAAGGATGGAGCCAAGATTTCCAAAGAACAATCTATTTGGCATAAAATACCCAGCATCCAAAACAATGGGGGGCAGCAAATAGAAGAAAAATACGGTTGGTGTCAGGGAGAAGGAGGCAAGGTGATCTGCTGCCCATACAATGCCACCAAGGAAAAGACCAAGGACAATCAGCAGAGCACTTTCTGGTAGCACCTGAGTGACATTGTGGGACAAGTGGAAAACTGCAAGGAAACACAAAAACAGTGAGTCAAAAATTAAACGGAGAAACAATTTGAGCAATGACTGTTGTTATCTGGCAATTTTGACTCCACACAAACTTTTTGCTTTCATTTTGATTAGACCCAAAAGCGTACGTGGAATGTTTGGGATACAGACACTTATAGAATAAAAAAAAGGAGTCGATCTTCAGATTTTATCCAGCATATTTTAACATATCTGAAGACAATATTCTGTGACATTTATATCCTTCATTGGATTATCTTTTCTTAACAAGATCTGTTTAGGGAAAGATGATGTTCTGAGCAAAGCAGTAAGTGCAAGGCTGAAAAGCAATGGAGAAGTCCTGGAAATGGATGACATTATGGTTTATTTCTGTAACTAAAAATACACACCCAGCCTCCTAATTATTGTCTTTTAAAATGATCCATTTATTAACAGGCTTATTGGAAGATATGGTAAGGATGCTGAAAGAAAAACTAGTTTCAAGACAACTCTTTTTAAATGTATAAATATTCTGATAATGTAGCCTGCAGCAGAAAAAGAATGAAGCTTATATCATGGGAGATCCCTTTTGAGCCTTTTCTTCAAGACAACTCTAATAATGATTTCTCATAATTCAGAGGCTTTCTGAAAGAAATGAGTCTTTAGTGGTTCCTTCAAATATGTATTTGTGGGGAATGGTTCTGCAGTAGGCTGCTTTCTTTTGTATAAGTTGTCACAAAATGTGTATGTTATGATAGTATGTAAAATCAGTTAATAACGACAATCAGTATATGGTATCTATCACAGCAAAATGTGTAACAGTATGGTGTGGTCAAATTATTAAACTAGCCAATAATTAGAAGGAGGGAAAATTACTGAGCTCTATGAGCAAATCTAAAGAGACAGAGAGATGGCATGATCAGTCAGAAAAAACAACACTGTTCAAGGTGACAGAAACACAACTGAGAATGCAAATAGATGTGACAACATAGGCATTTGATAGATATCAGATAAAACACATGCATTTGATAGGTATCAGATAAAAGAAATAATAGTGCTTTGATAGGTGTTATATGTAACAGGTATAATTCGCGCCATTTTTTTGCATGATATATATATATAATATTAAATAGTTGTTAGAATGTACCCTTTGGCATTAGAAGCCCCCCTTCTCAGGCAAAACCAGGTGTGCGTTGAAACCTGATTTACAAGCAAGGGGATGTAGCTCGCCAGGAGATGGGCCTTATCTGAGGCGATATGGAGACACCCAGGCGCTGATCATCATCAGGAACATCCCCCCGGGCCGATACATGTGAATACTCTGTTCCCGTAAATTTCACAAGAGTTTCCACTACACCAGACTTCGAATTGTTCTGCCTTGTCGCCGAGAAGGAAATCTCATCAACTTATGGGAATTTGAATGAAACAAAGGACTGAATGCTGAAATCCTAGATTCAGGCAAAATTTTCCCTACAAAAATCGCTTGTACCAGGATGTACTAGGTGGGGGCATAGAGTGAAACCTCTGCTAAGGCTGATCTGTGTCTTGCACCCAGCGCCGATCCTGGGCTCGGCACTGTCCTTTTCCTTGTGGCTGGCTAAGTTAGATCTCTATTGTTAAAACAAATTATTTTTATTTTTTTAATTTGGCTGGATCATTTTTCATTTATAACAATAGGTATCAGATAAAAGAAAATAAAAAAGCAGAGACAAGAACAGAGAGAAGTCAATTCTACAAAAAAAGATAGGAGGAAGAGAAGTCAAGTCTACATAAAATAGGAGGAAGAGGCAAAAATGTTTGATAATAAGTAAGGATGAATGGTTTCATTGACTTTCTTGGGATTTCTGTAAGCTTGTCCTTCAGTTTATCCTACGTAATGATGTGTCCCAGATGACCTGAACTCTGGTACTTTGTGAAACTGACCCAATAAACGTGGCTTTACTTACATAGCTTTGTGTTGAAAATGAGAGTTACACTTCAGAAAGAAAATTTTAGTAAAATCCACTAAGTTTCTCCTGGTTTGAACATTAGCTGTGTTGAAGCTGTTACAGTGCTAACGCAATTTAGCTAAGAACTAGCTTGGACAAAAATCCATCATTATGAATTCCGGACTATTAAGCCATAGTGGAAGAATCTTTCCAATGACCATGCAGAGATCTTAGGCCAGGTTACTTTACTGAAAGACCATTGTTTTTCCTCCCATCCAAGTATTTGTCCTTGTCAAACATTTACTAGTTACCTTTTATGGTGTTTTAAGGACCCCAGTACTGAACTATCAGCTTTTGCCTTGGCTGCATCTACACAGGCACCATCATCATTACAGTAGCCCCACAATAATGTGTTTCCTTAAGCTATAGAGCCTTAATGGTCTCATCAGAATAGAAAACATAAAAGTGACCACAGCCTCCCTAAGCCAATAATGAGCGTGAATGTAGATGCTCCTGAGTGTTTGCAGACAAGACTTGAAAACATGTTGGAACACAGCTAAAAAGTGGGATTACTACAAAAGCAATCAGACACAAAAACAAACTGCATTAAGTGAAGCTGACTAAACCATGCCAGCTTTCTATGTCATCAGTGTCATGTAATGAAGAGATGAATGACACTTCACAGAAACAAATACTCTGGTTTTTCTGTTACATTTCCCCTCTTTGTTATAAAATCCCTTGGGCTTGCATTAAAAAAGAAGAGAGAGGAAATTAAATGAAGAAAAGTAAACTAGCTACTATTCCATGTGTACAAATTGTGGCATTTAGCTTCTCAAAAGTCCTTCCTACTAGTCATTCTTGATTCCTTTAATTTGCAGTCAGTGAATTATCAACTAATTTATCACCTCACAGAGAGGGGATTATCTCCTTATCCCTGAAAATGAATGTTGCTGAGCTAGTCTTACTAACTAAAGTCTGTTTTTCCTACTCTTATGTTAGCAGATAAGCCATAACTACAAGTTAAAGTTAAAAATTTAAAATGAACCTGTGAAGACTTTTCAAAACTAGGCATTTAGAAAAAAAAAAAAAAAACAATGCCCAGCTAAAATTTCATATTCTGTAGAATTCTCCCCTTTTCAACTAAAACCAGTTTTGAATTCTGAGAAGCCAGTCTGATTTTGGTTATAACATTGTCTCCTCCTAAAATTTGCATTTTCCCAGTGAATCTGCTCTGTCTTATGTCTCCGTCCCCTTTAACTCCAAGCCACTGATTATCTGTGCCAGATTTTAATACTATCAGCAATATATTCTTCTACTCTGCTACTTTAAGGATGCAGGCCATGGACAGGAAAGTTATTGCATTAATGGGGTCTACAGAAGCCTCCTTTCATTTTTGTATTTGGCCCAAGCAAAATCTGAAAACCAGACTGTATTTGTTTTAAGACAACTGCCTAGCTAACTCTTCAGGCAGATAGCATGCTATATCATTAACAGAAATATGTCTAAAAGCATAGAAATAAGTAAAAGGAAAATACCACAACTGATGAAATTAAATAAAATAGCTTTGGACTGAAATGCAATTGGAACTTAGATTAATGTTTGAGTTCATATTGGCACTTACACAGATTGATTTTTTTTCTGGCTATGTGTATAAAATATATTTAATCAAGATTGTACATTATGAGTAGTTATTACATTTGTGGAATTTAATAGAGATAGGTTACTTCCAAATTCAATCACTGTTTATTTTTGTAATTCATTATTCTGAAGCAATGTCTCTGATATTTCTGAGAGTATTACAAACTCACACAATGATAGCACTTCCATAAAGTTTGCCTTTACTTGTCTAAAAGTGATCCAAAAACTGTCCCACAAATTGATTGTGTCCCCATGACAAGGTGTAACTGGAAGCTTTAATTACACCTAAATGTAGCATGACTCAGTGTTTCACCTGACTGAGAAGCAAAATACAATCCAGCAAGGTTTGTAAACCCCTAATGGACAAAGAGTTTATTTTGATTCTGATGTGAAAGAAATTTCAAATATCAGGAAGGAGGATATCATGCAGTGCTGCTCAGATAAATTACTCTGTTACAGACCCAGAAATGAAATTGTCTACTTTCACCACTGTTAATAAAGAAAAATACATTAATATATTTTAATGAGGAGAGGAAAAGGCTAAAAGGAAGAGGACCTGTAGATAGTTCATGGCATAGAAGAAATAACTGTGCACAGGCCAATTTTGTGATCTATAAATTTTTGCATTTAACATTTTAACATTTAGCATTTGGAATTCTTCTACTTAAGTCTAGATACAATATTTAAAGAAAAAGTTAAACATCCGCCTCTCTTCCAGTACATGCTATACCTGGTTTGACAGTGGGCTGGACTGGCTACAGGGTAAACTGTGTTTAAATTCAAGCTGAGCATCACCAATTTAGAAGCTTTCTACAAATTAAGAAACAGTTGCACAGTATGAACATCCTGTGATTTTTTTTTCAGGTGCTTCCTTTAAGATCTAGGGAAAGGGCCTGTGGTATTTAAGCTATCTGATGAGAAAGACAAAACAAGTTAGCAATCTATGATGTGGTGGCTGGAAACACTTTCTTTTGACTCAAAGAATGAAACATACTTTAAGAAGTAAATTGGGATTGATGGCCTCTTATAAATGCAGTAACTTAGATTAAATCATTCTGTGGAATTTACAGCATTCGGTGAAGTATATCTTGCTTTCTAATGCCATCTGTGACTGGTTTGGAAGATGTGATTTGTGGCAAGCACATTTCTCTTTCTCTCAGGATTTTTATAAAGGTGCACAGAGAGAAGTGAAAGAGAAAACAATTTCTATTTCTGCTCCTTGTTTTTCTCTTGTGGAATGGGTCTGGAGATTGTTTACCTAGAGCGAATGCCTGGTTGGATCACAGTGGATTGTTTGGGCCTGATGGCCAATCGGATCCACCTGTGTCTGGACTCTGGAGAACAGGGTCACGAGTTGTGGGGGGAGTTAGATATGATAGAGAGAGTAGCATGTAGTTTTTAGTATCCTCTTTTATATAGTATATTAATGTATCATAGCATAATTATAATAAAGAAATCATTCAGCCTTCTGAAATAAGTCAGACATCATCATTCTTCCCATTGGGTTCGCCGACATCAACAACAGTGATTCAACAGAATAAGCTTTTTCTCACTTACTCAAAGAAATTAAGTCTGGAAGACTGGCTAAAAGAAAGAAAAAATCAATTTAAAAATAATAAAGAAGAGATATTGTACAATTCATCTTCAAGTTGTAATATTTGTAGACACCTAAAAAATTTTTCTGAAGTAGGGTTTCCACTTATTTTTTTTAATTATCTCTAACAAAACCTATTTTTAATCAATAGTGATTTTTTCTTCTCAAAGAAACTAATTTAATAGCTTAGATCTAGATTTTTTTGCATTATTTTCAGGTGAAATGAAAAATTCAAGATAGATTTACAACCTTTTGAAAATACAGCACTGCAAAAACAAAAATCTGAAACCTATTTAAAATACTGCTAAATTTCATGATTTATGCAGTCATTTCAACATTATTTCAAATTAATAATTACATTTACATTAACTTTGATAGTGTAAAATCAAGTCTTTGAAAACAGTAAAATTATTTTTGCAGCTAGTATCACTGTTCCAGTCAATCACAAAACATACTGCACGTGCACAGTACACAATGTGTCATGCAGAGAAATCAAGAATTGACCTATAATAATGATGATAATTATCTGCTGATTTTTTCCTATGTATCTTTGGATAAAATCCAAGGACACATAAAATAATTTAGAAAATTAAAATATGATGAGCCTATCATTTCCATAGTTTCTGTGAAAGCATAGATATGAATCTGCCAACATTTCTAAGCTCCTCTTATCAGGGTTAGTGGCAGGCATAATGTCTCCCATATGCATTTTCACTAGTTGTTCAAACACACACTGACACTCCCTTATTAGTCTGTTTTCCAGTTCTGACTCTTTATTTCACTTATAAAGTTGAAGTAATCATACTTCATCAAGCCATGGGTGCTTCTAATTGGAGCTCCAAGAATTTATTCTCTGTAGCTGGTGAAAACCCTTGCCATTGACCAAACTGTAAGCAAAACACTGCATGACCCTTTGGGCTTCTTTACTTTTTCAGCGATGCAAATAACAGTATCTCCAAGGCAGCACACAATCAGATTTTTTTAATAGTGCAAGAAACTTTTTAAGAGAAGACATAATAAATTACACAGAAGAATATTCTGCCCAAAGAGAACTCTTTCCTCTAAATATTTTCCAGTAGTTGGACACTGACCGGCAAGCATGAAATTTTTGTATCTTATCTACCTGTTCACATTCTCCTTAGCATTATAAAGCATCTATTCAAAAACGGTTTAGTTCTACCATTTTGCAATTTTTTTCAATAGTGCCTTCTGTAGACATATGTTATTATTTAATACACACACCAAAAAATTCCTATAGCATACCTGGAGAAAAATCTGCATTATCTTGCCTTCATAATAGCTCAAAGTATAGTCAAATACTGGTTTGTGATTTCAGTTGTATCAACTGTAGCTGGTCAGTAATGTAGTTCAAAAGACTCTGGAAAGCCCTGATCCATTGCTATTATGTTGGTTTACCTGAATAAGACATGGCCAAACCCTCTAAAATATAATATAGAGCATGCATTTTAAAGAAAGGATCATTTTGCTTCTCCCATGCCTAAAAGGCATGGATTCCTGGGAACACTCTTGCTCCATAGCCCCACACTTTAGTTGCAGCCAGGTAGCAGGTCACAGCTCAGACTGACCAGCTACATCTGCCATACCAAGAAAGAAGCAGCAGTGCTGTAGAAATACATACAGCCAATACACACCCCTGCAAGAGATTGCAGCATTCATGGTGTAGGAACTGTGTGTAGATGCTGGGACAGAGACAATTGTGTATTTTGTATGTTTCTTTTTTTTAGTCTGCAAAGTCCTTTAACAGACTAATTAGATTAGATTAGATCAAATCAGATTTGACCAGATTAGATTAGATTGTTAGGAGATTGTTTACCATTAAGCTGTTTAAGTAGGAGCCCTGACATCTAAAAAGCAGCTAAGCAGTCACTGTTTTAAAATTACTTCTCACTCTTGGTTTACCAAGGGTCTCATATAATCACTGAGTTTAATTAGCTTCCTCTGGTGTGTGCTGTGGTCCTCTCATGATACTGAAGGCAATGTATGTCAGTCCCAGTCTGCACATCACCTCGTCCAGTCTAACAGTGAATTTTCCTTATAAAATGGACAGCACAAAATCCTTAGCAAACTTCCCCATTGCAACGGTTTAGAAAATTGCTTAACAATAATGACTGTTTTTGGTTTAATTTTTAATCATGTTGGCAGTTTTTATTAGCTGTCTTCAATGCTACAGTTACTTTCTCTTTTGTTTATTGTGCAAATTTATTTATACTACCACTTTAATCTCAAATGTCTCCAGAAGTTTTGCTGTTAAATCTAATCTCTACTTACGCCACTTTTTACTAAGAGAAGGTTTTTGATACCATTTCCTGTTTAAGAAGTTTTACTTGTTTATAATTCTCCTATCTTTTATTATGTCACCCTTTACTTCTCAAAAGTCATACCTACCTACTAGTTCCCCAATAAACTTCCTGCACATGCTATACTTGACTTCTTTATACTCTCAGGTCTTCAATTTTCTGCTCTATCCTTGTAATTTTTACTGTTTTCACAGATGCACTGGTTTTGCATCCTTCTGTGCACAGACCTCAGTTGTACTGGATCTCTTTGTTAACATGTCTTTCATGACTTGACTTCCTGAGTTTCCTACTTCAGCAAACACAGCATTTCTTGCCTGCATAGCCATAGGCACACCTTTCAACTAATTACAGCTGCTTATGTAGCCTGCACAGAGTATCTGGGAATTCTCATCAAGAACCATAAATACTAGAAGGGCTATTTGGCTGCTTATCCAGACCTTAATTATCACACCATCATATTTAATGATCCTCATCTCAGAGGATTATTGCTCCAGCAATAATATGTGAAAGTACACCACCAGCCCTCATCACAGAGACTTCATTCTGATTTCTAGCCTGAACTCATTCACAGATATTTTATGTCCATTTTCTTTAGTGGAAGTGATATCAATTTTCTTAAATGGCTGGTTTGCCCTAATAATAATCCCTAATTCAGTCTTCAGCTCTGTCTATTTCAATCTGAGTTCACCTTTGTGGATTCAGAGCCATCAGAAATATAGATTGCATTCTGCATGAGTCATAGTAGAAGCAGGTCCAACAGCATTAATAATTTTCTATCACAATCTATAGTTCAGCTACATCCTGGATTCTTTATCACACTGGTGACTCACAGTCACCCTGTATTCACTTTGTACAGGTGTACCTCTCTTCCCCTTCCCATTCTCATGTCAATTCCTGTCATGGCATCTGAGTGAAACTGCCCTTGGTATTACTGTATTACATCACTTCCCCTAGTACTCAGGAGTATGTATTTTTCCTTGTACAATAGCCAGATCTACATGAATACTGATAATGCCTGCAGAAATGTGTCATCAGAAACGTTCAGCAGGAAGGCCCAGATCTGTGTAGTGGTAAATCAAAAAAAGAGCAAAATCAAAGCCCTGCCTAACACCTGTCCAAGACCTAAACTCTAGTGACTTCCTGTGGCTGAAAAATAATCCTCTTATAATTCCATACTTTTATCTCATCTTTTCTTTATCCACACAGAAACTATTTTACCCTGTCTTATCTGCAGAATAATTTAGGCTTAAATTAAAGGGGAAAAAATCCATTGTGTTCTAAGAGTGGTTCAGTTGAAGCAAGGATTAAAAGCATTAGGGAACTGCATTTCTAGTTTGTCCAGGAAGTGTTTGGGCAGGCTTGTCAGAACTGAAGCTGATCATTATTATTCTATATTTGCCTTCCTAATATTTATGAACAAAGTGTGCTCAGATTTTTTTTCCTGCTCAGGGGACTGATAAGCATATTTTATAGTCCTTTGGATTCTGTTCTGTGGACCTTGTAACAACAAAACAAGTGTTGTGAATTGATGTTACCATTTTGAATTGTTTATATACAACAGGCAAAAATCTCTTAAGAAAAAAGATTGTAAGGATTTCTTCTATCAATAATCCTTAGACAGACATGAAATTATTTTATTAATCAGTACCTTATGCTTTTACCCAATCTAGAAAAAAAAGAGAGAGATTTATTGAAAAAACTTGGGAGTTATTTCATATCTGAAGAAACTCAGAGATGTAATATACATATATTGTACAACAAGAGGTAAAAGCCACTTTTAGATTGGATCTTGGTACTGCCTAAAAATATACTATGTGAGCATTCTTATTAATACTTATTTATACTTAATCTTGGACATATTTTTCCTAAGCAAGGCACAAAAGTCCTTCATATGGAGGGACTGGTTTGAGTTTGGTTTAATCCAGCTCAAGAAAGCTCTCTTTATTTGTCACACATGTAATGGTCACCATTTACAAAGTGTACAGCATTGTAATGAGCTCATTAAGGAGGAAATTTTAGGTAGCTGTTCTCTGTAGGTGAACAATTAACAAAATATGTTAGCAATTAAAAATGTAACCAACATACAGGTCAAGGTTCCCAACTGATAGGTCATAACATAGTAAGATAGCCTCAAGCCAAACTCAAAGAAGTGTGTGAGTAAGCAACTATTACCTCTATAAGCACTTAGAACATTATTAAGTTTAAACAGTCAGGAACAGTTTATCATAATTATGCTAAATAGTTCTTTTTTGAAGGGGCAGTCCCACTGCACTGAAAGTGTGGCAGTATTTGGCCCTTATGGAACTGAACAGCACTGAAAGAAAAATGGGAACAGTCAAAAATAATATTTCAAAATGAGAGCAAAGTACGCATTAGAAAAACCTTGAAGTATAGTAGAGGATATAAAACAGGACAGTAAAAGAATCATAAAACTGCTTCACCTGCTATGTAAGGGTATTATAATTAAGTTGCAATATACTGCAACTGCTCCGGCTTTAAAATTGTCTTCAAAGATTCACTGAAAGTTATCTACAGATATTGGAAGCATTTTTTTAGATTTAAAATACCAAACTATTTTCCAGTAACATGGGTTAAATAAAAAAATGCCAAGAGGTGAGTTTCTCACTATGAATTTTAATTTTTTTTTCCTTTCAACCTTCATTTTTATATGGTAAATTAATTGAAACTAAGACATCCTCATGGGAATGTTTTGGCATCTGTTCATACAGATAAAAAACTACATGGAAATGGGTTACTAGTAATATAGTAAGCAGTTGTTCTGTTGTATGATAAATTATGTAAGGAATTACCAAAGCCTGAATGAAAACCAGAATCAGTTCTCCCTTGTTGAGGTCTACAGTAAATGAAGAAAAAGAAGATGAAGAAGAAATAACTTAATGAATACTAATAGTAGGCTGAAACTCTGAAAACATCCTTATATGGTAGGGACTTTCTCTTCTTCCCCTGTACTGCTTCCAGCAAGTCTTAGTAAGGATTGTTGCAGATAGGAAGGGCATGAGGGACAAAATTAAACCCTAAGTGCTAGGGCAAATAGCTATGAAGGCTGCTGCAAGTCATGAGGTAGGAAAGTACTTTTTTTCAGGCACTGGCAGACTGGCTTGCTTCCTGTCCCTTGCATTCCACCCTGCTAAGATTTTAATTAATACAAGTGGAATAGAATGGAATTACAGTGGAAGTATTCCTGATTACAGCAGTAAATTAAATAAGCATTATGGTATTCAAATTCACTAGTGATGCCCATGGACAAAAAAAAAAAAAAAACCCCTACCAAGCAAACACACATATGTCAAGTAGCTACTACTGTATTCCCTTAAAAGCTTCAAAGTTTTGCCAGTGATATGTTGGAGAAGAGAGTCTCCAGCAGCTTGAGAAGAGAAGAGTTCCATGGTGGACTACAACTCTTGTATATAATTTCAGAGACTCAAATGTATTGTTTATATGTGCCAGAAATTTGGTCATCTCAGATTTTCTAGGTGAGATTTTTAACCAAAAAGTTAGAAATACTTTTAAGATAAACACTCCATCTTGACATAAGGTGTCCAGAATGACAACAGATGAAGTCTCTTCCCAAGCTCAACACAATTCAGCAGTGTGCACTCACAGTCTAGAAATCTGCTTCTATCCCAGGCTGCATCCAAAGCAGCATGGACAGCAGGGCAAGGGAGGATATTCTGCTCCTCCACTCTGCTCTGGTGAGACCCCACCTGGAGTTCGGCATCCAGCTGTGAGGTCACCAGAGGAAAGGCATGGACCTGTTACAGCAGGTTCCGAGGAGGCAACTAAGTTGATCACAGGACTGGAGCACTTCTGCTATGAAGACAGAATGGGAGAGTTGGAGTTGTTCAGCCTGGAGAAGGGAAGGCTACAGAAAGACCTTATAGCAACCTTACAGTAGCTAAAGGGGGACTGCAAAAAGGCTGGTGAGGGACTTTTCCTATGGACACATATTGAAAGGACAAGGGGAAAATTACCTTAAACTGAAGGAGGGTAGATACTAGGAAGAAATTCTTTGCTGTAAGGGTGGTGAGGCACTGGAATAGGTTTCTAGAGAGATTGTGGACTCCTGATCCCTAGAGATGTTCAAGACCAGGCTGGATGCTGCTGTGGGTAACCTGGTCAAGGGGAAGATGTGTTTGCCCATGCAGGAGAGTTGGGACAAAATGATCTTTAAGGTCCCTTCCAACCCAAACCATTCTATGATTCCATGGTTCTCTAATTTTTTAGGGGTTTGGAAATATATCAGTGAATGGTTTATGATCCCAGATGTTTGTCAGAAAATGGAGAAGCAAGTAAAAACTTCTGCCTTTAAGAATGCCCTAGACATAACATGTCACTTACCTGTATCTCCATATACTATTATGGAGAATACATTACAGAATTTATTTCATGACAGACTAGCTCTTTTAGCATTAGTAGTACTAGGCAGAAAGAATATGGTAAAGAACTGAGCAAGGTGATTTGTGGGAAAGAAAGAGGCAACAATTCTCATGCTACAATAGTTACACAGTACTCTATTAAGAAAAGACCATTTTCACCAATCAGCCTGTAAGTTTCTGGGTTAGGCAACAGAAAACAAAAAATGCGGCATGTTTTGTTACTGAATGCACTCATTCCTGCACATAAGAAAGCAAATTTGCTCAGAAATCTAGATACATAATTTATTTTCCCTGGGACTTAAGGGTAAGATGCATTTTAGTTTATATCACTCTGATTTTATCCTGCAAATGGCTCTGAGATACTGCTATCATTCAACGTGCTTTAGCTTTTGACTTGACTTTTGATTTTTGTCCCTACAGCTTCTCCAGTTAAGTAACACGTTAACTCTCATACCTTCATTATCTCATTTGAGAGGTGATGTACACAATGGTAGCAGCGGGAAGAACTGTATTTTAATTATGGTCCTTATACTGCAAAATGTAGTACATGGAAAATAGCTTTGATGTTTTGAAATGCACTAGGAAGGTGGTAAGACAGCTGGTTTTTTTAGTCATGCATTTGTGTTTTGTAATGCACACACAGGCAAAATGAGAAAGGATAGTGTGCAAAAAGAAGTTCAAAAGGAGATTATTTTAACATTACTTTCCACAGTGGAGAAATAAAAAGGAAGGGAACAAAACAACTGGCTAAAGCTGTATTTGAAGGCCAGCTCACAACTCAAATATTTTGGGTACTTAAGATGACTCTTTATTACAAGAAAAAAGAAAGGTAGAAACCAGACTAAGCATGATCCTATTGTCCTATTGTATGATATATAGTACAAAGTCATATCAACATAACATTCTTTTCATTGTAGAAGAATGTGCTTCATATAGTTAGAAGCCTTCCAACATGGGAAAGATTTTGCATATATTCTTAAAAATATCAGTGCAGAAATTAAATTTTGGGAGCAGTAAGAATTCAGTATGAAAGAAATATTACTAAACTATCCAGAGTAGTGCCTCTTTTTTACTTTTATTACCACATAAGAATTAAACTTCAGTTGAATCCTAAAGTAGTTACAATTTGAAGAGCCCTTTGAAGGTCATCTACTCCAATCCCCCTGCAACAAGCAGGGACACCTTCAACTAGACCAGGTTGCTCAAAGACCCATCCTACCTGGCTTTGAATATTTCCAGAGACTGAGCATCTATCATCTTTCTGGGTAATCTGCTCCAGTGTTTCACCACCCTCGTCATAAAAAATTTCTTCCTTCTATGTATCCTGAATCTTTTAGTTAACAACCATTAGTTCTAGTTCTATCCCAGCAGGCCTGCTAAAAAGTCTGCCCCAGTCCTTGTTTTAGGCGCCCTTTAAGTATACTGAGAGACAACAATGAGGTCTCCCCAGAGGCTTCTCTTCTTAAACAGCCTGAATGTTCTCAGCTTGTCTTAATAGGAGAGGTGCTCCCACCTTCTGGTCATCTGGGTGGCTTCCTCAGGACCTGCTCCAACAAGTCCCTTTCCTTCCTTTGCTGAGGACCCCAGAGGCGGACACAGCTGCTCTCACCAGGGCATAGCAGAGGGAGAATCATCCCACTTTGACCTGCTGGCCATGCTGCTTTTAATGCAGCCCAGGAAGCAACAATAAAATAAATTAAGGAGCAATACCAATACCAGAGCAGTAAAAGAAAAAAGGTGACTGATTCACACATTATTGTCCACCCCTCAGAAAACCTCTGGCAATACCCTGACCCGCCTCTGCCTCACAACCCAACCCAGAGTGGGAACCCTCCCATCCTCCCCAGAAAATTACTTAAAGGGTACAGAATCACCTCCTAGCCATGCCCCTCCTGGCTACTGCAAAAATTAATCCTGCCCTGGCTGGATCCAGAATTCTGTGTTTTAGGCACTACAGCAGAAACCCTACCATTGGCAGTGGTACTTCTTCATCTCCCTATAATCAGAAAGCATTTATCACATGAGGGCATATCAACAAGATTCTACTGACTTTCAACACATTGGGGTCCTCCAAAATGCAACAGACAACACATGCTAGACCAGGCAGCAAGAGGAAAATGTAAGACCATTCTCCTTTACATTTGCATAGGTCTTTCCTGACACAAGCCCTTCAGTACCCACATATAAGCTGAATTTCCACTTGCAGTGGCAGGTTTATCTTGGACTGCTTTTAATCTTTACTCATAAATCACAATAAACAGAAGGAAACTTCATATTTCCTCCTGCTGTTTTTACATCCTCATACTTTCAAACACCAAACAGCATTATTCAAATGAACATGCCTTAAAAATTATGGTCTTTAGTAAGGTCAACTGTGCTGTATTCCTTAAGAAAGGCTAAAGAATTAAGATGCCTTATTGAGTGCTCGAAAGTAATAATTTTTGTTAAAAAAAATTTAGCTTATCTCTTAATTATCATTTTCTTCAGTACAAATATTCAAGACGTGAAAACAAGATATTATTCTGTTTACTGAAAGGCTAGGGAACATAAGGTTCAAATAAGATTAATGTATTATGTACTAAGTAATTGCTGCTCTCCTTAAGTCCATGGTAAATGTGACAGTCCTTTTTTTAAGCTCATGTATATTGTAATAACCTCACCCTCAGATCAGAGAATGTCTGAAAATTGATTGAATTAACTTGAGCAGAGGAGGGAGAAGGTGAATTACAAAATTTTACTTTTCACTGACTTTGGTGCTGTATCTATCATATCGAAAAAAAATTGAATTTTCTGAACTTATGTTCTTGATTTCTAGCAAAAATTTTGGAGGAGTATTGACTTTTTTCCTAAATTTTGTCATGGAGAAATTAACAAAACCCGCCTTCCTTTTCCAGGCACTTCTACTGCTTAAGTAATATAAGTTTTCACTGGTAAAAGATTCAGTCTCTGTTATAGATGCTACACAACCATTTAGATATCTAGCCTGAATGAGCTACTAATCTATCTTTTATTCTTGCCTTGAATCATAAGATTTTCTCCATGCGGCAATTGGCAGATCCAGCTTCAAATATCCCAGAAGATTTATAGAATTTCTGGGAGCAGGAAGAAGGGTGGCTCCCTCATTTGAAAGAATACTTAGCATGACAGTGAGCTGAAAATAATGCTCAGTGAGTTGATTCCTATTCATCTTCTCTAAGAAATGCTGCCTGTACAGCAAATACACTGTACACCACAGGATAACATGAAGATCTGTCCTCAGGACTCATGATGAGTCCTCCTGAGGACAGATTGCCCAAGAGCAAAAGCAATCCTCTTGAAGCTCTACAGAGCAAAGTCCGAAAAATCTTACACTGCTAACTCATGATAAGACATGATTAACAGACATCTTGATTGAATCTGTCAGGCAGTAGTTTATGACAAAATCCTTTAAATGAATAGAAAATATTTTAACAGAAAACCTTTAATGACAGTAAAATGCTTATCTTTGTGATAATAAAGTAACAGGAATTGAGAAATTAATGAATACATTTATGTGTTTGTTATGTTTTGAATGTAAATATGGAGATTCTTTCTGCTCTTTTTCTTGTTCTTTCACAATAAAATTCCAATGTTTCCAATGCTTATATAATAACATCCTCATCTGTAGGCTTCCATTCTGCCCTTCTTCTCATACCTCTTATCATACTTTTTCATTCTTGATCAGGACACTGCTCAGTTCAAAAGTGTTCATTGTTTTAGATGTAGACTATCTTTCTCAGCTCCTTACACCAGAAAGATTGTGCACGCAAGTTCAAATAGTTTTTTGCCAATAAAGTTATTTGTGATTTCTTTTCTGCATGGCTTCTATGGTGGCAAGAGAAACAATGGAGAAACACGAGCATAAACACAGCATTTAAGCAGTAGTTCTACTTAGAAAAAAAATTACACTATCCTCCACTAATGATCATCCACAGCAGCTGATCTGACCAAGTAAATGAGTTCAAAATATCTTTATCTACAATTCAGTAATGTTTCTAGACAAAATACCAGTTGAATAGTTGAAATGTCATCCTATCCAAACTCAGAGTTTACACAGTTCTTTGTGAAGTGAAATGAAGTTAGCTAAATGAGTATAATTTTGGGAAGGAATAGAAGACCATTATGGCCATAATTTAGGGTTCTTTTTTTCAGAAGGACAAAGGCAGTCTTCTTGAGAAAAGCCCATTAAAAAAGGACAAACTGAGACGAGGTTGCAAAGTACCAGGGCTGCAAGTGGAAGACACAGAAGTAGCTGCATAGTAGAGAGCTGCATAGTACAGAGAAGAACCACACAGGTGTGCTTTTCTGGCATACAGCTTGTGTGCAGGAGATGGGTTTGTAGGAAACAGGGTACACTACAAACACCACCTCCGAGTTTACACGTGTTCCTGCTGACTCATTTAGCAGCTGCTTGAGCTTGGTACTACCAGTTAACAGATGTCACTGCATGTTCCCATCAAGCAATACTATTCATTAGAATATCAGTTCATCCTGTAGAAAGCTTTGGCTAAAATAAGAGATGCAACTCACACTGTATCAGGTAAGAGAAGGCAGATGGGTGAGTGACATGAGTGAAAGCCATTCATAACAGAAAATTGAAGCCACTCTGATGAGAGTACCTAGCTTAGAGGAGAGATAAAATATGCTGGTACTTTGTCATTCCTTTATTTAATTCATGATGGCATGACCATGTGGCCGCTATATGACCACCTTGTATTCTTCTCTTCTTTGTAGTGTGCAATTTTGTACCAGCTAACCAAAGTGTACCAACTGCATACAAAAATGTTGCTTTCTTTGACCAGGTAAGATGTAGATAAAGGTCCACCTATGTATGACCACTGCTAATCCAAGGTTCTGTAGATCTAACCGCTAGAGCAACTAATTCGGTAAACAGACTTATGAGGGACAAGAAATTTCTCAGGAGAAGTCAGCATGGTTCACTACATGAAAGTGCTTGACTAACCTGATAACAATAAAGTGATGCACGTGGAAGATGAGGGGAGAGCAGTGTCTGACGAGTTTCTAATGAGCCATCAATAAGGCCTTTGACGCTGCCTCCCAGAACAGCCTCAGGCTGTTGCTGTAGGGGCTGGATGGGCTGCTGTGGGGTGGATTGAAAACTGGATGAATGGACAGACCTTGAGGGTGGTGATCAGTGGTGCAAACTATAGTCGGAAGCTGGCAACTAGAGGCGAACCCCGGGGGGGTCTATACTGAGTCCAGTCTGTTTAACATCTTCATTAATGATCTGAATGATGGGGCAGAAAGTACCATCAGCAATTTGGCTGATGACACAAATTTGGAGGAGTGGCTGATAGGCCAGAGGGTTGGGGCTGCTATGCAGAGGAATCTTGACATGCTGTAGAAATGAGCTGACAGGAACCTTGTAAAGTTTGGCAAAGAGAAGTGCAGAGTCCTGCAACTGATGAGGAACAACCCCGGACACCAGTATTTGTAGGGGGCCACCCAGCTGCAGAGCAGCTTGGCAGAGGTGTGAGGGTGGCCAAACACTGGCAAAGGTTGCCCAGAAAGGTGGATTCTCCATCCTTGTAAAGAATCAAAAGTTGTCTGGACATGATTGTGGCAATGAGCTGTAGGTCACCCTGGGTGAGCTGGAGCATAGGACCAGATGTTGCACCTTCCAACCTCAACAAGCCTGTGACACTATTATTTTACGATTCTGTGAACTCAATAGAAAACCCAGTATCCAACGTTTTTCCCCAGCTCACTGCTGTCCCAAATTCATTCCCAGAACTAAATAGGATGGAATAGCTTAGAGTCAGAAATCTGGATATTTAATTAAAACCATGTCTTAGAGCACTTCAGACTCTAGACTGTGCATAGACAGAAGAGCAAGCATTCAGAGACTGCTTCAGTCATTCTGGAATGAATATTTTAACCACTTAAACCACTAAGTAGCATTTATTAACTGAATTTCCTAAGCACATATCTAAGCTGACAAGGTCTGAAAATTTACATCTAGATATTCACCAGTTTGGTATTTCACTGGAGTAGGATTGTAGTATCTCCAAACTATACCTATATTTAGTTTTATGTATGATCACATAACAACTCTACCTCCAGTACAACTGTTAATGTATCAATATTAACATTAACATAACATCAACATAAAGCTATCTTATACTAACTGGTATCACCTAGTCCCTGGAATAATTTAATTTTAATAAAGGAGCTAGCAAGTCTCTCCATCAGTTTACAATCTATTTGCACCTAGAAGATTTTCATTGTGAAATCTCACTGTCTCAAGACCTTTACTGGTTTCTTAATATTTAATATTTTCCTCAAAGCTTAACTTATGAAACTGGCTGAATCCTTAAAGATACTACTTCAAACTTCCCCCCCCCCCCGCTTTTTAAAAAATTGTAATTGAAGCAGAAATAAACATAACTATATGTTTTTGAAAAATCAATCGCCATTCTACACTGATATTTCCTTTCCTGGTGTGTGACTACTGCTATTTTATACTTGGCTTTGGTAAAAAACAAGGCATTTTTTCTTACAATAGATAAAAGCTGAACTTCTCTCCTAGGCACATTTTAATGAATCCAGAATTACTGCTTTTATTTTCATTTAATGGAAGGAGAAAACTCTCCAGATCCAAGTACTTAAAACCCCTGTTATTGTGCAGGCCTTTCAGAATACCTTCCAGTTTTCTTCTTCCATGAATGAACATTAAATATTCGTGCCTTAATTAAAAGCGTTTCCATTTGATGTCTTGCATTCCATCTTGATCAGCTCTTCCATGTCAGCCTGTAGTTTCAGTATTTATGACTTTACAGTGCTTTACATAGCAGCCAATAGGTATCAAGTCACTCTTTCCACAGGGGTAAATACTCTGCAAATTGCTTTACAAAAGGAAATAAAGTACTGCAACATAGTCAATCCACCATGCTCTGTGGTTTACCAAGACTTTTAATGGTCTCTCCTTTTAAATGGTTGCCACTTGACAACAAAATGAATATCAATTAGAGATTCTAGTTCTTCAGGCTATTAGTCTAATTTCACTGCTGCAGAGAGAAGAGAAAAATCAGAGACATTTTCCTGAAAGAAAAAAGAATATTCAGATAACAAATATTCTTCTATGACTTTGGAGTCAACATTTCATCTTGGAATAGAGCAAGCCATACAAAAGATACAGAAGAACTAAGTAATCCACTAGCCTTTTAATTCAGAGCAATTAAAACTCTGGTAAATAGAGGAGGAAAACTCTTTTAGTTGGATTCCAAAGATTTCTTAAAGCAAACTTGTAGTAAAACTACTGATTTTTGACAGTTTTCTAGTTGTACGTGTCAAACAAAGTAATAATTCAGGATTTCCAGTACTAGCTTCCCTGCTAAGCATCTCTAACACACAAAGGTCCACAAAAACAAAGGGGGACCTCAGAGCCTTTCACTTGAAGAACCTCTGTACATCTAGAAGGATTTGCTGCTTGGTCTTATTTCTTGTGGGGCTGTGGTCTGCTGCATTACCACATAAGAGATTTACAGTCACTTGAGGGATCGCTCTTGGTAGTAAGTGGCTTGAGCTCTGAAGACAGTAAATCAATGGTTTCAGCAATCCTAAGACTACAGTATTAAAAGGATTCCATTGTTCTGCAGAGAACGCCGAGCACTTTGCACACAGGTGCCTGAAAGTAATTGATGGCAGAGATCCTTCCTTAGGTATGCATGCCTGAACTGCATTCAATTCAGGGCCATTCTCAAAATGCCATTGTTTTCTTATGTAATTCACACAAGTTGCCATTGTACATTTGCTATTTGCCAGGGCATGTAATCTGAATCTTGTCAAATTATACTATCCTGATATCTTCTTCCTTGCTCTAAATAATTAAGACTTGAGACTTGCAAGACTTGGAGGGGGAGGGGGAAGTAGATGTGTGTTACAGGGAGACAGGAAGTATAGGAAAATTATGACTAAGGCACAAGAATAAAATGGAAATAAAATGTGGAAATAGGCAGTCACAGATGATAAATTTAATAAAAATATGGTTCATACAGTTGTTCCTACCATTGGAAATGCAAAGCTATTATTCAGTTTTGGAAATACTCTTTTCAGATGCCTAAAACTTATAAAATATTAGATACAAAAGGTAATTCTTTAAAAGATAGAGATTTTACAGAACTTAACATTCCTAGCTCACAGGTATTTTAAACAACACTTTGGAAAAGGAAATATAGCATCATACAGAAATGAAGACACTGCAGATATATAACAGTTGCCAGCACAATTTTATAGTGTTTCTATGACTATCTGGGGAGAAAATGCATATGCCTCTGTTCTAAGTGTGCTAACCTGTTTCAGCTTCTACTGACTTCACAATAAAGGTAAAAGAAGCATTTTCCCCTTCTTATCTTTGTCAGGATATGGGGGAAGATAGCCAACTCCAGACTTCTTAAGTCACAATGTAAAGAATTTTTCCATATTATCACTTGCTAATGAAAGCAACTTTTAACAAGATCTACAATCATGAGGAGGCTGGTAGTTTAAACTTTGCAGGATCTGGTGATATCATCACCTTTGAATCTCTGACTCCATTTTCAGTTCAATACACCCAGTAAAATTCTGCTAAGCACACTTCAACATTTTTTCTAACTATGTCATTTACTGAAGAATTGCCAACAGAAGAGCTAGTCTCACATTTTTTTATTTTATTAAAACAATACCCTAAATCACTTTCTCTGTGTAACTGACACTTTTCAGTAGCTAGAGTGCCAGGAGGAGAAACTTTGGAGTCAAATGGGCTTTTGTTTTGACAGTTTGCTTTGGAAGGGGGGTTATCGATTTCTTCAAAGAAAATATTGCCCCAGGAGTCTAAATTAGATGGGTGGTTAGACCTGCATTTCACAGTCTCTAGCCCATCCCTGACATGCTCAAAATTCTCCACAGCAATTGTTTGTGTTAACACAATACTCTAAAGAGCTCCTTTCTCAGGGTAGTTTGAGACACTGTGAAGGAGCCCAGGCATGCAGAAACTACACTGTTTGTGGGGACCTATATCTCCGGGTTTAGAGATGCACTGTGCTCTGCAGCTCGTGTCCTCATGGGGTCTCAAGAGCTGGTGGACTCAACAAGTCCATCTGACACAGTATCTTCACCAGCCTTCTCCTAAGTGTTTGTTCACTGTTACTAAATAATTTCGTCCCCCCTCCTCCAAAGCATTGTGGCATTCCTGAGGACAGATTTACCAGCTGCCCTGGACTGAAATTTCACTCCCACTTTTTAATTTCTTATATAAAAGCCTTTAGAATTAGAATTTATATGCAACTACACAGAAATTAATAAAAAACCCCAAAACCTCAGCATAACCTATGCCAACGAAAACAGTGGTAAGAGGTTTGACTCAGATAATGAAAAGGCTATGTACCCTTCCTCGTTCCTGTTCATAGTCATTCTCCCACCATTTCTTCCAGTTGCTTATCTGCATACACTGAGCAAATCCAGCAGGCCAGATAGACAGAAAGGCTACTTTGTAGGACTTTTTTTTTACTTTGGGACAATTACCTATTCTTCTGTAAAAATGTTGAAAAAATGTTATAAGAATATTGGAGTAGAGAAAGGGATTTAACCTGCAAGAAGGAATTTCACAATTTACCCAATATAACCTCAAATGAAGATATAAATACAATCTCTCTCTGTTTCCTGGGATTCTGAACACGTATAGAAACATGTACTAGAGATCCCCCAAGTAGAAAGCATACATTTTTTTTTTGCATTGACATAGCCTGAGAAATACCGTGACAAAATTGTATACAACGGTCAGTGTTAAAAAAAATCTTCTCTGAGCCATTTTTAGCTTCTGAGCTCATTATTCCTTCCCTTCTTCTACTTGTTTCCAAAATTTTCTGATCTTCCACCTGTTTCTTCCTCTTTCTGTAGAGACTTTCCTGCTGAAATATTGTTTGAGTCTTCCATGCATCTATTTATTCAAAGTTTATTTCCAAGATATTATCCATGATAGACATATAAAGAAGAGGCACAGCACATGGCCAAGTGAGCTTAGAAAGAATGTGAGAGTCTGGTCAGCATACAAGTGTCTTTCATCATAAACCAGACCTATATTGTGTAAGCATGTTGCTTAAAAATGGTACATCCTTTGCCTAGAGCAGCAGGAAATGTCAGTATTGTCTGTAGCTATAAAGGCATACATGTGTGCATTAGGAGGTTATTCTTTTTCAGTGGTATTGCTTATTTCATCTGGAGCACTGAGATACCAGGACGTGGACTCCTGAAGTCCACTAGGAGGGGCCTCAGCTGTACCTCATGTACCTTCTTTATGTAGATAAGATGACTTTCTGACTTAGATTTACAAATGTAAGTAGTTTATTGGCCCTATCCCACAAGGATACTCCTCTGTAGTGATAAGACAGCCTACCAAAAGAGGAAATAAAGATCATTAGCCAAAGCAGAACATTGTGAACCTTAAGAATGTTTCACTTGAAGTGGAAGAATGAAGAGTTGGAATGCTTCCGATGAAGAGGGTCAAATCAAATAAATTAGAATATGTTAAACAGTAGACCAAGATGCATCAGAAGTTTTGTGGAAGGCACAATTTTTTTATTTTCTATAATGCATGAAAGCCAATTGTGTGAAGACTCTTTTCATTTGTAGCAATATTTAGAGTTAACCAATAACTAAACCAAACTAAAAGAGCCATTTCCTTCTCCAAAAGCCCAAAACACTAGGCACTTCCTCATGTATTTGGGATACTTATGAAATGTAACATATAATAGTTTATGTTGCAGAATACCTTGTACACAACATGAACATCAAGCCCCAGAAAATCTGAAAAAATCTCCTAATGCAAAATGCTTCCCCAGTCATATAACATCATGAACTGAAACTTGTTTTTTACAAAAACCCTGAACTTCCACGGAAATGAAACAAAACAAATCTAAACCCCCCCAAAAAAAAACAAAACCTCAAATAAACACAAAACCACTAATGTTATTCTAATTCAAGAGAAAGCAAAGTATTCTCATATACCTTTATCCCCAGGTACCAGCTGCAATTCCTAGAACACTTTCTGCTGACCCAATTGTCTATCATCCATCAGTAAAATAACTCCCAATCCCTGTAGCCATGGAGAAGTGAGCTTGCATGTGTAAGATCAGCTCCTTCCCTGCTGAAAAACCCACAGCAAAACCAGCACTTTCACTTCACTACAACTGACCTGCTTCAGGTAGTAAAGAAACCCAAGGACAGATGTTCTATATTTTCTTTCTCGGTTCTTTTCTGTCTGCTTTTTGAAAATGTAAACTTTCTTTGATCCAGCACAGGACTTTTGCAATTCAAAATCATCTCATAGATTTCTGACCTACTTTCCAGAACCCTTGACACACTAAGGCAGACAGAAGGCTGAAAAGTTATTTTTTCCCTTTCTTGCTTACATGAACACCTTCGTGATTTCATTAAGAAGGTGTTGAACAGTGAGTGTACATTCTTGCTTTTCTGTGTGTTGTTTGTGACTGGTGGGGAAAGCATAGACATTCGTAGGCTCCCAGGGGAATACAGCAGTTATCCATTGCTTCTTCAGAAACTATGCCCAGAGAAGTGTAGGTTCAAAAATACAAATGTAAAGAGAGAAACAAACAAAGCTTGAGAGCTTTGGGGAAGAAAAGTGATGGAGCTGATGATAGGTATGATCTACTACTGAGTGACATGCTCTGTGCAGCTGTGAAAGCAGTACAAAGAATTTAAAAACAGTATCAGCACCACTCAGCTCATGACAGTAAGTGCTTTATCAAGAGTTTATATCAAGGACTTCATGGTAAAATGGCTCATATTAATCTCAACTAATCTCAATCCAGGCCATTGCAATTTAAATACAGTGCAATCTTAACTGTCCTGTTCTTGGGATCAGTGGCTTTAGAGACAAACTGATATGGTTGTGCACCACTAATATTACACTGTACAACTGGGCCACATGTACCGAACAGCAAAGCCTAAATAGCACGAGGCCTTAATAACTATGCTTACTTAGAAGAGCGTCTCAAAAAGAAGGTTCAAACGAGTAGCCTGTTTATCACTTTGTTCAGCACAATTTTATAGGTACTCAGTGTTGTCAGTTGTTTCCTGTATATGGTTTCCCCAGCTTTCTAATTGCTAGAATTAATCAATAAAAGTCAATTAAAACATAATTGCCTCTTATGTAATCTAGGTGATGCAGCAGCTGTCTGAAAACAAACTATTTGCAGAGTGCAGTCAGACAGGTTCAGATAAAGGAATTTAGTTATATATCTATGGTTAATCAAGTAAAAGCCAAGATGCGAATACTGCTGGAAAATTATGTACAATATCACCCCAACTTGTAACACACTACTCTTTAAAATGCTTTTTTTGGGTTTGGAGACAGCATTTTCCATTCAGGTCTTACTATGCTTCTCTTATGTGCTAGACAGGATATACCTAAGTATACCTTTTTACGTCTTTCATCCTCTGTGGCATGAAAAATCTATGAAATGTGATTCTGGTATACCAAATAAGTATTAACAGTACAAGTTTAGAAAAGTCCTCAGTAGGATTTTCAGCTGACCTTCTGAGATGACACTGATTATAGAAAATATTTATTTTAAATGAAAATGGCATTTACAGTATCAGCCAAACTGGAGAGGTGTTTTTAGATATCCAGAGGCAAAAGGTCTGAAAGTAATAGCATCAATCAAGTAAAACACATTCTAATCAAACAGTGACTTTTCTCATTCAGCAAACTGCATTACTGATACAAGATCGCTTTTGGAAAAGTCACAAAGTTCAGAACACAAGAGTTGCACCATTCATATAAATTCATTTAAACCACACTGAAGTTAGGCTAAGTCCTGGCTTTTCACTTATTCCAATTTCTTGAAGAAAATTCTGGGTGGTCTAAAGCTTACATTTTTTTCAGCTACATCAGATGGTCTGATAATACGTGTTACCTTTCTCTATAAAGGAAACTCTTTCACTAATCCAGCAATGCACTTCAAAACAGAGAACACTAAGCTCATATGTGCAGTTTGCACTGGTTATTTTTGATGTTACCAACTGATATAGCTAACGACCATAATCAGGAGAAAAGCATATCATGAAGTGCAAGAGATGTGTAAGCAGTAAGGCCCGATTTCTGTTTCACTTTTGCAAAAAGTTTTTCCTGGGAGCAAGAGGAATGCAAGGTCTCAAGGAATTGAAGGGGTTTACAAGGAGTCAGATGCAGAAGCCAGAGTCGTGGGCGGTGAAAATGAACTAGGTAATCCCTCGAGGCTAGTGAGAATCACACTGCTAAGCACCGTGTAGGGCAGTATTATGAAATCAGGACAGAGTACAGTAAACCCCCTGAAAACGGGTCAGCGGACCTACGATAAGCTTTCTTCATTTACGTTGGGTGGGAGAAGGGCAAGGGGAAGGGAAAGGGAGAGGACATGTATTAATATGTAACTCCAGACTCACCGATTTTGGCCAAGCTGGCCACGAGTATCCAGAGTGCAATGATATACGGCTCCTTGACGTGATCCCATTTGAAAGAGACGATGGCAAAGCTTTGGTTGCTATTCTTATGGCTTTCCGAGCTTCTCTGTCCCAGCGCCGCTGGGAGAGCCATCAGCCCCAGGAGGAGCACCACTACAGATACCTGCCTCATCTTCAAGGCACACTACGAAATCCTGCTTCCCCTTCCCGGAGAGATCCCGCCTCTTCGGAGGTCCTTGGGGGCGAGGTCCTTGTCCTTTCGCAGAGACGAGCCCGACGGCTCAGGACGGCGGGACAGCGGCGCGCGCGGCCGGTGGCGGCAGGGTCCCCTTCTGTCCCGCCCCGGCTGCCCCAGGCGTCGCCTTGCGCGGGGTGGCGAAGGACAGGTCAGGGGCTCCGTGCACAAGCAGATGCTTCGAGCTGGGGTCCCGCTGCTCGCCCGCACCTGCTTTTATCAGGCTGTTCCCGATCGGGCGGAGGCGGAGCCTCCCGCCGCTCTCTCAGAGGCTGCCGTGCGGGGACGGCGACGCCCTGGCTGACAGAGCGCCCGGGGGTCGCCGGGCAGCTCCGCTCAGCTCCGTTTGGCCGCGGGGCCGGCCGCAGGCTCTGGGCTGTGTCCGTGCGGCCGTGGGCAGCTGGGCAGCGAACAGCAGCGGCCCGGAGCTGCTGGTGCTCGGAACCGGGGCTGGGACCCTCCCGCGAGCATGTCCATGGGGAGCCCGGTGTCCGCGCCCACACCGGAGCCGGGTGCGCGGGACGTCCACAGGTCTCCGTTCGGGTACTTTGGATGCTTTTGTATCAGCTTCCCTCTCCAAGCCCCACTCTCCCGACAGATTGTCACAGAGAAAACGCACTCTTTTATGTTTCTCAGACTCGAGTACCCTTCTGAGGTCGATCTAGCTCACCGAGGGCACAGCAGCATGTTTCTCAGACCAGCTTTTCCTTCTGTCCACCAGAGAGCACCTCTTCCCACGGTGCTCGGGGAAAGGACACCAGCAGGCAACATTAGGCTTTCCACTTAGGTTTGCTTGCAGCTGTTTGTGAAGATGTGCTGCGTTAAAAACGCTATTTGTGTTTGTTTGTTTGCTTGTTTTTAATGTTTACACCTTGAGACCTTTTAGGAGGTTCTACTCTCCCCTTAAAGCCTACAGATAACATTTGCCTGCTATCTTGGATGGTCCATGTTATCATGGGTCCATGGTGCGGCAGGCAGACGACCCATGATAATCATCAGCTTGCAGTAAAAGGACAGCAAAGCATTCTGTTCCGACAGGCAGAGCTGAGGGCGCCTTTCCACACACCTCACCAACAGCAGCAGCAACTCCTCTCCATTCTTGTGTACTCCAAAATAATCTGTGTGCAGTCTGCTCCTTCTGTGACTTTCTGTGGAAAAACACTTCCTTTTTATTTTTCTAACATAACAGCTGGTTTTATTAGGGGTAAAAAATGAACAGGACTCCTTTAACTCCTTTAAAATTATTGGAAGACAGAGAAATTATTTTTATTATTTCAATCACTAAGGAGAAAACCTACACACTTTTTCATAGTCATCTGTCCTGCACAGACACTCTATAAATAAATTAGCTAGTTAATTAAATCTATAAATTTCCATGGAATGTTATTGTCATTATTACCTCAAAGCAAATGCAGGCCCCAAATTGGACCAACTGTCTTCAAACAATGAAACATCTTGGGGACTTTCTTTCCTTCTTCATTATTTAAGTGAAAGGAAATTATGTGGGAAGTTTTTAAAGTGGGAGTAAATCAGAAGACAGAATTGGCAAGTCTTTTTAGGAAGCATGACAGATAGGAAAATACCTCCTTCACGTTCAGTAAATGTTGTAGACAAAGACCTGAAGAATTCTTCAGTGTCTAACAACAAATTCCATCTACATTTTTTTTTAATCTTTTTCAGAGCATGACTTGGGCACCCAAATGTTGTTTAGAATTTGCTTCTAAGTTCTGTGACTGTTCTACAAGTGGCTGTAGCCAATGCCTAAGTAACATTTTTGTGGATTGCCAGTGGAGAGAGAAAACTGTAGGTGGAAGTAGGTAGCTGCTGATCACTTGTGTAACCTGTTGCTGACCCCCATGGAGAGTATTAGTTCCTAGTCATTAACATGAATTCTGTTTGCTGCTATTAGGAGAACTACGAACTTCAGTAGAGACAAACTGTCGGCAGTGTTTTTACTGACACAACTTGTTCCAAGTATCCTCATACCACAATTAAACATTTCAGCTGCAGCTAATAAAAGGGCACCACAACTGCCAGTATTCCATCTTATATTCACGATTCCTCTCGTTTCCAGTTCCAAAAACTGCTGACTGATTAGAAAAAATCTTTCTATTGAAAGTGCTGAAGCTAGCCATGTTGTCCAGATGGTTACTATTAAATGTGTCATAGATCAAGAATACCTGCAGCAGAGCTAGAAAAATGAGAAAACCTTCTCCAGCGGATCTTTTATAGAGATAAGAAAAGGCTTGGAGGAGCAGCAGTTGAGATCATGCCTCTGATTGCCTGTAGGCAATGTTCTACCCATGACAACAGTAACCAAAGTTACATGACAATTCTGAGTTTGCTGGTGGAGGAAACCGGTATTAGGGAAAAAAAAGTTGTCAGAACCATCTTCTAAAACCAAGGTTTAAAACACTGTTTGAAATGAACAGGGCTTATGCCTTTATTAATGTTCAGCTCTTTTATTTAAAAGATCAGCTGAGCAGGGGTCCCAAGTGGAGCTCACCCCCGTTGTTATAGTTCTTCCAGGTAGCCAAAAGGAAGGAGGCATACAGGATGTGTTACTGAAGTCCAGAACAGCGGCTGTGCTTCTTCTACCCTGTGCCATAACCAGTGGCCAAAGGGTAAGGAGTGTAGAGTCTGTTGCTGAAGTCCACAACAACAGCTGTCCCTACATCTTCCCTGGTGGCAGCACCAGAGCTCTCTGTCTCTTCCATTTTCACTTGCCCCAGCCCACCCCAGTCTCGTCGTTTTCAGGTTATGGTGACAGACAGAAGTTGATCACGGGTTGTGTTTCCCTCTTCCTCGGCTAGGGCATTTGTCTATCCCCCTCTACTGTGTTTAGTTTTTTATTTAGGGGTGTCTTTACCCTCAAAAAATACTCCCATGATCCCAGGGGGTTTTCTTATTTGCATGTCAATCCCAGAATGTCAGTGTGGTGGGGGGGAGGCAAGTTACTTTTGGGTAGTTTAGAGAAAACAAACAGAGCAATTAACTAATTAACATTTCAATATCGGTAGCCAGCAGTCATTCCAGTGTTCCCATGGGAACTAGGAAGGGCCTGTCAGCCTCTCTGGGGAACACCTGGAAACATTTTTTCATAACACTGTTAAAATGCCAACACTGTATTTCTTTTAAGAACAACAAGTTAATAGTTCAAAGTGTACTTGTGACTGCTTATGGATTTTTTTTAGTTGACAGGGTATCAAATGACTGTAGATATCAGGGAATTGTTGTGTGATTCATTAATATTTCAGCAGGACAGAGGGAGAACAGAGGAAGGGACTGACAATCGTGAATTTCCAATAGATACTCCAATACATGTACAATAAACCAAGAGTCCACATGAGTACTGAGTACACATGAGCTCATGTACAAAATATGTACTTGTACAAGAATACATTTGCATATATGTATTTATTATCAGAGTCCATTTGCTTGTGTGTTCTTTATGGAAGCTCTTACATAGTTTCCAATAACCAGACTCTGTATCAGTAACAAAAAACATTGGTTGAGTATTGTGCTTGCAATAAAGATATCATATCACACAACAGCTGATACTTCCTGACTTCCAGAAAGATTGCACAAGGAAAATTTCTGCTTACTGAAAAAAAATAATGGTGTTGTGTCCTGAGCCTTCTTTTTTTTAATTTTTTTTTGGGCAAATGGCTGAACTCCAGCATTGTCATTTCTGGAAACATTGTGTACATAATGGCTTAAATAAAAGAATTATGAGTATCTAAGTGTTACACAAGTATCTTATATACTCTTCACATGACCTGTGTCCTGTAAAGATTCTTTCTTGGCAATTTTTTCAAAGCTGAGGTAAAAGACAATTTCAGTTAAAAAATCCCTAAAATTGTATCAGTTTTCTTCAGAAAGCACACACAGCATTTCAGTTATGCTAATTTAGATGTAGAAGCTACAATTAACTTTTAATATTAGCATTTGCCAAAAAACTGCTTAAGGAGATATGAAATTAAGAAGCACATCCCTGTCAAACTGACAAATCTCATGAAAGGAAAAATAAAATAATAAATAGCAAATATTTGGCAAGTGAAGCATGAAAAATCTCCTGATGCAATATAAACCATCATAAATCACTTATTATCGCTCCTGTCTTTCCTCAAGAAAATGCACTCTTTTTATATTAATGTCTATTAAATGCGTAAGCAGGTTAATATTTGAATTGAATATAGTTCCAGTATATATTTTTATGCCATAATGCCAACTGTATACAAAGTTAAATAGAACAGTAATTATTGTGAATGGCATTGTACCAATAAAACTGCACAATTTTGTGAAAATTAAGGCAGATGAATGCAGAACCACACAAATTTATAGTGAATTTACTTCATTCAACAGCTGACATTTTGCCAACCGCTCTCCAAGTGAAATGAGCGCTGCTGTGCAAGTTTATGCTGCAAGGAGTTGGGCAAATAGTGCTGGACTAAGTGATGTTGCAGAGCACTGTGTTACAACATTATAAATATGAACCTCTGAAATTACATTAGAAAGTATATTAATTCAGCCCACACACATTACTACCAGTTAAGGTGAATAAGATGAAGACTAGGGTGAGAATGAATTAATCAGACAGATAGTTGGAAATAGATTTTTCTAGGAAGTAGGGTGGAAGAGGAAATAGCTGAATTCTTCATGACTCATTTCAAGACAAGACTCACTTTAAGGATAGCAAATGAAAGGGATTTTTCCCAGAACCTTCATATTTAGACTCAAATATTTTTGAAATTGGAAGATATATTAGGCAGATTGGGAGGTTGTGTTGTTGTTGCTATTACTGTTTTTAATTAATCCCCCTATTTATATCAGATTAGAAGCTAATCTAGCAGGAGTGGGACAGTACAAATGACAAACTGACACAGCCTATGACTTTCACTAAGGAGAGTCCCCCACATAAGGGATTATTATTATGCCCTCCCATAAGGGATTGTGTGAGCTCTCAGTGCCATGCACAGTGAAAAGGGAATGGGACAGAAAAAGTAGTTCTTACATATCACCAGATACCAGATACTTTTTATCATCTATGTTCAGGAAAAAAACCCACATATTTTTACAAAATGCTATGTGTATTAAAAGTACTCTTTATTTCAGTTCCAATTTCAAGGAAAATTCTTCTATTGTTTATCAGGACTCTTCTGGGCTTGCTACTAGTCAAAGACAGCCACAGAGATTTCCACCTGTGACAGTTTGCATCTTCCACACTTTCCGTCTTGTACTCACCTCATTCCCATGTTATTGGTATCCCACGTGTATTTCTCTGTTCTTTGCCCTCCATGTCTCTGCTGTCTTCCCTTTCCATGCATACCTTCTGTCAATACTCACCAAAAATCCCTAATAGTGAGATCTAAGGAACACTCAAAATGCAATTTGTGTATGATGTATCAACCCAATACTTAAGATATTATCCTCTCTCTATCCATTCTAATTCAGCTTTGTCATTTTTCACCACATATATCCCTTCCGGGTACTCACATCATCCTGACCAACAAAAATGTTTATACTAGACACAATACACAAGCCATAATGAGATTGTATTAGCTGATCTTTAAAAATCAACATTTTGTTTTATGCTAAAAAATCTGGGGGAAGACTGGGACAGAAATGATAACCACAGACTTCAGAGATCCAGTGGGGGGAAAAGGAAAATAAAGGTGCATCTCGGCATTGTTTCTGTGTACAAGTATTCAGCTTCCTGTAGCTTAACCTGAGAGGAAAAGCAAAACAGATTAATTTCTTAGGAAAATCAGAAAGACTCTTAAATAACAAAGGCAGCTAAGTAGATAATTTCAATTGCAAGCATGATAATTTTACACTTATTTCTTATGTTTATAAGTAGGCTCTGATGTTTCTTGGTCCTAATTTTTGGCTGATCTATGGAGAGGGAATCTTTACTTTTCTTGATTCTTCATTTACCATGCCTCTGTGCAATCCATCATTCATGCTCCCCTGCCTAGTTAAATATGTGCATGTTCACGTGAAAAAGCTCAGCTGATTTCACCTAAAGCTGCTCCAGATTCAATACACCATCCCCAGTGCTCCTGTTTCGTCAGGCACATTGATTGTTCAAAATCACCTGTGACACCTGCAGGTGGAGACACCCTGCCAGCCTCGCCAAAGGCCGCCCTGCTGTCCCTGCATTCCATGAATTATGTGCTGAGGTCTGCTTATCTGGCAGCAGCCACTGTCCTGTAGTGATTCATGCTTGTTTCAACTGCGAGGCCATGGGGTGGACGTGGACAATTTAACCAGTATGTGAAAACTAGACACATGAATAAACTTATCTCCTTCTTGCAATCCAAAGCTAATTTCAGCAGATGGTGGTCTACCTGGGCTTGAGGGCACTCAGTAACATGGGAGGACAGAGTTTCCTTAAGCATCTTGGATCTGATGATAGTTTAAATCTATTCCTTCCTTTAGGATGCTTCCCAACGTCAAATGCCCAACCTAAGTCTCCTCTCTTTCACTGCACATAAAGGATTTTCCTCTAAAATATTTCTACGTCTCAAGGCAGCTGAGATTTTGTGAGTGCAAAATTTCATATGTTTTTTCTTTATCTAAATTGTGATAAAGGGAAAAGTGAACCTTGGCTGAGGAGAGGCAATAATCTTATAATAATTAGCAATTCCTTTGAACTTAAATCACATAAACCAAAGAGTCAAATAATTAAATTAATAACGATGCAAAAAAAAAAAAAATCTGCCAACACAATTTATGGCTTAAGGTATTGATTATGGCAATTTTATCAACAAAAAAGACACAAATGGCAGGTGATACTACTTTGTTGTCGACATGTTCTTTAAAACCTGCTGTTATTTAAGAACGATACATTAGATATAGTGGGGATTTTTATTAGTTAATTCCAGCTAACTAAAATCCAAACATTTAAGTGGAACATGCATATTTTTATGAATCTTTGGAAGTCTTCACAGGATCAGAATGGTATTCCTGGCTAAAGTCACAGAGGAAGGAGAAACTTCAGAGCTGACAACATCAAGAATCTGCCTAGTTTAGTGCTAAGACATAAACTTGGATTTCATATATTTCAGGTGAATGCCCTGATCATGACTCAGAAGATTTTAACATGGTTCTGATTTTATTTTATTCTGCACCAAAGCAAAAGCAATTGCTGAAACATAAATTTTTGAGAAAAAAACCCCTTTCCTCCAGTTTGGGTTATTAAAAACAGTTCTCACATTATTACACAAATCTTCACTAAAAGTTACAATCAATTTGAATAAGTTTGCCAGTGTTATTTCAAATATCAATTTAGAAGGAATGCTGTACTTGTTTTGTAGTCCACTGGACAGTAGCGGTGCAGAATGAGAAGAGACGTTCTGTCGCTACTGGTGTAAAAATTGACAGAGATTCTATGAAGTCAAAGGGCACTCCACTTTGAATTGAGAGAATCTGAACTGGATTGCTGCTTATCTCACTGAAGTTCCAAAGGCCACAAGGTGCAGAGTATACATAGCACGCACTTCCACATTACCAAAATAGCAGCCATAAACTAACTGACTAAGGTCAGTAAATGGGTAAGTAAACAAGCAAGAGGGATGTTGTCCAAATATGCAAAATAATTTGACACTATTATATTTTATAATTAACTATATCACTCTGCTATGACAAATTTTCTGGCATCTGGAAGCCTTGATTAGATATATTAGTAGTGAATTTTCAAGATGTCTTGGTTTGAAGAGACAGGAGTATGTGAAGGAAGGCAAAAGCCTCCTGTGAAATGGAAAAGGTAAACCCCCTCCTTCCAAATTATCACACTTTCAGAATTAAAAGGGCTCTCAGGCAAAGATATGGGAATGGGAATAACAGTTTTTTACTAGGAAGGAAAAAAACTAAATAACAATGCAATTTAGCACAAGCAAAAAAAAAACCACTGGCAGAGTGAGAAAAACCTGACACCCTGAGAAGTCAGGGTGTTGATAGTAGTCCAGCCAGATGGTGGCTGCTCCTCCTGGAGCGGCAATCTGCAAAAGAGTGTAGGTCCTTTCTGAAGATGCGGCGAAGGAGCAGCTGGGCCTGGTTCCTGATTCCTCTGGGAAATCCGGCGAAGAAGGCTGTCTGTTGTCTCAGAAATGCTTGTTTTATGGTGGCAGGGATGCTTGGCTCCTCCCTCTGGGTGGAGCATCTCACAATGGGATGATGTAACTAGTCTTACCAGCCACAGTGAGTAATTCAATAGCCCATTAACAGGAGATTATCTTCCTGGCAGTGTCATTGTTCTTGAAAGAGATAAGAAAAACTGCCTAACTCCCAACAGATGGCAAAAATAGAATACATGCTTATTTTACAAGCCAGGACATTATCCACCCCTTATTCTATTTCCATCTGTGTCACAATGAAATCTTATACTCAGTTCTCACTTAAGACCAGGTTTCCCTGTGGTACACAACGGGTTTCCCCATCTTTCTGCATTACCCACCAAGTGTAACCAGGTCCTTGAGCAAAAACAATCCCACGGATGGGTTTGTCTCTGCCTGAGGTGGGATTAATCCAAACAGTTTTCCCTAAAATACCCTTCATATGTACCACAGGGACTTTATCTCCATCTACTGTGTGCAAGGGTTCAGACTGGGCAGGGCCAGCTCGATTGATGGATCCTCGGGTGTTGACCATCCAGGTTGCTTTTGCCAGGTTATTTTCCCAGTTTCTAAATGTTCCCCCACCAAGTGCCTTCAGGGTAGTTTTAAGGAGTCCGTTGCACCGTTCAACTTTGCCGGCAGCTGGAGCATGATAGGGGATATGATATATCCATTCGATACCATGTTCTCTGGCCCAGGTGTTGATAAGGCCGTTCTTGAAATGGGTGCCGTTGTCAGATTCAATTCTCTCAGGTGTGCCATGTCTCCACAGGACTTGCTTTTCCAGGCCTAAGATGGTGTTCCAGGCAGTGGCATGAGGTACAGGGTAGGTCTCTAGCCATCCAGTGGTGGCTTCCGCCATGGTCAGCACGTAGCGCTTGCCTTGGCATGTCTGGGGCAGTGTGATGTAGTCAATCTGCCAGGCCTCCCCATACTTGTACTTGGACCACCGCCCCCCATACCACAGGGGCTTTACCCGCTTGGCCTGTTTGATGGCAGCACATGTCTCACAGTCGTGGATAACCTGAGAAATACTGTCCATGGTTAGATCCACCCCTCGGTCTCGTGCCCACTTGTAGGTGGCATCTCTGCCCTGATGACCCAAGGCATCGTGAGCCCATCAAGCCAGGAACAACTCCCCCTTATGGTGCCAATCTAAGTCTATCTTTGACACTTCTATTCTCGCTGCCTGATCTACCTGCTCGTTGTTTCGGTGTTCCTCATTAGCCCGACTTTTGGGGACATGGGCATCTACATGACGGACTTTCACTGTTAGTTTCTCCACCCGAGAGGCAATGTCTTTCCATATATCAGCAGCCCAGATTGGTTTTCCTTTACGTTGCCAGTTGGCTTTCCTCCACCTTCCCAGCCAGCCCCATAGAGCATTGGCTACCATCCATGAATCAGTATAAAGGTAGAGCTTTGGCCACCTCTCCCTTTCAGCAATGTCCAGGGCCAGCTGAACGGCCTTGAGTTCAGCAAGTTGGCTCGATCCACCTTCTCCTTCAGTAGCTTGTGCAACTTGTCGTGTGGGGCTCCATACGGCTGCTTTCCACTTCCGGTTCATCCCTACGATGCGACAAGAACCGTCAGTGAAAAGAGCATAACGTGTTTCCTCTGCTGGTAGTTGGTTATAGGGTGGAGCTTCATCAGCTCTTGTTGCTTGTACCTGCTCCTCATCATCAGTGAGACTAAAGTTTTCACCTTCTGGCCAGTTCGTAATTATCTCTAAAATCCCAGGGCGATTCGGGTTTCCAATACGGGCGCGCTGTGTGATGAGAGCAATCCATTTGCTCCATGTGGTGTCGGTGGCGTGGTGGGTAGTAGGAACCTTTCCTTTGAACATCCACCCCAGCACTGGTAGTCGGGGTGCCAGGAGGAGTTGTGCTTCCGTGCCAATCACCTCCAAGGCGGCTTGAACTCCTTCATAGGCAGCCAAGATTTCCTTCTCTGTTGGGGTGTAGTTGGCTTGGGACCCTTTGAAACTTCGGCTCCAGAATCCCAATGGTCGACCTCGAGTCTCACCAGGCACCTTCTGCCAAAGGCTCCAGGACAGGCCATTGTTCCTGGCTGCAGAGTAGAGCACATTCTTGACCTCTGGTCCCGTTCTGACTGGGCCAAGGGCTACAGCATGAGCGATCTCCTGCTTGATCTGGGTGAAGGCTTGTTGCTGCTCAGGGCCCCAGTGGAAATCGTTCTTTTTGCGGGTAACCAGGTAAAGAGGGCTCACAATCTGGCTATACTCGGGAATGTGCATCCTCCAAAAACCTATGGCACCTAGGAAAGCTTGTGTTTCCTTCTTGCTGGTTGGTGGGGACATAGCGGTGATCTTGTTGATGACCTCAGTGGGAATCTGGCGCTGTCCGTCTTGCCATTTCACTCCCAGGAACTGGATTTCTCGGGCAGGTCCCTTGACTTTGCTTTTCTTGATGGCGAAGCCAGCTTCTAGCAGTATCTGGATGATCCTCTTACCTCTCTCAAACACTTCTGCCGCTGTGCTCCCCCACACAATGATATCATCGATGTACTGGAGGTGTTCTGGAGCCTCACCCTTTTCTACTGCAGTCTGGATCAGTCCATGGCAGATAGTGGGACTGTGTTTCCACCCCTGGGGTAGTCAGTTCCAGGAGTACTGCACGCCCCTCCAGGTGAAAGCAAACTGAGGCCTGCATTCTGCTGCCAGAGGAATGGAAAAAAACGCATTAGCAATATCAATAGTGGCATACCACTTCGCTGCCTTGGACTCCAGCTCGTACTGGAGTTCCAGCATATCCGGTACAGCGGCGCTCAGCGGTGGAGTCACTTCATTTAAGCCACGATAGTCCACAGTCAATCTCCATTCTCCGTCAGATTTGCGCACAGGCCAGATGTGGCTGTTGAAGGGTGAGTGGGTTTTGCTAACCACCCCTTGGCTCTCCAGCTCACGAATCATCCTGTGGATGGGGATCACGGCATCTCGATCCGTCTGATACTGCCGGCGGTGCACTGTTGAGGTCGCAATTGGCACGAGTTGCTCTTCTACCTTCAGGAGTCCTACTGCAGACGGGTTTTCTGACAGTCCAGGCAAGGTGTTCAATTGCTTGATGTCCTCTGCCTTTACAGCAGCTATGCCAAAAGCCCACCTGAGTCCCTTCGGGTCTTTGTAATAGCCGTTCCGAAGGAAGTCTATGCCCAGAATACACGGGGCCTCTGGGCCAGTCACAATAGGATGTTTCTGCCACTCCTTCCCAGTCAGGCTCACCTCGGCTTCCACCAGGGTCAATTGCTGTGATCCCCCTGTCACACCAGCAATGGAAACAGGCTCTGCCCCCACATGTCCCGATGGTATCAGGGTACACTGTGCACCAGTATCAACTAAGGCATCGTATTTTTGTGGCTCTGATGTGCCAGGCCATCGGATCCACACCGTCCAGAAGATCCGGTTTTCCCGTGCCTCTCCCTGGCTAGAGGCAGGGCCCCTCTAACACTGGTTATTATTCCTCTCTTGGGTATACATACTAGAGGTCCCTTCAAGGGGATCTGACAGATCGTACCCAAAAGATTGGTCATGGGAGGTTGAGGCTACCTTCACCTTGGTGGAACTCCCCTGGTTAGAGTTTCCCTCCTTGAGTTGACGGACCCGTGCTGCCAGGACAGAAGTGGGTTTCCCATCCCACCTCCCCATGTCTTCCCCGTGGTCATGCAGGAAGAACCACAGATTAGCCCTTGGGGTGTACCCTCTCTCTCTAGCTGGGGAATGTTGGGGTCTGACTTTGGGGCCTGTGACTCGTATGGGTGCTGCATTAACCTTCCTCATTTCCTCCCTCATCTCTTCTTTGAACTCCTTAATCACAGCTGAGATATGAGCCTGCATTGGGCCATTAATCATACTCTCATAATTCCTAAGTTTGTTGGCAACAGAGCCCACTGTCTCTCGGTTAGTGTCAGCATCAATTGTTGCAATGAAAGTGGTGTACTGAGATGGCCCAAGATTTGCCAGACTCCACAGCATTTGCCCTGTGCACCTGACCTTGTCGGGGTCATTATTATGTTGTCCATCCCTCCCAAAGAGTACCTCTAATACTGCCACTTCCCTCAGCTGTTGGATCCCTTCCTCCAGGGTCTTCCAGCGCATTCTATGGTGGTGCTCCTGCATTCTCTCCCTGTGGACAAACCTCTCTCTGACACTCATTAAAAGCCGCTCCCAGAGAGAAAGGGATCCTGGCTCCCTTACAAAAATCTGATTCATACCTGAGTCCTGGGTTAAGGGTCCCAAGTTCCTTGCCTCACCACCGTCCAGCTGCACGCCTGTACCCATAAGGTCCCAGACCCGGAGTAACCAGGTAGTATAAGCCTCACGCCCTCGTCGCACAATGTCTTTGTGCAGATTACGGAGACTTTCGTACGTCAGGGACTCGGTGATGATTGCAACCTCTGGCTCCCCTGTGGGTTGTGAGGGCCCTCCCCTATCTGGGTGCTCTGCTTTCATCTTAGACCTCCTTGTTTCTACCAGGGCAACTGCTGCTGGCTGTGACTGCCTTTGTGGTTCAGCTGGAACCTGGACAGTTGTAACATTTGTGGGTTCCACAGCTGTACTATTAGACTGTCCCTCTTCAAGGCAAAGGGCGGGTTTCTCACCAGCTGGTGAAATGCACTCCTTCAGCATCTCTTGCATCTCCTGCATCTCCTTAACCAGCACCCTCACCCAATCTGGGTGGTTCGTTTCTGAGGCAGGCTCTGGGGCAGGGTCAGGCTCTGGAGCAGCAGCATCTCCAGTCTCTGGGGTAGTGTCAGTCTCTGCAGCAGCATCTTTAGTCTCTGGTGTAGGTGTCAGGGTAGTTATCCAGGTTAATCTTCTCTTATCTCTGAGTGCTAAACATAACAGGCATATCAGCAACACCACCCATTGTATGATATCATTAGCACTTAGAGTGGATCTTAACCCTTCGAAAACTGGTGGAGCAGACCCAAAAAGATGGTTAAAAGGTTGGGAGAAAGTTTCCCCCCGTGTCATTTCCTCACAGTAGGTACCATTATTAAAGTAACTCCAAAAACATGCAGTTAGTGTGTGATAGCTCTGAATCCATGTGCCTGCCATCCAGAGGAAATTAAAGATCCATGAATCCTTCACCCAGAGGACAAACTTGATAACAGACACAGTAGCCTTAGTTATAGGACCCATATTTAGATAAGGGCCTGTAAATGGGAAGTATACACTTGCGACCACATGCCACCCAAACCAGGAAAAAATAGACCACATGGTGGTACTTAAAAATTAAATTACCTAAGAACTGTTAATCCCTTTTTTTCTCAATGCCCTCGAGCCCTACGTTGGGCGCCAAAATCTGTATTGGTTTGAAAAGACAGGAGTCTGTGAAGGAAGTCAAAAGCCTCCTGTGAAATGGAAAAGGTAAACCCCCTCCTTCCAAATTATCACACTTTCAGAATTAAAAGGGCTCTCAGGCAAAGATATGGGAATGGGAATAACAGTTTTTTACTAGGAAGGAAAAAAACTAAATAACAATGCAATTTAGCACAAGCAAAAAAAAAAAAACCACTGGCAGAGTGAGAAAAACCTGACACCCTGAGAAGTCAGGGTGTTGATAGTAGTCCAGCCAGATGGTGGCTGCTCCTCCTGGAGCGGCAATCTGCAGAAGAGTGTAGGTCCTTTCTGAAGATGCGGCGAAGGAGCAGCTGGGCCTGGTTCCTGATTCCTCTGGGAAATCCGGCGAAGAAGGCTGTCTGTTGTCTCAGAAATGCTTGTTTTATGGTGGCAGGGATGCTTGGCTCCTCCCTCTGGGTGGAGCATCTCACAATGGGATGATGTAACTAGTCTTACCAGCCACAGTGAGTAATTCAATAGCCCATTAACAGGAGATTATCTTCCTGGCAGTGTCATTGTTCTTGAAAGAGATAAGAAAAACTGCCTAACTCCCAACAGATGGCAAAAATAGAATACATGCTTATTTTACAAGCCAGGACACAAGAACACTGTTTAGAATCAAAACATGATAACTTTAAAGTGAAAACAAGAAAGGAAATTATGAGAATGTTACTCTCATGAAGCTGCACAAAAAATTAGGCAGTGGATCCAGGCTTTGTCAGACTAACATGTTCTAAACTGCTGTTTCCTACAAAGTGTCATTATTGGAAATACAGAAAAATAAGCTGAACGGTTGCAGAGAAGAAGTATTAGTTTCATCTCCTACATGAAAATAAGAATCCACGTAGTAAAAACATACTTTGGGAAATCTTTCTAAATTTTTCCTGTTGTACCACCTTGTTGACTCTGTTTGATATGATGACACAGGCATGCATCCAGTTTTGGGAGCTGCTGGAAACTTTTTTCCTGGGACTAAGAATTCAATCCTATAACTTGGCCCCTGGGTGCACATTCTCACACTTTTCCTTCTATTTCCTTTTTGGACCTTTTGATAAGCCATTTCTCACTGCAGTGCTGAAGTGAGATGACACTAAAATCAGAGGTAATTGTTCTGAAAGGCCCTCACTAGCTTAATCTTGGTTCAGGACACCATCAGGTTATATGAACTGTACTCTCATCTTAAAATGTGAAAAGAAACCCCATAGAAATGCAGGTAATACTGAAGAGACATACATGATAATGCTATGAAGAGCAGTACAAGATGAGACTATGAGGACTGCCCTGGTCACTAAATCCAGTCTCCTGGGACTACAGGCACCATGTTGCATACTTCCTGCATACATTTACCACACATTGTCTTGAAAACTTTATCTCAAATAATTTCTGCTGGTTAAGCATATTAATATAATTTCTAGCATAAACTTAATCAGAAAGTTCATAACTTATTTATTCTTGTATGAGTATTGTCCTTTATTACTGTTTCTTCTTCTGTTGCTTTTAGCCTTTAAAAGGGTAAAAATACACTTGAAAAGAAGTATTAATTAATCCTTCTTGAACAGAGTCAACCAGGACACACACAACTGAAGTTTTGCTAAGCTTTGTAGGCTGGCAGCAGTACTTCCTCATCACAGAAATATGGCCTGAAGCACAAGTGAATGGTATTTGTTTTCAATGGCTACATCCCAGAACTAATCACAATGCTCACCCCGAAATCCAGTAATATAGGCAAGTCCTACTCTTTTCCATGAATTCCAATGAATGAACCTATAGCTAGTTGATTATTGTATTGCTATTGTATATCTTTCTTTTCATTATATTAAAATTACCTGAGTCCTCCGTATCACCATGTCCTTTCAATAGAGTCTTCCTTTATATGGATGGGGACTCCAAACTTTGCATTATCAGCAATCAGTTGTGGATGTCAAAAGCACTAATGAAAATATGAAACAAGATGGGCTGCAAATTGTAGGGTTGAGGTATTTCTCTTTGGGTCTTCTTCCAGCATGACTCTCCTTCTGCTTTTTCAATAATTGTCCCCACAGATCCTTGCAGTCTACAAAAAACAGCTTAGCACCTTGACAAGATGAACACTGAGAATGTGGTGTACCTGCATCAAGCTGAGGTAAATATTTACATGTCCTAAGCATATTCTCTGCAAGAGTGGGAAACCAGGATCACACTTGGGCATAAAAAAAATTCTACTTTTCCCTGTGCCTCTTGTCTCATAAATGTATCTTAATTTTTCCTTCTCTGAATCCTAGAGCTCATAAGTATCTATCAAAGTAAGCATCAAACATTATTTTAGAGATCCAGATACATTTATAGACTTACTGTTCTTGATATTAATATAAATATTAAGACAGAGTAGGAAATAGTGCATAATTAAACTTTTCATTTTTTCTTCTGCTTATTTGTTTCACTTAACTTTTGCTGTGAAAAGAGGAATCACTGAGTACAGCTAATGCTCCTTATTGATATTCAGTAAAATAATTTTAAAACATTTGAAACTATGATCTCAGTATTCTATGTGATTTACTTACTTCTCCTCTTAAACAAATTTAAAATTTCCTTAATCTATTTTTACATGCCCAGTTTTACCTTTTTTTTAACTACTCATTTGAGAGAGGCAAAAAGACAGGGAGAATGCCACTCAACAGTGCAGTATTCTGTATCTGAGGAAACCGCACAAGCTACAAGTTTTTACTTCCCTACTGCCTTGTACAACAACTATGACAGTCCATCTATTAGGTCAGGCAATAAATCTTGGTTTATTCTCAATCAGTTTGCATCACCTTGCATCATCATGTTCTGTGCCACTGACAACTATCTTTATCCCACTCCTCCATGTCAAAGCAGGGGTGAAAATAACCACAACCATGTTGAGGCAACAGGTACCTTCTAAAGCAATCAAGTAAGCAAGCTTAGGATCTTTAATGCACTATGAACTGTTGTCCCATATAGATGCGCATACCAGCTGCATACTAAAGTTCTCACTCTTCAGCTAAATATTTTTGAAACCTCAAGGATGACATATTTGTTAATCAAAGGACACTATTTGATTTTTTGGCCCTAAATGAACAGACATCTCAACTTCCTCAGAGAAATTATGATGTCCTAATGTGTATGTTGTGTTCCTTTGCTAGAGTCCTTAGATAGAACCTTAGTGGCATTAAAAAGCAGATATCAAAATGAAAGTAGTGTAAGATAAAAACGCATCTCTCTTCTACATCAAATAATATGTGTTAATTAATTTGGATGAATTACTAGTTACAAAATATAGTGCATAAGGGCACAGCATCCTTGACTACTATAGGCTGATCACCAAATCTAAGGATGAATTAAACTGCTTGCCATATCATCTCTTTATTTATTCTGGTATATACAGTCTTTAGATAAGATTGAATACTCTGGATTATCAATAGTGGTAGATATACAAGAAATATTAGTAAACATCTCTGTTTATTATTTTTCTCTTGAACAAATGTGTTTTATTTGTCTCACATAATAAATTATGGTAGATTAAATTTTGCTCTCTTTATATATAAATAGGTTTATCATGATTTAGCTGATAGTATTAATATGGGGTACTATTCCTAAAATCATATTTACTTTTCAGTTATATCAATGGAAGTATGTTTATAATGACTTGTAGGCTGTGGGAGAGAGGAAAGAGAAAGAGGCCCAAATGTATTTCAGTGGAAGTACATAATTAAAATTCTTTTAATATTCTCTAGACTATAAGCTACAGAGAAAGAAGTCAATCCCAGTCAACTACTATCAAAGCACCTTCAAAACCTGCTGGCTGCTCAAAATTGTAATAGGAATTGGAAAACAACCTTCAAACAAAACTCTAGGAATAAACACACAGTTTCTTTCCAACAAGAAATACCAGGAGCATAATTATCCCATTCTTGAACTCCTCACTAAGCAATAGGTACTTGCCACTGTAAGAGAACTAGGCGACTGGTCTGAATCAGGGTGACCTTTCTTATATTCTTATGTTTATATCTCATTTAGCTCTAGCAGTGGTGCTTATCAGTAGCACTTAACATGAAGCTTCATGACCTAGAAAATAATCTAACAAAAGAAAAAGAAGCTAAACAGTGTCAGTTTCTCATTACATGGGCGGTTTCTGAAAGGTCAGAAAGTTTCTGAAATAGAAAGCAGTAGTGTATGAGCACTACAGTTTAAAAAAAATTAAAATTCTCAGTAGGGTTGAGTCTAGACAATATTTTGAATGATTAAACTTTACATAAGCAAGAAGAATTTTTAATAAAATTAGGAGACATTAAAGCCTGGAGAGTTGTAAAAAAAATTAAAATGCAAGATTTATATTTACAGAACATTCAGTGATTTTATTATTTACTTGAAATAATGTGAACCATGCCTACATGAACTGACTAACGCCTTTGATGCTCCTACCTCTAATTATTAGGATTGTAGTTATGGACTGAGTGATTTTTTTCCTGTTCATGAGTTTTGAGTTTATTATTCTACAATTTCACAGAATATTTCCTTGTTCCTGTTATTGATAGGAAGAACAAAAGATTTCGCTGTCTTGTTTCCTGTGTTATTCTACCATGTGTCTTTAGCATATACACTCTTACTCACTTTTCTCTTAAACTATACAATGCTTTGAACCTTTTTTTTAGATGCAAATATTTTTCCATGCTTCCCAGATTCCTCAGTGTGGCTTCATTCTGAATTACTACATCAATATTTTGGAGTGGGATACAATTTAATTTAACCTTATGTTATATATCTCACTAAAGTTAAGACCATACTCAGTTCAGCATTCCCTAATCAATGGAAAGACACAGGCAGTCCATAGGGAAACTCAGGATATTCCAAAATAAAAATTAACTTCTTTTTGGAGATGCCTCTTAATGTTAAAAGTAGGGTTAAGTGGTCTATTTTCATAATTCAGCTATCTCAATGATACTCTTATTATGTGAGAAGAATGTGGACTGAAGTCAAAGATAGCGAACAAAAAATTCCAAATAAGATTGTAGTTTCTCTTTTTCTTCTCCTTTTCCTATTTTTAAAAATAATTCTAATTTCTGTTACATGCTTGCCAGGGTTGTTTCATTTGGGGGGTGGTTTTTGAGTTGCCAAGAAATGATTATATAAAACCTGTCAAGAAGATGACAAGATTTGCTTCAGAATTTTCTGAGTGGTTCCTCACAGTTATGTCTTTCCCTGACTAGTTTCTGTAACGTAATGTCACTTGGATATTTTAAAGCGTATTAAATTGGAAGTTACTGCAATTTAAGTAGAGTTGAAAACTTGAAATAGAAAGCACTATTTGCAAAGCTAAAATACTTGTATTTTCTTTTGAACCGATGAGAATATGATCCTATTTTAGATCAAATAAGACATTGCTTTAGTTTGCAAACTAAACCGAAGTCCTCAGTAAACTCAAATTTTGGCAATGTAACAAGTGCAACAACAACAAAGCCACTTCTACATGTTGTTCTTCCTTGCAGCTTTGAGTAACTTCCCATATATCAAACACAAAGCCTAATGTAATCTTGGTCATTCTTCTCCCTCTTGGGGGTCTTTGTAAATAATATTGCTTTAGGAAATTGAATACAGTAACTACCCCACCAAAGATATCACAGAGGAGTGGGGAATACACACTAAGCAAAAAGATCTGTTTACCTGTATGACTTCTTTTTCCTCCTACATGTTATCCCTTTGAAGCTATATTGTTACCTAGCATATTTGAAATATTTTAGCAGAAACTGAAAGCTCCCAATCAAAAGAAAAATCAGACTTTACTGTTATGACACTTCCTCAGAAAAAGTGTTTTATTGCACTTAATTTTATACTGTATATATATATATACACACACATGTATTCCAACATGACCATTAAAATACTTTTTATAGAAAGTACATTTGAAAGCAGATTGATAGCTCATGGCAGGAAAGCAAATTCTGCACTTGGGACTCTGTGAAGGCAGACAGCAGTATTTTTGCTTGTAGCCTTTGGCAATCTTTTGCTTGGGATCATAAATGTATCTAGAAATTAGGGCTTTTCTCTAGTGGTTACCTTTGAATTTCCCTTAAAAAATAATCCATGTCATATTTAACTATAAATAACAAAGATGGAAATGGTCAGCATATATAAAATAATCATTCTATTGAATTGCCCTAAAAAATTTTTGAAAACAGAATTAATTGTTTTTTATCCTTTTCCTGCCATGAGTGTTAGCTTTTTGGTGTCTATCTATTAATAAGATAGATTCTGATTACAAACTTACACCTGAGTAGGACCCAGATTCCTTTTTCATTTTCACCACTTGTTTGTAACCATTGTGGGATAACTTGGTTGGAAGCTGATTGCTTTGTACTGAGTTCATTCTTGGCAATTGAAATTTATTAAGACTCAAAGTGTTCCAGTATTATTCCCCTAGATATAGTGGAAAATGAAGTTTTCCTGTTATTGATTGTAATACACAGGAAAATAAATGAAATTTCACTGATCAATAGGAACAGTAATGTTTGGAAAACAAACTCCTGTTATATTAATTCCAAATGTTGATCCCTCAACACATATCACTTACCATGTGAAGAAATAAGTGAGCTAATACTTAGCATAATACAGAATAAGTTAATTTCAAAATGTTGCTGCCCAGACTATTGAAACACACTCTGTTCTGAAGCAGGTGTGAAGTACAAGGAGTTGTCAAGTTCCCTGAAAAGCAAAGTTTGCTTATTCTTATTTACATTTGGTTGAAAAAGGTCTGATGTTCTCTTCAGTTACTTGTATTCACAGAACCTGAAGCTGTAAGGAAAGTGGCTCAGGTGCCTTCCAGCTTCTCAAGGAATTTAAAGCTCAGCAGCTATCTGTTTTCTTCTAACAAATTAATAATCAGAATTGACAGGAACAACAATTTCTCTGGGCAACATGTTGTGTGGGTATCAAAACCTGGTAGACCCCATCTGCAGGCTGCCCAGAAGCCTCAGACTCACAGAACCTACACTAACAGTTCATGATCCCGAGAGTGTAGAGGGAGATTAGACTCTTCAGTGCCAAAGGAAAAAAAGCCAACTGATGTTCTTCATCAAGAAATCAATATTTTCTGACAAATTTTTGTTTCACTGTAAGGTTTATTACTATTAGTAATATAAAGAGGATTTAACAGTGAGTGAGAAGTGTCTATGAAACTTCCTCAAGAGATCCCAGGAAAAGACAACACTGCATGTTCCTCTCTACTAAGGAAAGTTGAGCTTATTCTTTTGCACCTCTTCACACACTGAAAAACCACAGCACATCACCTATGAATAGTGAGATATCTCTATGAAATAGGGATGCAGAAATGATCACAGTGTCATTATTTAACAATTCAATAACTACTGTACAGTAAGAGCTTTGCTGGCGTTTCAGGTTTTGTCAGCCTGGATATATGGGACTAACTGAATATAATTATTCTCACTTTCACACATCCCAGGTTTTAGGGTAGTTCTTAGCTTGAATGACCCCAGCTTTTGCTGTCAAGATGTAGCCACAGGATGCTCATTTACAAAACTTCTAAGAGTGAAAGATACAAATGAGAGAAAGTCAGAAACCTGGTTTTCATGTATTAAGGGAAGGTACAGTATAATCAGTGTAAGTAGTGAAGAAAATTGGAAAAACCTGAGTTGAAAAATAGGGACATGATGAACACAGAGCAAAAGAAAAACACTTGCTTGGGACAGCAGGAAAATGGCCTGAAATAGGAAGAAGTGTGTGTGGCAGCCTAATGACCATGGTTCTGGCACACACTTTATGTCTTGATGACTGTCCATAATTTGATCTCACTGGGAAGCACCTTTATACTGATTCTTGTACCTGGAATGGCTCTCTAGTCTCTCAGTAGGTCATTGATGGTAAATTTTGCAATGCTAGAGGCAGAAGCTGAGAACAGAGGCAGACACAACAGAAAGAAATGTTTTTTGCCATTCCCTTCCTTTCACTGTAAGGTTTGTGATACTGTTGTCCAGTTATTACAGCTGAAGGAGCATATCACATTATCAGACTTAGATGGGAGAGAGAAATCTCTTTTTTTGGTTGATTTTTACTTTATTTACTTTTTTCTTTTACTTTATTTGTCATTAATGTAAAGGAGGAGGTGAAAATCTTGACAGATTCGATGAATCCTGTTATCTATGCAAACTCTCTTAGCACCCAAGAAATCACACTTCCTTTTAAAGGTGTAAGCAGGATTCAGTAATACAAAACTGGTCTTCTACGAGGAGAAGTTGCATACTACTTCTGATACTCTAGAGGAAGAAAAGTCTTCTTCAAAAGTCAGTACGTACATATTTGATTCTTTCTTTTTTATATGAATTTGAGCTTACTGTAACTTCATTGTTTTCAAGAGGGTTGATCAATGTGCTGTTTTATGTTATAGGAAAATGTCTTCTTACTGAATTTTCCAGTCTTTGATTTCTTAACAGCAATAGCTTATAGTATTTCCATCCAGTCTTTCTTCTCTATTTAACATCCTCCTGGAACTGAATTGCTTCTGTTTGCATTAGACAAGTAGGCTTTGCTGACTGTTTCTTCTACAGCTGTGGTTCATATCTAAAGTAGCCCAGGAGCCCATTAGGAGTCCATTAATGAAAGCAAGATAGTTCAGCCATCTCATTCACACACATTGTATTTTGTGAATGGTTTACTTGCATTTGGGATTTTCCAGCTGGTTTACTCATAGACATGAGAACACATCTTTAGCAAGCATTGTTGTTTAAACTCCTTTTAGCTGCCACTTTCAGAATAGTTCAAACTGCATATCTGAGTACCACAGCTATCCACCAATCTGGTATTTTCAGGTAGACATTTTTTGGACAGAAAAAATTACCTGAGTAAACAATTTCTAGACAAGAACAAAACAAAACAAAAACAGGATAGCATCAATTATAAAGGGATCAAGACAATGAAAGGATGAATTTTATATTATTATTAAAAATTGTAAAACTGAAAAATGAAATTACAAAAATAACATTAGAAAATTTAAATTATCCTTTCTTCTACTACTCACTGATCAAATAAAAAGGGGTCTTACAGCACAAACAATACCAAGTACAGATATTTGCTGGTCACTGTTCACCCATCCATTTCAGTCTAAGGGGTTTTCTTTTTAAAACTAGCTTAAATTTCCTTAGGCAAAGCCTGCACTATGTTTTTGCTTTTCCAGAAGCAAAAACTTTGTTGCTCCTGAGACTCCTGCTATTCATTTGACATGTCCTATTCATCATAGTCAAGTCAGAATTTTGAAAAATAGCAGCACAAAAAGAAATTACTGTCACTAAAGAAAGAGAGGTGTGTACATGGTCTGCTGCAAGAGAAATGAAATAGCACTAAGAACCATTCACTTAAACCTTTTTCAGTGGTGATGTTTCCCACCTCTTGCTGTAACAGATTAAGAGCTCAAATAACCACAAAGTCAATCTATCTTTTAAAACAACTTTAGATGTATATTATGGAAGTATTTTAATTGGACTGAGATTTTGAGTGAATTACTTCAAATCAAGTCTTTTGGCTCCAATAAGCCTAGACAAATTAAAGCACTTTGATGTTGGTATTCATGTACACTCAAACCTTTCCTTAAAAATAATGTGTAAAAGTGTCTTGACATATTGTAGGTGTGCTGGAAGAATCTGCAACTGAGAAGGAGAAACTTTTTCTCAAACTGCAGAACAAAGAAATACTGACAAGTGCTTTTACATTTGTGAAAAGAAAAAGGAAAAACATGGTTACTGTCAGAGAGATAAGCCACACAGCTGCTTGCATTAGAGCACCATTCAACATGATCACAGTTTCAGGCTGTAGTTTCTAAATCTGTTTATCGAATACGAAAGCAACTGCCAGTGTTCTGCATCTCACTGGGATCAGCTTCCTGAAGTGAGCCTTCACCTTGCACAGCTCCAGGGCTGCTACTGTCACTTTCTGGCTTCCAAGGCCGAACAAACTGGATGAGCTAATGCTGTTCAGAACTCTCACTGTATCCCTGCACTGTGCTGCTCAAAACATCTGTTTCCAGCAATGCTGGGTGCAGACAGAACTGTACACCAGCACAAGCAGAGTCTATTTATTTGGGTCCTGTGCTGTATTTCATCTCTAGTGCCCATATATCCTACTCCTGTGAACCACTCATTAACAAACAAGTGGGAATTACTTGTGAACATGTATGGTTGTCTTTATACTGTGCCCAGGAGGAAAACACTTTAGTGCATTATTTCTACAGGAACAGAAGTACACATAAACCAGACAAAACACATTACTGCTTTTCTTAAAGTTAATACCAGGACCCTTGAATAAAGATCGACAGATGAAATGTGTTCTTTCAGTACCCATTAGTAACTGGTCAGTAACTTGCCAAAGGAGGACATGAAACCATAGTGTCTTTGTTGTTAAACCACATTTATCTGTTACTAAGGCTCTTGTGGAGTGAGTCACTTCTAAAAATTACTCCCATTTGATAGACACACTCGCATTCTTTCTTGTGAGAGGATTGCTAACAGACTATTTACAGTTTCTTTTCGTGTGGGCTTCTGCTGGTATTTGAGCAAATCTGCACAAACTGGTACAGAAGATAAATATATTTGTCATTCACTCTCACCCTTTCATATTTGTGGGTAGACTTGCTATAAAGACCATTTGCCAAATGGGGGTACTTACTTGTTTAATAATTATTCTGACATCAAAGTGAGACAAAATAATAAGAAATAGCTCTCCAGCTGCTGTAAAAGACCAAGGCATGGATATTCCCATTAGGGACGTGTCTCTGTTTGTGTATTATCACCTACCACTGTGCAAAATTGTTTACCACTTCATTATCTTCTGTATTTCAGGACACTGGAATATTAATGTTGTCAATGGATCAGGGAGTCCTATTAGCCATAGCCTATGATTAACCAGAGGGAACAAAGGGCCATTTTATAACCTTTGGCTCCTACCTGGAAATCTCTCTCTGAATAAACTAACTGAAGTAATACATGTGGAGGTTTAATAACGACTTTCAGGAAGTTCTAGGATGCTAATTTTCATATTGATTGTATCTATTTATATCCTGTAAGTTCCTTAATTGTTTGTTTCAGAAGACATGATATTATGTGAAGTCCTCTCCAGCCTACTTTGCAAGAAAAATACTTATGATGTGCCCCAAAGCTTAAAAACTACACCTGGTAGAAATGTGCAAAGTGAAAAATACAGGGTATTAACTCCACTGCTTTCAGTGACCATCAGCTTAGGACATCCAAATTGCCAGTGATACTGCAGATATTAAGACACAAGACTTCCTAATGCCTGTCCCAAGCCATACAGTAGCTTTGAAATACAGAATAAACAGGACAAAATGAGTCCTGAAGCAAGTCAGATACCTATACATGCTTCCTAGTTTCAGGCAGACATATTTTTGCACAGCAAAATTCCTATAACATAGAAAGGTCCCACAGAAACCTTGTAGAAAATTATGGCAAAGAAGTAATTATTACTGAATACTGTAAGTAACAAAAAGCATGGGCAGAATGCATTCACATTATTTTTGAGCTTTATTTGGCCACATATAGAGTCAATCAAAAACTCCTAGAAGGACTTCCCCCATATGTGATGTATTAATTAACGGTACTATACAATGGCACTAAGATATACTACAACATCCACATTAGCAGCCAAATTAAAATCTGAGAAAATATTGGAAAAGTCAAGATACTTAATTACATTTAGCCTCCACAACCACATACATACAGAAAGCAGAGCAAAATTGAAAGCCCATCAGCCAAACCATGAATGCTTTATGCTTTTATTTATGAATCCTATAGAGAATATGTCTTAGAAAGGGAAAGTTTTCTGCAGCCTGGGTTACCACCATCATTTTACATCAGTTATCTTCCTCTTTTATATTCAAAGTTCAGCCCACCTCTGGAAAGGCCAAAGCAGCCAAAAAATATGCAATGAAACTAAAATGTCATCTTGCATCTTTACAAAACTAAGAGCTCCAGAAGCCACAGCATTTCACCTACAACCTAGTACAATGATGCAAAATTGATTCAGGAATATCGGAATACTGGTCACGCTTTGTTTTGCACCCTTACAGCAGAAGACAGGGCCACCACTCCATTTCTTGGCTGACTGCATACAGCTAAGAGCAGAAATAAAAGCCTGAATTTCCTTCCAAAAGATACCCTTGGACACAGCCCTAAGCAAAGGCTGGTGCTTAACCTTCCACACATTACCTCCTGTGTGGGAGTCACATGAGGTAATGTGTCCCAGAGCCACACCTCAGGGGCAAAACTTAAATACATTATTTCCTCATTGCTGCAGGGGGGTAATAATGTACTACTCAATTAGTGGCATTGCCCATCATCTTGTAGCATGTGTGATGTGAGGCTTACACTGATTCTCTTCCATGTTTTCTGACTGTCCCTATGCTCTGAGAAGGTTGTGAATGTTGCCATGGAAGGTTGCCTGCACACAGAAAGGAATGGAAGTGTGTAAGAGACAGTCTTTCTTTCACAATTACTTTCACAAGTGAAAGTCACAGATAAGTCACCAGAGAACTGAATCTCCAACCGATTTTTTACAGACATTTTCCACAAGCTCTGGCATTTCCTTATGGTACTTATTAATCTTTTCTATATAATTTAGATTTACTGTTTCTTTGTAATTCCTTATTTTACCTAGTTGTAGGCAAAGGAATAGAAGGCAGTATTTACACCCTGAAAAAGGGTGATCAAAAAAGGCTTGGAGGGAAGAAAAGCACACTTGCTCTGCTCCTTGTATTTGTTTTATATAAATAACCTCAAAAGAATTGATATGTTGGACTTTATTTTGTGTAAAAATAGTTAGAAAAGTAGTTTGCAATATCTTAGGAAGAAGTAATTATTGAAAAATAAAAGAGAAAGGTCATAGAAGGTTGCCTACTACACTAGAACTCATGAAATAGTTAGAATCCTAGAAGTATTGTTTTAACTAAGGTTTTTTCCAAATGCAGCCAGATACCTTAGCATGTAGAAATTTGCCTTAGTTTTTGTTGTGTTGGTTTTTGCTTGGTGTTCACTTTGAAACTCATCAACCCATAAAAATTCTCCTGCCATGAAGAAAAACTTGTTTCTATATTACCAAAAGACAGTGAAGGTACTTCAATTCTTTTTATCAAACCTGAATTACTTTCCTTTTTTTTTTTATTTTTTTATTTTTTTTTAATTTGATGTAGTCCACTTGCATTATCTTTACGGTTTAAACTAATTTGAAGAAGGGAAAGCAAAACTATTCAATTAAGTTTTAGGACAAAAAAGTCGTACACATCAATTTCCCTTTTCCTTTAAGAATAAGCTGACTTTAGACTCCCTTTCTATCATGTTTTACTGATTGACAGGGTCAAACTCAGCTAAAGAACTGGTTTCTCTGACTTGTTCCTACTATACTAAGTTTTGATAGAACTCAACACCTGTCACTAGTTTTAGAGTTTCTCATTCTCCTGAACTGCACTTCCTTTACAGACTTGCAAAATGTGTTCCTGGGCAAAATTTGGCCCAAATACAATGGGATTCAAATCTATCACTGCTTTAGTTTCTTGTGGTAGCCCACTTGGAATACTGCCTTCAGCTCTGGGGCCCTCAGAAGAGAAAAGACATGGATATATTGGAGTGAGTCCAGAGGAGGGCCACGAAGATGATGACAGGGACAGAACACCTCTCCAAGGAGAAAAGGCTGAGAAAATTTGAACTATTCAGCCTGTAGAAGAGAAGGCTTCAGGGAGAGCTTGTGGCAGCCTTCCAGTGCCTAACCGGGGCCTACAAGAAATCTGGAAGGGGACTTTTTACAAGGGGATAATGACAGGACATGGGTGATGTCTATGAACTGAAGGAACGTAGATTTGGATTGGATATTAGGAAGAAATTCTTTCCTGGGAAGGGTGGTAAAGAACTGGAAAAAATTTCCAGAGAAATTGCAAATACCTTATCCCTGGAAGTGTTCAAGGCAACCTGGTTAGTGGAAGGTGTCCCTGTTCATAGCAGGTAGATGGAACTAGGTTATTCTCAAGGTCATCTTCATCCCAAATTATTCTATGATTCTTTTAAAGTCCAAGTAATTTCTGAAATTTTGGAATACTGCTCTTGTCTCACCTAGGTGTGGCTCCCTTCAAGATGCACTGTGTTCACTCACTTTTACAATTGCACAGAAGGTTTTAGACCTTCCTTGTTCTTTCTATTGATCCTATTCATTCTCTTCCTTATCTTGTTCTTATCCTTTGAAACTTGAAAATAGCTGATGAGCTAAATAATGCAGAGGGGGCATAAAATCTCAAGTACAATATAGCAGGTTGTGTTAAAGTTTTAACCTAACAATATATGGAAAAAATATATGGTTTGATATTACAATTTAATTTCCTTCTGTTATAAATTAAATGCTCCAATTTATTAATTAATGAAAATTTATTAAATGATCCAAACAGAAATTTAGAGAATAAAAACTAAAAAGCCACTATATAAAAGGGCCAGTGCCGAGCCTGGGTATCAGTGCTGGGTGAGACACAGGTTCGACCACTGCAGCAGAGGTTCCCCTATGCTTCACGTGGACTGCTCTGTCTGAGCGATTTTTATCTGATTTTTCTTTAATAAATGAAAATTTATTAAATGATCCAAACAGAAATTTAGAGAATAAAAACGAAAAAGCCACTATATAAAAGGGCCAGTGCCGAGCCTGGGTATCAGTGCTGGGTGAGACACAGGTTCGACCACTGCAGCAGAGGTTCCCCTATGCTTCACGTGGACTGCTCTGTCTGAGCGATTTTTATCTGATTTTTCTTTAATAAATGAAAATTTATTAAATGATCCAAACAGAAATTTAGAGAATGAAAACGAAAAAGCCACTATATAAAAGGGCCAGTGCCGAGCCTGGGTATCAGTGCTGGGTGAGACACAGGTTCGACCACTGCAGCAGAGGTTCCCCTATGCTTCACGTGGACTGCTCTGTCTGAGCGATTTTTATCTGATTTTTCTTGCCTGAGGCAAAGTCCCTCTCTTTTTTTTCTGAACTGCACCTATTCATGTGGAGTTCTTTCACTGTGGCAAGCTGAACAGAACCTGTCCGGAGAGTGATGATCACCTGTGATTGTGTTCCCAGAGTTCGGTATTCAGATGTATCTCCCTGATGGTTCTGGTTATCTCTATCTCGGATACTTATCGTGTGTTTGTCCTTCCAGCATTTGACCACCTTGACGATGATCCATCTCCGGGCTGGCCATGTCTATTACTTTGCAAATGAAGCCCTCCCCCTTTGTCCAGGTGGTTTCGACATGGTGTTGCAATCCCCCTCTCTGGTTTGTGCATTTTTATTTTTCTTAAAAACTTTTGATAAGAGTATATTTTAACAGTACATGACTATATAAAATATGTGATCAATTTTATTTGCACAAATTATCATATGACACTTCTAAATCTGTAAAAGGAATAGAATTGTTATGAATAAACCTGGCTTCGTTTAGTCATATATATATATATATGTTCATATTTGTACCAGAACAAAATATACTTCAGACTGATTGAAACTGCTGGTTTTCCTGTCATACAGCCTTCATGGCAATTGGATAACAAGTACAATTATGGCACTGCAATAGTTATGAAAAGTTATATATATGTATAATAGTTATGAAAGTGATTTTAAACCAATAGGTGAGGACAGGCTTTATAATTAGGTAATTTAGAATCTTGTTTTTTTTTAAAAAATTTCTGTAAACTGCTGACCTCCATTAACAACAATTGAGGAAGGACACCTTTTGTTATTTATTTTCAAGAGATTACCAACTTAGCTGAAGTGGGAGAACTTACAAGTCTGGGCATTGCTGGAGTAGGACCATTCTTAAGAAATGCACCTTTAATTGATCCATTTCTGAAACTTTTTAATTTCTCAAGTAAAACATGGGAATATAACCTCTTTCTGAATGCAAAATGTATACAATACATTATTATTGTAATTCATGTGCAATATGGAATCATAGAACAGTTTCAGTTGGAAGGGACCTTAAACACCACCTCATTCCAACCCCTTGCCAAGGGCATTGACATCTTTCACTAGACCAGATTGCTCAGAATCCCATCCAACCTGACCTTGAACACTGCCAGAAATGAGGCAATCACAGCTTCTCTGGGCAACATATTCCAGTGCCTCACCACCCTCACAGGAAATAATTTCTTTCTAATATGTGGGAAAAGTCCTTCTCCAACTTCCTTGTAGCCCCCTTCACATAATGAAAGGCTGATCAAAGCTCGCTCTGGAGATTTCTCAGGGCTGAACAACCCCTCTTTTCTCACCGTGTCTTTTTAGGAGAGCTATTCTAGCCCTCTGATCACCTTCATGGCCCTCATCTGGACTCACTAACACTAGTTTTATTATGCTCATATCTGTGACCAGAAAAAAAGTTCAAAATAGTCTTTATTTTGGTGTCTAATTCACTCCAGGTATAAATATAGATACCAAAAGTACATTTGGGTGAGTGGATTGTTCTTCCATTTATTTGTCTTTCTACAAGACAAAAATTCTTTTCCCCATACCAGACTTGGTTCATGACAGGAAGTAATAGATTAAACTTTGCCTGATCTGATAGCACACAATGGACTGGTAACCAAGATTCTTCCATTAGGTAGATCATCATATCCCTATTCAAATTCCAGCAAGACAGAATTTTCTTTATTCATTTGCCGTCTTGAGATAAGCAGATGTTGAACTCCAACCATTATTGTTCTGCTTTAAAGCTTCTCTCTTATAGAGGTGTATAAGTAAAAACATATTGTCAGGCTATAATCACTCTACTGTTTGATTTTTTTTTTTTTTTTGGGGGGGGGGGGTGGGGACCGTTAAGTTTAGCTACCTGAAGTACATGAGTTTGGATAAGAAGAAGTAAAACTCAACACTGAGTGTTCCGAATTGTCAGAATATAGTGCTTTGGGGAAGCACCTACAGCTACACTTATACTATGAAAAATGGCTTGGATTAGAAGAGGTTAGGCCAGAGGGAGAAAAAGACTGAATAAAATTAGAAATGTCATCTTGTAATTTATGCTGAATGTATGCATTAGGTTGTCTGTAACAATTAACATGTTGTATTGCTGACAATTGTCAGCAGTCAGTTGTATTGCTAACACTGCAAGGAAGATGGATGTCTCCATGAAGGACTATGCTTGAGAAGCAGTGGGATGGCAAATTAAAGTGGTGATAAAGGAAGTAAAGTCTTGCTGGCAAGAGATTTTTTTCTGATCTAAGATACTGAGAATCTGGGCTCACACAGAAAGTGAAATCAGACTAGGATGAGGTGCATCTTTGTGTTTTAAAGATAAGATGACTTAAAAAAATTCTTTGCTAAACTTTTATTTCCGAATATCCAGACATGCTGTCCCTAAAGGGATTTACCTACAAGTACTGGAATTTGACCTGTAATTCCACCAATGGAAACAGCAGTGTTTCATATAGTCTTACCTGGCTATCTGCCCTACAGGATACAAGATCACACCAGTACACAGTGGAACTTGGTCAGACTCAAACAGATCTGTCCAGCACATTTCAACATAAATTTACTTCCCTCTGTAATATCTGTCTGCTGTTCCTCACTTGCCAGTGACCTTTCTAAAGTAAGGTCAAATGTCCCTGAGCTCTACTTAGCTCATCTGCCACTTTCTGTCCAGATCTCTCACATGTAAGGGGAAAACATACTCTGTAAAACAAACCTTATCTTATAAGTTCACCATGAAAGAAAACTAATAAACATGACCAACAAGGGTTCAATCTCATTTGTATAGAATAGTCCAACACAGAAATTCACTAACTCATTACTTAATTAATGAAGTTTCTAACTCAGATGTTCTATAAATCATAACTTGTAACTCATGCACCTATGAAAGTAGTTACCTAGCTGATGGTAAGAATGCTTATCCTTCTTCCTTCCCCATGATGCAGGCACTCCCTATATTCCACCAAAAAGCATGAAAACTTTGGGAGCCCAGTTGCTGCTGGATCCACCTTAAATTTTTGTGAGGCAAATGGATGTATTTATACTTTCCAGTTTGTAAGTCTGGTCTATTTCCATGCATTTTTACTGGATTCTGAGGAAACTTCCAGAAAACTACTAATGCAAGGGTTCTGCAGGAGATCATAAGCTGTGGTTGACAGTGGCTGCACAATTACTTTTATCCATTTCTGCCACACATACCCCGCCTACGTGTTGCCCTCATTCTGAGCTAATGGCACTGCTCCCAGCATGGCCTTAGCATGAGCTGTGTGACAGTCAAAACTTGAGCAAGATTTGAGTGAACAGTCACACTCAATTTAGATGGAATTTTCTGATCATTATTCTGCTGTCTATAGTAGGGTTGCTCAAAGAAAGGTCTACATATTTTTCTACTTCAGATATGAAAATGATTTGTGAAAAAAAAATTAAAGACAAAAGTTCTGGAGATAATTTTTAGAAATGGAACCCCAGCAGACATTCTTCCTTTTTTTCTGAAAAAACGAAACAGTGTTTAGCAATATGCAGCCTAATGGCATTTAATTCATGCCTATGTTCATTGCCAATTGGTGAATGCAATACTTGCAATGCCATATATAATAGATGTAGATGAAAATACAGGATTTTAACTATAATAACTGAACTTTTATTGTGTAACTTTCCTCCAGAAGAACTGTGTTCAAACTGGCCTGTTCCTAATAATGATTGAGCCATTATGCAAATTTGTTTTATAAATTCTCAAGCATGCAAGTTAAAGAAATGAGAAATGTGCATTAGAGTGCGCTCTCTTGTTTCTGCAGAATCATCACTGTATTTGCAGTCTACTTGTATAGCTAAATATGGGGTGTTATTACAGGGAGCCAAATTAATATTTTTTTTCAGCACTTGAGAGATCCCACTTTCACTTTCCTCCATTTTCCTTCTCGAATCACACACTGTTTTGATCTTCTGTTAACACTGGCACTTGTCTGCTTACACTGTGAACTTATTCAAGCTAAACACACATATTTTTGCTCAGTTAGTGAATTGAGTCATCTTAGCATGTGGTCAAAGAAGTAGTGCCAAAAGCTGGGAAGAGCAACTACACAACTGAGAGCACAGAGACAGAGATATCAACTGCAAGGTGATACCAATTTAGACACACACATAAAAACACACAATCTCCATGAAAACTTACTATTGCTGAACTTCTTATTGTGGACGAAGTTATAACTGGAGCAAGGCACTGTGTTGTTGTTGATTTTACTATCATATGTCTGGCTACATAGTTTTTGCATTAAAAAACCTTGTCTAGATTTGGATGGAATTTGTTTTCTTTTTTATCCAACAAGTGCCAAAAGCATGGAAGTAGATCCTTGCCAGTTTATTTTGGAATGCACTTCATGTAAGCCAATACTGTGTTGGTAATTTTTTTCTAAAAAATGGGAAAAAACCTGTAGTCATTTGTGCTGATTATAAAGAGCTTAGATGGGGAAAGGCAGAGGGAAAGAGCTTTTGTTGTTAATGGGACAAACTGTGAAAATAAATATTCAAAATAGAGAAGCAGAGTTACACAAAACCACCAAAGCACCTATCAGCTCCCTTGGCTTATTAAATAAATGCACATAAAACACAGCAGTTAATAGGGTATTCAGTAAGTGTGTCTCCTGAAACATTGATAACAAAATTTTCAAAAATAAGATAATAGGCTAAAACTCTTCTTTTACCTTCCCATAGGCAACTTCTTAAAGCTCAATCCTCTCCAAGGGCTTGAGGTCAAGGTCAATCCTTTTTATCTTTTAAGTGCTATGTCTGTCAGAGTATAGCACAACTACTGTACTATTTTCAGGGCAAAGAGCAGAGAATAGACCTGTGCTGAGCAGTGAGAAGATAGCATGTTGCAACCTTAATGAAATTAAGGTAGGTTCTGCCCATCCAGGATTGTGATAGCTGAGTCCATGCTGTTTCTGGGGAAGAATAATTACTTATTTACCAGCACTGACAAGAAGCAGCATGTTCCTTAAGAGATGCATTCCAGGAAATATTTTAAGTCTGAAATTACAAGTAGATTTGGATTAGTTAGGGAAGTTTTACACTTTTATCCCATATCCTTCTGATATATATGCTCAAAAAGCCAAGATGATACAATATATAAGCATTGCAGTATAGAATACCTCTCTGCAGCACAGGGAACAGGCGTTCCAAGATATTTATAAAACTAGTTGGCCAAGGGGTCAGCACTGTGGCTACCTCAGTGTAAAGCTCTGTTGTTGTGCAGTTATTCTAACTGTGAAGCAGGGAGAGAGAGTGGAGTCTGAGCTGTCAGTCAAAGGTCATATTTTCATATGGGACTGAGCTGCCCTCTGTAGACACACCAGCTTACTCAGAACTAGCTCCAGCTTTATGTGTAAAACTGCCCTCTACGATGGAGACATACCCAAAGTTTTGGGTTTTAGACAGAAGGGTCTGCTTTACCATCCAAGTCAGGTTCCATTGCACTGCATTGTTATCTGGGGGAGACTATTGCCCACGTAACAAGCCATTTATTGAGCACACCATGGAAAGCACCATTTTGCAAGTTCATCTTTGCTTGCTGTTTGAAGCAGTACAACCCAAGCACTTAAAAGAAGTGAGAGAAGTCATGTTGCATGTATTTACTGGTAATAACCAGTTGTTCAGTCAGCATTAACTTACTCATAATTGAGATAAAGCAGATAAGTGCATGGGCACAGCATTTCAAAGGAGTTCTAATAGTCCACTAACTCAGCACATTACTTGTATTGGTAAAATACATGAACCATCAGTCTAGTGGAAATATGAGAAATATAGACTGTGGAGGCCTGTGAGCCTACTGGGGAGAAGACAATAGCAATCCTGTGGAGAGATCACCTTAGGTTCTGGGCATTCCTGACTGCTCAGGGGAGGAAAGAAGCTTTCCCCATGGTGCTCTGCAGTACTATGTTAATTTGTCCCAGTTTTGTCCTCCCCACTGGACCGTTGGTTTTCCTGACCCCTTTTACCTAATATGTTCATGTTCTAGTAAGTTCTCCACTCCCTGTAATCCCATTGGTGTGTAACCCCACCCATCTACCCTGGCATTTCTTATTAGTCCCTTCTCTGTTTACTGCCCCTGAGCCCTCAGACCATTGGATCGCTGATGCTCTTCTCCATCCTCTCTTTTCCTGTATTTATACCCTGGATCCTCCTTTGTTCCCTGTCTTTGGTCCCTGAACGCCTTCAGCATTGGACCCTAATAAACCCCTATTGGAAGTCCATGCCTGGACCCTCCCATGTCTTCACTTTTGAGTTGCTTCCTGTGTGTGTGTGCATGCTGGTGCTCTCATGGCCCCTATCTGTTGGTAGCAAAACACTCACTGTTGGTAGCAAGACACTCTTGGGGGAGGTTACACCCACCACCACTGCAGACCACAACAATAGACTGCAATCAAGAAACTGATAAACAGAGAAGCAAAAAGAGAAAAGTGATTTTAAAGCAGCCACCCTACCATTAAATCTGACAGAACTGTTGAGTAAAATCTGAAAAGAGGGACCCACTGCTCATTGAAAAAAAAACTTGGAAGCTTTGATCGAATATCTAGCAAAGGATATTTCACTGTGTCCAACTGGAGAGAAATCTCGATAGCCCTTGTTGCACAAAAGAATAATGTACAGCATACAAAATTCACAACAAGTTGAAAACAGAGATACTGTTGTTGTTTTAACTGCATATTAAACATGCTGTTTATTAGCAGGAATTCACACTAAGAACATTCAAAGAACAGGCAGCTAACCCAAACACCTATTTTGATTTTTTTTCAGAAGGCATTATCCTGTGAAGTCCTATAGCATGGACTTTCAGGTCTGTGGAATTCCAATCCATCAATATCATCATATTCAGATGTGTAAAGTGACTTGTAGGGTTTTAACCACCTGATAACAGAATATTTCCATGGGAAATCACAAAGTTAATACAGTTTTACCTCTCTTCATTATTGTTTAGCATTGTTGCAAACTTTATGATGAAGAATTGAAAAGACAACAGAAACGCCATGAAAACCACACCAGACCCATATTTTGGATCTATCAAGCACACTTAGGAGATGTTACATAAAAGGAAAAATAACATGTTCGAAATAACAGACCAGATTCAAAACCAGTTAAGACATACTCAAACCCCCATAATATCAAGTCTAAGACGAAATGCATCATCAATAACAACAACAAAAAAAAGCTTGCCAGGCACTAACACACAAGCAAAATCATAGCTCAGGTAGCACATCAAGTTTAAAAAATTCGGTGGCAGCATTTACTAAGTTATTATTTTATGCAGGAGAAATAATGTATATTATGTTAAATATATTTTAAATATCATCTCACAAAATTATGTTTTTCTCTCATAACAAAATTGAAGTACAAGTAAAAGACATGGGTCATCTTTACACATTTGCTGACCAGCTATTTTTTTTTTTTTACTTTTCTAGAAAGTATATGAGATACTAATAGTTTAGAAAGTTTTAAGATCACTTTCCATTTTCCTGGATGAATTGCACCATACTGCTCACCAACACATGAATGAACAAAAATTGGAACTTCTGTTTCAGGATCTAGGTTCTAGCACTATACCTACAATTACTGGCAATAAAAAAAAAAAATCGGCTTGAGCAATAAATGATTTTTTTAAACTCGAACAAATTATTTCTTGCAAGGTTGTTGCATTGTGTTTCATGTATTTTGGTTATCATGTTCTGTACAGTTGAGTTTGACAAATGGTTCACTCCTGTACCCCTGCTTTATCCTAACAGTATTACCCTTGTCTATCCTTCTTAGGTCTGCCCCTTGACTCAGCAGAAGAGCTGAGTCATTCCCTTATCTCCTCCCTGCTGCCTTGTCCATTACCCGGCGTCCCAACCCAACAATCTGTAAGCTTCCATCAAGGGCGTCAAGTGATTGGGTAAGGGCCAGGGGCCCCTCCTCTAGCTTCCTCTGATACATAATTGTCCCTGCCTTTCATCCCAAGAGTCACTCCCCAAGTTTTCCCCACTGGTTGTTAGATAATCTCTTCCTCTTTCCACACCCCCGTTTATAAGTTGTTGCTGAATCCATTTCAGGGCTCTCGTCTGTTGGTTTTCTTTGGAAGCAGTTGGGACTCCAGAGAGCTCTCAATACATTTCTGAATTATAAACCCCAGAGGAGAGTCAGCCTCCTTTCTTCAGTGGTTGCGATCCATCACTCCTTTGGAGGCACACCTGGAAACCTGCGGGATCACATATGAGTGCCTACTGCCGCCTGTCGCGCCCATCTAGCTGGGCCACTCAGACAGACTCTGAGTGTGTGTGACAGCACAAGGTTATATGTATGCCATGGCTTGTAAATGTTCTTGTATAAAGGACAAGCTCTTCTGAACACAAGCATTTTCCCATTCATCATCTATACACATCACATCATGTTTTAGCCAAATTCATATTACAATCCAATTAAAAATCAAAGTTTTAAAAAGTGATCATTAAAGAATCTAAGTGTCTGAGTGATATGTTTCTGTCTCTGCCTATGTCTATATTTCATTTAACATAAAGTACCTGGGATAAAAAATGTCTGTAACTGCTATGATGAGCATACTTAGACCCTAAGATTTTACAGAAAGAGAAACTGAACAATACTCTTACTTAGATCTTATATGGAATTTGTTAATACGCTGTTAAAAGAGGTCTAAATCATTATCATTTGCAAATCAAGATACATTGACATAAAGAAGATTGCCTAAATTCACTGGCTACCTCAAAAAATGAGCTGAGAGCAGACCAGACCTGCTCCCTGTGCCAGTCATTGCTTATGAAACTACAGGTCCTAAGGAGGGATGGCTGCATTCAGGATGTGTCTGTGGTCTTAAGCAATGCAGAAGCATATCCCTGTCATTTAACTTAATGCAGGACACATAGCAGGAATCCCTGTCACCAAATGCAAGTGAAACTGCATCCCTCTGCCATTATTATGCACTTTAGGAGAGCAAGCCAAGGTATTCTGGTAAAGTTATATCAGTTGAAAAACTGTGTCTAGAACAGGATATTGTTTTTTTACTTTTTCTATAAAAATGCAATGCTTCAGCCAGCTTTCAGATGTGGATGAATCCTTTGAAGTCTGACCTTAAGTATGGAAGCAGAGGCGCTCTGTCATAGTATACACAATGGGGAAAAGCTAAACTATCTAACTGACCTAGTGACAGCAGAGCTATGGGACCTCTAACAATTCCAAGAGATAAAACAAATTATAAAAAAGTCACCATTGTTCTCGGTTTGTTGATGATGTAAACACAAAACCCCCCATCTGTAAACACAGAGAAAGGATTTCCCGCAAGTTAGGTGGGGTATTCAAAGCTTGCATCTGAAACAAATTGAGCCAAAAATGGAAAGATTCTTAGGACCTTTAGACTCTTATACAAGGGGATGTGCCTGTGTCTCTATGTGCACATGTGAGTAAAATCCTAAGTGCTTCTTACCTCTTAATTGTTGCAGAGGTTATAGAAGTGTTTGCACAACAACAGTTTCCTGTTACTAATATTTATGTATTTTCTTTTTGAAAGAATTAAACTCTGGAGCAGGTTTTACTGCCTGAATCATTGAATCTACTGTCGATTGTCTTACTAGACATCAGTAAATTATATTTCTGATACTAGAATGTAAGAACATATTCATGTTGATATTTTAACTAGCATACACTGTGGTCTCAAAAGAGAACCCTGTAACAATTCATACAACAATGAAACCCTCAGATCATCAAGAGCTGGTCTGTGCAGACTTGGCAATGATTAAATGCAGTTCATGTGTGTGAAAAATGCATATTATATGGCTCTACGCAGATATTTACTACATGTATTATGCTAGGTTGGAAAGTTATGTTGTATTAACATTTTAATAATATAGTAAATGTAGTTTTGTAAGCTTTAGCAGTTAAAATAGAAATTATGTGTGTATTCTTTTAATTAGCTGGGGAAAAGGAGAAGATAATAAAAAAATTCTTTGCACAGAGATAATAATTACAGAAACCCATAAATTTTCCAGAGGAGAGGAGTTTATGGTTTTCCTTATCAACAGAAACGAACTTTTTCAAGCTGGACTTAGACTGGAAGGCGCCTGGGGATTATAGAAATTTTTTTACACGTACCAGATGGATTTCTTGTTTTAAATAAAATATATGCATATTCATAAAGTGTTTTGTATATGCAACAGATTACCCTTTTTAAGGAGTAAAATTTCTTTTAACAGGGTCCCCCCCTTTTCCTGGCTTACTTTCGTCCAGAGAGGGGTACCCAGCCCGGGCTGTAACTCTTTGCTGTTATTGTCTCATTAATTGTCCTAACTCTAATTGTGTAACTTTTATTACTACATTTGTATTATTTTTTTATAACTATTTTATTTTTATTAAACTTTCTAAATTTTTGAAACAAGTGATTGGCGTTTATAACAAATGGTAGCAGAGGATGGTTACTAACACCTCTCTGCCGGTGCCTTAGGAGAGTCAGAGTGAGGGAGACGCGTCCTGCCCCGATTAGGCAGCCTCGCTCTGCTCCCCTGGTGCTGCCGACAGATGCAGGTTACGATCCGATGGACAAAAGAGACAATAAAGCAAAGAAAAGGGAAAGGATTCCCTAAAACCGCAGTAATTAGCCCCTAAGACCAAAGTGTACACCAAGAACAAAGACCCAAGGACAAGGGATAGGTAAGTATTTGTTGGGATGGGGTGGATAAGGGGGGATGAATGTGTGTGAATGAGAGGCGGGCTGGGTACCCCAGACCTGCTAAGTGAGTGCGGTAGTCTCCTATGCTGCGTTTCCGTCTTTTTCGCGAGAAAAGCAGCCAGTACAGAGACAAAGCGAATTATAAAAGAGTGAGAGAATCCCCCCGGGGAGGTTGAATTGAATGGGCTGGGTTGAGATATTAATCTTCAAGAGCACCCAGGGTTGTTGCTGGGTTGAGATATTAATCTTCAAGAGCACCCAGGGTTGAATAAAAGTCTGCTGGGTTGAGATATTAGTTTTCGAGAGCACCCAGGACTGAGTAAAATTTTGCCGGAGTGAGGGTACACCCGAGAGAATCTGGGGTTGGTAACAATGCAGCCGGATTGAGGGGTATCCAAGAACACCGGGACTGGCCAGGGACACATAAAGGTGTAATAGGTGTGTTGAAAAATAAAAGGTACCTTGTTGTTGTGGTTGTTTTGTTGTGTGTGTGAGTAAGTGAAAAATAAACTTGAGCGAATGGGGACGAATGAAAGTATACGTAATGCAGATTGTTTATTTTAAGCTTTGTTGTAGTTCCTTGGAGGAAAGTGTGTTGTGTTGAGGGGTGGTGAGAGAAAAAGGAGGTTTTTTTTGAGAGTGTAGTCGAGGAAAAAGTGGTATTTGAGTAGGGGGAGGAAGGTGGAACAGAGGCAGGGGATGAGTAGATAAAATCTTGAAAAATGGGACAGAAATCCAGTAAGAAATTATCAACAGAGATACCCCAAGATAGTCCCCTGGGAGTTATGTTAGTCAACAGGGAAAAAAAAACCCTTGTATAAGAAAAAAAGAACAAAGTAAAGATGATACAATTTTGTATGCCTGAATGGCCAACAAAGGAAATAAGATCTGACCATGTTTATTGGCCTAGATATGGTTCTTTTGAGAAATGGATTTGTCAGGCTCTAAATGTATTTGTCAACTCAAAGGAATCGTTTAATTCAGAAGTAAGAGAATATGCCACGTGTTGGACAGGGGATTTTAGGAAAATAAAAATCTTTAATGTATCAGAAATCCCCGAAACAAAACAAGAAAGGAAAAAAGGGAAAGAGAAGGGAGGGGAGCAAGAGGAAAAAAGAGGAAAAGAAAAAGAATGGGATCCTTTAGAAATGTTACCTCCTCCCTTCCCATTCGCGCCTGCACCGCCTGCGGCCCCAGCACCGGTTTCGGGTCCCAGCGAGCTGCTCCCCTCAGCTCCGCCGGTCCTGGTGCCGGTGCCTGTCCCGGTGCCTGCGCCCACCCCGGGCTCTGGCTCGCCGCGTGTTCCTGCCCCGGTTCCCGCTGCCCGCGGCGGCGGCTCTGCAGGCTCCCGCCCCGCTGCCCGCTGCCCGCAGCAACCCCCCTGGTCCCTGTTTCGCCGCCTGCCGCGTCGGTACCGGCCCCCGCCTCGCTGCTCGCGGCTGCCTGACCGACCCCCTCCCCCATCCTGCCCGGTTTGTCCGCGGCTGGTCCGCTGGCCGCGCCCGGCGGGCTCCCGTTAGTCCCGGCTGTCCCGTCTCTGGCCGCTTCTCCCGCAGCGGTTTTCTCGGCCCCATCCCCCGCGGCTTTGCCCATTCTGGCTACACTGGGCGCTGCCGCCGCTGCCCTGCCTCCGCCGGGAGCGGCCGGCTCAGCCGCCATGAGCCACGTGGAGGCTGACCGCACTCCCATCCGGTATCCCCCGGAAATGCTTCCCCCTTCAGCAGCTCCGGCAGCAAACCCCGCCCGTGCTCCGCCTCTGGAGGACCTGGCCTCTATGGTATGTCCTCCTCACACCGCCCTTCCTGCCCGGAGCTCCGTTCCCTTGGAAACCGCAGCTCCGGTTCCAAGGAATTCCCTGTCCCGAGAAGATGCTCCTTATAAAAATACTAGAGGTGCAGTTAGGAGGCAGCTTTCTCCTGATTTTTCCTCACCACACGAAAATAAAGCTGCAGAAAAACATTGGAATAAAGAAATTGGTCTATTTCCACTAAGAGAGGTCCCGATAGGAGGGGGTGGGATTGGATTTGTGAATGCTCCCCTGACTTCTTCCGAAGTCAGAAATTTTAAAAAAGAAATCAAAGGGATTTTAGAGGATCCCATCGGCACAGCTGAACAACTTGACCAATTTTTAGGTCCAAACGTTTATACCTGGGAAGAAATGCAGTCTATAATGAAGATACTATTTTCTCAGGAAGAAAGGGAAATTATAAGAGTTGCAGGCATAAAAGCCTGGAATAAAGAACATCCACAGGGGCCCTCTGGAGAAGACATAATGCCAACTGAACCTCCGGGGTGGAGTCAAAATAGTGAGGAGGGGAGAAAACTTATGAATGACTATCACAATACAATAATCAAGGGAATAAAACGGGCGGCACCTCGAGGGCAAAATGCTAAAAAGGCTTTTAAGACACAGCAGGGGAAAGAAGAGACTATTAGCATGGGGGGTGATGGGAGGACAGTTATCTCCAGGTAGTTTAGAGAATACAAACAGAGCAATTAGCTAATTAGCATTTCAATATTGGTACTCAGCTACAGTTAGTAGTTGTTTCAGTGTTGCCATGGGAACTAGGAAGGCCCTGCCCAGGAGTATCAGGAACTTTGTTCATTACAATGACCATCAAATTTCCAGCACCATGATTCATCAAATCTCATTGTGAGTTGAATGTTTCCATTAGGATCCCAAGTTTCTACTAGGAGAGATGTCTGGACCGCTGGATCTTTTCTGCTCAGAGTACCAAATCAAAAAGTTCTGATTCAAAACCAGACATCTGACACAGAGAAATGCTCATAAGACTTTGCCTCTTGTTGAAGGATGGAAAAATAATGGTCAAAGTCTCAAGTTCTGATGAAAAGCTCCAATACCAGGTTTGTTTAGCATTTCTGTAGTTATGATCATGCTGAAAAATATTTTGCTAAAGAAAGATATTTTGTTAAACAAAACTAAAAATCATACATTTCCCATCCACATAGAGATGGAGAGAAACGCTCTTTAAACCCTAATATAGTTCCAATCAGTGTTGCAGCATTGTGAACATGTGAATCTCACAATGAAAGAAAAGCTCTAATTTATAGCTCAAACAGAAGTCCTTGGCTGCTTTTGGATTTAACAAACTAATTGATTTATTTAACTAGTTGATTTGAATATCAATTCAACTTTTTTTTTTCCTTTTAAATAAAATAACCTTTTGCTCTACGGGGGAAGAAACAAAAGCAGGAATTTTCCTTAACTCCTGAAAGGATAGAAGTTAATAACATGACCTGACAAATCTACTTCTTCAGGAGTCAGCATTTGCCTGAAACTTGTCTCACTAATTTCTTTGCTGACAAAATACCACACCCTCACAGTTATGTTAAGTGATTAGCGAAACATATGTTTTAACTGAGGGAAATACTCCTTTTTCCCACTTGTTATTTCATTAAGTCTGCAACTGCTGTCAGCTGAGCTGTTTTCACTTGTTTAACACCTGCTGAATCTGCCTTCAAACTGAATGGCACAGTCCTGAAAGACAATGCTCATCTCTGAACTATCCCATGTGAATTCTCTGTGGTCAAGGAAAAAACTAGATTAGATAAGGCTCCAGATCCATTTGCAAGGACCGTAGGAACAAAACAGCTGCTCTGGCTTAGGAATTATCAGTTTCCTGGGCATCTCCAGAGTTCATGACAATGAACGAGGAACAATACAATCTTAATTACCCTGGTCCCAATGTGTCTGAATAGGTTTTTAAAGAACTATGTGACAGCAAATAGCACAATTAACACATATATAGTGTTCAATAATGAGTGCTTCCATCTACTGAGACATGCTTTAGCAAAGAGCAGCAGATTATATCAGATACATCACAGGACCCTTGTCTGCCTCTCAATCACTCACAAATCACAATTATTTATAGTTATGCCCCATAGAACTCTGGTATGTTCATGTCCTTTCCTCATCTTAAAACATATTAGAGAAAAACTGAAAAACACTGTAAAGTGTTTTTTGCTGATAGAGCTGTTCATTATGTTTCCACACATTGGGGCTAGGTGGATACACAGAATGACAGAAAAACTTAGAATCATAGAATCACAGAATATGCTGAGTTGGAAGGGAACCATCATGGTCATTGAGTCCAACTCCTGTCCCATGCTGAAGACAGAGGCAAAGAATGCATTAAACACTTCTGTTTGTCCCTGTTTGTGAGATGACCATCCTTATCCTGCAATGGGTTATTGTCTTTTGCCGTTAACATATTTGAAAAAAAACCTCTTTTTATTGCTCCTCCACAGCTCTTGCCAGCTTCATCTCTAACTGAGCCTTGGCCAAATAATTTTTCTCCTAATTCTGGCAAATAACATCCCCGTATTCTTCCCAAGTCACCTGACCTTGCTTCCACTGGACATAACCTTCCTTTTCCATCTTATTTTCAAGAGAAGATCCTTGTTCAGCCAAGCCGTCCTTCTGCCTTGTCTACTTTACTTGTGATATTTAGGAATAAACCATCTTTTTATAGCACAAAACTACTCAGAGCTGCCACAGAATGATTTTTTTTTTTCTGAGGGCAAAGAAAAAGGACCAGAATTAATTTTTCAAATTACTATGATGAAATACTTCTATGGCATTTTTGCACTCATACCATTCTGGCACTAGGACAGAATTTTTAGTTCAGACTAAGTAATGTTTGTCACACAGCCAATCTTTGGAAAATAAGAAATTCTGTTTTCCCTGTAACAGTATCTTTCTTCCCATACTCCACAGTGAGTGTAAAGCTCACAGTAAAACAAGCTCAGATGGGATCAGGATAAAACGTATGAATGAAAAGGATTGGGAGCATTCATACAAAAAGCTCTGTAAACAGATTTTAGAGACTTTAAATAGCAATAGGATCTAGCTGACCACTAGGAGCCAACTACTCTTGCTTAGAAGTAGTAACCTACTTGATTATCTCATCAGCTAAGCGATTTACACATAAAGCATGGATTTATACACCTAGAGAAATGTATCATCTCCAGAAAAACAGTGCATTCCAATAAAGTTTACATGTAATCTAAATATTCCTTCCAGGAAATCAAGACTTGTATGCACATGAGATAAATACTTACCTAGGGTGGGAAAGGTCTGTCTGTTGTGGCAGTGGATAACTTCTTGGTGTCTGCCAAAGCTTGAGTTCTCTTCATGTTTCAGGAAATTCACATTACCAGTGTCAGGAAGGTCAGACAGCCAACTATGTAGAAAGTGTGTGGAAGGACTAGTCTAGAAGCCAATGACCTGTCATATTTTTAGTCCAACAACAACTTCAAAGATACAGTGTTCACTAGAAATATGTCATTGACTCAGAAATAGTCATCCAGATGAAATAGAGATTTTTGGAGTTCACTTGAATTAACAAAATAAATTAATTTTAACCTTTTACTTGAGAAACCTCTGCCATGCTACAAAGGGCATAGGAAAATGCAAATCTCTGAAGCTTCTTGCATAAAGGACAATGCCAGAGAAGACCAGGAGATGCAAAGAACCCAGATAAAGGGGCTCCTCTGTCTCCAAGCTTATCAAGACCCGACAGATACGGGTAGTTGTTGCCAACACAAGTGGAGAGTAACTTGTGAATCAGGATTGTAATGAACAAAGTTCCCAGGTGTTCCCTGGGGACTCGGACAGGACCTTCTTAGTTCCCATGGCAACACTGGAATGGCTGCTGGCTCTAGCTGAGTACCAATATTGAAATGTTAATTAGCTAATTGCTCTGTTTTTTTCTCTAAACTACTTGGAGATAACCTGGCTCTCTCATCCAAGCTGACAGTCTGGGATTAAAATGCAAATAAAAAAGGTCTTGGGATCATGTGAGTATTTTTAGGGGATAAAGACACCCCTAAATAAAGAACTAAATCCAATAGAAGGGGGCTAGACAAATACCCTAGCTGAGGAAGAGGACAAACACATCCCCTAATCAACTTTTGCCCACCGCCATCACCTAAAAACATCTAGACTAGAGTAGGCTGTGGGAAGTGGAGATGGAAAGACAGAACTTCTGAAGGCTGCCACAAGGGAAGGAGAGGGGACAGCTGCTGCTCTGGACTTCAGCAACAGACTCTGCACGTCTCCTCACCCTTCGACTGTTGGTGTGCCACAAGGAAAGAAGGGACAGCTGCTGCTCTGGACTTCAGCGACAGACTCTGCATGCTTCCTTCCCTTCCAGCTACCTGGGAAAGCTACAACAGCAGGGACGAGCTCCGTGTCGGGCCCCCTGCCCAGCTAATCTTTTTAATAAAGAGCTGAACAATAATAAAGGCATTAGCCCTGTTCATTTCAAGAATGACCTGTAAAGCCTGGCTTCAGACTCAATCAAAAACAAATTATTTTACAGAGCTGGCATTCTCTAAATCAAAGAAGTCTATTGATTGTCAAAATGCTTGAGTTTTTTTTAAATCTCTATACCCCAAGGTTCATAAACAGAGAAAAATCTTCCTCTGTGGTATACCAGTGTTTGGTCTGCATATGGAAAATTCACCTACAATAATGAGATATATAGAAAAGACCAAGATGTAATACAGTGCCACATCCCCAAGACTGAAAGACCAAGATTCCAGAAGCGAAAAAAAACCAAAACCATGTTCCCTTTGATTGCTGCTGGATGTGTTTTGCAGAAGCTCAGGAGAGCAAGTAACCTTGCAAAGGGAGTAGGAGAAAAGCAAGCCTGGTAATTCAGAAAGGAGAACTAAGTAAAATGAGATAAAATCAAAAACTGAGACATGTATTGTACTCACATATTGATACTAATTTCAGCTTTTCATCAGTATACATTTTTTTTCATATAAGATATGTCTTAGGAATGCTACATGTCTTCTTGGCTCAGTGTACTGTTTATTATAGTTTAATCAGATTTCACAAGTATTACTACATTTAATGTTATTTTTCTGCACATTCATGAATAGTTTGTAATACAGATCTTGCAACAAGGTTGACGTTTTCATGTTATTTCAGTGTCTTTGAATATGTTATGATGATGAAATAAAAGGGGGATCAGTGATTCAAAACAGTAAGATGAAAATGTCTTTTATTCATCAGATAGCAATACCAAAAAATTAACTTATCTTATAAAAATCTTGTCGCAGGCTTTCATAGCACTATGTAGATTCAAGTGACTACTTTGGTATATATGTGAAGAAGTTGTTGGCCTTTGCATCATCATTCATTACCCCTTCCTGCTCCCCACCCTTTCTTTTTCATGGCATTAGAGTTATCAGGAAAAAAGGTTAAAAAATTACCTTCCTCACATGCATAGCCACTTGCCCAGGTGTGATATTAAGCTTCACAGTAAAAACTGATAGCACTGCCAAGCCAGAGAAATTAATGACCACTGATACGCTGGAGGCTCCTGTGAATATTGTAAACATACATATTGACAGTGTATTAGTGGAAAGCTGAGAATTACGTGTGCTCTTTGATGCTTTCAAAGATATCACTCACCCTTCTCTGTAAGTGTGTCTTTAGAACTGTCACCTGAACAACACTCTTTTCAGAGATTCAGAGTGAACTCGGCAGAAAGGAAGAGATAAGCATCATGATTTGGGACAGAGTGGGACACTGTTTCTTCTAGTGTGTACTTAGAGAAATGGGGAACTGACAATAGGTTGTGTGCAGTACAGCTGAACAGAAGCCATGATGCCAGCAAGGTAGTAGGCAAGGCAATTAATCCATGAAACAAAAAAAGGCTGGAAAAATGTGTTAGTTCCATTAACTTATTTAAACTTCCCTACCCTCCTACACTGAAGTTGAATATCACTGTATTAATTTCTATTTACTGGATTTGACCCTATGCATTCATTTTGTCCTCTGCTTGTGCTTCAGGTTGATTCTTCAGTGTTTTCCAGAGTCTTCTAGTTCCCCATATTTCTTGAGGGGTTTCTGAGACGCAGTGTGTTTGACATTCTCGTGTTTGTGTTACTGAGACTGCTAATGTCCACTTACTAAGGTATCATCAAACTTTCCATAAAAACACCAGATCATTGTAATTCTTATCCAAACTCTACTTCTGAAATATTTGGCAAAACGAGATTTAATCCCATGTATTCCTTCATCTGTATAATGGTGACTGTTTATACAACTGCAGATCAGTTAAAATAATGCAGGTTCTCTCCAAGCTTCTCAGATTATGACTCCATCCAACATGATATATGGCAGATGAAGCACCAAGAGCTTTGGTTTGTGAACTCCTTATGAATTCAGCATGACCACATAAAATTCTTCAGATCAGTGTTTAAACAGCACAAAACAAATTTTGCAATGCAGAATCATCCATACTGATTTTGGCAGAAGAAAATCTGTAATATTATTTGAGTAAAATTTCAATCATAAAAGCACCATTTAATGTCAGATAATTTACAATAAAGCATTTTAATCTGAATGTAAGACACTGTAAAATTAATCAACTCAGAGTAACCCACAACAGTTTTCAAATGTAGCCATAATCCAATGACCAAGCACACTTTGAGATTTATTTGTCCCTAACCCTTTGTAGCCCTGTAACAACTTTATTAGTTTTGTACTAGTACATATTTCTAAGTGTTATAAACGCCAATCACTCATTTTAAAAATTTATAAAAGTTTACTAAAAATAAAATGGAAAAAAATAATACAAGTATAGTAATAAAGATTAAACAATTAGAGTTAGGACAATTAAAGAGACAATAACAGCAAAAAGTTACAGCCCGGGCTGGGTACCTCTCTCTGGACAAAAGTGAGCCAGGAGAAGGACCCCGATAAAAAAGAATTCCCTCCTTAAGAGGGGTAACCTGTTGCATACACAAATCACTTCATGAATATGCATATATTTATTTAAAACAAGAAGTTCTTACGGTACTTGTTGAGGAATTCCTGTTAATCCCAGGCGCCTTGAAGTCTAAGTCGAGTTTGGAGAAGTTCGGTTTTTTGTTGATAAGGAAAGCCATAAATTCCTCTCCTCTGGAAGATTTAGGGGTTTTTGTAATTGTTATCTCTGTGTGAAGAATTTCTTGATTATCTTCTTCTTCTCTTGAGCAAAAAGAATACCACACATTTTCTATTTTAACTACTGAAGCTTAATTTCAATTACAAAACTACATTTACTATATTATTAAAATGTTACTACAGCATAACTTTCCAACCTAGCATAATACATATCGTGAATATCTGCGTAGAGCCATACATTCTGCATTTTTCACAATCCTTCCTCTTTCTTTTTATAATTATTTTGGCTCGAGCAATATTTACTGCTTTCTAGTCTTCACTTTTCGTTCATTTTCTTCATAAATCAATCTAGCCTCTTGAAAGGGGTCTTCTATATTATTTTGTTTCTTTAATACCATAATCTTTTGCACCGTTTTTGTTGTATTCAATTTTTGATCCATGGTCACTAATTGCATGCCTTGAACTACACTGGTGATGAGTCGAATGAAACAGGGGATCAAACAAGGAAGGAATATTAGACCAGCTGTAGCGCATAACAGGAAGAAGCCTAGCTTTTTCCACCATTCTATTTCCAACACGTTATCCCACCAGCTAGTATTCAGCATTGGTATACAAATTGTCAAGTGAGATTGGTACAGGTTTAGGTGGGGGTGCTGGCTTAGCTTTTTTGTTTATCAATTGCTATTTTACCAGATCCTGTGCTTTATTCCCAATAGCGTATGTGAAACAAATCCATTTTTCCCCTTTTGGGCATTCACTTCTCGCCCTGTTACCACTTATTCCTAAATTCTCAGTAATCCAGTACTTTTGTCCACTGTGCATGCAGTTTCCTAATTTGGATGGGTTATAACAGTGACTGTTGACATGAGTGTGCGAGATAAAAAAAGGAGCCTCGGTGTCTTTCCATATACAGCTTCTGGTAACACCTGTAGCATGGCTTTGTCAATATCCCAAAAGGGAAAAGACAGAAAATGAGTGACAGAAAAAGGAGAGGTCCAGTATGGCTTATACTCCCACCTCCCATGCCTATGGGGTTGCAACTCACAGCAGGTGTATGTGATCTTCTTGGTGGCGATTATAGAGGCCAATGTGGTCTTGCCCTCTCTTCTTTTGTCACTTTCTCTTAGCTAATTTCCAGGCAAATAGTTTTTGACACTCCTTAACGGTGGTCTCCCACTGTTCCTCAGCTATTTCCCATTCAACAGGCACTAATAATTCCCATCCACAAAATAAAGTTATTATTTCAGTTGTTTCGAGCTCTGCTTGGATAGGGGATTTAGTTGACACTCGACACTTCTTGCAATGGGGGCGTCGCTTGTGTGAACTACAATACCAATTATTCCCACAATTCAAACATTTACATTTAACCCAACTAACATGCCCAGTATTTGGGTGAATCAAACAGGGTATATTACGTGGCACTGATTGAGGTTGTAATCCGCCCTCCTCTTTGTATAAATCACAGGCTAAGGCCAAAATACAGGAGTTTTTTTTTTTGTCCGAAACAGTCCTGATCCTCCTGTCTGTGGTGGCAGTATTCCTTCCCAAGGAGGGTACCGGAGGCACCTCAAAGTTTGTCCAGGCAGTATTTGAAACTACTGATGTAACTCGGTCTTACTTCCCAGTCAGGTGTGATCCTGTGTATATTTCTTGGATCATTCAGGTCTTCCCAGTTCATTACCACCCATTCCCCGTTTAAGAGTCAATTTTATATCACCCGGTTCAGATGTTATTGTCCACTCCTTAGGTTCTTCCACAGGTCCTTTGATTCTGCTGGCGTGGATCCACCCTCGTTCTCTGGTCCGCATCGCAGCCTTGGTCGTCAGCAATACCTGAAAAGGACCTTCCCATTGTGGAGTTAAAGATTGTTCTTTCCATGTTTTTACCAACACCCATTCTCCTGGGTGAATATTAGGGATTTTAAAGTCTAAAGGTGTGGTTTGGGGGATTATTCCTTTTAACTTCCAATTTTTAAGAGTTTTTGCAATGGTGGTCACATATTTTTTAACATTTTCTTCCCCTACCTCATGGGTAGCATTTTCATGTAGAGTAGTCAAAAAAGGTAATCCAAACATCATTTCATAAGGTGACACTCCCAGGTCTGACCTGGGTTGTGTTCGAATCCTCAGTAAGGCTAAAGGTAGTCATTGTACCCATGACATTCGGGTTTCAACTATTAATTTAGTTAAAGTTCTTTTTAAAGTTTGGTTCATTCTCTCTACTCGGCCAGAACTCTGTGGATGCCATGGGGTGTGTAATTCCCATTTTATCCCCAAGGTCTGAATTAATTGTTGTAACACTTTTGATGTAAAATGTGTTCCTCTGTCTGAGTCTATCCTATTAACTATTCCATATCTTGGAATAATCTGTTCCAAAAGGGTTTTACTTACCACGTTGGCTGTAGCCGTGGCAGTGGGAACTGCTTCCACCCAATGAGTTAGATGGTCTGTTATTACTAATAAATACTTCCATCTTTGATCTTGAGGGAGTTCAGTAAAATCTACTTGAATACTTTGAAATGGCCTTAGAGCTAATTCCCGACCTCCCAATGTGGTTTTTCTCATTACCTTTTGATTTATCCTTTGGCAAGTTATACATTTTTCAGTAACCTTCTTTGCTATCCCAAAAATCCCAATATACCCATAGTTCCTTAGAAAGTGATCACACAGAGCCTGAGTACCCCAGTGAGTTTTTTGATGCATGTCTTCTAATATCTTTCTAGTAAGTATTTTATTAAGTAATTGTCTTCCATCAGGAAGTTTCCATTTCCCTGATTCATCTTGTAAACCTCCTATTTTTTTAATTCTTTTTCCTCTGCTTCACTAAATTTTGGAATTTCCAATTTCTCCTCATTTGGAGTTAATATTAGCATAACTCTTTCAGTTCCATTTTCTGCTGCATCCTTAGCTTCCTGGTCTGCCAAATTATTTCCTCTTACTTCTGGAGTCACTCCCTTTTGGTGACTTTTAATATGTACTACAGCTATTTCTTCTGGTAATCTTAATGCTTCTAAAACCTCTAAAATGAGCCCCTCATGTACTAATCCTTTTCCCCTTGAATTAAGCAATCCTCTTTCTTCCCAAATTTTTCCAAAGGTATGTACTACTCCAAAGGCATACCTTGAATCAGTATATATAGTTCCCTTCTTGTGTGCTAAATATTCCAGTGCCCTTTTTAGAGCATATAATTCACAGGTTTGAGCTGACCAGTTTGAAGGTAATTTCCCCTTTTCAATGGTTTGCATGTTTTTCCCATCAACTACTGCATACCCTGACATTCTTTTTCTGGTACTGGATAATTTCTAGACAATCATGTATTAGGTTTTCTGTTGGTACACTATAACCTTTTGGAATATTTAACAAACAGGTTCTTTCTCCTCCGGTATCTACTACAAATTCCAATTCTTCTTCTTGGGGACCTACTTTTAAAGTTATCACAGGCTCTAGATGGTATCTGTCCCCTAGAAAATAGAGCCTTGGACACCCCTATTCTTCCTCTTTGCTCACCTCTCAGAAGATTTTCAGATCTGTTGCTCTCTTAGGACAATCTCTCTTATAATGTCCTTTGTTCTTACAGTAAAAGCAGACATTCCTGGAATGCTCCTGAGATTTGGTTTGTATTGGGGTTTTATTTTTTTTTTTGTTCCCCTGTCTCTACTACTGTCATATCTAGGAGTAGTGTTTGTGTGTTTTTGATTTTTTTCTTGTAATTGTTTTCTCACATGGTGACTGCCACAATCCTTGCTTTTAGTTTGGCTTTGGCCATAGACTTTCTGAGCCTCCTTTAATAAATCATCTAATAATTTGTCATTCTGATCTTCAATTTTTTTCCATTATCTGGCCAAGCACAAAGTTAATCTTTAACAAAGCTTTTTTCACATCAATCTCAGGATCCATTCTGGAATGTTGCCTTATATTTCTCCCAAGTCTGTCCAAACATTCAGTTGGAGTCTCTTCTTTCTTTTGCTGTGCTTCAAAAGCCTTTTTAGCATTTTGCCCTCGAGGTGCCGCCCGTTTTATTCCCTTGATTATTGTATTGCGATAGTCATTCATAAGTTTTCTCCCCTCCTCACTATTTTGACTCCACCCCGGAGGTTCAGTTGGCATTATGTCTTCTCCAGAGGGCCCCTGTGGATGTTCTTTATTCCAGGCTTTTATGCCTGCAACTCTTATAATTTCCCTTTCTTCCTGAGAAAATAGTATCTTCATTATAGACTGCATTTCTTCCCAGGTATAAACGTTTGGACCTAAAAATTGGTCAAGTTGTTCAGCTGTGCCGATGGGATCCTCTAAAATCCCTTTGATTTCTTTTTTTAAAATTTCTGACTTCGGAAGAAGTCAGGGGAGCATTCACAAATCCAATCCCACCCCCTCCTATCGGGACCTCTCTTAGTGGAAATAGACCAATTTCTTTATTCCAATGTTTTTCTGCAGCTTTATTTTCGTGTGGTGAGGAAAAACCAGGAGAAAGCTGCCTCTTAACTGCACCGCTAGTATTTTTATAAGGAGCATCTTCCAGGGACAGGGAGTTCCTTGGAGCCGGAGCTGCGGTTTCCAAGGGAACGGAGCTCCGGGCAGGAAGGGCGGTGTGAGGAGGACATACCATAGAGGCCAGGTCCTCCAGAGGCGGAGCACGGGCGGGGTTTGCTGCCGGAGCTGCTGAAGGGGGAGCATGTCCGGGAAGTGCCCGGCAGTGCGGTCAGCCTCCACGTGGCTCACGGCGGCTGAGCCGGCCGCTCCCGGCGGAGGCAGGGCAGCGGCGGCAGCGCCCAGTGTAGCCGGAATGGGCAAAGCCGCGGGGGATGGGGCCGAGAAAACCGCTGCGGGAGAAGCGGCCAGAGACGGGACAGCCGGGACTAACGGGAGCCCGCCGGGCGCGGCCAGCGGACCAGCCGCGGGCAAACCGGGCAGGATGGGGAGGGGGCCGGTCGGGCAGCCGCGAGCAGCGAGGCGGGGGCCGGTACCGAAGCGGCAGGCGGTGAAACAGGGACCGGGAGGGCCGCCGCGGGCAGCGGGACGGGAACCCGCAGAGCCGCCGCCGCGGGCACGGGAACCGGGGCAGGAACACGCGGCGAGCCAGAGCCCGGGGTGGGCGCAGGCACCGGGACAGGCACCGGCACCAGGACCGGCGGAGCTGAGGGGAGCAGCTCGCTGGGACCCGAAACCGGTGCTGGGGCCGCAGGCGGTGCAGGCGCGAATGGGAAGGGAGGAGGTAACATTTCTAAAGGATCCCATTCTTTTTCTTTTCCTCTTTTTTCCTCTTGCTCCCCTCCCTTCTCTTTCCCTCTTTTCTTTTCTTGTTTTGTTTCGGGGATTTCTGATACCGTAAAGATTTTTACTTTCCTAAAATCCCCTGTCCAACACGTGGCATATTCTCTTTCTTCTGAATTAAACGGTTCCTTTGAGTTTACAAATACATTTAAAGCCTGACAAATCCATTTCTCAAAAGAACCATATCTAGGCCAATAAACGTGGTCAGATCTTATTTCCTTTGTTGGCCATTCAGGCATACAAAATTGTATCATCTTTACTTTGTTCTTTTTTTCTTATACAAGGGTTTTTTTTTCCCTGTTGACTAACATAACTCCCAGGGGACTATCTTGGGGTATCTCTGTTGATAATTTCTTACTGGATTTCTGTCCCATTTTTCAAGATTTTATCTACTCATCCCCTGCCTCTGTTCCACCTTCCTCCCCCTACTCAAATACCACTTTTTCCTCGACTACACTCTCAAAAAAAACCTCCTTTTTCTCTCACCACCCCTCAACACAACACACTTTCCTCCAAGGAACTACAACAAAGCTTAAAATAAACAATCTGCATTACGTATACTTTCATTCGTCCCCATTCGCTCAAGTTTATTTTTCACTTACTCACACACACAACAAAACAACCACAACAACAAGGTACCTTTTATTTTTCAACACACCTATTACACCTTTATGTGTCCCTGGCCAGTCCCGGTGTTCTTGGATACCCCTCAATCCGGCTGCATTGTTACCAACCCCAGATTCTCTCGGGTGTACCCTCACTCCGGCAAAATTTTACTCAGTCCTGGGTGCTCTCGAAAATTAATATCTCAACCCAGCAGACTTTTATTCAACCCTGGGTGTTCTTGAATATTAATATCTCAACCCAGCAACAACCCTGGGTGTTCTTGAAGATTAATATCTCAACCCAGCAGACTTTTAATTCAACCCTGGGTGCTCTTGAGGATTAATATCTCAACCCAGCAGCAACCCTGGGTCCTCTTGAATATTAATCCCTCAACCCAGCCCATTCAATTCAACCTCCCTGGGGGGGATTCTCTCACTCTTTTATCATTCGCTTCGTCTCTGTACTGGCCGCTTTTCTCGCGAAAAAGACGGAAACGCAGCATAGGAGACTACCGCTCTCACTTAGCAGGTCTGGGGTAACCAGCCCGCCTCTCATTCACACACATTCATCCCCCCTTATCCACCCCATTCACACATTCATCCCAACAAATACTTACCTATCCGTTGTCCTTGGGTCTTTGTTCTTCGTGTACACTTTGGTCTTAGGGGCTAATTACCGCGGTTTAGAAATTCTTTCCCTTTTCTTTGCTTTATTGTCTCTTTTTGTCCATCGGATCGTAACCTGCGGTCTGTGGTCACACCAGGGGAACAGAGCGAGGCTGCCTAATCAGGGCAGGACGCGTCTTCTCACTCTAATTCTCCTACAGCACCCACAGCGAGGTATTAAGAACCATCCTCTGCTACCATTTGTTATAAACGCCAATCACTCGTTTTAAAAATTTATAAAAGTTTACTAAAAATAAAATGGAAAAAAATAATACAAGTATAGTAATAAAGATTAAACAATTAGAGTTAGGACAATTAAAGAGACAATAACAGCAAAAAGTTACAGCCCGGGCTGGGTACCTCTCTCTGGACAAAAGTGAGCCAGGAGAAGGACCCCGATAAAAAAGAATTCCCTCCTTAAGAGGGGTAACCTGTTGCATACACAAATCACTTCATGAATATGCATATATTTATTTAAAACAAGAAGTTCTTACGGTACTTGTTGAGGAATTCCTGTTAATCCCAGGCGCCTTGAAGTCTAAGTCGAGTTTGGAGAAGTTTGGTTTTTTGTTGATAAGGAAAGCCATAAATTCCTCTCCTCTGGAAGATTTAGGGGTTTTTGTAATTGTTATCTCTGTGTGAAGAATTTCTTGATTATCTTCTTCTTCTCTTGAGCAAAAAGAATACCACACACACATATTTTCTATTTTAACTACTGAAGCTTAATTTCAATTACAAAACTACATTTACTATATTATTAAAATGTTACTACAGCATAACTTTCCAACCTAGCATAATACATATCGTAAATATCTGCGTAGAGCCATACATTCTGCATTTTTCACACTAAGCAAACTAACAGACTCAAAAGGAAAATATTGAGAAAACATTTCATGCTCAGATACAGCAAAGAGGTGACACACTTGTAACAGACACAATTACAGATCAGTTGTATGTTAAGTACCTGCATAGGAACATATTTGGGTTTTACTGATGTATGTTCATATAGTGCACTATGATGGTGTTCATTCTTCAGCCAATAAGCGGCTACTGCCATCTACTGGAAAAATTATTAAAATACAGAAATTACATTATACTGCCAGCAAGGGATCTGGAGTACAATATCCTTTCTAGAAATGAATTCTCAACAAGTTATTGCATATGAAAACTGCTACAAGAATATTATCAGGGCCTGTTAGCTTAGATCCAGATGCATTACAGGTATGAAAGTATAAATGAAAGAATTTTAGCTTAGTTCAATTTCAGAACTGTTGTTAAAGTTTGCTTCTAAAATACCAAGTGATTGTAACTGCTTTCATGCCCATACTCTGCATCGCACAGCTGCGCTGACTGCTACTCTGTTGCCTATCATCCCTGTATTTCCACTTGACTTAGGACACTGAGAATCTAAATTTATACACTGAAATGCTGCAGGATCTCAAGTATCTCATGTTACAGTATTCCCAAGGAAATCAATTTCTTAATTTACTAGTTGCATGACAGTCATAAATTGGTTTCTTTCTGGCTATAAGTAGAAATTTTCCAGTGGTCAGTCTTACACATAAGGATCTGATTTTTAATTTTTTAAAATTATTATTATTTTCCAAGATACACTTTCCATTCTCTGATCAGGTTTTTAACTAGGACTTTGGTTTTGTTTGAGACAAAAAAACAAAAAAACAAAAAAAAACAACAACAAAAAAAAAAAAAAAAAAAAAAAAAAAAAAAAAAAAAAAAAAAACAAAACACCTGAGTGTCCTGACATGGCACTATCTGATAACTAACTGGATCAAAAGAGCAGCTTCTGCTGAGTAACCACCACTGCTTGCTACAGCATTTAAGGGTATTTAGATATTTCCTCACAAAGGTCCAATCTGCCAGATCTTTATTCATTATCTCAATAAACACCAGAAACACCATAAGGTTAAATGCAGTGGTATGAAATTATTTCATTTGCAAAACAAAAGACACTGAACACAACACACCACTCAGAGTTCAGATTACAGATTTAATGCTGCACAGCTTCAGTTAAGGCAGTGCTGACAGGCAAAGTGTATTAACCCACCTGGTAATGATATCAACACTGAGCTAAACATGGTGTCCTGTTGGCTTGGATGGCAGCATATGACTTGAGCAGAAAAACACCTTTCTCACATGGAAGATGAGACTGTCACTACTCACAAATCACTGTATCTGTGTTTGCTAGATGGTAGGTGCAGCAGTTCTGCAGAGTAGAATGGTGAAACTTGCATGAAGAAACAGAAATGACAAACATTTATTTGAACCTACTTTGGATTTCTTGATTGTTCCACAACACAGGATATCTGTAAAACCTTATTACTGAGATTTAAGATTTTAATAGATATGACTTTACCTTTCAAATGCTATAATTTTTCAAGATAAGAACAGTGTTTATCAAGTCCAGATTCCTACATTTACAACAGAAAATCCTTGCCACAAGGACCAAATGACCCAAGCATTTTTAGTGTAACTGATTCTAGGGTGACACTTGTTTCTAACCATCTATTTCACAATTTCAGTAAGAAATATTTTCCCTTCCCATTCTATCTTGAAGCAATATGCACAAAATCTCTTATGACCTGCTTTAGTTCCTTATAAATAGCCTTAATTAGCCTACAGCTTAAGTCAAATTACTTCAAAAAGGGAGTAAAAACTGTGGTATGCTGCTGATTTGGATAACCAGCTCCTTTGGATTTTATCTAGCAGAAATATTTAGAAAAAAAAAGTGTTAAAATACTCCAGTTATACCACTCCTTTCTGGTTTTTTACACTTCACTCTTCAAAATGTATTCAGTCCTTTAAGCAAGTTAATAAATTCTAACTTCATATTTATCAAAGTATATAGAATTTCATCAGCGGTTATCAAAGTAAAGTATTATCTCTGTCAGGCAACTGAAATTGCCAAAGAACTCGAGAGAAAATAACAATGAAAAGATATGAGGATTTTATTGATTTATATTTACATACATCTACACATATAAAATATATATGTACATACTAGAACTGAAGTCAGAATTTAATGGAAATTGGTGAATTCTAATTTCCTGTAAGATTTCAGTAATGAAATTCAGATTTTTAAGAGATTTTTAGATGAATAAGGCATACTAAACTTACAGAAATTTTAAAAAATAGAAAAAGAGAGGAAAAAAAAACGCCCCACTTTGATTTTTAACTAATTTTTACCACAGTGGAGAATAAAGATCTGAACTGAGAATTAGTCCCCAACATTCCAGATTTATTTCTCTCTAGACACCCAACACAACACAGTAAGCTATACACTTAGCTTTGCATCTGGAAGAAGATTTTAGAACTCTAAAATTACTTCTCAAGTCTCTAAGTTATTTTTGGCACTGTATCATTGACCTGCAAAAATATCCCTTTTTATTGAAATGAAGGCTTGTATCAGTTGAGTCAAGAAAATATATTGATACTTAAATGAGGAAAGACCAAGAGAGCTGGGATTTAGTTTAGCAGAGAAGGCTTAAGGGAGATGTTATCAAGTGTTGATGTATATCTGAATGGTGTATAGAATCACAGAATGGTTTGGGTTGGCTGAGACCTTAAAGATCACCTGGTTCCAAGCCCACTGCCTTGGGCGGGGATACCACCCACGAGATCGGGTTTTGCAGGGGCCCACCCAATCGGGCCTCCAACACTTCCAGCATTGGGGCATTCAGAACTTCTGTGAGCAACCTAATCTAGTGCTTTACCACCATTTGAGTAAAGAATTTCTTCCTAACATTTAGTCTAAACATGCCCTCTTTTTGTCTAAAGCCATTGCCCCTTGTCCTGTTACTGGCTGCCTGTATAGAATCGCAGAATCATAGAACCATAGAATGATTTGGGTTGAATGGAACCTTCAGATATCTGATACCACTCTGCCAGTGGAAGGGTCTCTTTTACCAGATCTGTTTGCTCAAAGTCTTGTCTTTCTCTGTCTTTCTTATTACCCCCTTTATATGTTGAAAGATTTCCCCGGAACTTTTTCTTCTCCAGGCTGAACAACTTTTTTTCAGCCCTTTTTTTTTTTCCCCACAGGAGAGGTGTTCCATCCTCCCTCTAATAATTTTCATACCCTCTTCTGGACCTGCTCCAATAGATCCATCTCTTTCTTGTATTGAGGACTCCAGAAGTGGGTGCAGTACTCAAGAGGGATCCTATGAGACCAGAGCAGAGGGGCAGAACCACCCCCTCAACCTGCTGGCCATGCTGCTTTTGATGCAGACAAAGACATGGTTGGCTTTCTGGCCTGCAAGTGCACATTGCTGGGTCACGTCCTATTTTTCATCTACCAGTATCTTTCCTAAAATCCTTCTTCTGCTCTCAGTCCTGCTCTCAATCCCTTCATTCTCCAGTCTGTGTTAATATTGGGGAATACCCACACTAAGGTGTAGGACTTGGCCTTGTTGAACTTCATGAGGTTCACAGAGGTCTACTGCTCAAGCCCGTCATGGTACCTCTGGATGGGATCCCTCCCCTCCTGCATCAACTGCAGCACTCAGCTTGGTGTCATCTGCAAAACTGGTGAGTGAGAATCCCACTGTATACCAAGCCAGACTCTTCTCAGTGGTATCCAGCAGAAGGACAACAAGCAATGGGCATAAACTGAAATTCAGGAAACACCATTTAAACATAAGAAAAAAAACCTCATTGTTATGGTGAGGTCAAACACTGGATAAGGTTGCACAGAGAGGCTGCAGAGTGTCCATCCTTGGAGATGTTCAGAAATGACCAGATGAGGTATTAAGGAACTTGCTTTAGCCAACCATGCCTTGAACCGGGGGGGATGGGGATTGGGCACATCGCCTCAAGAAATCCCTTCCATGACATCCAAAAAACAGCCTCACACAAAGCAAGAACTGGCTCCTAGTCTGGTATGGCAAACCTCAGAAACAGACAAAAGAGTGAATTCCATTCACTTACAAAATCCTCAAAGTTGCTATACTTTGTAGCATGATTTTATGATTATGTAGTGTCAGATATTTTTAGGTGTCCTTAATCTTCTTGTCTTTCTTTTTCCAATCCATATTGGTAATTGTTTCCTGGAACATGAGATGTCTGATCAAAAACATTTTAATGAGTTTGAAACTGAGGTAACACATTTGTAGCTGTTTTAATGCTAATATTTTCAATTCACAGATTTTTTCAAATACATTTTGTAGACTTTTTTAACCTTACCCAGTACCTTCCAATTCTCTCTTTTTCATCTGGTCAATAAATCTGAGGTGAGGATGTTCTTGATTTTCCCCCTAAATTAGACTCTTAAGAGAAAAATGTAGTCTTTTATCTTGAATACAATGTATTTTCTAGCTTTACTACAACTCCATTCAGAAATTGTTTTCCTGTAGGCCTTCTACAGGAAGAAAATCTTTGGGGCACATTTTTCAAAGGCAAAAACAGCAGGTAAGAAATCAGTCATCAAGAAAAAGTATTTTCCATTGGGTCCCACTTTCCAGCAATGCCTTTGGAAATTTTCTTGCATACACTTGCATGAGACCTGCAAACGAATGTTAGAATAACAGACAGAGATTAATTTCTAATGGCTATGCATCATTCTTGATAGCTGAACAAAAAATTAAGCACATAGGAAATTAGCATTTCATGAACAGCAGCTGTCCTCAGCAGAGGGAACATGAGCACAACCAACGGATTGTTGTTTTGGGACTAAGATAACTGACATTAGAATGAGATGTTCAGACGGTGAAAATTCGGGTACTTAGTGCTGTGTTTGAGTCACTTCATTGGCAATGTAATTAATCTATTCCTTTTTTTGCCATAATTTATTTAAAGTTGATAATATGTTGCCTGCAATAAAAATTTCTGACTGTTATAGACAAACTGTCTGTACTGCTCTGAAAAATCTAGCATTTGGCACTTAGTTCAGAACTGTGTATGCTTGCAAAAACACATTTCCACTATGAAAAAAAAATCTTCCCAATGCATGGAAATACATTACAATGTCTATTTTAAAACAATGAGTTCTCCTATGTATTTGTTGTAGAAATCCTACTAAAGATAATATAAACAATTCCAGACATTATAATCTTAAAACTATATTTAAAGATAAACTTTTGAATACTGGCAGAACTTCAAAATACTTTCTCCTGTGCTTCCTTCACAGAACAACAAGCATTAATTTCTTTTAAAATCTACATTATTTATACAACTATGATTAATGAAAAAAAATCCCACTGGATTAGACACATTAACCCTTCAGTATATGAGCAGAATGCAATTTCTACACATATGGAGGTGACTTATTTTTCTGAGTCAATCTAAAAACAAACAAACAAAAAAAAAAGAACTGCATAAAACCACTTTATTTTCTTGTGAATCTTGTTTTTCCTATCAGCAACTTTCAACAGCTACTCAAAATCCTCTTTTGACTGTTTTATTGCAGGGACTTCTTAGTAGCATTATATGGAGTGGGGTTTGTTTTTAATGGGAATGTAAGGGATTTGGATGTCAAAAAGATTTTGGGAAAGTAACATTTCATTTCCCCTGGCTAATGTCCAGTTGAAGGCACTCTGGGAACTAACTATACTATTTTAAACTTGTGAGAGTAGTTTTTGTTTTAACAAACTTGTATTGCAAAATTCTGTAATGGTAGAGATAAGTTACTGTTCTCTCTATGTCTAAACAACAATAATTTTTAAAATATTAATGATCTGTACATTTCTTAGTTTTCATATCCATTACTATGATGAACCATGGAAACATTGAACATGAAAAAAAAATTATTAGATTAGCATTTCCACTGATGAAAAACCAGATGGGCTACATTACATGATCAAGTATTGCTGAAAATCAGGAGACCTTTAGAGGAAAATGCTGCTGACTACCATACCCAGTATACTTGGCATATTCACTTATAGCCATTATTTTATAGAACCTTTTCCTCTCATTCTTGGGAAAATGTGTATGGTTAGAATAAAATGGGGGGAAAATACACCTAAATTTAGGGTGAATGAGCAATGTACATAGAAAATACACTCTTTTTCATCCACTTTAATACTTACAGAACTTGAATTGAGAATAGCATTAGACTAAAATCTGGACAAAACTTCGACAGATCTCTGCCAAAAGACTCCTGTCTGACTTAGTTAGTGTCTAAAACTGTCATCCAAACTCTGAAAGTTTTCTTTGACCATAAGAAAAGAGAAGAAATCCTTCCCAGACTTACTAGCAAAAAAAAGTGTCAGATTGGTTGCTTTGAAGATGAAAAAAAACCTGACTCTAAGAAGTTATTTAAGGGCAATTATATTTCATTGACCCTGATGCTTTTCAAGTTTCACCTTTGAGCTTTTGTCTTGCACACTAATTTCAAAGTAACTAATAATGGCTTTAATACATTGATGAGTATATTCTGTTAGCAATAAAATACTATCCAATTTCAAAAAAAACTGAACAAGAACTGCAAAAAGTCTACATGGATAGTCAGCCATATATTATAATGGTGACAAAATTAGGCTCTAAACAGATAACATAAAGAATGGCAGGTAGCCTAAAGCAGATCAAATAAAAAAGGTAAGATGTTTGAGCTACAAAAAGTCTTGTATTATAGGGAACAATTATGTTTACTACGAAAAATGAAATTAAGGAAATAATCTTTAAAAAACATCTCCTACAAAGCAGAAAGAATGCTAAGAGGTAGGATGCAAGGAAATGGCATAAAGCTGTGTCAGGGGAAGTTCAGATTGGTTATTAGAAGAGATTGTCACTGAGAGTGGCCGAGCACTGGCACAGCCTCCTGAGGGAGGTGGTCATGGCCCCAGCCTGTTAGTGCTCAGCAAGTGTTTGGACAGTGCTCTGACATGCTGTTCAGCTTTTAGGCTACTTTGTGTGGAGTTCGGAGCTGAACTTTACGATCATTTTGGGTTCCTACCAAATCAAGATATCCAAGGATTCCATGGGTTTGGATTTGCTAGATGGGTATTTCGAGTGACATGAGTATAATCCAAAAAAGGGGCTATTTAATGTATAGGAATTAAGAGAAAAAAAGCACACAAGTCAGATGTTTAACACCATGACTGATATTGATGCTGCAACTACTTTGCTCTTTTGAGTGTCTTTTCTTCCTTCTTCCTAGTATCCCGTAAAAACCATAACAGCCAAAGATACACTGTATAACCCATACTTCAAGTTATAGAGGAATATAGTAATAACCCATCTGCATATTAACATAACTACGTACATTCAGGTCCTCTGTCCCAATTCACAGTACCTCTACAGATTTTACACTTAGGAGTTCTTAAGGCAGAAGATAATGTGAGAAGATCAGATCTTGTGAGGAGATTTGGTTTCTTTTCTGTAATAAACGCCAATCACTTGTTTTAAAAATTTATAAAAGTTTACTAAAAATAAAATGGAAAAAAATTAATACAAGTATAATAATAAAGATTAAACAATTAGAGTTAGGACAATTAAAGAGACAATAACAGCAAAAAGTTACAGCCCGGGCTGGGTACCTCTCTCTGGACAAAAGTGAGCCAGGAGAAGGACCCCGATAAAAGAGAATTCCCTCCTTAAGAGGGGTAACCTGTTGCATACACAAATCACTTCATGGATATGCATATTTTTTATTTAAAACAAGAAATTCGTCTGGTACTTGTTGAGGAATTCCTGTTAATCCCAGGCGCCTTGAAGTCTAAGTCGAGTTTGGAGAAGTTCGGTTTTTTTGTTGATAAGGAAAGCCATAAATTCCTCTCCTCTGGAAGATTTAGGGGTTTTTGTAATTGTTATCTCTGTGTGAAGAATTTCTTGATTATCTTCTCCTTCTCTTGAGTAAAAAGAATACCACACACACATATTTTCTATTTTAACTACTGAAGCTTAATTTCAACTACAAAACTACATTTACTATATTATTAAAATGTTACTACAGCATAACTTTCCAACCTAGCATAATACATATAGTAAATATCTGTGTAGAGCCATATAATATGCATTTTTCACATTTTCTATTTAAGAAATTCACCACCACTCAGGCTTTTTATCTCTTCTTTATCATTAATCCAGTTCCCTTTAAATCAACAGAAATACTCCCTATTTATACTGAAAGGAAATAGATCAGATTCATAGTCAACATGATGTAAATATTTTGGGAGGATCAACAGAGATAAAACCAGTCAGACAATCAGTGCTCAAGAGAATTTGTCTTTATATCATTTTTTTAAAAGGCTGGCAGTACGGTCAGGTAAAAAGATGAGACACTTTCAAGGCTGAAGATAGTAATGCAACATGGTTACAATTTAGAGGACATTACAGACTTCTTCAGAAACACTGGGTTTAAGTTTGCTGTTTTAAACTGAAACTATAAAAAACTGATTGGCTGCATTCACAGCTGATGAATATGTTACAGCTCAAAATGTCCTCACAGCAGTTTAAAAAATTCAGGATGTCCATCAAGTTAAAACATATTTTATTTTCTGACATAATGCAACTTTACACCAGAATGTAATTACCCTCTCATCATCAATAAACAAAACATTTCAAGTGAACAGTTTACAAAGGGTAGCAGTGCAGCACGCAGGTGTGCCGAAGGGAGGACAAGGGCAGGGATGCCGCACTGGCTGGCGGCCGGCCGCAGTTTGCTGGTGCAGCTGGAAGCGCCGTCCTAGGCCCGACAACCTCCAAAGGCGCAGACCGGGCCGCTCACGTTTCCCGCCCGGAGCCAGGGCAGCGCTCTCGGCCCGGTCCTGCCCATCTCGGCCCCAGCGCCGGGCTCCTCCCCAGCCCACACGCTTCCCCCGCCCCGCACGGAGCGCAGCATCGGCAGGAGGGGAGCCCGCTAGCCCCGTGGTGCCGCTGCCCGCACAGGGCCGGATATGCGCAGGGCCGGGCGGTGTCTGCGGCCGGGAGTGCCCGGGGAGGGGCGGGAGGTGAAGCAGGGACTGAGGGAGCGGCTGTGGCCGATGCGGCGTTCCCGCACACAGCCCCTCGCAGCGGGCCGAAGCAGAGACCAGTAAGTGCTACTCAAGTGCTCCCTCGGCTCCCGCTTGCTGCAAACTTGAGCGATCGCAGTTAATGTAATACGGGAAAATTTAATTGGTGTCGCTTTCCCCTGACCAAAAATTCATGCATTGATAAAATGGCACCGCAGTGGTTCATGTCAGCAGACCATTAAACCCAGTTTTGGGGTTTTGGTACCACAGATAACTGTCCTTTCTGAGTAGTTAATCGTAAGCAATGTTCTGTGTTTTGCCTACAAGTGCAGGAAGTAAAACGTGCTCCCAACCAGAAGAAAATGCAGATAGTGTTTTGTTGGTTAAGAGTCACCAGGAAAAAAAAAAACCCAACCACACCACAAGAACACACTGATTTTTAGCTGCTGTGTACACCACACACCAGAATATAACTATAACCAGAATAGTTATAGTTTGCTGATTCATTAAGTCCCTTGTCATCTTGCATTTCTGGAAGTTTGTTTTGTGTGCTCAAGGGATGTAAATCTCTCCAAAATCAGAATGTGTAAGTTCTTATTCAGATGTACGTGTATCACATAAAAGTACTGGAAGAGAGAAATATGCCCTTAAATTTGCTTTCTTAATATGGTAAATTAAAAGGTAGTTAGTATACAGGGGTGTTTTGTTTTTGTTGTCTTTCCTTATTGCTCTTCTTTCTCTTTTCCTCATTTCTAGTGATGTATCTTTCTACTTTGCACCATCTCTGGTGTTTATTATCTCATGTAGTATTAAAATTAATTTGGTAATCCAGCAAAACGTTCTTGCATAATTCTGGTTTCATTGTCTGTTATTCCATGAAAATTTATTAAATTACTGCCAGAGTCAATGCAGAATAAAGAAACAGGAGAACATACCTGGAAGGAAGGTTGATGTGGGAGGAGCAGGATTTTAAAGTTTCCAACTGTAGGCTGCAGGTAAAAACCCCTCAGGTTGCCTTATCTTTCTCCTTTAAATATGCCAGAATGCTTGGAATTCCTGCATAGGAATTTCCATTGGTTCCCAAACTCCTATCATCTGCTTGCAGGTAGTGGCAGCAGCTGTTATTTGTTTTGGTTGAGCTGACGTTACCTTTACCTATATTAGTAGATTATGGATCATAAAAGCACAGAATGGTGATGGTTGGGCCTTTAAAGGATGACCTTTAAAGCTCATCTACTCCAATCCCCTGCAATGAACAGGGACATCTTCAACAGGACCAGAGCCCTGCCCAAAAGTGGCCTTAAATGTTCCCAGGGGTGGGACACCTACCACCTTTCTGGGCAGCCTATTCCAGTGTTTCACCACCGTCATAATAAAAAATGTCTTGCTTATATGTGTCAGAGTCCAGAGCATCCCTTTGGCTGCCCCATATCCCTCAAGACCCTGGCAGGGGGCTCAGGGACCTTGGCAAGAAGTCAAAAACACCTGTGGCTTCGATTTTAGCCCATGGGAGAGGCTGCCAACCTTATATGAGGAATTACAAACCAAAAGGGTTTTAGTAGTGTAATAGGGGAACTGACACAAGGTGAAAAAGTAGAATTTTGGGGTTTTTTTAGAATGTAATTCAGGGGTAAAGATGGAGGAATCTGGGCATGCCCTTGCCTTTTCTTCCTTCTTCTTGTCCTCCATGTCTTGATGTGATAGTGACACTTTTCTATTGGTCTAGGATAGGGACACACTGTCCAACATATATTTTAGGTATTGGTACAGGAACTGTAAACAGGACCCCAGAGCTGAATGTAGCATTCCATGTGGAATCTCGGCTGGAGCAAACGTAAATCACCTCCCTTTACCTGCTGGCCACACCACTTTTGATGCAGCCCAGGATGCGGCTGAGTTTAAGATCTAACTTAATTTAGATGTGCCACTGACATACTTCAGTAAATTTTGAATTATTTCTTGAACTTTGAATAATATGAAATACAAAATGTTTTTCATAATTCAGTGCTTGAAAACTGGAAGTTTTCGAAAATGATGTAACGCTCTAACATCCCAGGGTACTTGGAAACAGCATTCTCAGATATGGAAACTAAGCTCATTAAGGCTTACAAATTCTTCAGAAAAGAAAATGCTACATGTGGAGTTAAATCAGAGGAGGGATAAAGATAATGCCTGATACACAGACTGAGAGTAGGAGTTCCCAGTTTAGAAATACATTCTTTGCTTCTTGTATCCTGGTTAGATTTTACTCTGGATGCCTCCTGCACTGTATTAATACCTTTTCTTTACAGTTGTTCCTAAAGAAATACTGTCATGGAGTTCAGCAGAGATATGCCCAGGACTACCACAAAACCCAGGGAATGCACAATCTGCTTTCTCTCTCATAAATTACCTCTACATTAAAAAAAATAAAAAAATTTATATATATATATATATATGACTCATATGACACATCTAAAATGTTCTTTGTGGGCAAAACCCTAATATATTTAGAAACTGAGTTTTTATTGTTCCATAGCTTCTTTCCTAAGAAAGATCAAACTCAGATCTGTGTATTCTTCCTATATATGAGAGTGATTTAATTTGCATAATATGCACCTGCTATAAATACTTGTTTTCAAAGAAAAGCTGGAAGCATAGAGGTTATTTTGTCCTGGAGAGTGCATATGCAGGGTATTGAGCAAGGGCTGGTTTCATATTAAGTGGCATTTGAAAGACGCAATATTTTTTTCTAGCATCCTTTTGCAATGGTTACCATATAATTAATATTACTAGTTCTACCATTTAAGAAACCACCAGTAAAGCCCCTCAAACAGCAACAAGAAATTAAAGTTTCCTATTTTTGTTTAATACTGAATTATTGATATACTGCAGAATAGCTTCATTATGCATTTTGTATTAACCCAATTAAGTATTAAAATATGTAGAAGATATTACTTGCCTTTCTTATAAATATGCTGAGGTTATGGATGTTTCCAGTCATGCCCCCACCTGGCCTGCCCTATTGTCTGAAGTTGGTGATGTGCCATCCTTGCTCTTTTCTCACAGGAAAAAATTACTCTTTTTTGAAATTGTCTGAAAAAAATCAATCACCTGAAATCCCTAGATCTCTCTCATAATGCATCGGTTAGTCTGGAGGTAAGGATGGTTGGTTGGTTGTTTGGTTAGAGTTTTCTTAACAGCTAGGGTTAAGAAAGATGAAACCAATACACACAAAGTCTTGAAAGCCTATGGAAGACAAGGTTAGGACGGTGTCAGCTGTGCAGAGCAACATTGCAATAGTTGCATTTTTGAAATTAGCAACTTTCAGTGCTTAATTCCAGTTACAACATATCACTATAAATAAGGTGGTGATTCCTGAGACATGTATCCTAAGAAGTGGGTAGGTTTCATGCTGAGGTGATAACTGTACTTCTGGATTTGATCCATCAGCATCTAAAACATATTTGCCGGTAGCTATTCAGAAGGCACTTCAGAATGCATGCATGGATTTAGTCTATTTCAAAATGAGCACCCGAAACAAACCAACCTTTGGCAGTAGTCTGAGTGAAGTAGACTTAAAGCTTGGATAAGTATTTAAAACTTTTTTTTTCACAAAGATTATATTGCACCAGTGAGTGAGTATGCAGAAGAACATACTGCCTCTGCATGTTGAACTGACAACACTTGAGGGAACTTCTCTTTAATAGCAAATGTGATTTCACAGGAAATCAAACACAGCAAATCATAGAACTCTTGGCAGCATCATGGGAATCCCAGGTGCTTTACATGGGGATCCTGTATAGTTGTTTTGGTGCCATGATGATTTTTCACCTTTTTTTAAATATATATTTTATATACCTTTTTTGTATCTTAGGCACTCTTAGCATGCATATTTGTAATTCTTTAAGTCTGGTAACTTAGCATAATTCTGGTATTCTGTTAGACCAAACATCCCAGAGGTCTTGCAGTTAGAGGCTGGAAGGCCCTATGCTATCTTGAGAAACCAAGGTCCTCTTTAAAATACATCCTGTAAATTAGAATTAGGCCCATCCAGGGGGGAATTCTTCGGGATGGAGAGATATCACACTATTCATTCAAGCCTCTCATTGAAGCATCTTTATTAAATGTGCTAATTTGCAAGGTCTATAAAACTGTATACATGCACTGGGGGTGTGCATTTTGACACATTCCACCTTGGCGAAGTGGTGCACTGTAAAGATCCTTATTAAACACCAAAGTAAAAGCCCTTTACCCCTTAACCCTGTCTTAAGTTTTAGGACCAAGGAAAAGTCACCACTTTCTGTTCTAGAGTTATTTTTAGGTCCTAAATCTTTTTATTGAAAAAATGGCATTACTATATTACTACTTTTGAAGTTTTTCTGACTCAGGTGGGATAGCAATTAAGTCTGTATGTGAACTGAAGCTGAGCAGAAGTGTTGACAAAACAAATGTATCTGCTGATTCCCTATCACAAACACTAAGATGTTTGTATGGCTGAAGGCTGAAATAAATCTAAAAGAATTTATATATACATCTGAACACCAAAAAATACCCCAGTTGGTTATCTTTCAACCGGATCACCTTTCCAGTTAACTGTAGTGATATAACACCTGACATATTCAAAAGATAGAATGTAAAAAATGGTGTGAGAACTTGAACAATTGACTGGAAGTGGCAAAGGAGAAATAGCACTTAGGTTTCACATACTGCTTTAAAATCTGGTTGTCATGCATTACACTACGATTTTTTTTGTAATTAAAATGAAACTTGCTAGTTCTACTTTTTATAACTTTTTGCAGTAATACAAAAATATTTTTTTTCCAGGTTTGTAACAATGACAATATTTTCATGAAAAAAATGAGTGAAATTAATGCCTTGCTGATGCAGCAAAGAATAGCTTTTATTCCTGTATCCTCCTTGTCATGGCAGAGATCCTACCTCATTCCCTGATCCATGGCTCCTGGCCACATAGTCCTGCGCATTCCTTTGCTGTCCCTCTGGCACTCATCAGGCAATTCTTCAAGTCAGTTCAGTTCATTAATCCAGCAGAGAAGAGAGTCTTCTTTTTCCTGATCAACTTGTTTTCTGGCAAGTTGACATATGATGTGAGCTCACAGAGGAATCCAGAGAACCCAGGAGTTTGTGCAAGGTAAAAAATATGTGCATTGGCAACCTCTGATTGGAAGCATGAAAAAGAGAATGAAAAAACAGGGGGAAAGGATTGTCATCTCCCTCTCTTTCATGGTATGTGAGCTTTTAGATCAGGTCATCTTGACATGTCTCAGTCTCAAGTTGATGAATGCCAATATTAAAGGAGAACAGAATTTGTAATTCAGTCTTGTTTCTCTCCTAACTTTATGATCATCTAAATTAAAAGGCTCTTGCTTTGGGCTACTCTGGCTTATGTAAAATATCAAATTTCTACTATTCCAGACTGTATTCTGGAAATATAAAATTAGTTCAGGCTACAGTTGTTTTGAAGTAGGCATTGAAGTAAAACTCAGGAAATACAAAACAGTACTATATTTTGCACTTAAGCTTTTATACTACTGTCCTATGAGGATATGACTTGATTAATTCACAGGTATTCACAGGTATACACAAATGTTTTTAAGGAGAGAGCTTTGTTTCTTTTTCCTTGGAAATGTTGTCTTATCTTGTGCTCACAGTAGCATCAGGGAAGAAAACTAGATTCTGTTTCCCCTGGGAAGCTGGACTGCTTTTAATTGTCTTTGGAGCTGCAACACAAATTGCCATATTATTGCTTTGTAAACTTCCATCTGTCATCCATATTGTAGTTTATTGCTTTATCACCAATATCAAAGGCCACAGTGAAGATAGCTACTTCTATTAATAGTTACTGGTATAACTACCACTATTAATTGACTAAATAATATAGCAAGAGATATTTTTGGAGTGGAAATAACTTCCTGTTTTCTATGACTTTTGTAAAGTTATTTCTGTACTATTTTTTGCAAGTAAACTTCATTGTTCAATCTACCCTGTTACCAAACTTCAAAGCACACAGTTTGCATGCTTACCTTTGTGTGAATGAAATCACATCATTTCATGTGTAAGACTAAGTTAAAGGACAGTCATCATATTCAAATAGCATTCAGAAGCTTTCCTAGTTGTATATGAAGTCCCAATGCTACTGACATTAGTCATCAATTTTGGCCATAAAGCCTATTGCCAAAAATTCTTACTGTTCAATACCAACCTAAATTTTCTATATGCCTTGCTGTTGCATGTTGCTGCTCTAAATTTGTCATGCTTTCTTTATATTCCTAGATATTCTAAAAGTATAATTAGCATAAAGTCAGCAAGTTTGTTCCTAATGCTTTCTTTATAGCTCTAACATGTACTGTCAATGGGAGATGAATTTCAGCAACTTATGTAACATAATGAATTTTTTCAAAATGACCATCACAAAGTAACCTTTTCCTGACACAGGAGTTTAAAAAAATTAAAATCTTCTTTCCTTTTAAAAATGGCTAGATTTACATAATTTGTCATGGTTTTGTGTACAGTTACTATGTTAGCATCGATTTCATGTCCTAAAATGTTATCATGAGTGCACTTAGTTTTTTCATTAACATTTATTACCCACTTCAGTATTGATTCATGACATTACTGAATTAAAAGACAGTTTATCAATAAAATCCAAAATATTTTGTTGCATTACTCAAACTTCCTGACTTGAACGCTTGTACAAGTCCTAATTTTATCAATTCCTTTTGTAGACGATTTCCAGTGAGTGATAATTGAGTGAAATGCATCTTTGGTGCAATTTACTACAGATAATGCATTAAAATTAGTTTTCCTGAGCAACAGAATCAAACAGTTGAAGGTACAAATGCATTAAATGAAACGGTGACATTGCAACGCTGTCATGGAAATTTGAGCTTCATTCAAAAGTGAATAGTACAGTTAGAAGAGTTCAGTAAAAACCTGTAGTGAAACACTTAAAAAACCTATAAGACTTCACTCACCATTTGAATTTTGCCTAAATATTTTGGAAAGATAATTACACATATAGTACTGCAGCCTTGCAGCATGATGAACTGGTTACATACAGCTTTATGCTTCAGTGGCTGGAATGTTTCTGGTACATCACATGTCTCATTTAAAAATAGCTGTCTTACAGCATGCTCAGCAGCACAGATATAGCAGAGACAGTCTTGTCAGTTTCTTGTGCATTAATTCACTTTTGGAGGCGCATTTTCAGTTGGCATCCCCTGTCATCAATTAGTCTCTTGACATTCATACATCATTGGTGGATTCATTAAGACAATAATTTTCAACACTAGCATCCTATGTACCTGCTAGCTTGTTTGGAAATCTGGAATGGATTTGCAAGCATTTTGGGAACTGAATATCTCTAGTTAGCATAGAGGAGAAAGGATTTCTGATGTATTCAGAATGGGTCTGCTGTTTTGAAATATCTGGTTTGAGTGTTCTTTGGTTGCATTTAAATTTCCATTCTCTTGGTCCTTTGTGTTTATGTACCTGCACATTGTGCCTTTAAGCACTCCTTTGTCAATAAAAACCAAATTTATTTTACATTTTGAATGTTAGCTTTGGTACTATAATTTTGTTATGCCAAGATACAGTATTAGAATATAGTAATTGCAATTTGAGAAATTTTGGTATTTTGTTTTTAATGTTATTTCTGTGAATTTTTAAAAATTTTATCCTTTTTTTTATATGTATGCTCACATAAATACAGACACAATATAATTTTTAGCTTGCCCAGTGTTTTCCAGTTCAGCAGTGCTCTGTTGTCTCCTTCTTACCTAGCAGATTTCAGCTTTCTGAGCTGTTCTCAGGCAAACCATGCTGCCATTAACTGGTCTAAATTAGCAGACTTATTTTAGCCATCTGATTTTATTTGTGGAGATGGCTAACTCATCAGGCTTTTGGTCTTACATGTTAAAAGCTCTCACAATTATTTACTTGTAAATAAATTAAAGGCTTTACATCATTTTTACCAGACCTGTCAAGGTCTGAAATACTTTTATCAGCCTCCTTTCTGTAAAGTTATGCATAGCATGTAGAAAGTTAAGCAATATAAACCTTCTAACAAGAACTTGTATTGTCTAGTGTTTATTCAGCTGAAATGCCTCTCCAGCACCTGTTTTATGTAGAACTTGCTCACACGGAGAATCCATGAACTCTAGTATCTCTATTCTTGCTCATCTTAGGAACTTGCTTTTCTGCACATGCAGAAAATTGTGGAACAAGAAAAAAACACTGTCATTTACTAAAATTACATTCCTCAGCATGCTTAAACTTAGGTGTCTAAAGTGGGCCCATCAATTTATATTCAGGGCCATCACCTTCAGTTATAACTGTTTTATAATATGATCATGTGATTCTATAGATATCTTTAAAAAGGTGAGTCAATAGAGCAAGTTATTCTGAATAAATGTATTCTGGATAAACTTGCATTACTTTTCCTATTCCAATCCCAAAGCAACAAGATAATTTCTAAATTGCAAGGAATTTTGTGTTTACAAATGTATAGCAAAGAACAAACTGGACATGGCTTACTGTTAGTAAGGAACTTAACCAAGCTTGAGAAGTTGACAGACAATTGAGTTCAGCAGAGACAAATGCAAAGTGGTACCTTGGGTAGAATAAATTCCTGCAACAGGTACAGGAAGTGACAGGTTATGTACCAGCTTTGCAGAAAATTTGGGCTTTTCCTGGGTAATGAGTTGAACATGACTGTAGTGCAAGTTGGGCTTTATTAACAAGAGCAGACTGAGAGAAGAAATTATTTCCCTTTACTCAACACTTAGGAGGCAGTACTGTATTCCACTTTGGGATTCCCCATGTAAAAGAGAGGTTATAAAACATAAGAGTCCAGGGAAGATGGTATAGGCTAGAACATACATTAGGAATAGGCTGAGAGATATGGTTTTGTTTACTCCGAAGAAGAATTGGGGAAAAGCGAGCAGGAAGAGAATCTAATTATTGTCTTCCACATGGGGGCATATGGGGGACAAGGTGAAACCAGATTTTTACCAATGCACACAGTAAAATGACAAGAGGCAGCTAACATTTCCAGGGGAACAAAGACAATTCCAGCTGGACATAAAAGAAAGATTTTTCCACTGATCAAGCACCTAGAGATGACTTTGAAAAATGACTCAACAGAACACTGAGTAGCACCTTTGTTGTCATTGAAGTTAGAGAGCTCATTTAAGCATAAGTTGGACAATTGAGGACATGCAGAAGTCCCTTATAGCCTGAGTTATTTTATGATTTTAACTAAGATACAAGCAAGTTACATACAGTGTAGTATTTTAAATTTGATTTCTTCTCTGAAGACAGTGTTGGAAAATTATCAAATGCATAATTGTCTTTAATTTAAATCCTATTCTGAAGGTGTAATATGGATTAGTGGAGTCACATGCAGAACTGTGGTGAAAAATGACACAGACTGTAAGTCAGAAAAAATTATGATTGATGTCTCCAATTTATAAAATGGAAGTTGCAATACAGAGATGACCAACACAAGAACAGTCATAGAAATTTCTGATAGTGTCTTTAATGAAGATAAAAAGGCTGCAGTCTTTAGTCATTTATTAATTTGTGTATACCTGTGGTGAGTGGCTGGCTAAGTTTTGTGCATGCTGGCCAAAAATTGCCTCTTGCTTAGCAAGCAGTGTGTGTGAGAGTGCTTCTGGGGCACAGGGAGGTAATGGCTTAGGTAAACATAAGGGAATTTAATAACTGGAGGTAGTGTTGTGGAGGAAGACATGCACATGGGCCGTACAGAAGAGTATCTTGAGCTAATACTGGACATAAGGGACACATATCCTGCGGTGGAAATAACAGGGAACTGATCCACAAGCCTTTTCCTTCCTCCTGTGTGAAAGGAGAAATGGATGTGACCTTTGGGTTTCAGCTCAATGTCATGCATTAGGTATTTGGTAGTTCAAACTCGCCCTGCTCTACTCTAGCAATATCATATGGTGCAGGCTTTAGGACAAAAGGTTTTGTCTTTTTAGCGGTAAGATTTGGGTTTCTTACAGATGTAGTCATTGAATCTTCATAGAAATGCAAGAAGACTTTCATTGGCAAAGTTAAATTTGCTTGTATCCTGGACTTCTCATTGAGGTTTTTTATCAAAGGTTTTAACTTTGATTTTGGGATTACTTTAGATTCTTTGTGATGACTTCTTTTTTTAATTGAAAACAGTTTCTAGGTGGCAGTTAGGTCTCCAGAACAATGCCTGTCTTTACTATGCCTTGTGCACCACCTACTGGATTCTTTTTAACAATGGCATTCTGGCTGGTGTAAAATATCTGAGGAAAATGGCTACTTATTCGGTAATTAAAACAGGAGTTGTTATATGGTCTGCCTTCTGCAAGGAAGTAAAAATTTTGGTTAAAATGAATTTTTTAAGACAATCTTATATTACTTCTAGAAAGAATTAGAAACACCACTTGATCCAAAATTATCTGAGGTGATTTCAAATGAGATCAAGCTACGGCCCAGGAGTATGTAGAAGCTCAGACGATAAGGCGCTAATGTGTATGTCTCAAACACCAATTACCGGACAGCCGTGGCGGTTTGTGCCAGGAACAAGATTTGCTTGGAGAACAGGACCATGTGGAGGTAGAGCAGGGACAAACATCCTTGTTCTACTCCCTAGAGGCACAGCAAACAAAAGACATCATCAGTGAAGAATCAGACATAAACTGTCTACCAAGGGGCAATCCAGCAGGAGGATATGAAACCACCCAAGACCCCTGTGACTCTCTAAACTATGTCCAGATAGGTCTGAAAGAACAGAGTGCAAATGATAACTAATTTGCATAGAAAGCAAGAAACCTGTCCTCAGGGTAGGCAAAACTGATCAAGCCCAGGCACACACCATCCCATTGGCCAAACAGATGACCTCTCTCTTTCTCTTCCCCTCTTTAATTAATCTCTTTCTTTCTCTCTTCCCTCTGACCCTATCTCATCACCCAAACCCCACTTCTGGCTTACAGAGTAGGTCAGTGACTAACATATCAGTTTCCATAGCAAGTGTTGTAATTTACTAAGGAAACTTTGTGGGCCCTCTCACTTTTGTCATTCCTTTTGACCACATTTACCAGACTTGGGTGCTTCCTTCCCCATAGGGTGGGACATCACAGAACAGACAGACAAGAAACTGAGAAGAGCAGAATGAGACAAAGCTCAAGATGAAAGCCATTGTCAAGTGCTGTTTATGAGGATTATGAGAATGAGAAGGCGATAAGCAAAGATTGCACATAGGACAAAACGCTGTGGTGTGTTTTAAGGCAGAAAATATTTACTTCAGTAAAAGAAGATTACATCCTTCAGGATGTCTGTGTCATGGCAAATAGCTAAAGCAGGATCCCAAAATTAACATATAACATCACTTCATACTGCTGACAGTACCTAAGAACAGAGATGGAGTTTCAAATAAAGGGAAACATTTCATACCAATTTCAATATGTGTTTGTGTGTGTGTGTGTGTGTGTGTGTATGTGTTCAACATATAAAGCTATAAGAAATTTTAATCTTATATTAAAATAACTGAATTTATACTTTTCATATTTTATACTCCATCTAGTCCAGTGATGTCAACATATGAAACCTACTCTCATTGAATAAATGTCAGTGTATGACTACAAGAATTTTTTCCAGTAAGAAACTTATAAGAAATGTTCCTTTGAAGAATTTGCTTTGTAGTAAAAGTTCAAATTAGTAGCACTAAAATAGAATAAACCTACCAAAATGCTACTGAAAGGAAATACTAAAAAAATAATTTAATTTAGCTGGGGTAATGAACAAAATTGGTTGCCTGAATTCTTTTACTGTAAAGAAATTTAATTTCTATCAAGAATTAGCAGACATGCTCACGCCTTGAGACTCAATTTGAGCAATTTAATGGGAGCTATTATCAGTTAAGAAACACAACAAATCAACATTTTTGTAACAATACAGGCAACAAGAGATGTTAGTACCATTGCAAAGAAGGCAAAGTTGTTTCATGATGGTAGTGTTGATGGACAGAAATCCTCCACACTTAAAAAAAAAACAAATCCAGCACCACCAAAAAACCAAAATCAGTTCCAGCAACCTGTCTATGGCTGACCAGGATGAAGGGCTGCTAGTAGGAAACGTGTATATTTAATGAGATTCCCTCCAGACAGCCTATCCAATGGCTAGTGCCTAGATCACTATTTTCCCATGCTGCAAGTCTATGAATATCACAGCTACACTTCATCTGCTGGTACAGTCCCATGTCATCATTCCCTTCCCACATAATGCAGACCAGCACATACTGGATCCCTTGAGTAACTGGGATTAGATGTACAGCCAGCTGAGTAACTATCCCACAAATTCTATCATCTCCTGTGTAGAGACACACACACCATCAGACATTATAGCCTCCCCAGCAGTTGTTACGGACTGCCTGGTCCCTTTGGTATGTGCTTCCAGCTGTCTCAGAGACATACATGTATCTGGCCCAGTCTTATAAATGCTTTGGTAACTGAGCTAAATAAAGCCCCTGCTTGCTGTCTAGGTTCAGCTCAGTATCTGCTGACAGCCAAATGGTGCTAGACCTGCCCTCACTTGGCCCAGCTGCTGGCAACACAGGCATATGGGTTCCTCACATCCACAGACTCCACTCCAGTTGCTGGCACCACAGGTAACACTGGCTGTTGTGACCCGTGGTATGACTCCAGCTGGCAGCTGGTATGACTCCATAAACACATATGTACACAGAACAGAGAATCCACTCATCCAAGAAAATAGTTAGACATTTAATTTAATAAGACAGGGCAGCTGGCACATAGGAGATCCAGGACATCACCAAATAATTGCATGGACCAGAGACTAGTCCATTATGCCCCTGTTTTCCTGTGCTTGTTCCTCCCTAGACCAACTACATCCCTGCCTTTAGCTCCTTCCATACAAATTCACTATTGCTGTGGAGATGACTGAGAGGGGATTTAATGAACACTTATCAATCAGTATGTGACCCTTCAATGTGCTTGGGGTAGTTCCCATTATTAATAAATCAATGCAGTGAGTTATATAGAAAGTTGAAGAAATGAAAAAAAAAAAGGCTAATTATAAGACCAGGTTAAGTCCCCTGAAGTCTCAGATTTGGCAGACGTAGCCTTTGCCTCCACACCTCTGTCTGTGCAGTCCTGGCTGTGGTAGAACAGCTTGACAGAAGCAGGAAAGATCAGAATACACGTGATGTATGGACACGAGAGCAGGAGTGCGTAGCTATTGGAAGAGTAGCTACACAGACTGAAAACTAGCCCGAATAATTGTATTCCTGGAGTAAAGAGAACACATCCTAGCAGAAGGGGGTTATTTTCATTTTAAAGTCATGATGTCAAAGTGGTGTGTAGGGGTGAGTGGGCATTTCTAGAGGCCCTACAGAAAAATAATAAAAAATCCTTAACTCTTTTGAAAATACAGATCTTAGTGTATTATATTCTCATAGGGCAGAAGAGAATAATAAGCCTATCTTAAAGGCTTTTTGAATGGTAAAGAATTTGATTTTTCCTATAGATTCTGCTTCACTATGTTTTTTACAGCTTCAGTAACCATACATGCTGAGAGTTAAAAGGAGTAGAGGAGGGACAGTCTATGGCCTCTATGCAGGAAGAAAAGCTATCTCAGGACACGGCTACATTAGATTTCACTTAAAAGGCTGTTCTAAAGAAGGTTGTCTAGTGTGTGAGAACAAGGAATACCATTTCCAGTTCGAGAGCAACTGACAAAGAGACAGGGTAGCTGTAAGCTGTTTAGTTATGTCTCCTTGCAGTTGCTAACCACTGGATTAGCAATTGGCTGCTCATTTTGTCAATTAACAATTGACAAATTGTCAATTGACACTGCTACATTTCTAGAGCAGCACTCTTGACATCTTTTTGGTCACATTATTAATTATGCTATTACAATGTTGTGAGTTAAATACTTCAGTCTTCTGCTTCTTGAATAAAATTATGGTATTTTTGCTACAGGAAAAATGAGTGATGTTGTTATTTATAAGCAAAAGGTCCATATTTGCTTTTGGATGTAACATCATTAAAACAATGTTCTATGTAGCAAATTTCTTTCTTTCCTTAAAAGTAAAATATTTTCAACACCACTAAAATAAGCTGAAAGAAGTAACTCAGGCTTTTGCACAGAGGATCAATCTATCTTTGGTAGCAATTTAAGAACAAATGGCTTCATCCCTGACAGATATCATTTGGTGGATCACCATCATGATGGCTATTCAAGCATCATACTAGAATCCTCAAAATATTAATGATCAGCTTTAGTCATTCTTCAAACTAGGAAAATAAACAGTAAAGAAGAAATCAATTCTGCTCAGAATCAGACAGCCGAATGTTCAGAGAGTATTTTCATGTAATTTATAAATTCATCAGCAACTAAATTAACATCTAAACTGTAAAATAACTGTTGCTTACAAAGTTTATCAGCAAATACCATTTACTCAATAAATCCCAGAACTGATGTAGTAACACATTTATTGATCACTTTGCCAACTAAAAATACAATTTTATACAGTCAGTCAACAGCAATAACGTACTTTATGAGAAGCTATGCTTTAATGAAATGGTGTTTAAAATATAGATTTCACTATAACTTGTCAAGCTAAGCTTTTACAGTGCTAATGAAAACAACTGCTGCTCTTTAACTTTTCCCCTAAAACATCAATAATGCTGCAGACAAAGTAGCTTTTCTATTGTTAATGTGGGTTTAGAATTTAACAAGACAACTTCAAAAGGTTTAAAACATCCGTAACATTATCATCACTTTAACATTCACAAAGATAAAGTGATACATTTAATACTTTCTAGCATTAATAAACAGTGTAAAAATATATTGCATATATATATATATAAATTTGTTTCCTTTTCATGAAAAAACATAGTACAAACTAGCAATATATGATCCCTGTTCAAGTTTCTTTTACTTATTTTAAAGACTGAAGAGTAGTAGTTTTAAATTAACAGAAACAAAGACATGGAAATAAGAGAATTACTGTTGTGCTCCCCCATAACCTCTTGTCATGGTTACTAAGCATATTAACCCCTTGGTAATGGTGGTTCTATTTTTGCTAACACCAGCTAGAATTTTGGAACTGGCTGCAGTGGGGATAAGATTTTGCCCAGTGTGCTTTGCACTGGATGATGTCTGGCCCCCTTCATCAAGTGGTTAAAAATCTTTGCTTAGGACATGTTTATTTACTATAGTTAAGATTTAGAAATGCTATGCTCAAGTTGTTCATTTGCAATAATGAAAAGAAGATTCAGTGTTAAACTAGTGAGAAAAAGTAAACTTGTAAGGTTAAATGATCATGTAATATTTTTTAGTATGTTGAGAATTTCACAGTGAACACAGTAGGCTAGTACAGCTGCATGTCAATGTTTGCAATGTCTGCAATTCGAAATATTGCAGGTAATTATTAGCACACAGCAGCTTCCTGGTTGATGAAAGACAAATGAAAATAAGAACAAAACCTAGTAAGCTTCACTGAAGTTTTTAAAAATAGTATACAGTGCTCCAAGGAAAACTATGCCAAGACCTATTTCCATACCCCAACTGCTTAACAATTAAATTTTAATTAGTGCTCTAGGTAATCAAAGACAAAACAGTTTGGCCTATACCCTTTATGATCAGGTCCTGACAGCATGCAAATCCAGATTTGTGCAAATGAAGAATCAAAACATGTAAATTGAATTAGAAATGGATGTTGGAACAGCATGGACTGATAAATAAGCTAGCAAAGGAATAAAGCATAATGTGGATAAATAAAAGGTTCACGACTGAACAAAATCAATCTCATTCAAAAATTATACTTCTGTATAAATATATATTTCTCCTCTAATATTTGAATCTGTGAAATATAACACCTTGCTAAGAATAAACTTCAATATACTTATCCAACATTGACCATTTCTCTGCTTTACAGAATGTAAAGACCAATTACTTTGTATTATAAGCATTGCACAAAATTTTCCCTGCTGCAAGAATTTGCCAAAGCCGATATATTCTGAACTCAGCACAAAGATTAAAAACACTCTTTTTTGCACCCTATAACTTGTTTTTGCCTATGATCTTACCTTTTCACACACTACAATGCTAACAAAAGTAGTTTGCCAACACAATTTTATACAGGATATCAGTTTGTAGGTTAACTGACTTTACACAAAGCCTTTGTAAAGATCTAGTACATATTTAGCTTGAATATTACAGACATACACAGCATTTCAGCTGCATTAATATAACCCTATTTAATAGAGCCCAGGCTGCATTATTTCACATTATTTAATTACTTTGTTTAAAAATAGCATTTGAGCAAATGCAAGCATATAGAAACTCAACTAATGTAAACTGGAACTTAAAATAATATACCACTGTGGGGATTCAGACTGTCATCTTTTTTTCTTATTTTGTTGTTCATCTATAATGTAGTTCCTGATCAAAATGCAAATATGGATGAACTGAGTGTATTTTTACGGCCACATTTTTAATTTAGTTGAGTGTAGCTTTGCTCATGTTTCTGATGTTTTCTGAAAAATGTGCAAAGTACTAAAAAAACCTTGCATAAAGATAACTGAAGGTAAGGGCAAATTATCATGAGCATTATCTTTGAGGCCTTTCCAAATGTTTACATCAAAACTCACTTTGTACAGTGCCATAAGCTTTACAGTAACTCACAAAAAAGAGATGCTGTATTATTGTATTTGAAAATTAATCCATTGCCTATTTAGTTGCAATGGAATATGGTAGTAGCTTACCGTTTTTCCAAATCAGGTTAGTCAGTTGGGCATTTCAATGGCAATTTCTAAATGCAAGGTTTAAAGAGAAAAAAAAAAGGTCTCTTCTGTAGTTTTGCCATCCATTTTGTATATCCATGTCCCCAGGCAGTGTCTGTGTGCATGCATGTGTGAATATGCATGAATACAAAAGATAACTTTGTTTTTAAAAAATTGTTTCAGACTACCACAACTGCAAATGTCTGTCAAGAATGCTGGAATTTTCCCCCTTTTGTTTATGATCAGACTTATTCCTGCCAAAGTCTATCCTGAGTGGATGATCAATTAGTTTGAATGAAATAAGCCAATTCAAACATTTTCTGACAACTAAGTCAAGAGTTGTATCTTAAACTTGTTTTGAAATCCACCTTCTCCATAGGGTTTTTAAAGCAATATACCAAGGTTAATATACTGAAAAACATGAAAAAAACCAAATATATTAACAGATATATCTCCCTGAAAAAAATAAATTACTTGGACAATTAAGACATGGAGGTTCTATCTGCAATATTCTTTTACTTCTAGAAGCATTATTCTTAGCTGGGACATCATTCAAAGCATTGGTTTTGAGTTTAATGAACCAGCATGAATTCAACTACAGGTTTCTTAGTAGTTCTAGGATTCTGAAGACTTGAACAACCCTGACCATCATTTCCAGGTAATACTAAGTAAGCCAAATGGGCACTTTGGGGTTGCACAAAATGAGCAACTGAATGCTAAATGATATTTTATGGGCAAAGACTCCAAATACAGGAGGTACACATCTATTAACTTGAGGTACTCCAGACTTTAAAATTTCACACAAGTTTATAAGCTGTCATTATGCTTCTGGTATTTAATTGTATAAAGGTTCAAGCAAGACATGAGTCCATAGGCAATGTATGACACTCCTGTTTCCTGTTCCCATCTCATTGTACCACAGCTTTATACTTACTAACAGGTGATGAACAACTGTGTGTTTACACAGTGAGTGTCACCTTGCTTCACAAAGCTGGGGCAAAGGAAAATACAGGGCCCATGCAGTGCACAGTTTTAACTGGTTTCTTAAGAGTACTCAGAGGAAAGCTTGCTTTCACGCTTACTCACTCCTACTTCCTCACCATGGAGAAACTCCTCTTGTCACACTAAATCTATGTTACAATTGCTGAAGAGTGATTTCTCTCAGAACAGGGTAGACAGGTAAAACCATAAAAGCCTCCTTAGATCTTTACCTTTATGGTATGAAGGGAGAATGACAACACCCCCAACCAGCCAAGCTGAACAACACTGGCTGCAGGACTAGAGCTTGGCCCTAATAAAATTTAATTTTTTCATCAACATTTATACAGTTTAATTACTTATGCTGGATCCAAAGAGCATGTGTGCACACACACAAACCTACACAAGTCTTGTGCATTACATTACTTAATACCAACTAAATGACAAGCCAAGAACATAATATTCACCCTACAAACAACATACAAAAAGGTGTACTTATTTTGTCATACACGCAAGGCTGACAGTCAGTTAAGAGGACACATACCAGTGCAATGCTACATTTGCTCTATCATGAAGGTAAAAGGTTTGCTTTTGGCCAGTGCAAACAGAGAATTCTTATTCATGGATGACAGGCACGTGCCCCCAGAATACATGCATCCCTGAAGGCAGGGTTATATTTTGACTACCATACATGCAGGCACAAAGAATTAAAATTCATTTCATAACTATGAAAAGCCTTGAGGAAAAAACCTATCAATTACAACTTTAAAGTGTTGGTTTTGGAGGAATATACATGAGGATTTTCTCTACAGATGGTTACAGATGGCTGGGATACCTATCACTTGCAAGTCAAACCCATAGTAGTCATTTGCCTTTTTATTCTGCCTAAATCTAGCTACTATAAAAAATATTAATTGAGCCAATTGAGAGGGAAAATATGGAGGACTAAAATGGTACTTTGTGGACAAAGCTTTGTATAATGCTAAAAAAATGTCAGACTTTTAAATTTAATTGTCAGAATTTTTAATTTAGGTAAGGTCAGTAAAATACATACTTCAATTCAAAATATCTTTGAAAGACAACCCCTGTGCTGATGAAAAACACAAGCTGTGACACGTGAGTAGTTTTGAAATCTCCCTTTCCCTTCCCTAAATGAAAAGGAGGTAAGAAGTATTATAGGTTTTAAAAAATAGGGGCTAAATTTTTGCTGTAGTCTAATACTCAACATTTCCCTTGGGATTCCAAATATTTGACTACAATTAATTACAACTGTTCATATAGGATCCATGAAACTATGTGTGTTTTTCAATGTCTGCTTCTCAGTAATGCTATTGTGATAGCTTTGATAACCACAAAGAGCAGGCCAATCATTTTTGGTTTTGGTATTTCCATACTAATGGCTGCAAAACTCCCAGGGAAACTCTCAACTAAAGCTCATGGAGTGACTAAACAGAATTAGTAAGCATGCCTTAATAAGAAAATCCCTTTTGACTGCTGCATATTTTACTAAAAAACGACATTATTTTTAGAAAATTATTTGTAATGCCTATTCATTTGCCTCAGTAAGGACTCTCATTTCTTGTCCTCAGTCTTGTCAGGTTTTGATGGTCAGGTTAAACTTCAGTAGACACGCAGGTAAGGATTGTGTACTGCCACCATATTTAAATGAAATTTGAGTTTGTTCTTTAAGGTAGTTATTTCTAAAAGCTATCTGAACTTTCTGATCACATTTCTTTTGGTAGCATTACTGTAGTAATGAAAGCAAAGATAACTAGGAACAACAGCGTTTTATAGAAGATACTACATAAGACAGCGTTACGTAGTGGAAGATACTGAAAATCAAGCTGGAAATTTAGATGGAATGAATTGAGATGCCCCCCAAAAAAGAGAGGACAGTAAACCTTATTAAGTTCCCATGTCCTTACTTCAGACATGACATTTAGTTACAGTCTGCAGCATGGTGCATCAGAAGACAATATGCTCTACAACACTCTAAGGGCTGAAAATGGGGCACCTCCTCAGCTATCCCTTCCTGTCATCTTTGAGGTATAATCTGTTCTTACTGTCCTGAGAGTTGAGGGAATAGCAGATGAGTAAGAAAATGTACTTTGCTTCATTCCCAAGCAGGCCTGGAACTTAAGAGCTAATAATCAAGCAAGTATTTAGGCTTTTAATTTCCTACCAGTATTAGTGGACTAGTAAGAGCTTGAGTAGGTAGTGAACACATAATACACAGCTGCATAAGATGCTTTTTTCATAGCCATTATCTTTCGCACCAAGCATAGCAAACGAGAAAAACCTTTACTAAGTACTATCTTCCTAGCAACAACTTTCCTTTGTAACTGTCACATCAGAATGATTTATTTTCATGTATCACTTTGAGGTTTAAAACTATCAGACTGAAGAAACAAAGAAGAAAAAAGAAGTGCGTTCCTCAAAATAAAATACTGCTGTCTGAACCATCTTCTTAGGTTCTGATCCCTAGCTTACTATGCCATTGAAAGAATTTCAAAGTTTACATCATGTACAGATAAAGTGCTTTGGTTCGTGACAGGGATTTTATACTGCACAAGCAATGCAAAGTAAACTCTGGCAGAACCTTAGCTCATTCCATCAGTCTCTTATAACTCAATTTCTAGACAGTGTCAGCTTGGATCTGTCCGCACTCTCAATTCCCTTGCATGCCTTCTATCATATGAGTGTGCTGATCTCTCTCACTTTGAACTAACAGCTTAAAACCTAATTATATCTTAAAATCTTCCTAACCTCCTCCTGTATGGAAACATCCTGGCATTACAAACTCTGTATTTGGGCACCTGAGAAAGCCTGTCCTTTGTGTACCTAAAAGCAAGGTGTCACCCAATGTGCCAGCCAGACAATAGCTAGCAAGAAACAAACACCCAGGTCAACAGTGTGCTTTGGGACTCTGCAGTCGGCTGGACTTCACCCTTTAGTGAGGCTGGGTCCAGAACTTTTCAGTTACCAGTGAGTTATTAGTCAAGTCTTAGAGTCAAAAAGAAAAACAGGGTTCACTGATTTTGCATGTAACTCAGTTGAATGATTTATCAAGGGTTGTAGGCTCAGCCTTTTTATTCATTAAAAAAAAAACCAAGGACTACCCTGGAGCCGTCTTCAGGTGCACAGGCACCAGTGACAAAGAAGGCTCTTTACATTTAGACAGTTTACTACCATGCCAGAATAATTTAGCCACTGTTGGTATCAAGTATTCTATTTTCTGCTTTGGAGTGTGACAGGTCTCCAGTGCAACACAGGAATGGATAACCTTTCACTCTTCAAGAACACTGGGTAATTCTTGGAAAGGGTTCACAAAGCTGAACACTTAGCATCCTGAGCATCTTTATATAAAGCTAAACTCTTCCCAGGTAACCAAGGCCATCCATGGGAAAAGCCATTTAAATCTTTACAAGAGCATGTGCTGTTTTGGCAAACTTCCCTCCCGCTTAAAAACAAACACCAAAATGAATTATAAACAAACAAAAGCATGTCCAAGTCCACAAGGAAGCCCTTGCCTTTTGTTTGCTATTGTTGTTTTGGTTTTAGGTTGATGAATGGGCTCAAAGGGTCACTGAGGGTGAAGTTACAGGACAGGCTATCACACAATGTCAGCAGGCAAAACATGAACAGTTTAAGGGCTAAAAACCAGTGCTCCCTTTCCATACATTGGTCAAATACAGATTGTTCACCTTCATGGCACATGACAGCACACGCTGCTCACCTATGTTTAATGTACTCTGAGTGGGATGCTGGTACGGGTGCGGGGAGAGCAATACATCTATTAACCTTTATTAAGAGTTGAACATGAAAATCAGGGCACAAGCTCTTTTTGAAAGAAAGCAAGGCATAACTGCAAAGAGCTGGTTTCGAATACTGAACATCCTATCTTTCATAATTTTAGAGAAACAGAGTAATACATCAAGGTACTTGTTCAGCTCTTGCAGAAAACTGAAACAGCCTTTTCTCTCCTTTTCAACCAATATTAAAAAAAAGTTATTTTTATTCCAATTAATTTCTTTTGGCATTCTGGACACCAGCTAGGTCACACTCAGCTGCCTGTACATTAAACCTGGTAACATTGGAAAGCCGTTCCCAGCAGTACTATTACGCCCAAGTCTGGCAACAAGAGTGAACAGGGAATCAAATCCCTTGTCCCTTGGATTCAAATTAATCTATCATAAAATGTAGCCCAGTTATATTTATTTTTTTCTTTGTGGGAAAATTGCACCTAATTACATAGGTATTAATTGTAAATGTCCTTACTCCAAGAGGCCATAAGCTTTCCTTAAAGGGCCTATGTGCCAACATATGTGCAAAACAACATTCATTTAATAGCAATCTGACTGGCAGTGTTAAGTCATAAACAATATTTTAAAGCATTATTAGCTTAATGCCCCCTTCACTTCCAATGTGAGGCAGTGCAAATTTGAAAACAGACTGTGAAAATCCTTAACTATACTTTCTTAGTAATGTCTTGTTCCTCACCTCTCAGGTTAGTACAATAGCGCCATCCAAATCCAGCCAGTCAGAACCATGCTACAGTACACACAAGAACAAGCACAAAGTATAGACAGGAGGAAAGTAAGGGCTGGTATTTTCCAACTCTTTCTGTTGACATAAAATACTTTAGAGCTTATATTGTCCTAGAAATAGCTTTTTTTTTCAGTTTTCCAATGAGTGGTATATGACAATCACAGGCTAGAACCTAGTATTTCACTACCACTTATTTCCAAATGGTTTATTGTTGAATGTTTTAAGAAAAGTGCTAGATCCCATATAAGACATTTAGAAAAAAAAAAAACTAAAACAATAGTGAAATGAAACTGCATAAGTAATGGGATATTGTTCAGAAAGACTGCTACAGAAGATCCACTTTTCAAGAGGTTCTCTTTGACATCATCAGGGCAACCTAGGAATGTTTGAGATCTTTTGCTTGAATTGACAAAGTGTGGTATAACTGTTCTTAACTTTGGCTTTGTTGTTTGCTGGTTGGGGTTTTTTTTCCTAAAGCTCAACAAAATAATATATTTTTTATACCTACATATTTATTTATTTTTGCCAATATATGCATGAGGAATGTAATGAAGGGCATTGTGCTGCAAGTAGCTCAGCAGATGTTGAAATCAGTTCCAGTTCCTGAAGACAACTTCTTGACAACAGTCTCAATATTCACAATAACTGAAACATGTGGGATTCATAACATCATCCTTACAAATACATACTCTATCCCCCTCTGTGTTGTAAACCCTCAGCCTTACTTGTTTCCTTGTACTTTATAATCGTATGTGCCTGCATGCTTATAACCAGATACATATCCTGAGTTATCCACCAAATCTTCTCGGCCAGCTCTGCCTTTTCCTTTCCCACTGGCATCAAATCTCTCTTTGTGAGAACCCGTGAATTTTGAAGTATCTGTAAGTCGTGAAACAGTTGGAGATGCAACGGTTTTCTATTGGAAGAAAAAAAAAGAAACAAAACAAAAAACCACATCAGAAATCAGCTGTTCTTAATACAGATACTTTTACATGCTACCAAGATTTAAATCTTTGCTAATGACAAAGACTATGCAAATACCTACTAATTCCCAGCAATAGGATGCAAAAGATGTTTGTTTCTTGCCATTACATACAATGACAATAATAATATAGCAGAAAAGGAAATAGCACAAATTACGTCAAAACCTTTTGGAAGAGACTTTCAGTATGAGATACTTTTGATTAATAATCAAGTTCTAAGCACCAACGATATGAAGAAGTTTCATCTTGACTTCACATTTTGAACCATTTCAAAATCCATGATGTCAGCATGAAAGCATAAAAGCTTGGCTCCACCAATATAGAAAAAGTACTCTAATACAACTAGAATTCATTGCTTCAATAGACAATTTAATTCTAAATTGCATGATTCATGAGAGAAGTAACAAACTGGAAGGACTGAAAGTTATTTCTAATATTAGCAAATTAGCAGTCTATTAAATGGCATTGAACAAAGATTTTCCTTCCTCTGAGTCATATCAGGCTCTTCAAAAATAAATTTTGTTGTCATCAAGACAAAACAAATTTGACTATAGAAACAGAAAAAAAATTATTTCATATTACAATATAGAAGCATGATAACCTGCATGCTCTGACTAGGAGCAGCCTCTGCAGCAGCAGATCCTTAAATTTATATTTTAAAATCAGGTGAAGAAAAAACACACACGACTTTTGAGCTAAAATGAACAAAGAGTGCCAAAATCTGAGTTTTTTTTTTATGTGCACCACCTGTCACTATCTGTAAGAAAATGAACACTGGAGCATTCCTTGCTCAAAACAGCATCGCTAAATGACCTTTAGGGACTTCTGTCTTGCAGTCTTATGAGTACTATTTGCAGAAGTGCTTATTTTTCTATACTGAAAAAATAGGTATCAAGACAATGCTTAGGAAGAAATATTGGTCTAATACATAGTTTACTTGTTCACATTGACCTGGTAGCACCTTTTAACCAGGAAAACTCCAAATGCAAGACAAGGGCAATATAGTCAATATGTAGTTAATTAAACTTAAATCATATTTGCTTTCCTTGTATTTAAAAACCATTGCTTTACAGAAAATCAGTTTTATCTGCATGTGCATACACTCTCTACCATCACATCCACAGAGAGAAGTCTCAGAAACTCTAGTTGACTGCCCTTTCCTTTACCAAATTCATTCTCAGGACAGACTGCTATTCTGAGAATTTGTAATGGTAAACTTAATCACTTTTTGAAAAAGAAAGACTACAACTTCTGCTCCTCTGTTTCAAAGGTGTGGCATGAAATGTATGAAGTTTTCCTCAATACACAAACTACAATAAAAACATACAAGAATTTTTGTACAGTAACATATTTAGTAACATACATACTAAAACTTGTATGAGTGGATGGAAATGCACATGTATTAACATGCAAGAAGAAACAGTAAAACAAGGATTAATAGAATGGCTCATGTCAATAATGAAGGATGTTCCCAGAAAACTATTCCCAGTGGTAAACTTGAGAGATGTGGTGTTTTTATCAAGGCACCTGCATTCTGATAAGACTTCAACACACATGACTTATAAGGTGCATCTTTACAACAAGACAGCAGCGTGCCACACAAGTCCTTCCTTTTCCTATTAATATGTAGACACGTTTCAAACCAACAAAGAAAACTGAAGATGGGCAACAACTTGGCAGGTTAAAGAATACTATATTTTTGTCCCCAAAAACAATTAAGCAAAACCTAAAACCACAGTACAACGAACAGCACAAATCCAGAACAAGAGCAATAGTGATCCCACATCTGGTGGTCTTTCAGCCCAAGATGGATCAGAACACTTCTTGCATCACAGGAGTCCTAAAATGTGAAGTGAACATTAAAGGCATTAGCTGCAAGGTGAACATTTTTTCTCTGAATTGTTTTTTACTAAGTAAGAACTGCAGCCTTTTCCTAAGTTGTATGTCAAGTCACTGATGTGCTCCTTCCCACATATGACAGATTATTACAATTGAAATCGTGTTGATTTGCTGTTGGCAAAATTCCTATAAAACGGGAGGATCACCTTGTTTCCAACAATAAAAATCCAATCAATGTTAATTCCTTGTATGTTATGCTCTCACTCCCTGAACTGATGTATCTACATAAAAGATCAGAGATAAGATGCCACTACAAGGATATGCAGAACACCTCATTTCTCCTTTTCCTTCTTTTCCATCATTCTTATGATGAACATCTACACATGAAAAAGAAAATACTCCTTTCTTTTTAAAGTTGTGCTAAGATGCTTTCATTCAAAAAAGTCTTTGTAAATACAGAGTAGAATATACAACAGCTTCATAACCATCCTGGGCTCAGGAGCAACCAGAAGCAGCTAGTGGCGCTATATATCACAGAGTCATAGAAAAGTCCTATGACTGAGCACTACTGAGCCTTGCTCCATCATCTTTGCACTCTCCCTTCAGGTATTTATATACGTGGATATGGGATTCACCCTTGAGCCTTCTCTTCTCCAGGTTACACAGTCTCAGCTCCCTCAGCCTTTCCTCATAGGAGAGATGCTCCAGTCCCTCCATCATTGTTATGGTCCTTTTCTGGACCCTCTCCAGTAGGCTACCAGTCTTCTCCAGGGAGCCTAGAGCTGAATGCAGGACTTCAGATGAGATTTCACCAGTGCTGAGCAAAGGGGAAGGAGCACCCTGTTTGCTTGGCAATACTTCTAATGCAACTGAGATACCAGTAACATCCCAGACAGCAAGAACACCTCTACAGTTCATGTTCAGCTTGATGTCCATGAACACTCCCAGGTCCATTTCAACCAATCTCCTTCCCATCTGCATGGCCCCCTGCACATACTGGTGAGTGGGGCTCTTCCTCACCAGTTGCAGGACTTTGCACTGCTTGATGAATTTGCTGAAGTTCCTGTCAGACCAGATCTCCAGCCTGTCAGGTCCCTCTGGATGGCAACCATCTCATCTGGATGACCTATCATCCACTCCTCCCAGCTCTGTGTCATCAGCAAACTCAACTGAGAGTATACCACAGCCTATCATGAAGATGATTAATGAAGATATTAAAAAGGACTCAACTCAATATAGACTCCTGGGGTACATCAGGTTTTTCAGTCTCCAACTAGACTTTGTACTGTTCATCAATACCCTCAGGGCCCAACCATTCAGCCTGTTTTCAATCCACTTCAGTGTCTGCTCATTCAGCCACTACAGCACCAGGTTGTGAGACTCTTGTAAGAGACCCCATCAAAGGCCTTACTGAAGCCTAGGTAGACACTGTAGTACTCTCTTCTTACTCTATCTACTTGGGCAGTCATTTAACTGTAGAAGTTTACAGGTCAGTCAAGCACAACTCTCCCATGGTGATCAGCCATGCTGATTACTCCTGATGACTTTCTTCTCCTTCATGTGCCTGGATATGATTTCTAGGATTAGCCGTACCATTCCTTTCAGTGTCTTAACATGAAAAGTTTATCCATAAAGATTCCGCTATGAGCTGATGACTTATTTTTAGTGAACAGCCTTTATAAACTGAATGTGCAACCAACTGTTCTTATAATTTTTTTTTTCTGTTTCTGAACAAAATCAACTATGCAGATTAAATTGCGTATTGAGCAAAAGGCAAAACTAATTGAAAGGGGGGCCTTGAGATCATTCTCTACAACCCATCATTATTGTATAAGGGTAAGGGGAGGCAAATAAAAAAAGGGGGTGTGGGGTGAGAAAGCTGACGATCCTTTTTAAGTGAAGAAAAATGTAGGAAGAAATATAGTGAAGAGCACAAAGGGCTGGATGAGAACAGCTTCCACAATAGCAATCTTTTTCACAATGAATCACATACAAATGATTCTGCCTTGTCATATAGCAATTCTGCTTGAACTGTTTACTATCGAGAGTAAGTTATATAATCTCTCTAGTTACATTATTCTAAAGGCAATAAATTCCTTGGGCCAACTTGCTCACTTTTTTTTCCCTCTGAGACCATAGAAGCCTTCATTTTCCATCTCTTATTTGAACATACAGTTAACCACAAAGTTTGCATATCACAGAAGGTGCCCGTGAACTTCAATATTTTATTTAAAAAACCCCTTTGTCTTAGGAAGAAAGTTTTACTTTGCACAACAAAATCAAACATAATCATTTAGTGTTTCAAATTCAGTTTATTCTGTTTTTGTGCATTTTTTCTTAGAAATACAGTATTTTTCCTCATTTTGTCTTAGTGTCTACAAAGAAGTGCTGCTAAGATAACAAGGGGCTTGGAGCATGTGACATAGGTCAACATGCAGAGAAAGCCACAAAACTGCTTGCCATAACCAACAGCCAAGGACCAAATCACAACCTTCAAGAAAGGAGATTCCAGAGTGCAGTTATGCACAGAGCAGAAACCAGATATTTTCACTCTCAAAGAAAACAAGAAATAGAATAGAAATAATGAAGAAACTTCATATTTCTCCCCGACTGAATGATTGACTTCCCATATGAAAGGGAAAAATGGATGGTGACAGCAAAGCTCTAAATATACAATCCCCAACCTTGGAGAATTTCCCATTCTATGTCTCCTTGCAAAGGAGATCTCACTCTATGTTAAAATGACAACATCCACAATGATGCTCTGCTCCCCATGTCACTCTTATCTTCATTTCTTATGAAACAGCAATTAGAGATGGAATTGTCTGCCTTGGCAACATTCTCATTTTACAAAACAAAATGCAAGACAGAATAGGTAGACTCTGGCCAAAACAGTCTCTCAAACAGTTTATAAATGAGAGTAGGAGAGCATTTGAAGACAGCAATACTATTTTTAAAAAGTGCAGATGGGAAATGGTAAGGCTAAATTATAGAGCCGCAAAGCCCCTGTAACACTTATACATGAGAGCATCTCATTTCCACTACAGATCCACAAGCCAAACCCATTTGTCTGCTACTGCCAATGCAGAGAATATTCTTTAATTAGTTCTTCTGCTATGCCTTTATCTTTACCATAACTTGTGGAAATAGATATCTACCTTAGCTTAGGGAAAAAATAGCTAATGCATCTGACCATTTACTTCATATACCTCAAAAGCAATCTCTAGGCACTTTTCATCTCAGCAGAAGGTTGTTGCAATTGACAATGCAACCCTCAATCTGAATGAAAATCCCCCTGCTAATCATAACCAAGAACAATTGTATGAAGCCCCAGTATACCTCACAAGTAATTAAGGCATGTCTGTGAGCTCAGAGACCAAAATAATTCAACATAGGAAAAGCACAGAGCTTTATCCATCTCCTCACAAAAAAAAACCCCAACTACAGAGAAAGAGAAAGCCTGCCAAACAAGTAGATACAATAAAGCTACCTCCAGCTTCAAAAAGAAGCCATTTTGACTCCTTGGGTGAGAGAGACTGATCCTCTCTCTCTGTGTCCAGAGCAGAGAACACATTTTCCAAATGGAACTCTCAGTTGTGCCATAGAATCTGCAGAACAGTCAATGCCAATAATGTCTTGGCACTTTGTGAAAGCTATAAACAGAGAGTGACCAAATTCTCTATGGGGATCTAGCACCTCCCCTGGATTAAAGATCAGTATATCAGTCTTTACAGTGCTAACTCGTGCAACTGAAACCAATCCAAAAGAAAGGCAGAAAATTATGACAGTTGATACCAATACAGATATTCCGTCATTTACATCGCACTTCTCTATTCAAAACATGCAAAAGGGAAATTGCAACCCACACAGTTGCAACCCCATAGTTGCAAACCAAAATGATCAGGAACAATTGGGAAGACTCCAAGATGCTGGAATAAATTGTGAAAGCAGAGAGGAGACTATAAAAGAGCAAGCATATCCTCTTTTGGAAACCTGTGACTTATTTAGACCAACACCTACTGAAGGAAGGTATTGAGCCAATGCTGGGTAGGATTTGCTGCTCTCTTGATTTCTGCTTTGTACAAAAGGGTAGTTTCATCTACAAACACAAATTAGTACATTCTTACACTAGCAATTTCCAGCAGCTCTCAGTTACTTACATTCAGAAAATGAAGCTTCACGTCCATTTTTCTTGTATTACTATCTCGATTCTGAAACTGTTTTCTTCAAAGCCTCTGATTTCACCAGCAGAAGCAACAAAGTATTGCTCCAAACTGTCATCCACTGACATGTTGGTGCAAGAATATTCAGTGTATCTATTCCCACAATATTTTGTATAGAAGGGCAAGTTTTCTAAATAGTGGACTTGTGGAATTGGAAATGGTGCAATTAGTATTAGACTTCTGTGCTCTTATCCCAGTGCATGTCAGAAAACTATCTTACTTTCCAGGTGTATACTAACTTATTTGTGGTATAAAATCTTCTGAATGTAGATCATCGATGAATTTCCATGGGATCTAACTCAACATATAGGGGTCTCACCCTCTATCACCACTGCCAATAGGGTAGATGCTATTCATAAGCAAGTCAAGGATATCCTCGCAACCTATAAAGCACAAAGCAAACTGGCTCTTGCAAGAAAATAGGATGGTACAAAACCAATAGATTAACACAATGCCATGTATATATACACAGTTCAGCTCTGTTTTATGTTGCATGTACCAGCCTATGCAGGTCTACTCTGAAATCTCCCAAAACACACAACTGACAAACATCTTTGCAGGTTTAGACGTTGGTCTTTTTTATTACAGAACCTCTACATTAGGAATGTTTATTGAAGTAGTCAATTTAAACTAGCTTAAGTTCTCAACAGATGTATTTATGGTTATTTTAATGTCTCATAGTAAGGACAGCAAAACCAGCAGAAATTCAACAGCAAATGTTTCAGGCAAATGCTCTCCTTCAATTACTTAACAAAGTTTGACAGGGTAGAACACAATAAAAGCAAGCTTTACACACTCCTGAACATCTTATCCTACACATACAGAGTACCCTGTACCTACACAAACAAAGCTCTGAGATTACAGCTACAAAAACTACTAAGTCTTTATGTCTTTCTAACCTGCAGTACTTATAGGGTGTCCACCCCTTCAGAGGCATTAGAAGCCAAATCCTCTCACATTTCAAAGCTCAAAAAACATCCATATTTTCAAATGGAGCTCAACAAAGATGACAAGCAAAAATTCTGGCCAGAAATCTTCTGAGTACATGCAAACCAGGTACAATCTATATGTTTCCTTTTCTAAACACAACAGCATATGGCAATTAACAATGCTGTTGAGAGGTTAGTCAATACTGTAACCCCTTTAAAAATAACTGTGTATGTTGCAGAAGCTGTGCTCTTCAGCAAATTACTTCTTCCAAGATTAGGAGATCACACCTGGGGCAAGCACATATACAAATCTAATCATCACTTGGCCTAAGTTATTTGGGTAACTGTCTCCAGAAAATATGTGTCATCTTCTTTATCTCAAAGTTTTGACAAATGGAGTTGAAAAATTTCCAAAAAGAGCAAATGTCATGTCAAATAACATCAAGTTAATGCCCCTAACATTAAAGAAGTCCTGCTCTCTATGGGTAGTCCTTAAGTCTGATTGCTCTTATATACCTCTGCTGTTTACCTCAGGTTACCATCACTTCACTGTCCATCTGGGCTATGGCTTTCACAGATTAGTACTCAAAGACAAGGAAGCCAATGACTGGGTGACACAGTGTAAAATCTAAAAGGGAAATAGAAGGAACAATATTCCAAGCATGCATGAGACAGTGTATTCTTGGGCAAAGAACACAAAACTACATCAGGAAAGGAATTGTCAAAGTTGTTCAGAATGACCAATGTTGACTGAAGCTGCAGTCACCTGGATTTGCAAGTCAGACTCAAAACTAGAATGTTAAGCACACAGAGTTCATCCTATTCAGTACAGAAGCAGGAAAACCAAGCAGCTTATTTAACTGCCAAGTACCATCTCTATAGCTTTCTCCATCTGGTTAGAGGAGTCCCAATAGGCAACAGCCTGTTGTCTTGGAAAAAAAAAAAAAACAGGATCAAACTAGTTCTGTGCATTTTAGTTCAACAGATTTCCCAGCTATGACATGCACTTGAGCAGAATGTAAATCTCTCCCATTACTCTCAGCTGAGGTGAAGTGATGAAAGAAAAGAAAACTGTCTGGAAGAGGACAGCACAGCTCCAGCTTTTCTGTAAAGGTAAAGAAATAATTTATATTTGATTTTACTATGAAGTCTTGGGAAAAAATCATGCTATTTATGTTTTTTTAATAAAGGATGAACTGCTGAAACACATGGCAAATGCACTGGCTCTCTAAAGGATCTACTAAATTGAATATTCTTCATTGTTCTTTTTAAATTAGTACCAGGACATACTGGGAACAAAAAAACATTTAATCAGATTATCGTCCTTCATTTTAGATTTGCATTCACACCACTCCATCATCTCTAACAATTAGCATTAAAAATGTCCTGAACTCAAATCTCAGTTAGTTCACCACCATTTTCATCTGACATCTAGAATAAAAATTCTTTATTTCTGGATATACACAGGATAATCACCTAACAGAGTGGCTATCGTGTGAGGTACATATTTTCTTTTACTATAACTACCTTTCTGTACCTTCTTATATTGTTCTGTTAGACTCGAAACCTATCTCCCAACCTATAAAGCTCTTTAGACTAAAAAAAAGACAGAACTGATAAATGCCAAAGTACTCCCTTTTTCTGATTTTTCCTATTTATAGGCTCTTTCAGGAATACCAGCTCACCTATTAAATTTTTTTGCTGAAAATTCAAAAGATGCCAAAAAAATCAAATAAAACATCCTCCCTAGAAATCCTCTCTTAGAGCTGAAAACACTAATCAATGCATACTGTTTAGAAACCTACAAAACCTTCTGTTGGCACCATGCCAAATGCAAACAGTTTGATGGATGCTGATCTGGTGATGGCTGATGGATTACAAATGCCCCAGGCACCTATTTCCATACAGCATCCATGACAGGAAGAAAATGTAAACAGCCTAAATTTGGAAGAAACATTACTTACTACCTGTTTCAAATTGCAACACAGGGATACAGCCCATAAAGGACTATCAAAATAGGACTCCTTGTATTTCCCTAGTAACACAAACTATCTTAAGCATGCAGCAACCGTAGCTGCCGTGCACAGAAAGCGATGGGAGAGCTGATGGTAAATACTGCAGTCTTCACTTTTTAAGCAGCCCATACCACAGAGGCTTATTCTAGCAGAAGCAAACACCTAACACTTTTCTGTGAAATACAGACTGCATATGATGATGAGTAAGAACTGCCCAACCCTCTACTCTATGATCCTCTAGTCAGTAGCTTCTTCTATTACTCTCACACTAGTCTGGGTCAGATAAACCCTCCATTCTCAGCATAGTCGGTTCCATTCAGAAGTTTAACAAACACCACCCCCCACAGAGAGTAACAAACACCTCCATTATGACAAAGCAGCTAAATCCAGGGTTAATTGGTACTGCACTGGGAATTGTAATGAGTATATCTGGAGATTCTGTATAACGGAGATAGATTCTAGACAATAAGCAGAGACACATTTTGTCTTCTCACATAAATTTTTCAGTTGTGCTGTAATGAACTACTATTGTGTTACAGTATCACTGTGTTACCTGTTAACTGCAAGAAAAACAACTTCTCTTGTATAAAATTATAATGATATAAAAGCTATCAGTTTCATCTTCACACCATTAAAAACATCATATTGACAGTACACTAACATAATCATTTAGTGTTTCAAATTCAGTTTATTCTTTTTTTGTGCATTTTTTCTTAGAAATACAGTATTTTTCCTCATTTTGTCTTAGTGTCTACAAAGAAGTGCTGCTAAGATAACAAGGGGCTTGGAGCATGTGACATACATGGAAAAGATGACAGGAATGTGTTTATAAAGACTCAGAATTAAAAAGGGAGAGACAAATCTTATTCCTGTCCTCAACAGAGGCAGTTCAGAAGTAAACAATAATGGGCATGATTTGGAAGATATGAAATTCCAACTAGACACATGAGAGGTTTTCACCACTGTGGTTGGTCAAGCCTGGAAAGAGTGGGGGATTATCTGTCCCTAAATATTATCAAAACTTAAAATTACTAAGTCACAGAACAATTTAGGTTGGAAAGAACCTTTGAATATGAGTCTTTATCTAGTATAAGGCCCTGCTCACAGCAAGGCTCAAAGAGGCTTACATAGAAACTTCTCCAGTCAAGTCCTGAACACCTCCAAAGTCCCACAGACTCCATAGACAACTTATTCCAGGGACTGACCACACTGCAGGTAAGTAAAAAAAACCACAAAACAATCCAACATCTCATCCAAATTCCATATTACCAATAGTCCAACTTCTGTCTGAAGCAGCTCTCATACCAAAGACAGGAAGTGAAAGCTGTTGTCTTTAAACTCTGGAAACCTTAACAAATGCCACATTCCTCCCTTGCCCTTTCTCAAGAAAGGCAACTCTGCAAACTTTTTGCCTGCTACCTCAAGATAACTGATGAATCAAGGACCAGTTTACAGAGCAAGCAACACAATCCATTTCATTATTTTCAATAATTTGAACTAGTTCCAGAAATGCAATATCAACCCTTAAGAAACTGAAATGAACTACGGTAAAAAGGAAATGAGAGCACAAAAGTCAAGAACATGCATTTTGTCTACTGCAGTACAGAAGTATATAGCAGTTTGCCAAGGAAAAATATATTAACTGAAAGCTCTGCAGCTGCACTGGCTTGGCTTGTTTGCAGCAGGAAGACTGTGTGAATTTTATGGACTCAAAGGACCGCATAAAATCAACTCTTGTGTCAAAAGGCTAGAAGCATTACATGAAACTAGTGAAGCCACAGTCATGCAAATAAGGTGACAGTGTGAGACTGGAAGATTTCCCACACTTGCAGGAGTTCTCCCTCCAGAAGAAAGTAGAGGCAAAGAAAAGGAAAGACATTTCAGTGCTGCCAAGGCAGCGTTCCTCATTTTCTGTCAGCACACATTACCATCCCTTCCTCAAAGCTCACAGTTCAAAACCCAAGCAAATGTCACAAAAGCTTTGCACCCAGCACAGTGCAAAGGGCTCCATGAGCAGGGCAGTGTAGCACCACACTCCTGAAGCTGCACAGGGCTCACTCCTGCAGCACCACAGCCCCTGGCAAGCTTGCGGGAACTTTGTGCTGGGCAGCTCTGCACACAGCATGGCACCATTCCCAAAAGGCTCTCCGCAACCAATTCCTGGGAAGGAAAAACACCGAGAAAACCTACTGGACTTCAGGAATATCACACATTCCAAACAGACACTGAGTGCCCTCGCTTTCACAATGAATTCTTGGCTCAACTGAAACAACTTTGCCTCAAGGTATTTTCCACCGCTTGCCACCGCTGACAAAGATTTAAAGCTGCTCCACAGCTTAGGCAGAAACTTAATGATGCAAAACGCTGCAGTAGGATTGTCTGGTTGGTTTTCCTTCCTGAATTACAAATGTCCAGATAGTACAGAAACAGTCCCTGCCTGCCCAAGGAACTGACTGTGGCTCTCCAGCAATCAGTGCTGGGAGTGCCTGCACTGCCACAAACACTGGTGACAGGCAGTTGGTGAGCTGCTCTTCTTACTCCTCACCAGAAGGGTGCAACACCTTAGCCACAGTACTTCTGGCTACACTGTCAGCTGCAGCCAGCTTTCCTCGCTGAAACGGAATGCTTTCCTACATTTGCTCCTTCAGCCATAAAACTTCACTATCTAACAGGACATCCTCCTAGAAAAAGTTGCCATGGAGATTTCTTTATGCAATTAAAAAGCTCTGGGAGCCTGCAGAATCGGCACCAACATTCATAGTCTCAGCAAGGTTTTGAAAATTTTCAATCTGCTGGTAATATCCACCACCTTTGTAAAAATAAGAAAAAAATTACTGTAACAGGTAAAAAACAATCAAAGAGAAAGTCTACCCTCTTTTGGGGTGTGGGGGGCGTTGTAGCAGAACTCCATACCAAAATTGTATTTACTTTGTTTTTAAATTCATGGGAATACATGTACATGCATTAGAAGTCTGCAGAAAGTCAGAAACAGAGATCAAGCTTCAGATAAAACTTGGATTTCATTCGTGTTCCTTTGGTTTAGGCGCGTGCACGGGCACACCCACACCAAAGAAAACAATAAGCACCTCCACTTCAATAATGCCAGAAAGTAACACCATTTTAACTAATCCTGGTTCGAACTTTCCATGGAGTGCCACTCAGATGATTTAGCACTGCAAGTCCTAATTCTATATACAGTACCTAAGCCTGGTACACTTACAAGGAGTCCAGCAAGAGCTAGGGAAAACACAAGAAAAAGGTGCCTTTTGTATGACACCACTTAGAGCAACAAATTCACATTAATCTGTCAAATCTGCCTGACCCAGGTCTAGCTCCATCAAGTGAAGACCATGTAAAGTCCAGCCGTAAGGGCAAATCAGCTGTTATTTGGCAGCTACAAGAGACCCCTTCCTTTCCTCCTCTCTAAGATCTCAACCTCAACTCCAGTTCTTCAGCATTGCAACAGTCCAAGTCACTACATGATCCCAACTCATGGGATCTAGCAGCCTGATTAATATGACCTTCCACAAAAACAGTGTGCCAACACTTCTCTGAGGAGTTTTTCATTGGTGGTGGTGACAAAACAGAAAGGGAAATATATTACAAAGCTTTTTGGTTTTTTTCAGTGAGGGTGTTGCTGAATCTTTCTTCAATTTACTGTTAAAATCAGTCTTTAATGAGACTTGGTCCAAAGCTAGATGCTGTTAACATAAGTCTTTATATAGACTACAATGCCTCTTCCTCATTTTTTCATGTAATTCCTGAAGAGCCTTTATTCATCCAGTGCAGCACTCCAGTCAGAAGAGCTTTGTTAACATACCTGCACAATCCCAGTGTTTCACATCTCTGCATCTAATTTGCCCTGCTTTCCCCATACTATATGCTTTTGTGTGCTGGCGTTAGAGACAGAACCCATGTCTTGCTGCATTTATAGAAGGGCAAAAACCTCCCTTGTCAGGCTTGTCACCTCAACATATCTGCTCTGCCCCTTATGATCTTTCATCTTCAGGTTATGGCAACCTTCCATACCCAGTCTAATAATCTCCTCAGCAGATCAGTAAGCTTAGTGTGTAAAGATACTCTTGTTCCACTTTGTTAGACTTATTCCATCCCTGCTGAGTAGTCCTCATTTCTCTGGTTCTAGAAGCCAAAGCCCCATCTTCAACAGAAGCCATACAGTCTACTTCTATCCAACTGTTCTTCCTCTCGGGATTGGCAAGACAAGATCTAAGCTCCTTACCTATCACCCTCATCCCTAAACCTCTGCAGTTCCTCTTTATATGCACCAGGTTACCTCCAGAGAAGTACTCTGTGTACCCACAAGGAAGAGAAAGAGGAAGAAGGGGTCCATGTGAGGAAGCTGGACAAATCTTGGCCATGCATCTGCAACAATCCCAGATCCTGGCACCTATCAAGCAATAAAACTCCTGAGACATCAGGTGACATCAGAAAATACATGCCTTGATCATCCACGAGAATAATCTCTAGTAATTTTCTGTGACTGGTACCCATACTCCTGACTCATTGTACAGCACCGTTGTCAGAGTATAGTGTAATCCATTATGGAACAGGGAAGTGTAATAGCACATGAGATATTTGGGATGGCAAAATCTTCTGTAACTGTTCACTCAACTCCCTTCCATATTTTCACTAAGACACAGCTCATGATAAGGCCTGATATAACTACAGATCTGTGTCCAGCTCTCATTCAACCAAGGATTCTTAAAAGAACCTGTCTGTCCCCACAGTGTGAGATAGTGCTGGTCAACATTATCACTCATTTTCCCCTTTTTGTGTGAACTCTAAATTCAGGCTCAGCTGACTCTGACGGGTCTTGTTGATCCTCATGAGTGCTTAGGATACTATATGTATTCTGAAATTGAACAACTGCAGGTGGAGCTGATCTGTAACTTTTTGTTGCCCGAAGTCACAAGCTTTCAGCCTTTTCTATCTCAATAGTCTCTGTCCACTTGGTCTCCAGCTGTCACTCCTTCCTCACCTTGTGTAGCTTGGGTTTTCCACAAATACCACGTCAGTCTCCTCTTCATCTTCTCCCACCATCTGGAATCTCAGGACCTCAACACAGCACATCTCCCACCACCACCGCCCTGACCTCTGGGAAGACACAGGAGCTCTCTGAAGCATTCAAGGTGGATATAAGACTTCCTCTTAATAGAACCAAGGACTCTGATGTGCTAACAGCAGTTCTGCAGACTTCTACATCTTAATGGAAGTCCACATGCTGGACAGTATCTCCTGCAGCTTTTTCCCACTACCACTGTATAGTCTTCAAGCAGACCCACATAGTCTAAAGTGGAATTCCTAGCCCTCTTTGCTCTTCTGCTGCAACAACTGTTTTGTCTCATTTACCACACTCTGTGGGCTGCACTCTAGCTTCCTTGCTCTTGCTCTAACAGGTACATTTTGGTGAGAATATGATCTTGCCCATATCAGCATCTCCCTGAGCACCCAGGCATCCAGCTTTTAAAGTGCTGTTGCTGCTGTACTGCTCTACCACCCATACTCCTCTCACCGTGAATCTCACTGGATTGAACCCTGAACAACCTGATCTGGCTTTAAGTTAGCCCTCTTGTGAGCAGAAGGCTTGAATGAGATCATCTCAGATTCCTTGCACTTGAAATTGTTCTGCATTTCTACATCAAGGACCCTGATAATATACACTAAAGTTCAACTGGTTTTATTTTAACAGCAAACAAAAACCAAAGCAAGGATCTGTTCTCCAGGAGGTGTAAAAATGCATTCAGTATTGTTATGGCACACAGCTCTTGGTACAGGAAAAGAAAGAAACTGTTTTACTCTTTATAACCTTTGTGTAGGAATAAGGATAAATTAAAGGCCCTAGACTTCATTTACATGTCTGTTTATAAGCTGACCTGCACTGTGTATTCTATTGAGAGATCACCATCAAGTGAGCTAATAAAGCCACTGGCTTCATTAACTCTTATCACTTTCCCGTGTTTTTCTTCCTGTATGACAAAGTCAATCATACATGTTCTGTTCCCAGATTAGAAAGCAGCCTAAAATTCACTAGGTTTCAATGTCTGGCTGCTGAGCCTTCTCAACCACATCAACAACAAGCAGGGACTTTTGTAATTCTACAACATTCTGAAGGAGAAGAAAAAATAAACAGAAGACGATAAAAAATCTTCTATCACTTCAATCCCAACATGTACTAAAATCCTCATTGTCTGATGTGAAGGTAAACTTTCCAACTGTCCTGCTGAAGAAGTGCTTTCCCCAGGCTGCCATTTAGTCCACACATACTGCCTCTGCCACCGACTTCCCCAGAATACCCAGTACAGAACATGAGAGGAAGCTAAGACACAAAATTCCACACATGATGCTGAAGTGTTCTTATTCACAAGCGTCACTTAATCATGCTTTCAACTCCTTCCCTAATATGTTTAGAGTAATGTGTCAGTAGTGACATAATTTTTTCTGTCTGAACCAAATATACATGACCTATAGCAGAGTTTTACAGAGCAGGGCACACTCTACATGGCATGACTGACTTACTTTAGAACTTTTAAGAAAAGCTTAATGTAGCTTTATCTAACCATACAGAAAGAAGCACGACTTAAAATTTCCACAATATTGACTTCTCAAAGTAAACAAAGCATTAACAGCTTGTATAGAGAATTCATATCTGCACTCCAGGGTTGCAGGACAGAGGAGAGTGGCCATGTATTCATTTATTTATTTAAATGCCTTTAATTGCTAAGTTTGTGGGTCTTTTTTTACCATCCAGGAACTAAAATCACATGAGAAAACAAACATGAAATTTGGTTTTACATACACACACACACTCCCAGCCTGCAATCTCCCTCCTTTTTAAGCTCTGCCTCCTGCCCTTTACTTTTCCAGGTAGCAGAAGAAGATATTCTGATTCCCCTTCCTTAACTTCTTCAACTCTCCCCAGAATGGCACATATTGAACAGACAAGCCTCATATCTCTGGCTCATATTCCCCCACCACTCTTCTCCCCCTGTTGCTGGCACACTCATTTACCTCTGCTGAACCTGTACGATACTACTTTGCATCTGCAAAACTCTTCTCATCCATGCACCCCACACAGAAACTACTCCCTTAGCAGCAGACACTGCTCATTTCAATGTCTGCCTGCTGAAATGCCAAAAATGGAATCAGGAGTGAGGCCTAGAAGAATGTACACAATTTGAAGAAAGAATCCCTGAACAGATGAAGAAGTTACTCAAATTTATTAAGGTAAGCAAAGAACAAAAAGGAAGGTGCAAATTGTAAGTCTGTATCAATATTACCACTTATTTTAAATGAGAGTAGAAGAGTAATAAAATAAGTCAGCTTTTTGCAGGATTTTATAACTCAAAAGAGATCTTTCCACTTGATATTTACACTGATAATTTGTAAAGAACCAGTTTCTGAAAATATTATATTTTCATTCACATCTTTACAGGCAAAATTCAGGAGGATCACAAATATTAAGCAGATGAACTAAACTGAGAACTATTCAAGCTGATGGTAAACACTCCAGTATCTCCTAAAATACTGGATAAAAGCTTGCCTAGGTTGGGCATCTAAAAGGACAAACAAGCTAATGCTTTATAGCTCTCTTTTCACATACAAAGCTTAATACCAGTATTTTAAAATTAAAAAGAAAGAACATTATAGCTCAGACAGACTTGGAACAAGCAAGAAACAAAGACCAGACCACATGATAATTATTCCCAGATTTCCAGTGTTCTGGGATTCACATGGTGTAATTAAATGTATTTTAAGATGCCTTTGCTTTTTGGTATTTCACAAAACATCTTACAACTTTTTTTTGTGGCTCTAATGTCATTATACTCTTTTTGATTTTGATACACCGCTCTTCATGAACATTTCATTGTTTTAAGCATACACAAGAGCTCAGGATATTCCTGAGGTGCTAGTATGTGGTAGTACAATTCCTAGAAGGAGCAATGACAGTGCCACACAAGAACACACAGTAGTGCAATACTCAGTTGTTGCATAGTCTTTGCTCCCATTCTGCTTAACAATTGCTACCTTTGGGCTCACATAGAAATTGGATTTGTGGATTGCAGAGGGAAATGGTGAACAAAACAACACTGCAGTAGAACAAAGGACAGGTAGAAACAATCTGTCCATTAGACCAGTAACATACCGTTACTCCAGTTAAACCTGGGCCTTTTCCTTCAATTAATTTATACATTTCTTGAAGTGCTTCCTCATCACTTTTGCCTTTAAATCGCTTCTTGGAGAGGTCTTGAAGAGCTTCCTTAAACTGCTCAAAAGTAATAGTTCTTACAGACTTTCCCCTGTTGAAACACACAGCAATTGAAAGAAATTACAAGAGAGCACAAAAAGCATTTCAAGAATAGCAGAATGGTTTCAGTTTACCACAGTGAACAACAGAAAATTGCAACACAACAGGAAGGCCCATGCAGCCCATTTATGGTGTAAAATAAAACATAACCCAGGAATATCACTTTATTTTTATATGTACATCAGTAGGATAGCACTTCATAGACTTCCCTTGATGAATGTTCAGAAATAAAAAGGAAATAAAGCAACTGGGTCTACTGTCAAAATGCCTGCAGCTCATCAAATTAAATATAGTCTCATTTGGTTGATCACTTATAATGTCTGCATGTATAAAACAAGATCTAAAGCATGTTAGGCGAGTCTTTGCATTTACTACTTTTTATTCCTCTTTGAATAACTTGTTCTCATATTATTTATAAGCCACTATTAATATATTCACAAATATATTAAGAATTATTCTGCTATTGCGTAAAGCAAACTATTGAAAAGCATTTAAAAACTTGAAATTCCTCCTCAATTGAAGACTGACAAGTTTTTAAATGACACATTTAAATTTAACACCTGTTTTCCTTTGTAGACCTTCATCTTTAAAAGACATTTAAAGGTACATGGAAAACACAATATAGTAGCCTGGTAAAATCATAAATTTTGCTGTACAAGTGTGTGGTGCGAATTCTGATGAATGCAAAATTCACACTTTACAAACACCAGTTTATACTGTCATTCCTGCAGATCTTTTTTGGTCAATCACACCAAAGGTATCAGTTGATAGAATTCTTACAAAGCATTCACTACAGTGATATGTTTAACCAAAAGGAGGTTAATGCATATCTGTTTTCTAGCATTTTAAAATATTCAGTTTAGCCAGGAGATAATGTTGCAGAGTATGCACTGTTCCGCTCAATTCCCTAATATTAACCTAGTTTTAGTGTTCCTCATTTTAAAATTCAGGTATGAAGCAACAGTAATAGTGAGTTTACTCACCATTAAACAAAACCCAACTATTTTTAGTTGTTATGAATTACAGCAGACACAAACCACATCTTTTCTTGTATTAGTAAACTACAGATTCTCTGATCTTTAGAATAAGAATTTACACCTCAAAATGTAGCCATATAATTTGAAATAAAGTTTAGCAGATCAAATAGAACAATTTTCAAAAAGATGTTTTGATACTTATGCTGATATAATCTTAAATAGTACTATCTTCAAAAGCAGAAAATGTTTACATTACAAAATTCTCAAAGTTAAAGTAATATATGAGAGTCCATGTTGCTGGGAAACATGCTACTACGTAAGTTTTGTTTGGTGCTCGAGCATTTATTTTTATGCCAATTTAGAGGACATTTCAAGCAAATCAGGGGGAAAAATAACCAAGCACCACCACACAACCCAGACCAGTCCTTTCAACAGAGACAGCTGTTTACATAGGAATAAACAATAGATGCTAGGATAGAGAAAGTGTGCACCAGCAACAGAAATCTTGGGCTAGAAAAGAAGTACACAGAAATCTGACTTTAATTCAAGTGTCTAAAAGACCATTGTGAAGAGCAATTCAGCTATACATCATGGATTAATCTTTGATCTTCTTTTAGATACCTTCAGTGGTCAAATCCCTCTCAGCTGGGGGACGCCTCCACTAATGGAAAGGGGAAATGAGATTTCTGGTTTAGCAACCAACAGTTAGAAAGTGACTCCTACTTAATTAACTAAACAAAAATGAAATTTTATCCCAGGCTTTTAAAACAAAGAAAAATCTGTTATTCACAACAAAATTCAACACTAAGGGAACCCTTTATGTAATTGTTCATTACTAGCATTCTTTATTTTCAATGCAGCCCAACATATGTATCTAATGCCAGTAACCCCCACAAAATAAACTTTTTGTGTTTTTTAACCAAACATTGTTTTTTGCAACTACTTGTCTGCTTTAGGTAAAGCATGTGCTGGAGTATCTCACAGAATTAGCTGGTAAAAGAACATCATGACAGTAGAAATAAAGAATATAATCCAGCACTTCATTACTCAGAAAGACAGGTGGAATAAACTGCAATTCACTACCTGGAATTTCTCCAGGATTCTCATTAATAGGATTAACATCCCTCTTCTGATGAAACATGTCCAAGAACTTTTAAGTAGCACAAGAGATCAAGACTTCATTTTGTTTTGCCTCTCCTTTAGAAAAAGAAAGCACTGGCAATCACTGTAAGGCTTCAGCATAACAACACCCTAAGGCCCTAAATTCTCTACAGATTCATGCCAAGCCTAGCATTCAGGCCTTGCCAAAGGCAGTTTTCTGTAGCACATAGGTTTAGCTTGGATCATGAGTCAGGGTCATTGCAATGGGAAAGAGAATGATTACTTTCAGCAAAACCAGCAGAAATTCATGTTGACTTGTTTATTTTTCAGGGAATATTCTGAGCTGGAAGAGACCCACAAGGATCATCGAGTTCAACCCTTAAGTGGTCAAATCCATGGCCTTGTTGCTATTAGCACCACACTCTAAACAAATGAACTGATCTCAGGGTTTTATTAACAAATGAAGAATTTCTGGTTGCACACTTATTAAATAGAAAAGCAAAACTTTTTTTTTGTACAAATTAAAAGGAAAAATACATAAATATGGCTGCCAAGAGGAACAGAGAATATTTGGTCTAAGAAACAGGTATACCTACCTTTCACATTTCATCTTTTCCCTATCACTTACATGGAGCAAGGAAATGCGTGGATTTTTCCCTTTTAGCTTAAGGTAAAACCACAAACTGGACACATATATGACCAATGTACTATTGCAGCTGAACCCCAAAAGAGAAACAAATGTGCATCCTAGTTGATATTCTTTATCAGCAAACAACATTAATTGGAGTTATGCTAAAAATAGGATTGGGAGTGAAGGAATTTTTGCAACTATATCCCAAATTTCCTAAATAAAACAGCTTTAATTTTGAAATTTGTTATCTTTTTCTGCACTCCAAAAATATTCCCTCTTGCTCCCCCATCTATTACAATATTATCAAATCCACTTGTAAAGCATCATAATTAACTCCAAAACTCTACAGCTGCAACATATGTCAAGTCTCGTGGAAAACCCTAGGAACACAACATGTTCTTGCACTTTTGATATGTGAGGTATGGTACATGTATGCCATGTACCAGCATCTAAATTATCAAGCAGCATCTAAATTATCAAGCAGCAATCATGTCCTCTCTCTAGAGACAGGTCTTGAAGAGCTCTGAGCAGTTGCTGTCATCATGATTACTAACTAGAACAGCATGGTCCCCTCTCCTCTGTCTGTATAGTCATGGGTTGAATGTATAGGAGACCACTGACTGAGTAGGTAGAAATGAGAGAGGGAAAGAAAAGTCTTTCAACAAACCTTGATTTACACTCTGTCCAATCCAGGTAAATAAAAACACTATAGGGGATAATGACTTGTGAGTACTATTGGATGGAAAATTGGACATGAGCCAGCAACATGCACTCCCAGCCCAGAAAGCCAACTGCTGTATCCTGGGCTGCACCAAAAGCAGCACCGGAGCAGGGTGTGGGAGGGGATTCTGCCTCTCTATTCTGCTATGGTGAGAGCCCACTTGGAGCACTGCATCCAGCTCTAGGGTCCCCAGCACAGGAAAGACATTGACCTGTTGGAGCGAGTCCAGAGGAGGGCCACAGAGTTGATCAGAGAGAAGGAACAGCTCTGCCATGAAGACAAGTTGGGAGAGTTGGGGTTGTTCAATCTGGTGGAGACATTGCTCCAGGAGATCTTACTGCAGCTTTTAGGGGGCTTACAAGGAAGGATGGGGGAAGGCTTTTTAGCAGAGCTGTTGTGATAGGACAAGGTAATAGCTATAAATTAAATAGGGTAGATAGAGACTAGATATAAGGAAGTCATTTTTAGGAGGGTGGTGAAACACTGCAAGAGGTTGTCCAGAGAAATGACAGATGGCCCACCTCTGGTCAGGTTGGATGGGGCTATGAGCAACCCAGTCTCATGCAATATGTCCCTGCTCACTGGGAGAAGGGTGAGGTGGTGGTGTTTACCTAGATGACATGTAAAAGCCTCCCTCCAACTCAAACTGTATGAAAAATTATAATACTATGAACACAGCATAACACACAAGGCTGTCATACCCCCAGCTCATTTTCACCATTTTTAATGCCCTGCTCACATTCAGGAAATCCCTTCCTTATACCAGCTTTTCAGACCTCATGAACTTAGGAAAAAAACCCCAACCTATAACCCCCCAAATAAACTAATTCCTTTTTATTAAGCAACTGCCTCAAAGAATCAGCCTCTTTGTGTATATTTGTAACTTGTTTATAAAAGCTCATTATAAATATCTCATTTCCCTGGGAATAACAAAACAAATATATTCACTTTCATTTTCCAAGTGATACAAGTTCAAACAACTTGTCTATAATTAAGTATGCCAAGGGTGATCACTAAGTTCTTAACACTCATGTCTTAGGTTTAGCATTCCAGAGAGTTATCATAGAAAGTTAAAAAACTGTATGTTGAAAAAAATACTTAAAAATCAAGGCATCAGAATGAAAATTAAAACTGAACAGAAAATAAGACAAAAGGGAAAATAGCAACAAACAAGGGAAGGTAGGAGGGAAAAAATGTTTTTACAAAACTAGGCGTCATAAGGTTGGCCACTTCAAGGAAAAGAACGAAATATATGAGGGACATTAATAACAAAAAAATTTAAAGCCCTATACTTCATTATGACACAAAGAAACCTTCATGTTTAGAAAGGATACATTCTTACATATCATTCCATTTTAAGCTCTGTTTCTTACAACAAACAGAATTACTGTAATGCATCATCCTTTAGTGGCAGAAACTGTGTTCATGGTACAATAATGATAGTCTCCTGTATCTATGCCTACACTTGGGAACAGAATGAACATACTCAGAAGAATTTTAGGAAGCTTCCCATCACTTCCCCCTCCTTGATAAGTCTCTCCACATGTGGCTACTATGTAATGGGAGATTCTGAAGTTTGAAATACTCAGTTTGCTCTTGGAAGCCCAAGTTCACCTATATCAGGTGCATCAGTTCTGTGTCTGGACATCAGCACAGTAAACAAAGTGCAAAGTATCAAACACTGGCCTAAAGGAGATAGGAACAGCAAGCGATGCAGCTTTCATTTGCAAATATTACTACTAACAGTGCCCCAAGTTCTTAAATGTGAAAGCGTACTGCTGCAAATGGATACCATGGACTTGAATACTATTTGGATTAACAGTTGTCTACAATTTCAGCTGAAAAGCTACACAATTACATTCCATATACCCGATAGACAAAATCCTTGACTGGTATTAGAGATCTTTATCTCCAGAGCACTAAAACAGTTCAGTGTTAATAGAACAAAGTCTACAACTTAATAGGTCCTGCTGTAATCTCCAACCAACAAAAAAGTCATCCCAAATTCCCATCACAACATGACACTTTTCTATTTTCTTACATTGAAGATAGGAAAGAAAATGTAGAATTACTGAGAGAAGGTTCTATTTTTGTTAGCATGTGAGACAGATTAGCATGTCAGGATTGTGGCAAGATACGATAACCAGGACTGTTCTGCTGTGGAAATTGTCATCTATGGTCTAAGGAATATAGCAGGTCCAACAAGGGTCTAAAAACACTCTAACTAGAAGTGGGAGCCCAACAAATATTTTTGCATAAACTAACAAAAAGAGTTTTGTTTGCAATTCTAAATTCACCAGAGACTTTGGTGTCTGATCAACTGAGCAGCCAAGTAAAACTCAACAGCATCTTTTCTTGTAAATTAGAACAGGACTTCAGGTACTTCCTATATTTATTCCCTTCCAAGGTCGTTTCATTCATTCAGAAAACAGAATGAAGGACCATGCTAGCAAGAGAACGCATGAGCAGCTTATTTGTCACAGTTTCTGACTTACTGGCACAATAAGCCTGATCAGGCTATTTCTGATTTGCCACTATTGTCCAACATCTACGTCTTCCTAATACTAAGAAACATTTCTAAATTATCAGAAGCAAACATTGAAAATTATCCAAATTAATCATATAAAGGCATAAACACTGAGAACAAGACAATTAGTCAGGCATTTTATCCTAAGGGCCAACTAAAGGCATATTTCCTAATAACATTCAGCCCTGATTTCACACTTCAGCTGTTTCTCTTTTATCTTAACACACCACACCAAGAAGTCACTACAGCTGAAACTTACTGATTTTCATACAAAGATTTTTCTTACTTTCCACTTTACAGCAGCAACTTTATTATTATTGCTGTTACAGCCCAGAGCATTCACCCCTCTTTGTTTAGTAGAACAGACACTTTCTCTTCATTGCTACTTGTAAAAACACTAAGTTTCCATGATGTGGTCTATAAACATAATGTATGTTGATAACAATTGCTAGTGGTATTTGTACTGCACACCTTGACAATAATAAGGTACCACATACAAATTCAAATTCCTTGAAACAAAATAGGTTTGTACTTGTCTCTGCAAAACACAACACTCATCCAACAGATGTATTTTTTTCCAATAATGTCTGCTGTAATGTTATCACCACAAAGTCCAAGGCTGTTTAACCAAGAAGCAGATTATGCTGCAGGGCTGTTTGGTTTTTGTTTTTTTTTTTTTTTTTTTTTTTTTGTTTTTTGTTTTTTTTTTTTTTTGGTAGTTTACAATTTTCATTTTCTCTCTTACACAGCTCAGAATTTCTGTGGGCTATCAGCACGGTAATTCATAGCCAAGAAGTCCCAAACTAAAGGTAGGTCCCTAGGTATCTAAGCAGGCTGGTAGAACCTTGCAATCTAATGGAGATATCCTGTGAAGGTCTGATATTTGCTGTATCATGCAAGAACAGAATAAAAAAAACCCTTAGATATACAGTGCAAAAAACCCCTCAAATATTAAAAAGATAAGATTTTCTTGGATTAAACTGAACAATGTATAATTAACCCAAATCACAGGCTTGTGTATAACTTTTAAAAATACAGCTGAGGATCGATGAACAAGCAAAGAAAGCTACTTTAATACTATCAGGGTATTTGCACTGCACTAACTAACAGTTCTAAAGAGACATGGTTCAAAAAACAAAATTAAGGTAACAAAACTTCAGAAATCACCTCGCATCAGACTTCTGCCCAATAATTGGGTAAAACTGGGATATCGAAATTAGACATCTGTATGTTGATGCAAGCAGGAGTAATTTGGCAAATTGTGAGGAAAGAGGCATTGATGATATTTTCAAAAAAATAATCCTAGGAAGAAGCTACAACAGAGATTTTCAGCTGAAGTAGTAGTCACTTCTGGAACACAGGCACCTTTGAATGCATGGCTATTTACCACAAGTGGATTCTTTTGACGGGAAGAGTATGACTGACAATTAAGACATCCAGATGACCTTCACAATTACTCTCTCTAAGACAGATAGCATGCTGGCCAAGTCACAGTACAGCAGCTCAACTAGATGGCTTCATATACCCCGTGACCACAAGTGAATGCCATTATCAGTTTTCTAGGAAAGAAAAACAAGACAAGCACAATGCAAAATGCAGCACAAAATTCTCTCACTATATCTTTGCAAATAGTCTTCACTTAACAGAAACCTCTCTGGGAGTGGGCCACAAGGGCAGAACACCTCAGGTCATTTACTGAGGAACAGAACCTGGAATGGTCAGTTTTCCCTCCTGGTGCTTTTTGTCTCATTAATGAACAAGGGTAAAGAAGAGTATGCCCAGTTTATTCTAAGTGTCTGAAACTGGGACAGCTGCTAAACTATGAAAATCTGAAGCAAGAGGACATCAACGGCTCACTAAACCAGTAGCTGATTTGCAACTTAAGTAATTTTAGGCCTCTCTTATGAAAACTCTGTTTTCTGATCCTTGAGTTAACACCTCTCTCCTCTTGACTTTTTTTCTATCCTATGTGCTTCCTATGTGCTTCACTCATAGTGAAAATTTGTTTCCTTTAAAATAAAATATGAAATTCAAAAACAGACAAACCCAACAGCTATGAGCCTATCAGATAAACTAGTATTGGGAAGGGAATGAAGGGGGACTGGAGAAAGAATATGACTTGGCAAAAACATTACTAAGTAAAAGCTTCCAAAAGAATGCAAATCCCAGAATGATTTAAAGGGGTTAAAGAGATTTAATGGGATTTACAGAGGATGAGGAAAAGAGAAAGTCCAAACAGACAGTAGGTCTGATAGCTATACACAGCTTAGAGGAATAGATTAAATTAGCTAAACAGAGTAGCAGAATCCAATTATTTCACATTTGTTTGAGGTTTTCTTCAGTTTAAGAGAACAAAAATAATGTTACATTTGAACATTTAATAATGAAGATTCATGTAATGGTTAGCTACTGATAAGAAGTATTAGGAAAACTCACTGGCCTGAAGAAGCACACACCCCAATTTACATTAAAGGAGTTTGGAAGTGTATTTGGCATGACAGGCATGGACCAGAGTTTGGAAAAAGATACAAACATGTGCTACCAAGTAGTCTGGGAGTACTTCAGCTTTTCCTTGTTATAGAAGAGAGATATCCACCTTCTGGTTGTCAGTCCTGTGGACTGTACCCATATTGTACACACAACAGATAGAAGACAATTTTATCACTCCTTAGAATGCTGTCTACTCCTGTGAAAGAATCCAATAAATGACATACAACTTGCAGATAATGTCGTTCAGTAACACAGAAATCCATCCCTTGGGTGTATGACAGATTGATACCATTTGACAGCACAATTTGGGTGGAAGTTAAGACATTAAAGGACATGGCAGGGGTGAGTGAAACTAGCACGAATATTGGCCAAAGTACAGAAAGATGTAGGAAATTAGGAGCAATTAAAAAAAGAGGCTGCAGACAGGTCTTAGATACAAATGGTAGGGGACAAACTAGTGCTGAAGCAGAAAGACAATGCCTCAAAATCAGGCTTCTATGCTTGTTTCTTCTCTAGAAGGCTCAAATGATTTGCTGTTCTCTTTGGTTCTTGTCATCTGAAGGATATGCACTAGGCTAGGCATACATACAGACCATAGGGGAAGGGAGCAGAAACTAACCACAGTGTAACAGCCCAATATAGTGACCAGCTGCCAGAGACACTGCTGAGCATATCCAAAATACAAAAATACAAGAGGATAATGTCATAGTGCCCATCAAGTCAGCCTCAAATAAATAAATTAAAGCAGTTAAGAATAGTTGAAGATTTACTAAGCATTCTTAATAGCTGATCACTTCATCTGTCTTCCCCAGGCTGAGCTTACCCCACAAGCTAGTGGTGAGAAGCTTTTTTCATATAATAATACTTAGCATTTTATCTTCAGAGAGCTGAAAAAGCTGATACAACCACTGCAGTTTCAAAAGCTCTTTCTGCTGGTGAAGTACAGGGGCTTAGGGCAAAGGCTTTACAGCTGAGAGGACAGGGCAAACAACCAACATCACCTGTACTTTCTCCACCACTTAAAGCAGTGCACATGAACACACTGTCTGGTAACTCAGGGAAAGAAAAGTAGGATACACAGATAAGGTATCCTTCTACAGCTCACCAGCAATCCCATGTGAGCTGACATGTCTCATTTACATTCCAGAACAAAAAAAAAAAAAAAAAAAGCCAAAACAAACCAGCATTTGGGTTTATTTTGATTCTCTCTTGATTTCACACCTAGTGTGAAAACAATTGATTAAAAATGAGACAAATGAAAGTATAATGAAACGACATCCAACAAAAACACTGTTCTAGAATATTGCGACAAGCCATGACCATGAGTAAGGTCAACGCTGCATGGCCAAACATCTTCTAAGCAGAAGTGAATGCATTTTATCCCAAGCAGTTAATCCATAGAAAATATACAAAATTGTTCATAAGTATGACTAGAAAAATATTCTCAAGGACAGCTTTCAGATTACCAGCTATTGTTCAGGACTTCATTTATATTACTAACCTGAATTTATATAAATACATGGCACTCAGAGATAGGAAAAGGGACATAACCTAATGAACTTTCATAGTAGCACCCTCAGGCTTTTGGTAACCAGTAGCCTTCCTTACTGCTTTCTCTCTACATACAGTATCAGTGTTTTGACTGAATTGACATTCACGGAAGACATTACCTTTTTTGATGAGATCAGTTAACTAAGAACAGGACATGACATTTGACAGGGGAATAAAAAGCAGAATTTTTACAATAGAAAACAGAGTTACATAAGACAGTGCTGTTTTTATTACTGAGACCCAGAACAGAAAAGCTTCATATCTAAGAACTAGATATTGAATGGTTATATGGTATGACATCGTACTTGATTTAGACAAAATTCAAACTCAGGAGGACAAAGAACAATGGCATTATTAAATAGGACTGGACATAGTAAGATCTTAACTCCATAACTCTCAAGATATTATAGCTTAAATTATGTTTTCATTGAGAATTGAACTGGACTTTGAAAGTAAACTACTGCACAAGGGACAGAATAATAACTGAATCCAACTCTTTATTATGGAACAAGAGCGAGCATCCAAGCTTCTGTCTTGCAACATATTACTCAAAAATTTGTCTCAGTTTTTCCTTAAAATTACATTAAAACAAAAACCCTACATTTCTGTGCTACTGACTTTCCTGGAATTTCTTTCTTATTTTCCTCCTCAGATACTGTGATGTTTCAGCAAAAACTCTAGCTGTGTATCCTTACAATGCTAATATTATGAGGGATATTTAATTCCCAGATGGGAATTTAATAACTACTAAATTTTTTAGCCATTTTTCCTACATTCAGCCAATCCAGATCAGAGCAGCACACAAAGTACAATACAAAATTGTGGCAAGGCAAAGAGTGAGTATTGTGGAGACATGTTTTTAAATTACTGTGAAGCTCAAGTAAAACCACAAGTACAGCTTGAACATTTTATTGCTTGTTCCTATGGAGAAAGGTGTCTGGATCACTGTTTCAGTGAGGCCTCTGATAAAACTCCCATCCTAATTAAGAAATTACACTGGTCAATATAAAGAAAATAAGTCCCTGGCTGATGACAAGAAAAATAAAGGAAAAGGGATGAGCAACACAACTGTGAATTCATGTAGAACATATTCAGTCCACTGTTCAGGCATGGCAGCTGTTTGTTAATCACCATACTGCTCCAGGACACAGCAAGTTTACTTGTATTTCTTGGCCAAGAAATTCAGAAAGTGTTGTCTGACAGCTGAGGTAACCAGCTCCAGGACATTCCTCCCTACCCTCCCAGTAAAAATTTCCAGTTGCAGACTGGTTTTCGATGAGTTTTTTGTAAGAAGGGTACAATACCACTTAATATTTTACATAAGAAATATTATACATATGTGGAAATGCCCCTGTTCCTAAGAGAGAGGAATGTGATCCTACCCCTCTTGTGTTGCTAATAACTCCTCCCTTGACCCGAGCCCTAACTCCACCCCTGCGTTATTTTATAAAAACCCCACGACTCTGCCTTTGCCCAGTCGTTCCTCTCCATCCCGCCCCTCCTCCCCACAGGTAATAAATGGATTCTCGAGCTTTCTGAAACAAAGACCCAACTCATGTATTATCATGCCTGGCACCAGCAGCTGCACCCCTCTATGGACTCGATGAACCCAGTTGCAACATACATATTTTTCAAAAACAGCTTTGCTTTGTTATTTCTGAAACATAATTTAAACAAAACAACACAGACTTATATATTTGGGAGCTGCAGCCAGTTCAGCAGACAAGCTCAGCAGTAAGCAACTCACTGCTGAAACTAAAATACAACTATGGAAGCCAGAGCAGCAATCCTCTAGTTCAAGGTGGAATTTTCCTTTAGAGTTTAATTACAAAGAATTAAAAAAATTTAAAGAGTTTTATCAGATTGTCTCACTAAGAAAATATCATTGTCACATGGTTTTACAACAGCACCATTCCAGTTTTTCAAAGGATTTCACAGAGTTGGATTGTTTTCCATGTCAAATCACATCTAACCACAAAAGCAATTTCTGAATCCAGTGACAGCTCAATGATAGGGAACTCTCTAAGTAAAAACATACGTGTTTGTGCGAGAGGTTGTTTCAGTGATCCTGATAACAGAGAGAAAACACAGATGTATGTGTATCTGCTAACATTTTTTGCTGGCAATATGAGAAGGTGGCAGCATTAAAAATAGACAGCTGGCATTAACTGATGCCAGCACGATCTCAGTGTGTAAGAGTCATTGACCATGGTTGGAGACAGAAAAATGTGAAATCAAGAATGACACACTAAGTGAAAAAAGAGGAACTAACTACAGTGTTAGTCCATAGTCATAGGTCAACATGCAGAGAAAGCCACAAAACTGCTTGCCATAACCAACAGTCAAGGACCAAATCACAACCTTCAAGAAAGGAGATTCCAGAGTGCAGTTATGCACAGAGCAGAAACCAGATATTTTCACTCTCAAAGAAAACAAGAAATAGAATAGAAATAATGAAGAAACTTCATATTTCTCCCCGACTGAATGATTGACTTCCCATATGAAAGGGAAAAATGGATGGTGACAGCAAAGCTCTAAATATACAATCCCCAACCTTGGAGAATTTCCCATTCTATGTCTCCTTGCAAAGGAGATCTCACTCTATGTTAAAATGACAACATCCACAATGATGCTCTGCTCCCCATGTCACTCTTATCTTCATTTCTTATGAAACAGCAATTAGAGATGGAATTGTCTGCCTTGGCAACATTCTCATTTTACAAAACAAAATGCAAGACAGAATAGGTAGACTCTGGCCAAAACAGTCTCTCAAACAGTTTATAAATGAGAGTAGGAGAGCATTTGAAGACAGCAATACTATTTTTAAAAAGTGCAGATGGGAAATGGTAAGGCTAAATTATAGAGCCGCAAAGCCCCTGTAACACTTATACATGAGAGCATCTCATTTCCACTACAGATCCACAAGCCAAACCCATTTGTCTGCTACTGCCAATGCAGAGAATATTCTTTAATTAGTTCTTCTGCTATGCCTTTATCTTTACCATAACTTGTGGAAATAGATATCTACCTTAGCTTAGGGAAAAAATAGCTAATGCATCTGACCATTTACTTCATATACCTCAAAAGCAATCTCTAGGCACTTTTCATCTCAGCAGAAGGTTGTTGCAATTGACAATGCAACCCTCAATCTGAATGAAAATCCCCCTGCTAATCATAACCAAGAACAATTGTATGAAGCCCCAGTATACCTCACAAGTAATTAAGGCATGTCTGTGAGCTCAGAGACCAAAATAATTCAACATAGGAAAAGCACAGAGCTTTATCCATCTCCTCACAAAAAAAAACCCCAACTACAGAGAAAGAGAAAGCCTGCCAAACAAGTAGATACAATAAAGCTACCTCCAGCTTCAAAAAGAAGCCATTTTGACTCCTTGGGTGAGAGAGACTGATCCTCTCTCTCTGTGTCCAGAGCAGAGAACACATTTTCCAAATGGAACTCTCAGTTGTGCCATAGAATCTGCAGAACAGTCAATGCCAATAATGTCTTGGCACTTTGTGAAAGCTATAAACAGAGAGTGACCAAATTCTCTATGGGGATCTAGCACCTCCCCTGGATTAAAGATCAGTATATCAGTCTTTACAGTGCTAACTCGTGCAACTGAAACCAATCCAAAAGAAAGGCAGAAAATTATGACAGTTGATACCAATACAGATATTCCGTCATTTACATCGCACTTCTCTATTCAAAACATGCAAAAGGGAAATTGCAACCCACACAGTTGCAACCCCATAGTTGCAAACCAAAATGATCAGGAACAATTGGGAAGACTCCAAGATGCTGGAATAAATTGTGAAAGCAGAGAGGAGACTATAAAAGAGCAAGCATATCCTCTTTTGGAAATCTGTGACTTATTTAGACCAACACCTACTGAAGGAAGGTATTGAGCCAATGCTGGGTAGGATTTGCTGCTCTCTTGATTTCTGCTTTGTACAAAAGGGTAGTTTCATCTACAAACACAAATTAGTACATTCTTACACTAGCAATTTCCAGCAGCTCTCAGTTACTTACATTCAGAAAATGAAGCTTCACGTCCATTTTTCTTGTATTACTATCTCGATTCTGAAACTGTTTTCTTCAAAGCCTCTGATTTCACCAGCAGAAGCAACAAAGTATTGCTCCAAACTGTCATCCACTGACATGTTGGTGCAAGAATATTCAGTGTATCTATTCCCACAATATTTTGTATAGAAGGGCAAGTTTTCTAAATAGTGGACTTGTGGAATTGGAAATGGTGCAATTAGTATTAGACTTCTGTGCTCTTATCCCAGTGCATGTCAGAAAACTATCTTACTTTCCAGGTGTATACTAACTTATTTGTGGTATAAAATCTTCTGAATGTAGATCATCGATGAATTTCCATGGGATCTAACTCAACATATAGGGGTCTCACCCTCTATCACCACTGCCAATAGGGTAGATGCTATTCATAAGCAAGTCAAGGATATCCTCGCAACCTATAAAGCACAAAGCAAACTGGCTCTTGCAAGAAAATAGGATGGTACAAAACCAATAGATTAACACAATGCCATGTATATATACACAGTTCAGCTCTGTTTTATGTTGCATGTACCAGCCTATGCAGGTCTACTCTGAAATCTCCCAAAACACACAACTGACAAACATCTTTGCAGGTTTAGACGTTGGTCTTTTTTATTACAGAACCTCTACATTAGGAATGTTTATTGAAGTAGTCAATTTAAACTAGCTTAAGTTCTCAACAGATGTATTTATGGTTATTTTAATGTCTCATAGTAAGGACAGCAAAACCAGCAGAAATTCAACAGCAAATGTTTCAGGCAAATGCTCTCCTTCAATTACTTAACAAAGTTTGACAGGGTAGAACACAATAAAAGCAAGCTTTACACACTCCTGAACATCTTATCCTACACATACAGAGTACCCTGTACCTACACAAACAAAGCTCTGAGATTACAGCTACAAAAACTACTAAGTCTTTATGTCTTTCTAACCTGCAGTACTTATAGGGTGTCCACCCCTTCAGAGGCATTAGAAGCCAAATCCTCTCACATTTCAAAGCTCAAAAAACATCCATATTTTCAAATGGAGCTCAACAAAGATGACAAGCAAAAATTCTGGCCAGAAATCTTCTGAGTACATGCAAACCAGGTACAATCTATATGTTTCCTTTTCTAAACACAACAGCATATGGCAATTAACAATGCTGTTGAGAGGTTAGTCAATACTGTAACCCCTTTAAAAATAACTGTGTATGTTGCAGAAGCTGTGCTCTTCAGCAAATTACTTCTTCCAAGATTAGGAGATCACACCTGGGGCAAGCACATATACAAATCTAATCATCACTTGGCCTAAGTTATTTGGGTAACTGTCTCCAGAAAATATGTGTCATCTTCTTTATCTCAAAGTTTTGACAAATGGAGTTGAAAAATTTCCAAAAAGAGCAAATGTCATGTCAAATAACATCAAGTTAATGCCCCTAACATTAAAGAAGTCCTGCTCTCTATGGGTAGTCCTTAAGTCTGATTGCTCTTATATACCTCTGCTGTTTACCTCAGGTTACCATCACTTCACTGTCCATCTGGGCTATGGCTTTCACAGATTAGTACTCAAAGACAAGGAAGCCAATGACTGGGTGACACAGTGTAAAATCTAAAAGGGAAATAGAAGGAACAATATTCCAAGCATGCATGAGACAGTGTATTCTTGGGCAAAGAACACAAAACTACATCAGGAAAGGAATTGTCAAAGTTGTTCAGAATGACCAATGTTGACTGAAGCTGCAGTCACCTGGATTTGCAAGTCAGACTCAAAACTAGAATGTTAAGCACACAGAGTTCATCCTATTCAGTACAGAAGCAGGAAAACCAAGCAGCTTATTTAACTGCCAAGTACCATCTCTATAGCTTTCTCCATCTGGTTAGAGGAGTCCCAATAGGCAACAGCCTGTTGTCTTGGAAAAAAAAAAAAACAGGATCAAACTAGTTCTGTGCATTTTAGTTCAACAGATTTCCCAGCTATGACATGCACTTGAGCAGAATGTAAATCTCTCCCATTACTCTCAGCTGAGGTGAAGTGATGAAAGAAAAGAAAACTGTCTGGAAGAGGACAGCACAGCTCCAGCTTTTCTGTAAAGGTAAAGAAATAATTTATATTTGATTTTACTATGAAGTCTTGGGAAAAAATCATGCTATTTATGTTTTTTTAATAAAGGATGAACTGCTGAAACACATGGCAAATGCACTGGCTCTCTAAAGGATCTACTAAATTGAATATTCTTCATTGTTCTTTTTAAATTAGTACCAGGACATACTGGGAACAAAAAAACATTTAATCAGATTATCGTCCTTCATTTTAGATTTGCATTCACACCACTCCATCATCTCTAACAATTAGCATTAAAAATGTCCTGAACTCAAATCTCAGTTAGTTCACCACCATTTTCATCTGACATCTAGAATAAAAATTCTTTATTTCTGGATATACACAGGATAATCACCTAACAGAGTGGCTATCGTGTGAGGTACATATTTTCTTTTACTATAACTACCTTTCTGTACCTTCTTATATTGTTCTGTTAGACTCGAAACCTATCTCCCAACCTATAAAGCTCTTTAGACTAAAAAAAAGACAGAACTGATAAATGCCAAAGTACTCCCTTTTTCTGATTTTTCCTATTTATAGGCTCTTTCAGGAATACCAGCTCACCTATTAAATTTTTTTGCTGAAAATTCAAAAGATGCCAAAAAAATCAAATAAAACATCCTCCCTAGAAATCCTCTCTTAGAGCTGAAAACACTAATCAATGCATACTGTTTAGAAACCTACAAAACCTTCTGTTGGCACCATGCCAAATGCAAACAGTTTGATGGATGCTGATCTGGTGATGGCTGATGGATTACAAATGCCCCAGGCACCTATTTCCATACAGCATCCATGACAGGAAGAAAATGTAAACAGCCTAAATTTGGAAGAAACATTACTTACTACCTGTTTCAAATTGCAACACAGGGATACAGCCCATAAAGGACTATCAAAATAGGACTCCTTGTATTTCCCTAGTAACACAAACTATCTTAAGCATGCAGCAACCGTAGCTGCCGTGCACAGAAAGCGATGGGAGAGCTGATGGTAAATACTGCAGTCTTCACTTTTTAAGCAGCCCATACCACAGAGGCTTATTCTAGCAGAAGCAAACACCTAACACTTTTCTGTGAAATACAGACTGCATATGATGATGAGTAAGAACTGCCCAACCCTCTACTCTATGATCCTCTAGTCAGTAGCTTCTTCTATTACTCTCACACTAGTCTGGGTCAGATAAACCCTCCATTCTCAGCATAGTCGGTTCCATTCAGAAGTTTAACAAACACCACCCCCCACAGAGAGTAACAAACACCTCCATTATGACAAAGCAGCTAAATCCAGGGTTAATTGGTACTGCACTGGGAATTGTAATGAGTATATCTGGAGATTCTGTATAACGGAGATAGATTCTAGACAATAAGCAGAGACACATTTTGTCTTCTCACATAAATTTTTCAGTTGTGCTGTAATGAACTACTATTGTGTTACAGTATCACTGTGTTACCTGTTAACTGCAAGAAAAACAACTTCTCTTGTATAAAATTATAATGATATAAAAGCTATCAGTTTCATCTTCACACCATTAAAAACATCATATTGACAGTACACTAACATAATCATTTAGTGTTTCAAATTCAGTTTATTCTTTTTTTGTGCATTTTTTCTTAGAAATACAGTATTTTTCCTCATTTTGTCTTAGTGTCTACAAAGAAGTGCTGCTAAGATAACAAGGGGCTTGGAGCATGTGACATACATGGAAAAGATGACAGGAATGTGTTTATAAAGACTCAGAATTAAAAAGGGAGAGACAAATCTTATTCCTGTCCTCAACAGAGGCAGTTCAGAAGTAAACAATAATGGGCATGATTTGGAAGATATGAAATTCCAACTAGACACATGAGAGGTTTTCACCACTGTGGTTGGTCAAGCCTGGAAAGAGTGGGGGATTATCTGTCCCTAAATATTATCAAAACTTAAAATTACTAAGTCACAGAACAATTTAGGTTGGAAAGAACCTTTGAATATGAGTCTTTATCTAGTATAAGGCCCTGCTCACAGCAAGGCTCAAAGAGGCTTACATAGAAACTTCTCCAGTCAAGTCCTGAACACCTCCAAAGTCCCACAGACTCCATAGACAACTTATTCCAGGGACTGACCACACTGCAGGTAAGTAAAAAAAAACACAAAACAATCCAACATCTCATCCAAATTCCATATTACCAATAGTCCAACTTCTGTCTGAAGCAGCTCTCATACCAAAGACAGGAAGTGAAAGCTGTTGTCTTTAAACTCTGGAAACCTTAACAAATGCCACATTCCTCCCTTGCCCTTTCTCAAGAAAGGCAACTCTGCAAACTTTTTGCCTGCTACCTCAAGATAACTGATGAATCAAGGACCAGTTTACAGAGCAAGCAACACAATCCATTTCATTATTTTCAATAATTTGAACTAGTTCCAGAAATGCAATATCAACCCTTAAGAAACTGAAATGAACTACGGTAAAAAGGAAATGAGAGCACAAAAGTCAAGAACATGCATTTTGTCTACTGCAGTACAGAAGTATATAGCAGTTTGCCAAGGAAAAATATATTAACTGAAAGCTCTGCAGCTGCACTGGCTTGGCTTGTTTGCAGCAGGAAGACTGTGTGAATTTTATGGACTCAAAGGACCGCATAAAATCAACTCTTGTGTCAAAAGGCTAGAAGCATTACATGAAACTAGTGAAGCCACAGTCATGCAAATAAGGTGACAGTGTGAGACTGGAAGATTTCCCACACTTGCAGGAGTTCTCCCTCCAGAAGAAAGTAGAGGCAAAGAAAAGGAAAGACATTTCAGTGCTGCCAAGGCAGCGTTCCTCATTTTCTGTCAGCACACATTACCATCCCTTCCTCAAAGCTCACAGTTCAAAACCCAAGCAAATGTCACAAAAGCTTTGCACCCAGCACAGTGCAAAGGGCTCCATGAGCAGGGCAGTGTAGCACCACACTCCTGAAGCTGCACAGGGCTCACTCCTGCAGCACCACAGCCCCTGGCAAGCTTGCGGGAACTTTGTGCTGGGCAGCTCTGCACACAGCATGGCACCATTCCCAAAAGGCTCTCCGCAACCAATTCCTGGGAAGGAAAAACACCGAGAAAACCTACTGGACTTCAGGAATATCACACATTCCAAACAGACACTGAGTGCCCTCGCTTTCACAATGAATTCTTGGCTCAACTGAAACAACTTTGCCTCAAGGTATTTTCCACCGCTTGCCACCGCTGACAAAGATTTAAAGCTGCTCCACAGCTTAGGCAGAAACTTAATGATGCAAAACGCTGCAGTAGGATTGTCTGGTTGGTTTTCCTTCCTGAATTACAAATGTCCAGATAGTACAGAAACAGTCCCTGCCTGCCCAAGGAACTGACTGTGGCTCTCCAGCAATCAGTGCTGGGAGTGCCTGCACTGCCACAAACACTGGTGACAGGCAGTTGGTGAGCTGCTCTTCTTACTCCTCACCAGAAGGGTGCAACACCTTAGCCACAGTACTTCTGGCTACACTGTCAGCTGCAGCCAGCTTTCCTCGCTGAAACGGAATGCTTTCCTACATTTGCTCCTTCAGCCATAAAACTTCACTATCTAACAGGACATCCTCCTAGAAAAAGTTGCCATGGAGATTTCTTTATGCAATTAAAAAGCTCTGGGAGCCCGCAGAATCGGCACCAACATTCATAGTCTCAGCAAGGTTTTGAAAATTTTCAATCTGCTGGTAATATCCACCACCTTTGTAAAAATAAGAAAAAAATTACTGTAACAGGTAAAAAACAATCAAAGAGAAAGTCTACCCTCTTTTGGGGTGTGGGGGGCGTTGTAGCAGAACTCCATACCAAAATTGTATTTACTTTGTTTTTAAATTCATGGGAATACATGTACATGCATTAGAAGTCTGCAGAAAGTCAGAAACAGAGATCAAGCTTCAGATAAAACTTGGATTTCATTCGTGTTCCTTTGGTTTAGGCGCGTGCACGGGCACACCCACACCAAAGAAAACAATAAGCACCTCCACTTCAATAATGCCAGAAAGTAACACCATTTTAACTAATCCTGGTGAGGATTTAATGTCCAGTCTTTAATGAGACTTGCTTCAATACAGTTACAAATAAGTCCTCCTAAACATCTCGGTAATGGAAAGAATACATCAATTAGGCTCTTCCAAGTCAAGCCACTGTTGTTTTTTTAAGGACAGATAAACAAAAAGGTTGAAGAATGATAAACACCACGTCAGATGGAGCACACTTCCATTTACAAACATCACATCCCAAGCAGACTATATCTAAATTTTTAAAGTAGTTTTACACACATAGGCAGATTGAATATATCTAATTGTAACATGTATAATATATTAAACCTCTTTCTGAGATGAAGGATTTCTAGGTCACATCTAGTTTGAAGAGTAAATTAGATCCATACACACACATTTTCTCCCTATAAAATTTCCAGTCCAACTTCAGAACAAGAAGTTAATTTCTACTGCCTATACAGGAGCACAAAGAAACTTTTATTTATTCCACATGTCACCATGTACCACAGCCAGGCCCCTGACCATCTTGGTGGCCCTGCACCAGGCCTCTTCCAGTTTATCAATCAATCTATTTCCTGCACAGGGGAGCCCCAGACTGGGCACAGCACTCCAATACAGTCTTACAAGTCCAAACTGAATGTAAGGATCACCTCCCCAGACCTGCTGACCACACACTGGCTCATGCAGCCCAGTATGTAGCTACCCTTCCTTGCTGACACAACTCAAACTCACTGCAAGGACTACTGTCACCTCACCTTCAGAAGTGTCCCGTCTGTGCTGGTTTTGGCTGGAGTAAATTTTCTTCAGAGTGACTAGTATGAAGCGGTGTGTTGGATTTGTGCTGAAAACAGTGTCGATAATATAGAGATGTTTTTGTTATTGCTGAGTAGCACTGAAACAGCTTCAGGGCCTTTTCTGCTTCTCCTGCTGCTCCTTCAGCGAGAAGGCTGGGGGTATGCAAGGATTTGGGAAGGGATACAGTCAGGACAGCTGACCCCAGCTGACCCATGGTATATTCCATATCATATGACAACATGCTCAGCATACAAGCATTGGGAAGTGGGGGATATTCAGAGTGATCATCTTTCAAATTCACTATTCTGCATGATGGAGCCCTACTTTTTGGGGGATGGCTGAATACCTGCCTGCCCATGGGATGGGGTAAATGACTTCCTTAGTTTGCTTTAGTTGTGAGAGTGATTTTTGCTTATCCTATTGAACTGTTTTTACTCAACCCATGAGTTTTCTCACTCTTATCCTTCTGATTATCTTCCTCATCCCACTGGTGGTAGAAACAGAGTGGCTACATGGGGTTTATATTCTAGCTGGGGTTCTTAAACTACGACACTGACACCATCACCACCTCCAGAGCTGCCCCCTAGACTGCTGGCCAACTCTCCAGCCCATACCTCACCAATTTGGTGATGATGTGACTGGAGTCAAGTCCTTGCCTTAATCAATGTATACCAACTACACCCCTTTACCCACAGTGTCAGTCATTTCATCAGAGAAAGCAATGAGGTCAATCAGGCATAACTGGTCCTAAGAAAATCCATGCTGGTTGCTCCAAATCACCTTCTTGTCTTTTGTGTTTTAAGAAAGGACTTCCAAAAGGATTTACTTCATAACCTCCCCAGGTACTGAGGTTATGCTGATTGGCCTGAACTTCAACTTTGGTCACTTTGTTTCTTCATGCATGGGATTAATTCCTCTCACAAAGCCTCTCCCTGCTTCCGTCTCTTGTGTACCTCCTTCTCATGGTCCAGCCCAGTCAGAAACTCCACATTTACTCTTGCTACCCCATTGCCATGCTTGCCTGACTTCCTGCACATGGGAATGAAATGTTCTTGTGCTCTGATGAAGCTGCCATGAAGATCAAGCAGCTCTTCTGGACACCTCTACTCTCCAGGGCAGTTTTCAGAGAGAAAATGCAGAGGCCAAGATCTGCCCTTCTGAAGTTCAGGTTTGTAATTCTGTTGTTAATCTTGATCATTCCCCTCAGGATCTTAAACTTTACAATCACCTGGTTGCCACAGACAAGGCTGCCTTGTCCTCTGCATCTTAATCATCTTCCACTTCAATCCATGAAATCAAAAATGATATTTAAAAATCTGGAAAATACTTGCCTATTACTTAGTTTATTTAGTCAGTAAAACTAAGGCAGATTTCAAATAGCTGCTTTTATAAATGAAAAACAGGTAGTTTTAAAATATGGTGCAACAGACTGACTTGCAAAAAAAAACACTAAAAACAAAACAACTGACTTCTACTCTAAGCCAGTAGAAGTTTGTGTAGCACACACATGGAATAGGCCACAAAGTGTGGCAAATACCAAGCAAGCTGCTATATACAGTACTGTGTATGACATCATGCAGCATTCCATATCAGCTGGGAAATTAATCACTCACCACCATATCTATAGGTTTTCATGTGATGTCCTGCAAAATGGTGTTTTTAAAATCCTAATCAGCAAACATCATTACAGGTATAAAATTTACCCATTATACATGCATAAAACACGCCTGTGTTACAGCAAGTGAATTTAAAACCATCTTCCTTCTCATATGCTATCATAGTTTTACTTTAAGAATTTATGCCTCTTGGCAGGAGAGGGAGAAGACCTCCTTTGTTTTTTTAAATGAAAAGCTTTTTGAAGGATAAAGTGCTAATGGCAGCATTACATTTGGCTCTTTAGGCAAAAAAGGCAATTGGATCTTAATTTCAATTACAATGTAGATGTGGCAAAAAAGAACACTTTCTGTTGAAACTTACCTACATTTCTACCTAAAAATTTCTACCTACTTCACAATTTGCCTGAGACTTACCAGAAAAGATTTTGCTCTGCATATTGTTCTACAGTCACTTAAAACTTATTTCGTGATGCAGGCATACTAAAGTACAAAAATTAACTGTTATGCCTACTTCATGCATAAAGTAGGACTACAAAAATCCTTTTCTATGTCACTATCAAAAGAATGTCTCCAGTAGGGATGTAAAACACAGCTTGCAATACCTAGGTACTTCATTTATATATAAAGACCACTTCATACTTATTTAAATTCTTGAAAAATTTAAAAGAGGCTTCAGTAAAAATCTCCATTAAAGACTATTTACTTCAGAGAAACCTCATGGATAGGTATTTGATTTGAATGAGCTCAGGTGTCAAAGTACTAGTCCTTTCAAATACAAAAAGAAAGCAAGAAGCATCATACTTATTCAATATAAAGAAAAGACAGCAAATATATTACAGTTGACAAATGGGGAAAGCACATACTCGTTCTTGCCAAGAGTTTTCTTGCCAGCTTCTCAGAGCAAACATTGCCCATTTCAAGTCTTGCAGCCACGGTGAACTATTGCTGCATTATGGCCCAGTTGTTCTCAGGTGGAAGCATTCTTGCAGAGACGTGATTGATCCAGGCTGTGGGAATTAGGCTAAACAGCCAAGTGTGCAAGACGGTGAGGACAGTGCATGGGTGAGTCTGCTCAAAAGTCAGGGCACAATAAAGTGTGATGTGAAGATTCTCCATGGGAACAAAACATTCCTTTCTCAAAAAGATGGAAGAGAGTTTTCTGGGCTTTAGAATACATGGCTTCCTCAGCAACAATAAAACATGTCAAAGCAATATCAGGAACTACTAATGGCATTTCAGAAGACAGTTATGCTTCCACTTAATCTTTTACCAAGAATATTTTAGAGGGCAGGGAGTAAGGTGTATTTACAAAGTTTCTGTAGCTTAACTAATCTTCAATAACAATCCAGTATAGAACCACAAAAATTTGTTTAAAATTTAACACATAGTAACATCAAAACAAACAAATGTTTCCATGGAGATGGCTACCTAAATAAATGCTCACAATGGATCCAAGAGCTGACGTCACCCAGGCCTGCCTGCAACCATAGTAACATGCCAGTGTAAACAGAAATATTTTTATTTTTCTATCTAATAATATCATAGAGTTAGCATTTTTATGGCAGTGCTTAAACCATATTCTTGCAGTGCTGAGTGGTAACACTTCTAAAATAAGAGCAGAGATATTTATATAGGGGCTATTACTATGACCATGTTAACAACATACAACATGTGGAGTATGTGTACAGCATAGCTAACATATCAAACTTCCCAGAGCAGTTGTTGACCCTCAATAAACAAAGAAATTTAAATTCCTAAGGCAACATGCCAGAATGCTGGTAAAAGCTCAGTAGCATCTATTATTCTTGGGTGTTCTGCTTTCCTTAATACAAAAATCCTCAAGTTCTTAGACTGTTGTGTCTCACCATCTAGCTGGAGTAAGAAGAATGCAGCCACATGTTGCTTTTCATACCAAATGCAGAACTCTTCAGTGCCCTTCTCCTCTGTCACCAATGACCTTGCTTTCTCCAAGGCAACAAGACTGACTAAATCCCTACTTGCACTCTGGAAGCAAAATACATGACACACAGGCTACAAACTTTTAGAACTTCAGAAGAGTACCAGAAAAGAAACAGTTAATGAAGAAATTTTTTACGAAAGCAGGCAAGTGTTTCAGTGACTGAAAAGATGCCCATGGAATTCCCACCGTCATGAAAAACATCCATCTTCAAATACTTCAAATACTTAAACAAATCTTCAAATACTATTGCATGCCTGAATATTGTATGTCTCTAAATTCAGTGGGCCCAGATTGCATTATCGCTTTTCATTTAAAAATATATAAAAAAAAGATGTCTATATAAGGTTCAGAGAGTATGGGAAAAATTAATGCTTTGAATGATCTAATATGACTAAGATATTTATACTAAACTCCTGCATTTTAGCAGAAATCTGAGCTACAGGGAAATCGAAGATATTATCGTAACAAAAAAAGTCAGAGCACTAGTGTTGGTCCTGTCACAAATACTTCAGCTACAGTAATTTACGAAAACTTCCTTTCCTATAGAATATGACTGTAACTTATTCTTTGTCTTTAAGTATGGCACTGAATTTATGGACCAGTTAAAAAATCACTTCCTAGGAAGTATTTTCAGGCTTTTTTTTTTTTAACAAACCCATAAGCCATTTATTTCTGAGAAGAGGTTGCTTCCTTTGCCATTTACAGAGAAAAGGTTTTCCTGGTACCAGTTAGCAGAAGGGATTTTTACATAACTTTAAGCAAGTAACTTTAGGCTAGCTTTGAAATTAAAATTTACCCTGCAAATGGTGTTACTGTTTTATGTAGTGCAAAGAACACATGAAGAAAATGTTGACCATGAAACTAGAAAAAAGAAAGCTTACTGCATAATTACATTTACAGTTATGTACACTTCTGTTGGCTTTGCTGCATTTTTTAACAGATTTCATCCTGTAAGATATGGTAGAACTTCTGTCATTCAATCTTCACAATTTCTTTTGCTCTTCCAAGTACAGGATTCATGGAAACTTAATGACATTATAAGAGATGGCTTTATTGTATGCTGTATAACCTAAAAAATAAGAAAAGAACTGCAGACTACTTAGAGAAACTGCAGACTATTCCAACTGCATTAATGCAATCCAAAGATTTGGCATAAATGTGAGTGTTTTAACTCTGCTCAAATAATAAATATTCATACATGTGTCTACTCTCATATGTGAGCTTCAGCTTTCCATTTCAAGTAATTCCATTGCAAAATTCTTTGCTGCTTCATTTCTTGTATTTTCTGAGCTAACAATTTTAACAAACATAAACTTGTATTACAATCCACTAAGTTGGAAGGACTTGTGGGACCCTACAAATTACTGTTACACAAAAATATTTGGGGTGGGGCAGTGGAGAAATCACCCAGTTTACATATTTTCTTACCAAATAATGCAATTCTAGCAATAATTCTTTCATGTCTATTACTGTGGATACTTTGCATTAGACTATTCCTTCTTCTTATCCTCAAATACATATAAATGTTGTGCTCACATGAAGGCCTTCAGTAGACCTTTTACGCAAGATAAACAGACAAACTACATTTCAGTCTGACCTGACATTCTCATGCATTCTACACTTATTTTCTTATTTGTAACAAAGGTTCAATAGAATTTCTTCAACCTTTATAAGAACATTAAACTTAACTTCAAATGAACTAATCTCTGAAAGACAGACACATAGGTCCCAGCTTTCAAGAAGTATCACAGACTATTTAAAACTTCTGAAGTTTTGTTCACTTGGTTTGGCAAAGGTGAAGAGGGTGTGTTAAGTCTACAAAAATGTTCATTCCTTCTGAGGTAAAACCTCTCCTGGAGCAGAGCAAGTTGCCAATAGGCGAATAAAACATTATATTTCAGTAGCTTATAGGTACATTATATTTCAGTAGCTTATAGGTAAACATATCTCTTATTAATTTGCCTTGTTATTTGACCCTATCAGCAATGTTTAGTTCCTACCTATTTTGCCAGTATCTACTAGAATAATAAATTAAGCCAGGGAAAGTTAGCAAGACAACAAATGTGGGCTTTATACACAGTAACTCATAAATCCAAAGAACATTTATATTAGATTAATTATTTTCTAGTGTCTGAACAACATGTGCCATTGTCATAAACTCTAAGTATAGCTTGCTAGAAAACAACCCTGCTAGGTACAGTGGCTTCCCAGTAACAGAACCAACAGAAAATATGTTTGGAAGTTCTAACACAAGCTAGATGGCAATTGTAGTTGGGTATGGTAAACATTTTTTTTTTAATGTTTGTTGTGTTCCCTGGCTAGCCTACAACTGCTAAAATCCACCAGCCCCATCCCACCAAACCATCACTTTGGCTGATCATAAGAATCCCAGGCTGAGGCTAATCTTGTGAGACACACTTTAGCTCAAGAGCCCAAAACCAAGAGTGATGCAAAAAGCCTTCTGGTAACCATAAGGAGAATTCTTATTGAGGCATAGAAGCTGCACTTTGCTTTTTTAGAGGGAGTTGGAGTTTCTTCTATAGTGGTTAAGGTTTTACATTTAACATAGATGGGGAAAAACTTGGTTTGTCAAAAAAACACAGAGCTCTGCTGGAAAAAAGCTGTTTGTAAAATAAAAATTAGTGTGAGTTTCTTATGTGAGTATGCCTGCTTTGATTAGGTACCAAATCTATCATTTTCCTTAAGCTTAGGGTTAAATGTGAAGTAAAAGAGAAAGCAACGAAAAATAGCTGTCTGAACATGCTCAAGAAATCCTGTATACCCAGCTTATGCTTAGCCCTCATAAGTTAAAGCATATTACTGACACTTGAGTTCCTACAGCCATTACATCTTCCCTTTTTATAACTTAAACCTAAAATATTATATGTGAAATAAATGTGATCTAGACTAAAAAGAATTGCTGACACTCAAGAATAAAAATGTAAAAAATCCACAAAAGCCCAACAGTTAAGAAAATGTGGAAAGGTACCTACTGAAAGTATACATTTAATAAATATAGACCTTCCTAATAAAGACAGCAAATCTCAGCTCCCATATGCCACTTAAGCAATATAATTTAAAAATAAAATAATTTTAAAAGAGAAGAATATATAAAATATATAAGTATAGGTACAGCTTGAGGAATTAACAAAAATTCAACAATTAAAACTAAGATACTTTTGCATTTGATGCAGTTATCTACTAAGCTATTAAATACTGGAGTGCTGGTTTTGGCTAGGGTAGAGGTCATTTTCTTCACAGTGGCTGGTATGGGGCTGTATTTTAGATTTGTGCTGAGCATAGGGTTGATAATTTAGCGATATTTTTGTTATTGCTGAGCAGGACTTCGGCACATCCAGAAAAGCCAAGGCCTTTTCTGCTTTCCATACTGCCACGCTGGCAATGAATGTGGGGATGCTTGGGAGGTTGGAAGGAGACCCAGCCAGGACAGGTGACCCCAACTGACCAGAGGGACATTCCAGACCACATGACATCATGGTCAGTATATAAAGTGGAAGGAAGAAGAGAAGGGATATTTGGAGTGATGGTGTTTGTATTCCCAACTTGTTACATGTGATGGGGCCCTGCTCTCCTGGGGATGGCTGAACACCTGCCTGCCCACAGGAAGCAGTGAATCGATTCCTTGTTTTGTTTTGCTTGTGCACATGGCTTTTGCATTTCCTATTAAACTGTCTTTATCTCACCAATGAGTTTTCCAGCTTTTACTCTAAATTCTCTCCTTAGTGCTGCTGGTGGGGGAGTGAGCAAGCAGCTGCATGCGGCTTGGCTGCTGGCTGAGGTTAAACCAGGATAACTGGATAGAGGAAAAGATGGTATGCCTCTTCCAAGAGAAATGACAACACTTAATAGCAGTCACAGGAGCAAGGTCTGAGAAACTGCTGAGCTAGCTCTCCCCCTCAAGAGACAAAGACAAGAAACCCCAAGCTGAGCTGGGAGCATTCAACAGCAGCAAGGGGATTTGCTAACATTCCCCGGGAAGCTCAGGTACCTGTCACCTTACAATTTACTCTTGCTCAACAGGATGGGATTCCTTCTTCCCCAACAGTCACCAAACCTGATACTTCTTTATATCTGCTAAGGCTGTACATCTGTTTATGCCATATCATGGGGTCATCTTGTCACTAAAGAGCCCAGAAAATGATATGAGAAAGAAGCACTAAGATTATATTTATCTACAGGAAATAATAAAACAAAATGTTAAGCTGATGAAAGCCAAAGAAAATTTGAAAATTATCATAGATCAAGAAAGAAACAAAACCCTACAGCCTAAACATCCATTTCAAATAAGCCATCTCTCTAATAGTATACCTAACTTCATTCAAGTAGGGACTGATGAAAGGACAAGAGGGTGGGAGTTTGCATATGTAGTGTTTTCAGTTATCTAGATAAGATTCCCCAAGGAGAAAAGAAACAAAGAAAGAAATCAATCAAATAAGTAAGGTCATTCTAACTATATCAGTTAAACAGACAACTTTCAAGATTAAAGGTCTTTTCTTCTCTGCCTTTCTCCAGTTTGATGCAGTCTAAACGGTCAGCACTTGTAGCAAGATTTTCCAACTACCTTGTAAGTAATGCAGTTTGCATGTTCTCCCAGCATTACATCACAACAGTTGAGTGCACAAGCCAAGTAAGTGTTCCTACAGGCTACAAGTACAATTAAGGGACCCCTATAAAAAGCATGTCCCTCAACACAATGATGTGTGAGACAATTTAAACAGTTAGTGTAGTAATAAAAAGCAGAAAAGACAAGATTATCATATCAGATGCCAGGAGAATACAAAAGGTGAAAAGAATCCAATTCTACACATAAAGCAAAACCAAAAAAATTATTTGGGACTTCATACAGAACATGCCGTAACAGATTAATTCCTTGTTAACATATTTCCTTTAATATCTTCTCTTAGATTTGATAAGTTTCTGACTAAGTCTGCCCAGGTTTTCAACTGGGGAGAAAGTTTCACAAAAGCTCCAGTCACAAAAATAAGATTAGACAACCAAGACAACCCTAGTTCATCATAGCCAAGGGTCACCATCAGTCTGGCATGGCCCTACACTTCAAACCTGAGATGGTGCTGTGCTGGACATCATGATTGCTGTTAGAATACTGACTTTTAGTACACATCCCACCTTAGCCTCCATCCTCTGATGCCAAGCTTTGGCAAGATCATCCTGACATCCTGACTTTATTCAGATATCTTTCAGGAAATACTGACAGCACTTACTGCAGACCAGTTTATTGGAATAGCCTGCATTTATCCTGATCACATCATAGTCTTTGTATAGTATAACACCTGTGAAACTGAAGGCAATTTAAGATAGCAGGTCAGAAGCTGAAAGCTGTATCTTCAGACCAAGCAAGAAAATTTTGTAAAGGAACGAGAAAGAGATTGATTTTGTCAAACAGCGTCCCACAACATCAGAAGCAACAGACGATAAATTTAGATGGTATCTACAAAACACTGGGGGGTGGGGGGTGGGGAGCAGGAAGACAATGAAATTATGGCTAAAATGAACTTACTTGATTTTACTGAAGATGATGTCAACATCTGTGGTTGTCACATTCTTCCCATCTATGATATGGCAGTCCTTACATAGCTTTGACCAGTTCTTCCCATGCATTTCTTTTCCTGTGGCTCTTGTATCACCATGGACAGCAAATTTTCTAAAGGCCTCTTCCAGAGCACTTATTTCTCCTGCCGTAGCTCCTTCATGGGAGTTTGATTCTGAGGATAATCGTTTTGCTGGTTTCACTGATTTTTCAGCCATTGTGCTACAAAGAAAAGGAGGGTAAACTTATAGCATTAATATGCACTTGATTACTTTCTGTCAATCTACATGCTAGAGTCCATGTCACAACATATGAAGTCCATATGAAGTATAAAGGGTCTATAAAATTAGCAAGAACTCACTACCCTCCACCATCAAACAGCAGTCTAAACAGAGAACTATGTAACTCTCTGCCCATCTGGGAAAAAAATCTAGTACATTTAAAAAAAAAAGGTACAGCAAGAAACTAGGGACACAAAACTAGTTTCACCATCATTACATCAGCCATCAAAACAACACTTAATATTTGCTCCTTTTTTTTTCTTAAATGGTAATCATCACAGTCACTCTGTTGATTTGAATAGAAGTATGCCCTTTACACTGTAGGCATTACTATGTATTTGTATTTATGAAGGAAAAATAAATATCCCTATATTTTCTGGACTTCAACTTTAAATTTATTTTTTTCTACTGAAAAATTAAGATTTTTGAAACACAACAAAAATATCAATGTTAGAATACGTTATGTATAGCCCTTACGTTATGTAAGGGCTAACAAGAACAAGACAAGTCTTTCCTGTTATCCAGACTATTTATTTCTCAAGTTTATGCCCAGAGAACTGTAGCTGTGGAATTCATTTGGAATGAACACATCCATTATGGAGGCATACTGAGAAGGGATGTCATTACTGCAGACAAGAACTTTCAGACTACTCCAAGTACATATAGTATAGGTTTGCCTTTTAAATGAAACCTTAAACTGAGCAATAGAATACTATTTTCAGGTGCCTTCACAAAATAACCCCGAACCTTGAAGTGCCAGAAGCACGTCATAGAAACCTTTGTCTTCTGCCCATGCACTTTTGGCATGGCAGAATTAAGAGTCACTAAAAAGCCTAGGCACAGGGCACACTGCCTGCCTGCCCCAACAAGCTGCACACAGACTGTCACCATCATAACATTGGTGGTGCTGCTACAAATTTTTAACCCATAAAGAGATGGTTACAGTATCAGAAATCTGGCAAATGCTAGATAAGGGCTGGAAAGCCCATCATACTAACCCAGCCTTTCTTCTAAACCCCAGCTGTATGTGGGATGTGATTAACATATTCAGAGGTATTTCTAGTTAAGGTTTTATTTCCTCATCAGATAGGAAGTTCTTTTGGTTTATATATGATACATCAGTACAAATGCCTCAGCAAGGGAAAGGGTTCTAAAATTCTGTCTCTTCCTATATTGTTTAAACTCTGTCACTCAAACAACTATGACATACCCTTTCCTGCACACTGTAACAGAACTAACCGTAGCGACTTGCTACGCAGCAGTTATTGTCGAGGTTTTTGATCAGAAATAATCTTTTAATTAAAAACATACTAAAAGGACCTCTGTCCTTCATGCTTGAGCAAACATAGCATGGCCAAAGCACTACTACCTTTTTTGAAAACACGTAAATGCTTAAATCCCTTGTTATATCTTAAGCCTGGGGATCCTTTTGTTTTGCTTACACAGTCAGCACAAGTTTTGGCCAACAAATCAAAATGCTAAATTAAAATTATTACGACAGAAATTTACTAACTGTGGCTTGAGAATTGTATGTGTACCCATGAAATAAAAAATGGAGCACAGAGGTGGGGAAAAGAGTTTGAAAATGTCAAGTTCACTAAAAAGTAACCTGTCACAGGAACAATGTCCCTATGACAGTAACCAATTCCCATTTCTATTTCCTTTGCATTCTACCTACTGTCCAAAGAGGAATTTTACCTCAAAAACCTTATCTGAAAGCATCCCACGACTGAAACTCTAAAACAAAAAGCATGCATAGTAAATTGAAACCTACTACAAACATTAAGATGCATATATTTTTACCAAAATGTGTCTATATCAAATTTTCTGTTTCATCAGGCTACATTCTTTTGCCACCAAAACAGTAGTAAAAAAACATAAGAAAAAACCAAAAAATACTATTGACATAATGTATACAACAGAGTATTTCATTAAAAATCAGATCATGAAGATCTATGATGTACCTCTATATTCAAGGAAGCTTGACTTCCAAAAGCAGAAGTCTCTTCCAAGCTTGTAGAATTTCAAATCAACTGGAGCTGGAATACAGAGCCAGAAATTTTCCAAGTTAATACTAACTGGCTAGAGAAAGAGTACAGATCAGTAAAAAACAAAGTCTGTGTAGGATATTAAAAACCAAAGTTATCTTTGTATGCAAGAAACAGGACAGGAGAAGGTGGAAATTTGCAATGGTAAGGTATGTATGGTTTGCATCAATTTGTAATTTTATCTTGTGGCAAATAAACTTTCCAAGAAATTTTCAAGGACAGCTCCTGCTTGCTCTTAGCAATTCTCTTAAGAAGCTATACTCAGAGTGAGTATCTTTAAAAGATACAACAATAGCACAGTTTACAAGCTATAAACAAGAAAACATCTGCGCCACTGTCTCATCTGAAATTGGAAAATATAATTGCATGCCTACATTTTTAAGTATCTTCTGAACAAAATCTTTCCTTAGCCAGTGCCAGTACCTTGCTGGCCAGTTTTGCTTAATGCTTTGTTGTGTATAACCATAAATCAACTTTGCACAGGACAGCAGAATCGTGTTTTACTATCTTATACAGTCTTTAATATGATAGCTGTATCAACTGAAATAATATTTTACTTACTTTCAGTAGTTGAAAAATTTAAACTTTATAAACTTGTTATAGGAAAAATGCTGAAAGGAACATATTTGGCCTTCAGAAAGATAGTTCCATACTAACTTCTCTCACTCATTAATAAATGAACTCTGTATTGGGGCTTTTTGAGTAGTTCTGGACCAGGCAGAGCAGACACACTACAGAAAAGGCTTTAGTTTTGAATGGTGAAATCTGGTATGCAAAACAGACTCATTTCAAATAAATCCTTGCCATCTAAAGTGAAAAGTCAAAGAGAGATTAAAACCAGGGCTCTGCAGTGCTTGCCAAATATTATCCTAGACACCCCTTGTTGAATCATAATTACAGTTTACTAGTTAAAATCCTATGTAATAGCATGAAATATATTAAAAAGAAGCTACCTGGATTTATGAAACAATTATCTAGTCTCAGTTTCAGCTTTTCTTTCTTAACACTACAAATAACACAGTGTGAAGAGAACCATATTTGTTAACATACTATAATTAGAAGGTAAAGAACTGCACAACACAGGATATGAAATTAGACTTTGAATGAGGCCAGCTCCTTTAACTTTTTTTAGTGATTAGAGGTAAGGAAGGAGATATGTCATGTTGAAGAAATTATCTCTCAAACAGAAATAAAGAATAACCTATTTGACAAAAATTCAAGATCAAATGCTGTTTTGAGTCTTCCTTACCCTTTTTCCCTGGACAAAGGAATCAAAAGGTGCTTAGTAGATTCTGCTAGAAGTAAAGATTAGGAGTAATTTGGGGCAGGCCCACAGTAAGATGATAATTGAAAGACAAAAGAAAGTGATTACTCTAGAATACCAAATATGAAATGCAGTAAAACAAAATTAAGCCACTGTTCAAAAGCATGAGCTGTGTACAGGCTGACTACAATTATAGTAACCAAAGAAATGCCTTTCATCACCATCCAAAAAGTCTAATATGTATACAATTAGACAATACCAATCTCAAGAGCCAGCAGAAAGAAGGTGGGACTAGTCACCAATACAATCCTTTCCAAATACTGCATGCTCCAACCAAGCATCACCAAAAGCAGCCAGATAAGAAAGAAGTACAAGCACATGCTAGAGTTTAGGAGGTTTCTGAAAGAACAACTATCCTCCAAAAAAATGGAATTTCAGAAATCCACAGAATACTTCGAATAGTTAGTTAGGTGCTGTGTTATGAACTGCTAGAGTCTGAGTCCTTTAGTAACATGAAAAAACAGTTCTTCCTTGCCTCAATCTGCAATAGGCAAATAATACAGCACATTATACATTAAGCCAGGGATCAAACTCATGTTAACTGATGTCAGCCACTGACTTCATTCTTATGCTAAATAGACTGAAAGTGCAGATCTGTGTTCTCAGCACATGCCTAACCCATTAGAAAAACTTTTCTAATATCATCAAACTTCCTTTTAGCCAGAGACTAGAATATATACTCATCTGCAGACAGACAGCTGGGAGGCCTCCACTAGATAAAGTCACTTAACCTGAATTCTTCCATAAAAGATGGGACAAAAAGTAAATGTTTCTGTGAATTTCAGTTGTCAATTTCTAGAGCTGTGTGAATACCCAAAGCCTCAGTACTAACCAACTGCCAACTCTACTGAAGGATTTGTATTAATTTGCACTCTTTCACTTATCCACACCCTCTTGTTGTGTCAACAAACTGCAGGAATTCTGGTATAGCGCTGATTTAAATTTGTGGGAATAGCTCTTATAGGTAATCCAACTCTCAGCAGCAAGGAAGACTTACTAAATCCCAGAGTATTTTTTCCAACAATTTAAGAAGCTTATGCAACTCTTATGCATGTGTCCTAACAGGTCAGAATTCACCACAGCACCTTCACTGACCCATCCCGGACAACTAATTCATGGCTTATTTGCTCAGCAGAAAGCTTAGTATTTGTAACACAAATTATCATCACTGCCATGCCATGGACAGGGAAACCAAAGAAGAGGGATGAAGAAACATGTCTGTTCTGCTGCCAGTATTCAGAACATCATGACGACCCTGGAACCCATATTCTACACTACTGTAATGACTACTCTAAGAGCCAGCATTCTCTGACTTGATAAAGGAAATAAAAATATATTCTCACTAGCTGGAAATCTATTAAACCCCTTTAGGATCTCCACATCAAAAAACTGTTTTCTAAAATAAATAAATAAATAAATATATACACACACATCACAGAATCACAGAATGACTAGGTTGGAAGAGGCCTTCAAGATCATCAAGTCCAACCCATGCCCTAACATCTCAACTAAACCATGGCACCAAGTGCCACATCCAGTCTTTTTTTAAACACATCCAGGGATGGTGACTCCACCACCTCCTCGTGCAGGCCATTCCAGAACTTTATCACTCTTTCCGTGAAAAACTTTTTCCTAATATCCAACCTATATTTCCCTTGGCACAGCTTAAGACTGATACACTTATCAGCAGCATACAAAAATCTGAATGCCTATTTTTTTATGCTATACCATATACTTTTTCATATGCTTTGTCTAGCTCACCTCTAATAGCTTTCATTTGCAGGAAGTTTTAAACAGTGTTAAAAAACAGTTTAAATGGAAGTCATCTCACAACATCAACTGCCATGGAAATGAATATGAATGTAACTGTCTAAGACAGTTACAACAGACTAGAACATTGCAGCATTATTACAGCCTCAGATACATTCATGTTAGTGGAAAAGTAAATGTATTTTAAAACTGTTTGTTCTTTAGAATACTTATCCACCAAGAATTTGCTAAAATGAGGTCAAAATTCTAGCGTGAATTAAGGGAAACTTCCAATTCACATTTTTAAACAGCAGACTCATTCAAGAATCAAGCAGACCTCTGACTGCTAAGATTGATGAATTTGCAAATTAACAGCACAATGGCACAGCTGCAATGCAATAATGGTACTGCTAGCATCTCCTCTTTCCTGTAACACTCACTTTTGCCCAGGCCAGCCTTATTTCTCAGGTGTAATATCCACCTCCAGTGCAACCCACAACATGACAACACAAAGTTATGTTTACACTGAGCATCAAGGCCATCATCTAGCTAGCAATCAAAGTCTGCAGTGTAAATTCCTCAGGCTCCTACAACCTAAAATGCACTATCTGTTCAGGGTCTCAATCTTAGCCCTGATACCTCTCTAATTTCTTAATCTTTTCTACCATACGCCCCAGACAATAAGTTTTATATATTCAGTATTTCCTGTTTTCACCTTCCATTCTCCTGCTCATTTTTCTTGCCCACCGAGTGCTGGTAAGCATGTAGGTGCTTAGGACAGGATTTTTATCAGAATCTGTTACTGCACTGTTGGTAAAACTTATCCAATACACCACAAATAGTTGCCATCTAAAATTTCTTAAGACTTTCTAACCAATCCAAGTAAAAAAGAAAGCAACTTTTCAATGAGCAGAGGAGGCATTGTTTATATGATTTGAGCACATAATTCATTATGAAACTGTGCAAGACATTTGAATTTGTCTGACTGCATCAGGTTTATTTTAGTACTTGATCCATCTTCCCTTCTTATAAAAATTTAACAAAATTACAATGAAAGGGAATTCTCATTTATTTTCTCTCTAATTATTTATGCCAAATAAAAACAGCAGAGACAAAGTACAGCAGATGGAATCTTTTTCTCACATTTTTGCATAAACATTCAAGCTTAGGAAAGGATAGACAGATGGAGAAATGCAACATCCTCCTAATAAAAAGCAATGCTTTAGATTGCTCTTAAAGCCTACCTTAAGCTTCCTTCACAGCTACCTGCAGGAACCAGAGTTAAAGCATTTTTCTTCAGAGATCTGCTCTGGTTATATTTCTCCACATGTGATGCTGAAGTGAATGACAGCCATCCATTTTCCCTAGCATACAACACAGAAGGCAAATGAGCAGAGACCTCTGCAAAACAAGCAAAGCTAATAACTCTATCTACAGTTTAACCCATCTTTACCTAAAGAAAATTAAATCCTTTTGCAGGCTTTATGAGGAATTGCATGGCTGAACCTGGAGTTCTCTTAACAATATATGTGAATTTAGCACTATGGACAAGGGCAAGGCTCGCCAGATCACGCAGATACATTTAGACCTTCATCAGAACACACACAGAGTAACAGAAAAGGTATCTACTTAACCTGTCCAATGTTTCTCCTCAGCAAAACAGTATTTCAGACTGTGAACATATGCCATTAAAGGATCTAACTTAGAAAACATATTATCCAGCAAAGAGATTACTTTGACTGCTGACAAATAATTGTTACTGTTGTATTTCTAAAAAACTATTGCTATTCAGCTAGTTACATCTACAATGTTACTCAAGATACAAAGCTAAGTTTAGTTCTTAGAAAATTACATTCCTCCATTTCAAAGAACTGCTTCATAAATATCACTTCTTTATATAAACAAAGCACTTGTACACAGACACACAAACCTTTATCAGTAACAGATCCATTGAAACTTATTTCTTTTAAAAAACAGGTTCACCTGACAACACTTAAAAGTACACAAAAAATCTCTATCTAGCTAACTTTTAACTAGCTCCACAATATCCTGTAATACCACAGTGTCACTTACACAAGGTTTTAACTATGAAGGTAAAAGCATAAATAAGGCATCCACAATATATACATGTACTGGTGAACTCTTATTATGCTTTTTTTTCATTATGCCACTACTCCATTTGAGAGTTCCACTTTCTAAGTACTCATCCTAAGCTCTGCCAGGCTGCTGTCATTGGTAGATGAATAATCTGGACACAAACATTCTGCAATTTCATACACAGGCAAGGACATAAGCCAGTGCCTAGAACCGCCTTCACAGGAGAAAGTGAGTATGACACCAATTAAAGAACAACAAAAGAGGAGACTCAAGTATTTAGATGAGGTATTTTTTCATGGTTGTTCCGGATTGAGCAAAACCAGTGAGAGACTCCAAAGTACAATTTATTGGGAAATACAATTTATTGGGAAAAGGGGGAAAGAGACAAAATACCTGCAATAATACAAAAGGAAGACCACTGACAAAGTCAGAATACAACCTGACACCCCTTTGTCTAGCGTGTTGGTAGCAATCCAAATTGGAGTGGCTGCAGTCCTCTTGGAGTGGCGGACGTGGTTCTGTTAGAGCAGGGGTCCTGTAGAAAAGGTGTAGGCGTCCAGCGGAAACCCCAGCTGTGTCCTCCTGGAAACCTGTGGGAAGGCTGCCTCTCTGCCCAAAAATCCCAGAATATATCAAGGTGGGAATGCTTAGCTCCTGCCCCATGGGCAGAGCATATCACAATGGGCTGATGTCATTCTGAGTCATGCAGTGAGTCCTTAATCACCTGTACAACAGAAACAGTTTTTGGAGGGTGTTATCTCTGAGTCATGTGGAGACATTGATGGGCCCATTAACAGGAGATAAGGAAAACTGCCCAGAAGACAGCTGCTACACAGATGGTAATAGAAAACATCTTGCATTTCAACCTGGGACATTATCCACCCCTTACTCTAGTTCCATCTGTATCACGATGAAACCTTACACATAGTTCTCACTTAAGACTATATTTCCCTGTGGTGCACAATGGGTTTCCCCATCCTTCTGCATTACCCACCAGGTGTAGCCGGGTCCTTGAGCAAAAACAACCCCACGGATGGGTTTGTCTTTGCCTGAGGTGGGATTAATCCAGACAGTCTTCCCTAAAATACCTTTCATTGTATCACAGGAACTTTGTCTCTATCTACTGTGTGCAAGCGTTCAGACTGGGCAGGACCAGCTTGATTGATGGACCCTCGGGTGTTGACCATCCAGGTGGCTTTTGCCAAGTTCAACTCCCAATTTCTGAAAGTTCCCACGCCAAGTGCCTTCAGGGTGGTCTTAAGTAGTCCGTTGCATTGTTCAACTTTCCCGGCAGCTGGTGCATGACAGGGGATATGATATATCCACTCAATGCCATGTTCTCTGGCCAAGTGTTTATAAGGCTGTTCTTGAAGTGAGTTCCGTTTTCTGACTCAATTCTCTCAGGGGTGCCATGTCTCCACAGGACTTGCTTTTCTAGGCCCAAGACAGTGTTTCGGGCAGTAGCATGGGGCACAGGGTAGGTTTCTATCCATCCAGTGGTTGCTACCACCATGGTCAGCACGTAGCGTTTGCCTTGGCGGGTTTGGGGAAGCATGATGTAGTCAATTTGCCAGGCTTCCGTACCAGTACTTCAACCATCACCCACCGTACCACAGAGGCTTCACCCGCTTGGCCTGCTTGATTGCAGCGCAGGGCTCGCAGTTGTGGATGACCTGTGAGATGTTGTCCATAGTAAGGTCCACCCCTCGGTCATGGGCCCATTGGTATGTTGCATCTCTCCCCTGGTAACCAGAGGCATCATGGGCCCAACGAGCTAGGAATAGTTCTCCCTTATGCTGCCAGTCGAGATCCACCTGTGATATTTTCACCTTGGCAGCTCGGTCCACCTGCTTGTTGTTGGGGTGCTCTTCAGTAGCCCGAATTTTGGGTATGTGCGCATCCACCTGTCAAATCTTCACGGTCAGCTTCTCTACTCAGGTGGCAATGTCCTGCCAAATCTCAGCGGCCCAGATGGGTTTCCCTGTGCGCTTCCAGTTGGCTGTTTTCCAGTGACTCAGGCATCCCCACAGAGCATTAGCTACCATCCATGAGTCGGTGTAGAGATAGAGCCTTGGCCACTTCTCTCATTCAGCAATATCCAAAGCCAGCTGGATGGCTTTAAGCTCTGCAACCTGACTTGATCCACCTTGTCCCTCAGTAGCTTGTGCAATTCGTTGTGTGGGGCTCCACACTGGAGCTTTCCATTTCCAGTTAGTGCCTACAATTCGGCAGGAGCCATCAGTGAAAAGGGCATATTGTTTATTAGTCTCTAGTAGCTCATCATATGGTGGGGCTTCCTCGGCACGTGCCACTTGCTCCTCTTCTTCAGAAGATAATCCAAAAGTCTCCCCTTCAGGCCAGTTTGTTATAATTTCCAGAATCCCAGGGCGATTCAGATTTCCAATATGGGTGCGCTGGGTGATGAGGGCAATCCATTTACTCCATGTGGTGTTGGTGGCATGATGTGTAGATGGAACCTTTCCTTTAAACATCCACCCCAGTACTGGTAACCGGGGTGCCAGATGCAACTGCATTTCAGTGCCAATTACTTCTGAAGCAGCTTGAACTCCTTCATAGGCAGCCAAGATTCCCTTTTCTGTGGGAGTGTAATTTCCTTCAGAGCCTTTATAGCTCCAGCTCCAGAATCCCAGCGGTCGACCCCGAGTGTCCCCAGGCACCTTCTGCCAAAGGCTCCTGGACAGGCCATGGTTCCCAGCTGCAGAGTAGAGTATATTCTTCACCTCCAGTCCCATCCCGACTGGGCCAAGGGCTACCACATGAGGGATTTCCTGCTTGATCTGGGTGAAGGCTTGTTGCTGTTCAGGGCCCCAGAGGAAATAGTTTCTCTTGCGGGTGACCGGGTAGAGAGGGCTCACAATCTGGCTGTACTCAGGAATGTGCATTCTCCAGAAGCCTATGGCGCCTAGGAAAGCTTGTGCCTCCTTCTTGTTGGTAGGTGGAGACATAGTAGGGATCTTGTTGATTACTTCTGTCAGGATCTGACGATGTCCGTCTTGCCACTTCAGACCTAGAAACTGAATTTCTTGAGCTGGTCCCTTAACCTTGCTTCGCTTAATGGCAAAACCAGCTTTCAGCAGAATCAGGATAATCTTTTCTCCTTTTTTGAAGACTTCCCCTGCTGTGCTCCCCCATACAATGATGTCATCGGTATACTGTAGATGTTCAGGAGCCTCATTCTTTTCCAGTGTGGTCTGTATTAGTCCATGGCAAATGGTGGGACTGTTCTTCCACCCCTGGGGCAGTCAGTTCCTGGTATACTGCACTCCCTTCCAGGTGAAGGCAAACTAGGGTCTGCATTCTGCTGCCAAAGGATTGGAGAAGAAGGCGTTGGCAATATCAATGGTGGCGTACTACTTTGCTGTCTTGGACTCCAGCTCGTACTGAAGCTCTAACATGTCTGGTACCGCAATGCTCAGTGGTGGTGTAACTTCATTCAGGACACGGTAATCTACCGTCAGTCTCCATTCCCCACTGGATTTACGCACTGGCCATATAGGGCTGTTGAAAGGTGAATGAGCCTTGCTGACCATCCCTTGGCTTTCTAGTTTACGGATCCTTTCATGGATGGGAATCACAGAGTCTCTATTGGTACGGTATTGCCGGCGGTGTCCTGTTGCTGTGGCGATTGGTACTTCTTGTTCTTCTGCTTTCAGTAGTCCCACAGCAGAGGGGTCGTCTGAGAGACCAGGTAAGGTATTCAGTTTTCTGATGTCTTCTGTCTCTACTGCAGCTATCCCAAAAGCCCAGCAATGTCCCTTTGGATCTTTGAAATATCCATTTCTGAGATAATCTATGCCAAGGATGCATGGGGCCTCTGGGCCAGTCACGATGAGGTGTTTCTGCCACCCTTTCCCAGTTAAACTCACTTCGGCCTCCAATACAGTCAGCTGCTGGGATCCTCCTGTTACCCCAGAAATAGAAATGGATTCTGCTCCAACGTATCTTGATGTCATCAGGGTACATTGGGCACCGGTGTCAACCAAAGCCGTGTATTTTTGTGGGTCAGATGTGCCAGGCCATCGGATCCACACAGTCCAATAGATCCGATTGTCCCTATCCTCTACCTGGCTAGAGGCAGGGCCCCTCTATTCCTGGTTGTGGTACACGTTGCTCTCTTCCTATAAATAGGTTTTTGAGGTTCCTTCAAGAGGATCAGTCATATCATCATTCCTATATTGTCTAGAATTCTATGTATGAGAGACTGGAGCAGCACTGATTCTACATGAGCTTCCTGTGTTAGATGTTCCTCTTTTCAGTTCACGTACCTGGGCTGCTAAGGAGGAGGTGGGTATTCCATCCCACTTCCTCATGTCTTCTCCATGCTCCTGAAGGAAAAACCAGAGGTTACCTCGTGGAGTGTATCCTCTCTCCTTGGCTGGGGAACACCGGCTCGTAATGGCAGAGACTCTTGTTGGTTCTGGCAAGATGTGGTAGACTTCTTCCTTGAGTTCCTTTTTTAGTTTCTGATGGCTCTCTTCAACCAAGCTCAGGACTTGCTCAGCCAATTTTGTTTCTGCGGACGAGACATGGGTACGATATGGGGCGGTGACAGTGTCCTTGTAAATTCTTAGTTTATTGGCCAAGACGCCCACCCTGTCCTCGCCTTCCCTCCATTGCAGTGCTGCCAGGTAATGGGAGTACATCTCTGGTCCAAGCCGTGCAAATCTCAACCACATTTGCAATGTGCACGGGACACAATTTGGACTCTTGGGAAATCTCTCATCTTCTGAGAAAATTATCTCCAACACAGCCAATTCCCTCAGGCATCGGATACCTTGTTCCATGGTTTTCCATTTTCCTTGGTGCACCTGGAGGTCTTCTTTACAAAGGTATCTCTCCTTCACACTTGTCAGCAGTCTCCGCCAGAGGCTGAGAGTTTCTTGGGTTCTCCCGATCCCCTGATCAATGACCACATCCCGGGACAACGATCCCAATTGCCTGGCCTCATTTCCATCCAGAATGGTGTCATTGGCTGCAGCATTCCAGATGCGGAGTAGCCAGATCAGGATGGACTCATTCGTCTGGTGGGTGAATTCGTTCTGCAGGCCACACAGCTCACCCAGGGATAGAGAGCAAGTGATGATCTCTAGGTCTGTCTCTTCCGCTGGGTGTGAGGGTCCTGCCGCGTCCTCGTCAGTCACTATGCGAACTGATTTGCTCTTTGATTTCTTCTTCTGAATGGGGGCAACTGCTATTGGATCAGGCTGCTCTGATTCGGTGATGGTTTGTGTGGAAATGCTGATGGTGCTTTTGGTTCCTTCCTCCTCTGTGCCAGTCTGTATCGACATAGACACCATTGTTTTGCTTTTGGTTTCTTCCTCCATGAAAGTCTGCGTAGACACAGACACGGTTGTTTTGCTTTTGGTTCCTTCCTCCTTTGTGACAGTCTGTGTGGACATGGATATTTTTGGTTTGCATTTAGTTCCTTCCTCCTCTGTGACAGTCTGCGTAGACATGGATGCTGTTGTGGCATTCAGTGTGGACACAGACACTGTTGCTTTGCTTTTCATTTCCTCTTCCTCAAGAAGACGCTGCATCACACTACGTAGTGTTTTGTTTCTAAGCATGTTGCAGACTGTGCAGAGAAGACAAAGCAGAACTAACAACAACAATATGCTGTCCTTATAACAATATGGTATCCAGAGGGAACTCAACATTTCCAAAAACTGCTGTGTCAAGCCTGAAAGTTTGGAAAAAAACCAATCTTAACCCCTCCCGCCAGGGGCTGGGTGTGGTTGTCGAGGCCCCAGATGTAGCAGCCTAGATTAGGACAAGCAAACAGAACTGAGTACATATTCCGAATCATGTTCATTGCCTCGGAGGTTATAATGCGATAGACATAATAGACCAATAAAGCAATTCTCATACCATACCCTGGTCTACACATAATCATTACAATCACCAGATAATTCCCTATGTTGGGGAAAATATAGAGAACGAGGTATAAGACCCATGTAAGCTTGCTAAGCATCATAGTGAACAGGTACCTTCTGCAATACAAAATTGTAATTCTGACTTTTCTCAGTACCTTGCAGGCCCCACGTTGGGTGCCAAAATTATGTTCTGGTTTGAAAGCAAAACCAGAGAGACTCCAAGTCAGAAATACAATTTATTGGGAAAAGGGGAAAAGAGACAAAATACCTGCAATAATACAAAAGGAAGACCACTGACAAAGTCAGAATACAACCTGACACCCCTTTGTCTAGCGTGTTGGTAGCAATCCAAATTGGAGTGGCTGCAGTCCTCTTGGAGTGGCGGACGTGGTTCTGTTAGAGCAGTGGAACTGTAGAAAAGGTGTAGGCATCCAGTGGAAACCCCAGCTGTGTCCTCCTGGAAACCTGTGGGAAGGCTGCCTCTCTGCCCAAAAATCCCAGAATATATCAAGGTGGGAATGCTTAGCTCCTGCCCCATGGGCAGAGCATATCACAATGGGCTGATGTCATTAATCACCTGTAGGTGAGTACAGGTGAGTCCTTAATCACCTGTACAACAGAAACAGTTTTTGGAGGGTGTTATCTCTGAGTCATGTGGAGAGACATTGATGGGCCCATTAACAGGAGATAAGGAAAACTGCCCAGAAGACAACTGCTACACAGATGGTAATAGAAAACATCCTGATTTTCAATCTCAGACAATGGTGTATCAAAAAAAGACTTAGAATTACAGATTCGAAAAGAGTGGAAAACAACAGCTGCTCTCCACAGCACTTAGTCATACAATTAATTTACAGCTCCAAATAACACCTTGGGCCTGTCATCACTTTTGGATTAGTTGATTAGTTGAGTACAGGTTCCACTACAAAACTTGCTTAGCCTCATTTCTTCATACACTGTAAATTGTATCCTCTCACCATCCCCACCCAGACCAGACTTTACATGGAACTTCTACAGAACTCTTTCAAAATATTTCTGGAAAAGCCATGAGTAACGAAGATGTTCTCCATGAAAGCAGATCAAAGATTGTACAGAAAGATCACTTCAAACTCCATTAAGATGGGGGACTTTGAGTACCACCCAAAAGTAAAAGTATCTAGAGAATCAGCTATTGACAGGGACAGAATTAAATCTAAGAAAAACTGAGCTAACAGAGACTCAAAAGCACTGTAAGATTTAGTAGTCAAAAAGCACCACCTCTGACCAAAGAAAGGAAGATGATACAAGAGACGCAAAATCATGAGACAAGATGTTTTACCATAAGACACTTTACAAATTACATTGGTGGAATTCTTGAGAGATCTAAACACCTCTGCAGAGAAACTGAATCACCTGCTAAATGGCTCTTTACCAAATGGCTCTTTTGCTATCTATCAAATATATCAAAAAACTCAACAGTTGAAAATTCAGGCTACGCCGGCGCAAATTAGAAATATTACTTCCTTATGAAGAGACAATCAACCATGCTGGGTACTAAAGGTTACTCCCAAGAATAACTGCAAATATTTCACATCCTCATGTCCGCACATTAGACTGCCTTTAATACAGAAGATATATTTAGTCAAGTATCTCTGAAAGACGGACTTTTACCAAATCTAGGTTATTGCTCTCAGATAACTAAATCAATATAACCAATACATGAATCAGGTTAGACTGTCTAAAGATCCCTTATGTTCTTAAAATTTGCTACTTCACTTTTGTCTGAACCCACGAAATAAACTAACCATTAAGTACAGATTTTTTTGTGACCACCCACAGCCTGGTCCAAAATAAGAAGGAAAATACTTCCTTTGCTAAATCAGTAAGTTCTTTCACATCTACAAGCACTTCTAAGATGAAATATTTGGGTACTACTTCCAATACTCAAATCAGAAAAGACAGGCTGAAACAGATTTTTCAATTAAAGAGTGTCATCAACAATGGAAAAAGAAGCAACACCTCCTAGCATTTTCACTACAACTGCAAGAATTTTCTTAGCATTGATCAATCTAAGAATTTGAACTAGGACTGCAACCCTCAGAGATTCGAGCAAAAACTGTTATGACGTTGATTTTTTTTTATTTCCAAGTTTCTCTGTGCTCGTTTTATCAAATGCTCCCAATATATGAACACTGACACAGAAGCATATTCCTGAGATTAGCCATCTGAGCAAAAATTAACTTCATGTTTAAAATAGTAATACTGCAGATTCATTTTTATAATTTTATCAGCCACATAATGCATTGACCTTTTGATCTGTAAACTCTTGGCTGCCACCTCTTGGGTTTCCATCCAGGACAAGGTAAACTCATACCACAAACTCAGGACACTATGAGGCAGGAGAAGGGTGAGGACGAAAAGAAAGAGGGAACCTTAAGACAACTAACAAGAGTAAGAGCCTAAGCTTCTCCACAGCTGCCTCAGAGTCCTGACAGAGTTAAGAATCCCTCTTAGCAGCAGCAAAGTGGATTGCCCACCCACCACTTATAACAACTAACAGTAAAGAAAAACTTCCCAACTGTTTTGATGGACATACCACTGTGAGCCAAGAAAACTGAGTAGCACAGAATCAGTCTGTTCTGCTCTGTCAGCACGTGAGATAAACACCCACTCAGGAAAAGCATCCTGAAACCTGAGCAGGATATGCATACTTACCCTGTAACACATGTACAGTTCCTGGGTACTTAGAGAGCATATTTATATATGGGATATTTTACCAGTAACATCTTTCACTGTACAGTTCTTTTCATCACTATTACAAAGTATCCCAAAAAACAGTCTACAATGAAATGGGAAATTCGTGCAATACTTCTATGTATGGGCAATTTGGGATCAGCAAAGTGATGCATTCACTCAGAAATGCCTTTCAGCTGAAGGTGTAATTATTATTATGTATTTCTGGGGGGGTTAGGCACATGAGGGGCATGAGATGAAGAAAGAGCTAGAACAGCTTAAGGAAAACACTGAGGAAAAGGAAAAACAACATGAAATACAGAAAAAACATTTTTTTCCTGTACAACTAGAAATTGAAATAAAAATTCCATTTCAAAATTGTAAAATATTACCTTAGATTCAAAAAACTGTAAAAATTAGATAGTCTGGAGATTGATGGTTGATGTAGATTTTTTACTTTAGTTTTCAGCACTTAGTCAAGTTAGATGCATTTCAAAATCCCCCAAACCTAAGCCATTCGCATGTTCCAAGGATAACCCTCAGAGAATAGTGGCAGTCTTACGTTAAGTTCTACAATTCCCTTTGCTCTTACGTGAGAAAGTACACAGCTGGATAATGCACACACAAACCAATGTATCCTTCTTAACATCAGCTTGATTTCCCTTTTGCACCACTCACAGTTCCTTGTTCTTTATTTTGGATCATAATATTTAGGAGGCCATGTCCAAGTTTTTGTTCCACTACACTGGACATAACACATTAGTAAAGGTCCCCGACCACAGCTTACAGACACCGTGGCAATACAAACAGTAAGCAAAATATTTCCTTTCTACTAACTGGCAGAGACCTCTAGAAGTACTTATGCCCACAGTAGCCATGCCAGTACACCAAATAAACAGTAGGTGTGGAAATTATATACCTGCATTTAATTTCAGTTAGGCACAGCATAAGAATGGGTTTCAGGTGGGAGACAAAAACAAACTTTGCTTCTTGCTGAAGAGAATCTATTCCGTTTATGCAAGCCTACAAGCAGTATGCATGTACAAATAAAAAAGGACATTACATCATTGAATGACTGACTATGCCACAGAATGACTGTTCTTGTTGTAATATATGAAATATATACAATAATATATAAACATAGAGATAGATGCTTGTGAGTATGGTCACATCCTCACACTGGAGACTTACATAATTAAAATGTGTAAAGCAAGAAAAACATCTGATATTATTTTATTTTGTAATTTAGCTTATCACCTGAGAGCAAGTTATCAAGGTCAAACATTGCATGGCTTATTCTCTGAAGTGCTATGAGATATATTGAGTACAATTAATTGCTTTTACCTATAATGAGAATACTTACCTTAACATAAATTGACATAATTGACTGCCTCACTCCTTGAAAGACCCTTATTTTATTTTTTCAAATTAAGCTCAAGATACAAGAAGCAAAAATAGCTTCTACCAAAAATACCAATCACTACCAATACCAAATTAATATAAAAATACCAAATACCAAAACCACTACAGTCACACAGCTGCCTCCAGAAAGTAACTGGAATGAATATATCTACTATAAAAATTAAATAAAAATACATGTTTTTTCACCACAGTCAAGCCACAGATTAAACATGACTCAGAAAGAACTACTTGCTGGATGTATATTTCCATTTATAAATATATTTTCTTAGATTTACAAGGGTCAAGTGCAAGCATTGCAGAAGATTCCTATGTGAATTTTATCTGCAATTTGATCCTTGCATGTCATGCTGTCTAAGCATTACACTCTACTATAATTTAATACTGGACATACACTTCAGCAGTTACAAATGATGGACTATTTAAAAGCATTTAACTGTGACCCAGAAATGTACAAAGGCATTCAAAATATCATTTTATTTTGGACTGGGAAGATGAAAGGTCGACTTGGGATAGGGTCTCTAAAAACATAAAGAAGTGGCTCATCACTAAAGGATTAAAAAAATGGCCATGGCCATTTAAAAAATAAGTTGTATAGGTTTGATAAACAGTGATGCTATTTTAAGCCTAAGACTATGAAAGTGTATAGGTATCTCTTTGGTTTTCCCCAAAGTTTTCACAGCACTAGAGGGGAAAAAACCCCAAACCTTTATGTTTTACTATCATCCTAACCCTTTCCAACCCACCTAAAGCATGCTATTTAATGATGCTAACTGAGAAAAGAGTAGGATGGCTAAGTAAAAGACAGTTTCACATCATGCGTTTCATTTCAGGCTGGGGCTTGGGTTCGCTCGTCCTCTTCTTTTCAAATAAACATGAGGAGTTATGCAACCCTCTGTAAAATCCGAAAAAAGCCTGTCCCCTCCCAAACCTGCCCGTTTAGAGCCTGCAAAACATGAACAGGGAAACTGGTTGTCAGCAGCATCTCCTACATGATTCAAAGCTGTCAGTGTTTAAGATGCTATTCACATGTGCGTTTGGCACCTTGTAGCATACACCCAACCTCCCCCTGGAATAATTTCACCAATGTACAAGAACTTTTACCCAGGACTGGAGAAATATTTGCAACCGCTGGTGATCCGGTGGAGGAGGGGTTGTATTTATTTTTAAACGAGCTAACCGGGGTTATGGATTAAAACACAGGATTTTATCTCGTCCTTGTTTTCCACCCCGGAGTACATGGCTGTATACCTACGGGTATTACCCCGCAGGCACTAACTACCCCACACCTGATGTTGGTTTTGTGTAGGACGATATACAGCAGCGGCTCTCGAAGACGAAGCCCCTCCACCTACCGCTTGGGGATTTCAAGAAAAAACAAAAAAAAAAAAAGAAACGGCAAATAGCCTCTCCGCATCGGTCTTCATAAAAGGGGGCCGCTGCCGCTACACAAGCGCATGAAGCAGCAGCAGCAGGGGTGGCCGAGCCTTTGTTGTTGACTGCGGTGCATTTGATGTGTACGCGCAAGGTGGCTCCTTCGGGAGCCGCCCCCGGGAGCAGTGCGGGGCTCGCCAGCCGCCCGCAGCCAGCCTCCAGCATCGCCCAGCCACAGACCTGCTGCCGCCGAGCGCCGGGAAGCCGCCCGGGTCCCACGCTGGCTGCCGCCGCGCGTCCCTCCTCGAAGGCGATCGGGTGATGCGTCGACAGAGCCCATCCCCATGGCAGTTAGAGGCGCGCAGCACAGCGCCGAGCCCCGCTCCCCGCCGGCCCCTTGTTCCCGGTTCCCGGAGGGGAGCGCAGAACATCGTGGGGACAGCACGGAGGTGAACCCCAAGAAGGGACGCAGCGGCGCCGCCGCCCGCATCCCCCCGCGGACGTTACATAACGACGGCGGCGGCCGCGCCGGGCTCGGGCGCTCCTCCGGTGGAGGCTGGCACCGGGAGGGGGCACCGGAGCCGCCAGGCGCCCGACAGCGCCTCCGCCTCCACCGCCCCCTCCCCTGGCGCCATCGGCAACCGAGCTGCGATCGATTGGAAGGAGGGAGTGGGCACGGCACACGACTCACACCCCCACCTACCCACCCCCGCTGGAGCAGTGCTCGGCCGGCCCGGGAGCGGCGCCCGCACACTTACCGCCGGCTGCGGAGGGCGGCAGGTCTGGCAGGGCTGGCCGGGCTCCGTCCGACGCACTCGAGAGCAGCCGAGAGTGTCCGCCGTGGCACCGCCCCCACCCCGCGCGGACATTGGCGGGCGCGCGGCGCCGCCCGTCCGCCGCGAGCGCCCATAGGCGGCGCGCGCCGTCCGGGCTGGGGCTGCGCTCGGCCCCGCGCGCCGGCTGAGGGGCTGTGCGGCCGGCTCTGCCTTACATGGCCCGCTGGCACGGCCGCGTTCCCGACCGCCCCGTTTCCCCCGTTATTCCTGTTATCACCGTTATCCCCGTTTGCCCCGCCACCCGGAGCGCTACGGCAGGTGCGCTACGGCAGGCTGAGCCTCGCCCTGTTCGCGCATCCTGTGCCTTCCCTTTCCGATGCACCGAGAGGTACCAATGTCTTCTGTGCCCTGCCGCGCTCTGGCAGGTTTGGGTCTGGATGGCCGCTCGGCTGTGCTTGAAGCTGGGATCGTCGACGTAAATGAAAACCGTGTGAAAGACTGGGCTGTGTGGTGCAACGGGCATTCAGTAAAAGCCTCACCTTCCCTTAGCTTGCCTCTCGCCTGGGAGCAGCCTGAGGCCGGCACAGCAGAGAGGCGCAGACACAAACCTACTCTAGAGCAACCCCATCCAAAAGCCTTGAGCACAGACACAGTCCAGGAGTCAGCAGGAATCTAGTCAGCCATTATGCACCCTCATTTGTGAATTTATAACCAGAGTCCAATGACCCTGCAGAGCTTGGTGGATTTTAAATTGATTTCTGCTGTGCTGGAATGAAGTTAAAATAACCTACCCACAGTCGTGAGGGGGGAGAGTAAAATACTAATGTGCAATGGAGTCTCAATTTTTCAAATGCAGGAGATATATATGGCTAATTTTTTAGTTGGTTATATACCTATACTTGCTTCAGGTTACAGAATAGTCTACAAACTATTATAAACTTAGCTTATAAACTCTGATTTCAGTAACTTAAGGCAATTATTGAAATGACCCAGAATGTCATAAAGGGACTTGAAAGGACCTTTCATGTTAGGGTTAAGTTTGGAGTTTGGCTTTAACGAAGGTTTTTGTGGTAGTGTAGGGCAAATGAAATTGTAATCTCCCATAAGAGCAAAATCAATGTCTGCAAATCAATCTGCAAACACCTCCAAGTCCTTCTCCCCAGGGCTGCTCAAAATCCCTTCATTCCCCAGCCTATATTGGTACTCAGTAGTGAAACTAAGCATGTTCTTGGTAGGCACAGGCATACAAACTAATTTCTGCAATACATACATGCATATACATATGGATAGCTACACAGATCAATACAGCCAGAAACACTCAGCACTCACAAAAACACGAACAGCACCAATGGCCTCATCTTGTTGCCCCTTGGCTAATCAGGATGAAAGTGTATTATTAGGAAATAGATGCTATGTATAATGTGGATTCCTCCAGTATCTGACCTTAGATACTCAGTCTCTCCCTGGACCCACAATGTGCCCCACTGCTGTGCCCTGGACATACAAGCTCCTAAGACTTGCAGTCCCAATGTAGCTGCTTTTCACTCGTCACCCACAGACACACACCGTGATCTGCTGGTACCTGGAACTCTAATCTTCTCAGCTGCTGTACCTTCACAAATGAACACCTCTCCAAGGGCTGGTGCAGACCTCCTCACTGACGTGCACCACGGTTCTCTCAGTAGCTGGGCTTAGACATGCAGTCCACCCAGTAACTGGCTGTGGATCCCAGGTCACCCAGTTACTGGCATCTGGACACACTATTTCCCAGACCCCACACTCCCACTCCAGTACAGATTTCCTTACACACAGCAGCACATAAACATGCACATTGTGGATCTCTCCTGAGCAATCACCACCCAATATCTTAGACAGGCCCTCCTTCCATCCTGGATCAGCTTCTTCCCACACATGTACACACACACACAGAGACATGTACAGTCTCTCAGCTGACCTTCAGATTGGCATAGACTCCATCAGTTGGCATAGACTTCTTGGTCCTTTTGGAAGTCACCTTCTCCAATTGCCTCACTTCCAGGGATATACTTCCATCCCAAGACTCTTAATCTCTTCTCAACCTAGTTTGGCTTGATATTTGCACTCTCACTTGGTCCAATTTCTTCCACCACAGACACATATAACCCCTGATCTGCAGTGCAGCTGTTGGTGCTTGTTTTTACTCCAGTCTTTTCAGCTGATGACTCTGCTGATCTGCAAGCCCTATAATCCCTTGTCTGATTTCAGTTGCTGACTCTTAGATGTCCATACAATCACATCTACAGGCAACAGAGTCCACTTATTTAGGAAAATAGTTAGAAATGGAATTTAGGAAGAAGGCAGGACAGCAGGTGATCATGGGTGTGGGTCATGGCCAGTCAAGCATACTGCCCAGCAACCTGTTTACACATGGGCAACTGCTTTTGTCCTCCTAGCCCTCTATGACCCATTTTCTCCAAGCCAAGATAAGCCCTCCCTTCCTCTGCCTTTAGTTTTGTCCCCTACACCAGCCAAAAGATGTCTTGTATAATCCTAAGATTCCCTGAATGTCAGGGGAGGTTCAGACTTGATACCTGGAAACATTTCTTTACCAAGAGGATTGTCATACCCTGGAACAGGTCTTCTGTAGAGGTTGCTAATGCCCTGTGCCTGTCAGTGTGTAAGACATATGGAAAATGTCCTTAAAAACAGCTTTAACTTTGAATCAGCCTTGTCACATCAGGCATCTGGACTTGATGAACATTCTATTCTATTCTATTCTATTCTATTCTATTCTATTCTATTTTCCTACTCCCTTTCATCCCACAGTGTGTGTTATACCCTCTAGATAATGTTGCTTTTTGCCCAGCCTGGAAATGAAACTTGAGATAATTTTAGTAAGGAGGTGATATAAAAGGGGATCTTTATTTGAAGGCCTTCAGAGACAGTTATGGAAAGATGTCCATAAAAGCCCACCCACCCTCTCCCAGAGGTGAGTACATTTTTATAGGTTTAGGAAATCAGTATAATTGATAAAAAACACCAATTAGGAGGACAAGAGGGGATGTAATTTGCCCCCCGCCCCCCCCCCCCCCCCCCCAATGCCAAGCCCCTTCTCTGGAGCCCCCCCTTCAGCACTAGTTGTACTTTGTCCATGAGATGTATCTCAAAGAGTTGTTCTGAGCTTTGGTTCCCAGGAAGAACCAAGATAGCATGGAGCCTTATACCCTCCAGGGCTTGGAGCTCTGGAATTTGTTTTTTCTTTCTGCTTAAGGAAAGGCCATGGAAATTTACTGTGAAAACTAACTACAAAACTAATACAATAGGTGACAGTTACAAATATATGTGTGAAGAATACAGAGAACATATAAATAAAAAAAGGCAAAACCCAAATGGCATCAATTGCAGCCCTGACTTGAACCACTAAGTTTGTCTGGAGGGCCTATCCAGACTCATCTGGTGTGTTTCAGACCTGGGTGATGACCATCAGTTCTCTTTTGTAACGATCCTGAGACTGGGACAGGGGATCTTTTTTCTAAGTTCCCCATAAAGATGAAGGTTCCCCTCCTTGATATTGTTGTTCTGTGCCAAATTTAGAGTGTGGAGACTAGCTTTTTATCAAAGAATCTAACAATTCTTAATTTCTGGTCACACTTTGAAAACCCTATATTCTCAGATGGAGAGGATTTTTATTTAGAGATTTAATTTAGCAATTTAATTTAACGCAATTTAGTAATTTATTATTTATTACTTCCTGGTCCGGGAACCATACTGTTGAAAATGTGGCATCATGAAGTTTTGGCAAAGACAAATGAGTCACAGAAATAAATCAGTAATACCTCAGGGCATATATATGTGCTGCCAATCCACATCATCCTCCTTTCCACCCTTCAGTTCACAGTGTACCAGGTTCCTCCCTCCCAAGTGGCCAGGATAGGGATGAGACAAAATGTTGGAGCCTTTATTTCGTTTTTTCGACTGATGTTTGTTGTTCAAGATGTTTGTCTTTTACACCTCCCAAACTAATTTTTAGAAAATTCTAGTATAAAATTCTAAGTAGAAAATTCTAGTATAAAAAAAAAAAAGCCCATTTTTTGATTACCCGTATTTGGGTTACTTGACAAGGTTTTGGTAGCAAACAGGCTAAAGGGGTGGCTTCTGTGAGAAGACACCAGAAGCTGCCCCTGTGCCAGAAGGAGTCAGCTCCAGCTGGCTCTGATGGACCCGCTGCTGGCCAAAGCTGAGCCTGGTGGCAGCACACAGTGACAGTCTATTTAACAAGGGGGAAAAAGTGCTGCACAGCAGCAGCCGGTGGGTGTAAGAATGGTATAGACAGCTCTTCAGGAGGCTCTTCCAAGGTCTGGAGGGGAAGAAGGAGTAGGAGGAGGTGCTCCAGACACTGGAGGAGACATTCCCCTGCAGCCTGTTGTGCAGCCCATGGTAAGGCAGCTGTGGCCCTGCAGCTTATGGAGCAGACGTCCACCCTGCAGCCTGTGGAGAATCCTCTGTCCAAGCAGGTGGATGCTCCCTGAAGGAACCTGTGAACCAAAGAAGAAAAAGCCCATGCTTGAGCTGGGCTCTGACAACACCTGTGACCCCATGGAGAGGAGCCCATGATGAAACGGGTTTTCTGGTAGGACCTGTGACTCCATCTGAGAACCCACACTGGAGCAGTCTGTTGCTGAAGGACTGCACCCTGTGGAAAAGACACATACTGGATGTTCTGGTTTGAAAAGCAAAACCAGTGAGAGACTTCAAGTCAGAAATACAATTTATTAGGAAAGGAAAAAAAAAAAACAAAACTAAAGACATGCAATAATACAAAAGGAAAGAAAACAACCACTGACAGAGTCAGAATACAACCTGACACTCTGGTGGTGAGAGTCCAGACTGGAATGGCCTCAGTCTTCCTAAAGTGGCAGATGTGGTTCTGTCAGATCTTGTAGAAGGGTGTAATCTTCCTCTGACGGTGCAGTGGAGAAACTCCAGCTGTTCCCAGTGGGAAGCTGTCTTGGGTCTCAGGGGCCCAGATTATATTCAGTCAGGAAATGCTTGTCTCCTCCCTCTGGGCGGAGCATCCCACAATGGGATGATGTGATTTCAACAGTCATGCAGTGACATTGAATGGGCCATTAACAACAGATATCTTCCCGGGGCGCGGGGGGGGTGTGGGGGGGGGGGGGGGGGGGGGAATAAGAAGACAAGAGATAAGGAGGAGGTAGAAAATATAAGAAGAAACTACTCAAAGATGGGAAATGAATAACATCTTGCGTTTCAACCTGGGACACTGGAGCAGTTTGTGAAGAAGTGTAGCCCATGGGAAGGACCTGTGTTGTATAATTTTGTGAAAGACCGTCTCCCAAGGGAGGCACCCAATGTTGAGGGAAGAGCATGAGGAGGAAGAGACAAAGCATTAAGAACTGACCTGAACCCCTGTTCCCCATGCCCTTGCACTGTTCAGGAGGAGGAAGTAAAGAAATCAAGAGTGAAGTTGAACCCTGGAAGGAAAGACCAGTGGGCGGAATGTGTTTTAAGATTTTATATTTATTTAATATTATCCTACTTTTGATTTGCAATAAATTTAATTAATTTACCCACATTGAGTCTTTTGGCCCAATATGATTATTGCTGAGTCATATCCTTACCCATACCTTGATCCATGAGCCTTCTGTCACATCTCTGTTGAGGCAGGGAAGTGAAAGTGGGATTGGTGAGTGCCTTGCAGGCTAGCCAAGGTCAACCCAACATATTTTCACACTATCTTAATAAAGTAATGTAACTTTGGGTTCATCATTATCCTGTATGGAAATTAACTTCTTCCATATTTTAAAGCAAATTTGGCAGTTCTTCTTTGTCTGCATTTATTTTAATTTTTATGTTGAGAATGTTGTCATTAGGTTCTACATGTGCCTTGGACATTTTTCAGAAAATGAAATAATGTGAATGCCAACATGTATGTTGTGGATTTCTACAGCACTCAGTACACTTATGTTACATAACAGAATTATATTGTTACAAATAATTCCTGAGAGTTCCCAGAAGGCGTCTCTCATCCTTGCACAAAGAGTGATTTTTCTCAGTCCAGAGAAGAATCTATTCAGTTGTACACTGATGAGACAGTAGTGCTCTGCCACAGAACAGGGCCTCGCAGAAAATCCGGAGAGTAGTCCAACTCTTGATTATCTCAGTCTCCTCAGGAAGTCTATTCTCTCACAAGAGAAAAGACCCTTGACCACAACATGGAGATCTCACTATCTTATCCTAAGATTAGCTGCACTTCCCCAGGAGGCTAGTACACAGTACAGCTGTGTTCGTAGGCTGTTGCTGCAGATGAAGGATACCATCTTTTCTTCTTGGCACAGGCCAATTGTGTGCATTCCCATGAGACCTGATGATTTTTCAGTGTGACCTAGCATTTTAAACTCCCTTTTGCTCTTCTAAACAGACTAAATGACCGATCAAATGTCATTGTCTCTGACACACTTGTTAAATACTCCCAAGCTACTGAAACAGGAGTAGGTATCCTTAGAACTTAGGAATGGAGCAGAGGGCAGGAACTGCCTATAGTCTGGGTCCCACTGGGACTTTCAGAGTACAAAATTCCTACAAGCTGCAGTTTAAGGATGAACTTTCTTGCCTCTGGTCTGATGGCAACAGACATCTTTCTACAGAGAGTAAAAAACTTTCTCTACATTTTCCCTTTCCAGAGCTACACAGTAAGTAAAGCACAACCAGTTTCCTGTTGAATTCAAGAATATTACTGATTTTAATTAACACTGCAAGAAGAACACCAATCTATTCAAAATAAAACTGCACATATTTCCCTACTTCATTCTCTCCATCAACTAACATGCCATTCCTGTTTCAAGACAAAGTCTTCTGGGAGGGATGCAGATCTCTTCCCTGCATTTGACACAGCTTCTTTTCAAGCTTCTATACTTACTGCCCATTTCTGTTATTTCTATGTCTATCCTCATATGAATTTTGTTCAAAGGTTTTGTTATTTAAATTTTTTTTTGCTATTTCTTCCTTCCTTGCCTGGTTCTCCACAAGACACAGAATTCTTTCCTGCTTAAACAGCTTCTTTGCTAATACATTAAGCCAGTTCCACCAGAGTTGGAAAACTCTGTGGGCAGCATTAGTTCCCAGATTGAGAGACACATGATGTAATGGTGACAAAATGTTAGATTACATAAATCTTATGTTACTCAGTGAATCAGAAGACACATCCTGTCTTGAGCCAGAACTAGTAAAGAGTAAATAAAAGGATTTCTTGAGCCATCAGGCCTGGGTAGGGAAATGTATCACCAAGATCACATAATTATTATTAAAAGTCACTTTAGTTCACTTGTAAATTTCAAATATGGTAAGTTTTAATTAGAAATCTGTGAGAATCAAAGAGCATTAATTTGGTTGAAACTTCCATCAAAATTATGGAATAATTCTTAAATGTCTAGTAGTCACTTCATTTAGAAAAATAGATGTTGTTCCATTTTTCCTTGTTTTTAACCAAGGAATAGTTGGAATAGTCACAGAAACTGAAAATACATCAAGCCTACTCTATCTTGTGAGAATTATGTACAGCTTTCCAAGTTATAACGATAGTCATAAATAATGTCATTTGTATATCTAAGTGCAACATACATATTGTCAATATGTCATACTATGTTACACACAGTCAATTTATGTACAGCTACATGTATAGTCATAGCCACTTTACAGGAGGGCAAAACTAGCTACCTGCCAGATACCCACTAGCAGTGCAAATTTATTTCTAAAAATATTAAATTGCAAGGACTATTTAATTGCATGAAGAATGTGGCAGAAGTTCAAATTGGTAGCTAAGCATAAAGAGCCATTCTCATACACAGAAAGTTTGATTTAGGACATTCTGTATTTTGCTATATGCAGTCCTGTAACTTTGTATAGAAGCTAATCTGATTATATTTAAGGAATCAGGACTGCTCATCACTTTTAATGAAATATAAATTATTGATAAAATCATGCAGATATGGAAGCCAGACTGCAGGAGATGTACACGTGTATTAATGAAATAACTTGATCACTCTAACAGTACAGAGCATAGTCCTGCAAATACTGATCATGATAAAATTTTCATTGCCAAGCCTTCCATCAAAAATTGTAATGAAAAGTGAAGTTTCAATCAGAGTTTCAGAAGTTGTAAGGTTTCTTTCTCACTCAGTCTTCTCTGTTGCACATAAACCCTTTTTGGGAGAACTCATCACAACTGATCTTTCTCTCAGATGGAATGCTGTTCCAACTTCTATTACATTCACTTCCCCAATGCCTTCCAAAAAATTAAAATTAACAAAAAGTAGAGCAATGCAGAACAGCTATAGGAAAGAATAAACTTTGCAGCACTTGGATCATGGATCATGATTTAAGAAACATGGATTCCAGTAGTGTACTTTGTACAAGCTTTCCATGGAGAAGCTATCAACATTCTCAGTTTCCCTCTGCACCTGTTTTGCTCACATAAATTGGGGATAGTCCATTTTGCAGTAAGGAATCTGGGCAACATAGAATATTGTAACACAAAGTCATTACTTAAAGAAAGAAAAGTCTTATTAGAGAAGAATTCAGGGATGTAAGGCTTAGAGGTTGCAAGGACAAGACAGGTCCTTCATCTACTGAATATCTTAACTCTATGTGAAGTGGCACTGTAGTTAAAGCCACTGACTTTGTAGTTAAAGACAACACATTCAGAAGCCAATACCACTGAGCCATTTCTAAATATCTATATTCCATATAATTTCATACAATGGACAAAGACTTAAGTATTTGCTGAAGTCATAGTAATTCTCTGAATTCTTTCTTCCTCAGTTAATTATTGAAAAACATTTTGTTGTCCCTTTTTGGTGGTTTATTCAAGTTATCATGTATAGTCCCCTTTTCACTCTATCTTTGTTGACATTGTATACTCTTTTCAAAGCCCTAAAATACTCTTAGGAGGGCATATAAATCACACTTCTTTTTTTGGCAGGATGGGAAATGGCCAGGAAGTGGACCTCAGAACTACAGAGCGGGTAAGCTTCAGTGAAGCCTAATACCTAAGATTCAGCATTGCAGTTAAGATGGTAAAAAAGCTTGATGGAATTTATATGGAAATGGCCATGCCATGCTGTTTCTGTAGTACAAGGCTTTTTCAGCACTGCTTTGCCTTACATGACCGACATTCTCAAATGCTTCAGCGGGAGCTGGGAAAGTCAAAATGAAAGAGGAAAACTTTAGCAAGATTGACCACAGAGCAGAAGCTTTCTGAAGAGGTACTTGCAGCAGTTAGCTGCTGGAATCTGAGATGCTGAGTATTTTTTTGTTCAGTTTAGCTTTAATCATTTTGTGTCAGCAAATAACAAAATATATGAAGCATTGCTCAAAGTCACCAATTTGTTCATCTCAAATGTTGGTGACTGCCCCTGGCACTAGATTCCACAAGTATTTTCTTTGTGCGAAAGTAAGAATTCTTTTACTGTGACATTTTTTAACAGATAACTGTTAACAAGTGTTCATTGATTAGGAAATGAATTGGTAAGAGATGTAGATTTGTGTTAAAACTAAGTGATTGTTATCCAAGCAGCTACCACATGTCATCTTATTTCTTGTCTAGAGAAAATAACATAAGCCTATCCAACAGACTTATTTGTGATACCTTTTTTTTCCTACTGGTGTTAAGACAAACAGATCTTTGTTAGAGCTCATCTGATCAATGTGAATACATACTGGCACCATAGATGGATTTATTGAAGTTCAACCTAAAATCAGGTGAGGTTCTAGCCCCCCTAAATTTAAGACCTTTATCATTAACATAAAAGGAGGTAGCATTTGATTTGCAATTCCCTTCTCAGTTACTGTTACCTAAAAAAAAAAATGAGAAAACTCAGATTAAATCCTGAATAAATGAAACCAAACCAAACCACATCAAAACATAATCTTTTCAGTACTGCTTAGGACTGTGGTTCAACATGAAGCAAAGGGTCAAATACAAAAAAAGTTCTCAAATTCTGAGCCGTTTGTGATTTAGGTCTAATGTCATATTTGGCCACTGGGTGCTTATTCCTCAGAAGCATCTGAATAGCTGCATCCCACTCTTAATTTAGGTCTTCATCTATTGCACATAAAAACCAAGCAACTAGAAAATATGAAGTAAACAGTGAACTAGAGTAAAATCAGAGTATTTTTGGTCAATAATTATGATTAATAAAACAATGTTTTCTAATAATCAGTGGAACTGGAAACTGTTCTTTCTACACTAAAACTCATAGGTGCGTATGTGGTATTCACATTCTCTGAACAGAGAGAGACATGATTCTCTCTCCCAGGATTTTTCCTGGGAAGTTGTGAGATGCAATGAGAAAGCCCAGAGAAAGAAGAAAACAATTCTTATCTCTATTTACTGCTCCTGTTTTTTGGCACATGTGGAATGTGTTATGGAGATTGTTTACCAAAGAGTGATTTGTTAATTGGATACTGGTGATGGTTGTTTGGATTGGTTGGCCAACTGGGTCAAAGCTGTGTCATGACTGTCTGGAGAGAGTCACGGGTTTTTCTTTAGTATCTTTTAGTATGATATAGTTCTAGTATAGTATAGTATTAATGTAATATAATTTAGCTTAATAAAAGCAATTTATTCAGCCTTCTGCAACATGGAGTCAGAATGCGTTATTTCCCGCGGCGCGAGGTTGGGTCACACTGCTTCGATACACATGCTCTGTCAAATTTTGCTGAAGCTGATCAAGTTATCCTTGTATTCAGGTGTTTAGATTAGACTTCCTCCACTTCTATCACCACTGTAACAGAATGTCTGAGTAGTGTATTTGTCCACATGTCAAACAGTGAATTTTATACTCTGACGTGTCAAAGTACTGCTACAGGTACATTCTTTTGTGTCAGGACAATAATGGGAATATCTGAGATAGGAAAATGCACTCTGCTACTTCTGCTCTAGGAGTGTAAAAATCTTGCAGTGAACAAAAGCAAGTTAGTATAAGGAGGGAAAGAACTCATGCATTAAAATGGGGTTAAATCAGGCAAGCATTACTAGAGGGCATTCAAAGCCTCAAATGCTGTTGTATAGTCCTTGCTTTTTTTTTTTGGTAGTGGGGGGAGAGTGCTTTGGTTTTGTTTGTGTTTTTTGTGTGTGCACACGGAGCAGCCATACAAGTCATGTCAGACAAAAAACAAAACTACAATGGGCTCCTATAGAATAGTCTTAGATCACATTTAAATGCTCATGGTTGAATGATCACTAAAATCATGTCAGTTGAGTTACTCAGAGCAAACATGATGTATTTTGTCAGGTTTGTACTTTTGTATTGGATGTATATCCTATTTAGGACAACAGTAACTAGTTCTCTGATTGCATCACAGAGATGCAGAATGAAGATACTTCATGTGCCACAAGGGAAAAAAGCCCACAAACATCAACAGAAACCCACCCATTAGTACTAAATTATCAAACAAAAAACCTTTCAACATTGGAAATTCATTCAATGCTCCTACACCCTTTTGTTACAGTAGAAGAACTTCTAATATGAGCCAGAATAATTATTTTGTCTCATATGACAAAGAGATGTGAAAATAACTGGAATCAAAGGGGAAGCTTCTCCAGGTTTCTAAGGACATCAAAGTCCCTAAGGCAGTTGACTACAATGTACTCAAAGCTGTGATTTAGCAGCTACCATCTCAACAGAGCTCTATAGCTCAGTTTCCAAAGCTCTGGTTCTGTGAATTGTTACAGCTAATGATTCATAAATAATTGGCTTGAAATAATATTGATCTGTTTTATTAAGTACAGATGGAAAATTTTGTTTTCCAAGCACTATTGCTCTACCAGTTGGGTAAAACAGAAAAGTGCTAAACAAAAAACCAAAATGAAATACAAGTGTTAAAAAAAGCATCATGTATGATAGAGAGAAATCTCTGTGAAAATTATTTGGCAAAGGTTTACAATGTGTAACATGCTTTACCTTTTTTCCCAACAAAATAAGTCTGCAATAAAGCCACTAAATTTTGCCCTGCCATTCTTCATATATTGAACTATACCCAGAAGTGACTAAAAAAATCTCAAGTTACATAATGACTGTCTCAGAACACCTCTGTCAGTTCATGTACAGAATAGTATTTTATAAAATAAATCAGAGCACTATGTTTCATGGCCACCAGTCTTGTGCTTCCTCTGATAGTAAGAAGGATGAGTATGCTGATGGATGCAGCTTCTTATTTTGGATTCTAGTGATTTTTAATTGAAAGTAGAACTACTTTCACAAATAGGTATTTTTTAAAGTAAAACACTTCAGAGGCTATGCTCATGATCTCTTACCTTTTTTGACTCAAAGGGGGAAAAAAGCACTGAGTGAAAGAGACAGAATTTTCCACTATTCTTCCGGAAGCAACATACAAAAGTAGTATTGCAGAGAAACAGAAATATCGGGACTGGTATGAATCAAGTATGAGTGCAAATACATAACTGAACACAGAGAAATAAAAACAAACAACAAGTGCTAGTGACACCTAGATCAGTAGGCACGTTTATCCTGCCTGGGAAACCACTTGCTTTAGGTAGAGCTAGTGATCCACATTGCAGCTTGCATGAGCAGGAACAGAGGTGCACTGTGCTGTGCTGCACACCCAGCAAGGCCTTCAGGCTGTGCTGTGTTGTGCAGTGCACACCAGCACGGCCCCAGGCTGTGCTGTGCTGTGCACTTCAGTGTGTCCTCATCTCTGCAGGGTCACTTCAGCAGCTGGCTGCAGCAGAGAAGCCCGCAGACAGCTCCTGCTCCACCTGCACATCTTTGCCCATGTTCAATAGTGCAGCCAGAAGTTCTCACCTCAATAACCTTCAGGAGTAAAGCTGCTCACTTGTAAGACATTATGAACTATCTTGAAGGACCAAAGAGGAGGAACTTCTGTCCACAGATGGTATCTGTAAAACATACTGTACCAAAGTCCACCCAGGGTCCACCTGATGCTGTGTGCTTCTCAGCATCTGAAGGAACAAAAAGTTTACTCCCTACCTATATTCCTTTTTTATTCTGTCTTCTTAAAGCAGCTATTTTATTAAGCTGCTTTATTTGTTAAGCTATTTATTTCATTTGTTGTAAGGTCTTTTATACTGAGCTGCAGAAAGTGCCCTGCACCTTCTTTCTCATTTCACCCACACTCTAGATCTTGGTGCAGAACAGCAGGTCAGCACATAAGCATGCAGCTTATAGAGATATCTAATTAGGCTAACAAAGAACAAACTATTGTTAGAAAAGGAGGCAAAAGGATAATTAATAAAATAGTAATGCTAATAACACTCAGAGGTAAGACATGATGAATAAAACAAATGATAACAATCACCATGGACTTAAAAAGGTACAAAAAGTATGTTCAGGAGAACCAGGATATAGTTACTGATAATAAATAATCCAGGACCACACAGGACGTGTGCTGAGGACTTAGTGCCTCTTGTTCTGCTATGTTACGGTTTAATCCCAGCTGGCAACTGAGCACCAAGCAGCCAATCATTCACTCCCCTTCCCCTTACACCCACACCATGACAGGTAGGAGAATCAAACAAAGATAAAACCCATGGGGTAAGAACAGTTTAGTAATCAAAATCAATTTAAGTGTAATAGTAATTAATAATAAAAAGTGAGATAACAAAAAGAGAGAGAAGAAAATCCAAGAGAAACAAGTGATGCACAGTATCATTCCACCCAATGACTGATGCCCAGCCCATCTCCCAGCCGTGATCAGCCCCTCCCAGCCAACTCTGCCAGTTTAAATACTGCACATGGCGTTCTGTGGTCTGGAATATCCCTTCGGCCAGTTCGGGTCAGCTGTCCTGGCCATGCTCCCTATCATGTCCTTGTGCAGCTCCTCACTGGCAGAGCACAGGCACCTGAAAAGTCCTTGGTTCAGGCTAAGTACTGCTGAGCAACAGCTGAGCCATTGGTGTGTTGTCAACATCAGTCTCAAATTGAATTCAAAACACAGCCCTGTACCAGCTACTAGGAAAATAATTAACTATATCCCAGCAGAAACCAAGACATGTTGCCAGAAGTAATCCTGGTCACACCATTGAATATACACACCTTGGTTCTTTTGACAGAATGAGTGAAATATAAGTGAGTGAGCTAAGTGAGATGAGCTTTAAAATAAAAATCACCATCCCATTCTGTATGGTCGCACACAGAGTTTTCTTACATTATATGTCAAATTTATTGGTCCTCCATTGAAATTTGCCAATTTAGACATAACAGGATATAATAAAAAAATAGCACATATCTCCAGCCTTGGAGATAGGAAAGGAGACAAGATCTAACTGTGCTATACATGAGGGAGTGTCACAATTAGAAAAAAACAAACCAGTTTAAGTCATGGACCAAAATACAGCAATAATGGCTACACCATTCTCCAGTGGCCAGAAGTGTGCTTGGCCATTATAGTGAACAGGAATAGATTGGAAATCCCAGACAGTTATTGCATGATGCCAGCCACAGTGCCTTTACAGATCTGCTTGAAGAAGAAATATAAATATTTCAAGACATTTCAAATTTACTTATCGTTTAAATACATAAAAAAACCTTGATAGCAACAAGGGAAAGCTGCATTAACAAGAGGATGGGTTCTACCTACTATGTAGTCCCAAATACATTCTCTCATTTAGTTTACTGCTGAAATTCATTCCTAGTATACTGGTCAGCTTCCCCATCACCTCCAAACAGTTCACTCCTTTGGATCAAATGGGAATACATTAGGGTAAAAAGGAGTATCAGAGCTCTAAATTGAATTTCAGAGGGAAAGCAAAGCTGCAATCAGCACACCAAGGCAATAGAGTACCAGGAATCCCGGCCTGAAGTAAGAACGAAAAATGGCATGGAAATTAGCACTTTTAGAAGAGTTTTTTATCTTCATGTGAGAACACAGAATGGCTAAAAGCTCTGTTCTTGAAAACACTTCCTCCCAGTGCCATATTATCTGCCAATAGAAAAATCTATGCTACTTTCTCCTAGGAAACTATATCAGAGAATATGCTGAGTTGACGGACACACAAGGATCATGGAGTTCAACTCCTGGTATATTTAGCTATTTAGCTAATTATGCTAATTATTTAGCATAATTATGCTAATAAAAAGTTATGATATAGTCAAATCTTAACAATGAAGTTGAAAGTTGTTTTACAGAAGAATCTGAGAAATGCAAAGCACCACCTCAGCATTTCTCATAGGAACTTGATTTCCACAACTGTTTCTCTTTAAAAGTCACAAGAAATTTTTTACAGACATATTGTTAATAGTTGCTGCATTATTTGCAGAGGAATTATGTAATTTCTAGTAGAGTTCCTCAGTTGCTCTCTCACACTAAATATATTCACAAGACTAAGCTTAAAAATAAAGTTAAATGAAATTTTAGGTAAGAATAGACAGGGTTATGGAGCCTGTTTGAGAACCAGTGCCAAAGTGCACTTTAAACTGGATGTGGAATCCCCTTTTTAGATGTTTTTGTACTATTGCAAAGAAAAAGCCACAGTCCCACTTATATTTAGGTCAGAGACCCTCAGCAACCTGACAGCAGGCAAATCCTCTCTTTATGGTCAATCCTTCATTTTTTATTCCTTTGACTCAACTCAGAAATTATTCGAAAGCCCGTTATGTCACACTCTAAAGCTGTTGTTCCAATAAACTGTTTGGCTGCCAGTCTGTGACAGTCTGAGTCCTTCCCAAAGGCAACAAAGCAGAGAATATCATCTGCTGCATCATGCCCTCAGCATACTAATGTTCAGTAACAAAATAAACATACAAACCCATGCTTATTACTTCCCCACAGAACTCATTAAAAAACACCCATTAAACCCACAAAGACAACACTGGCTGCAGAGAAGGCAGCATTTTTCTCTCATACATTGACTTGAAGGGGGTTGACAGAGCTCAACAAAGTTTTTCTGTCATTTCTAAGAACAAAGAACATGCAGTGTGGCACAAATCATAATAATTTTGTCAAAGGTAGTGTGAACAAGAATTTTAAGTAAAAAGTGGAGCTGGGAAGTGAAGAAGTATCTCACATGGGAAAAAAATAGAGTGTGCTTTGCCACAACAATATCTTTTCAGTTAAACCCACTTGAGGACTTTAGACTCTTGTAGATGATTTATACCGTTCTTTATAGAACAACTCTTTATCAGTGGACATTATTATAATAACGTTCTTACGGAAATCTGCATAATCTTTCCAGCCAGTCCTAGAGGGATGCCCATGAATGTGTCTGGAAAACCTTGGGAAAAAAATGCAGCAGGTGTGGAGCGTAGGAGAAAAGAAAGTAAATTCCCATTTTCAGGATTGCTGGATTTTCACCACAAGAAATAATTAGCAAAAATAATGTGATATATTCACTTTTCAACCTGGTACAAGTTCTCACCTTGTTTAGTTGGATAAATATTGGTGTGAAATAAGACCCATTTCTTCCTGTTTAAAATACAAATAGCTAAAGTTTTAGACACTGTTTGAAGAAAGATGTCTTGCTCTGTTAGACCTGTGAACTTGTTCTAAGATGAATTACACAGGTCCTGCTTTATCATTTTTGTGCTGGATGTCAGGAAAAATATCAGAACAAGCTTGCTTAATTTGACAAACAATTCCTGACAAGACTAAGAACCGGTAATGTCAGCTATTTTTAGCCACATCTGTACAGACAAGAACTATTTTGGAATTTAATTTGGTAATTTAATCCCTCTGTTACCATATGATTTGACATTGGACTGGTTGTAAGCAATTGGGACATTTTAAAGCTAAGGATTTTAATAAATTATAGGAACCTAAAACTTTGGTAGCCTTCTTGCAGAGCTGCTTAGTTTTTGATGGTGGCTCTTTCAACTATACTTTTTCAGAGGAGTATTTTTTAAAAGCCCATGAATACTGGAACTTTAAGAGTAGTTAGAGCATCCTCATGGTGGAATACTCAGTTTGATGTTCCTTGATAATCTTCAAGTAATTCCTGTCAAACCAGAGAATGATCCTCCTGGACTAGTATTCTGTCTCCTCAGAACTGGTCACTTAGATTTTAAATTTGCCTTTATATTGCACACATACAGCTAAGAGAATGTGTGAAGCGCATTTACAGGCATTTTATGTTTATCTATAATAGGAGATTGATAAGTCACTGATAGTGATGGAAGCTGGACCCTGTACTTATCCATTAAAGGGTTTTTCTTTCAAGTCCCCTCTGCAATTGGGTCTGTGCTCTTTAGTCATTCATGTGCAGGTCACATTATGATGTAGCCTGTTATTCATCTCTTCAAATAGGTTTTAGTTGTCCAAACAAACGAAAAATCAAAAGGATCAATGGTGCCCTCTGACCGAAATGTGCTCAGTATGGCAGATGCACAACTACAAACTTAATAACAGTCTGATATTATCTGTCAGATTTATAGTGATCACATGGAGGTAATAAACCACCTTAATTCAAATGATGGTGACCAGCAGATGACAAGCTGAATCTTAGTTTCTCATTCCTGCCCCCATGTTTTGACATAAGCAGAAAAAAGAGAAAGTATAGCCAAAGAGGCATAATAAACAAATAATTCTTAAGAGCCATTTCTAGAACACTTACTGCTCATGTAAAAACACAAGAATAACCCTGAAATTGTCTTATCACAAACAATGAATCTGGGGCCAGTATACACCCAAACAGAGCAGACATAGCAAGGTAACTGGATGTTGTTCAAAATCTCCTTTTAAGAGAGTATCTTTCAAAGAAGGCTAATTTATTGATGAAAATTCTTTATGGCAAGGCATCAATGCAATGAAAACTAAGAAAACTGACTAAAGCATTTTTAATCAAAATATCTGATCTTAAAAAGGCTGATTGCATGTGTATTTCTCAGCTTTATAACAGCCCCAATCTTGTCACTTCAAAGTTTCAAGTACTGTGCATGTCACTGCACTGAGGGATTATAACAAGCCAGGGGATTTACAGCCCCTACGAACAGCAGTTGGATTTCTTTGGGAGTTTAAAGCCCTGTGAACTGTTCTGGTCCTGACTGGTGGTAGAAGAAGAAAGAGCATGTCAGATGCAACTAGGCAGCCACATAGCTTAGAATACAGCCAACAGCTGGACTAATGAGGTCAGGGAAGGATTGATTCAGCTCATGAATTGTAAACAAGGTTTATCATTGAAGACAATGGGACATAATTACCAAGTAGAGAAAACTAGAAGCCCAAAGGAGTATTCTGGTAACTTGTGAATAAACCTGTGATATTTTCTCTGACCTCTGCTTTCCCTTCCTTCAGATACAGGTGTGTTACTTTCTTCCTTTTTGTTGTTTAATTTATTTAGAGCACAAAGTATCAGGATTTTTGCCGGAAAAGCTCTTGCTTGCTTTCTGCAGTTCCTATGACACATTTTGACACTGGTTAATCAATACCAAGGAGATGTTTGAGTGAACTGAGAAGGAACAGTCTTCTACAAGCTACTAGCATAGATAAAGGCAATGAAATGTATGATCCAGTTGTCCAGTGACTACATAGTTAAATGACTCATGCTTTTAATGCAAGACACAAAAAGCCAGCCTTGTTCTAAAGGGCAAAATCTTCCCTTTTCTGCAAAGACATTGTTCTTATAGCAGCAAGTTATCACACCGAAGGACATGTTTCCCCTAATTAAAGTCAATAAAATGAATGCAAGCAAGGCAGGTTTTCATGTCTACCTCTCCAATGAGTCATTCACAGGTTTAGCAGTTCATTAATGAAATCCTACATCCTGATGATTACATGAGCTTCATAAGATTTTTTTCTCTTAGCATTAATTTTCTAAGCTGGTTCTAATCAGATAAGTAATGAGGGTATAGTCTTTAACCTTGTTGTGAAGAAAAGCAAGGATAGGCAGATCATAACAATGGGACAGGGTTATACTCTGTGATATCAAGCACCCTAGCAACAGGGATCTACAAACAGCAGCTGGAAAACACATTCTCCTTGCTATTTAACTGAATTATTGTGGGGTTTAATATCAAGACTACTTCATTCATTTAAAAGGATTTTTCCCCTCCCCTCCCCCATGTAAACAAGTCTCATTACGAAGCTCAAAAGACAAATATTTCAAATATAGATGAACAATTTGCACTTGGACAGCTGCCCTGTAATGATGCAACAGAACATAAGGCCTTATCTCTCTTGGCTAGGGAGTGATGTCAACAGTAGCTATGTTAACAAAGAGGTCAATAATGACTAGTAAACATAACCCAAACAATTGAGTAATTGAAGGGTGAGCCATCAGGGGCTGGTGCAAAAGAGAGGCTAGTGCTTTTACAAGGCCTTAAAAAAATTCCTCATTTATTTGTATCAGGAACACACAAAGCAGGAGCAGACATTAGGCTGGACTCTTTATTAATTATTATAGAGAAATTGTCATTATTTTGCATACATTCCACAGCAATCCAATTCCAGACACAGCTCAGTAGAAAACCCCAACCATTCAGTCGAAAAGACTGTCAGACTGGTCTCTTGGAAAAATAATATCCCCAGCAGCATTTCATGAGAGACAGTATGTGCATACACAAGAGAAAATTAGCATTTATACTGAACCAGTAAAGGGCAGCTATGTAGAAACATACTACGAGCTAAATAGGTCACAATACAATGCACCAATAAACAGTTAATTAAAAAATCCAACAAAACTGCAAGCAATTATTTGTTTGTTTTCAGGTCTCCCTTGAAAATTTTGTGAAAAAATTTGTTGGATTGCAAATTTTACTTCATGCTCTTGATAAATAATTCTTCCTTCTATGCACATTGAAACTACATATACTCCCAGAGGGTACAGGGCAAGGGCTACTTTTAAGAACAATGCAAAAAAAAATGTCAGGGCTCCTCATTACTACCCTGATTACAGACTGCTTCTGAAGGCTATGAGAACTATTCATAACAAACAACTTGATGAGTCTCTATTAAAACAAGTGTCAATAAATGTCACAACTGAAAATAACACATCTTCATTTACAGATTTATTTCTGTCTTCTTTAAGGGCTTTGTAATTAAATTGTTCAGTACTGCTCTTGCCAGGTGCCTTTCCTTATAAAGAAGAAACAACCTCTAACAGTTGCCATGAAAAGATGTTTTGACATCCATATGATACATAGCTTTAAACTGCTGAACACACCTTAATTCAGCTGTTTGTTGGGTGGCTGTGGTTTAAACTCATTCTGGAATGATAAGATCTACACTTCAGTGCCTCCATGTTTTTATACAAGCTGTTCTGCTTTTATCTAGTTTCCAGGCAATATTTCTGAAGCATAAATAAGTATAGGATGACAAGAAGTCTGTGAACCACCTAAAACAAAAAAAATTGCCTTTAAAACTATTATCTACTCTATCTCAAGAGTTTTCACCAAAATTCTTTAAAGGTGCTTATTTATTTCGTGGGTTGTAGAAAACATGAGTGCTATCAGTTGAACAACAAACATATGATTCTGTGTCGTGGTTTGACATGGAAGTGATTTTTTCAGGAAGTTGAGTCAAACCAATCAGTGGTCAAGTTTGGATATTGGCACCTGAAGTGACCACTGAAGATAGGGATACGCCTCTGAGAACACAGGGGGTTAAAAGCAAGAACTCCCAAGAGCTCGCTTTTTTTGGTTCCGGTCAGGGTGCTGTGCAGACCTCCCCTGCCCAGCCATGGGGCTGGGTGGGGGAGGGGAAGCCATGAGGCCTGGTCGAGGTGAGCTGAGGGGTAGAAGGACTGGAACCGAGCCAGCTCCTGTGGATGGAAGGGTGGAGAGAAGCGGAGATGTCTTTGTCATCACCCCCCAGAGGGAAGAGATAGAGAGTCCGGACGGCACCTGTAACTTTGCCGGTGCAGAGGAGAAGGCGGGGGGGGGGGGAGGTGCCCAGCCTTAGCCTTGGGAATCGGCTGCTGGGCAGAGATATCAGCCGTCCAGAGAGTCTGAGCTTTTAACCCTTTCCTGAGAAATGAGGGCTTTGTAAAATATTACTCCTCCTTGATTTGAAGTAGAAGAGAGACAGTCTGGGATCCGAGATGATGGAAGAAGAAATTCTCGAGTTGGAAGGAGATGATGGAGTGGCTTGTGGTTGGACTTTTCTTGTTAGCCATAGACTGAACCAAATTCTCCTAACAGAAGCTGCACTTAGGGTGGTGCATTGGTGTGCCAAGAGACCTGTTTCAGTGATTACCAGCAGAGGAGTAGAGAGAACAGAGGAGAGTTGGAGAAGGTGTGGAGAAGCCCTCTATCTTCAAGGAAGAAGAAGAGGAGAAGAAGACCTCTGTTCTTGGACCCTCAGCCCCAGGAGAAAATGGGGGGGACTGTAGTCCCAAAATGAGAAACTGAACTGTTGTCTCTTTCGGTCCATGGCAAGGCATCCTTAAAGGAGCCCTATGAGCAGTCTGTCCATGCACGGTAGTGAGAGCGCTGTGACATGGAAAGGAGAGTGTCACCATGGCAGATTTTCTCCGGGCGGTTGCCATGTGTGACATGGAAACACAAGGGTGGCAATTGTGTTTCCTGGGGAGTCTGTGGCACAAGAGAGACTCCTGTCTCCCTTGAAAGATTGAGTATTTGAATATCTGAAGGGTAGCAACTTGATCAGGATCCTGGGTGGTGTCTCACTGTTGAGTTTGTTTAGAAATTAGGTGGGAGGAGGAGGGGTGTTTTGGAAAGTCTTCATCCAGGATTTAGTGTTTGTAGTTTTTATAGTAGTAGTACTTTAATAAAGTTTTTTTTCTTTGTTACTAAGTTTGGGCCTGCTCTGCTCTGTTCCTGATCACATCTCACAGCAATTATTTAAAAAAGTACATTTTCATGGAGGCGCTGGCATCACGCCAGTGTCAAACCATGACATTCCATGATGTATTTCTTGAGATACTGCCAGAAATCCATACCTTGCACTAACAGATCTGACTCACACAGTACATGGGGGAAAAATCAGACAAAAAAATGAATGCATGAAAAAAAATCAAATAAACTTTCATCCTAGATGTTGAAAACAAACACATTATTATTTATATTAAAGTAATTAAAGAAAAAATACATTAGAAAACAAAGTTACACGTTTGTTCTGTTGTTGTTGTTAATTTTTTTAAAAGTTCTTTCCAGGGTAAACTGTGTCCTTAATGTTAGCATATCCTGCATGAAGTGCTACAGTTAACCAATCATCACAGGTATTTACAACAAGTACTTACATATTCAGACAAACATTGACAGCAGTTTTCAGTTCAGTGGCTATTCCAGCCATTTAGAGCTTGGCAGATAGCCCCGTCAAAGCAGATACAAGGGCTACAAAAAGCAGGGCAACACAGAAAGTACAGTTTTTGCTTACATTCCTATGGCTGTTACATGATCTTAGTCATGTAGTAATGGTGTAAATATATAAATAGACATCAAAATGGTGACAAAATTAATTAAACTCCTGACCAAATCAAATCAAAGTGGCTTGAACTGAGAATACTCAAAGCAGTCTGTAACCTGCTGATAAATTCTGTGCACTTCACTAGCACAAAATGTGCAAGTGACTCCTGCACTGTTTGTCCCTCAAAATATCATTTAACTGGGGCTAATCAGGACTTGCAAATCTTATCAGTTTTGGAAAGTAGAATATCAAGGAATTAAACATAAAGGAAAGACCCTGCAAAGTAACCTGTTACTACCTTATTCTTAGTTTGATACCTCCAGATCTTTCTCACTGAAATATCCACTTGCTCCACCCCATTCCAATCAGTCAGCAGTTCTTGCCTATGTATGTGGCAAAAGTGACTGATGACAGGTAAAGTGTTGCAGAACCCACTAAAACTTTTAATGCTACAAGATAATTTCAGTCAACAGTTGGATGGTCAAAGGAGGACAATTGCTAAGGAGACTTCCCTGTCTGACCATCCAGGAGGCACTCTGGTATCACCTAAACTGGGATCAAGGCCCCTTTGCAATTACACCCACCATACTCCCAGTCAGATCAGGATTCCTTATGGGCTGAACCCCAGGTTTCCCTTAGCAGAGTCTCTGATGTCCAGATCCTTAAAATAATTAACACTTGGAGCAATAACAAAGTAACAGTTCAAGCTGTGTGCCTCCAGGAAAGGACCCTGAACAAAGGAACCCCATGGCTTTTACACCCTCATAGTCTAAGAGTGGGAGGTCTGGAGTCATCAGCTCCTGAAGTGTCTCTGAGCATCCAGTCACCTGGCTGGGCCACAGGTCATGGTCTCTTGCCTGGGGCTTGGGGTCCCACACCCAGAGCCTACCCTGAAGCTCCAGCTGCAGCTGCATTCAAAGCTGTACTCCTTACATGAGCACTAAATGTACTCCTCAACACACTGACCACTAACAACTCCCCATATTTTAGGCATATTTAACACAGCAAACTCTGCTATCCATTTGGTGGTGGTCTGGCTGCAGACAACAACCTTTAATGTGGGAGAAAGATGTACAAATCTATTCCTTCATTCCTGCAGAAGTTTCTTCCCAAGTTAAAGATACTGGAACAAATCACACATGAGTCTCTGTTAAGAACAAGCAAACAGAAATATCTACTTCTGATCCCACCAATTTTTCATCATGGAAAGAGCATCACTTATTAAGGCAAGAAAGCTTGTATGGCTACATGATCACACTCTCAGTTTTACATGAGGTTTTAATAAGACTCAGGAGAGGCTGAAATGGCTTTTCTGGTACTTAAAGTCAACCAGAGAAACCCAGTATGTATCCTTATAACATAGAAAATTGCTCCCCTTTGTTCCATCACCATACATATGTGGAGTATAACAAGTAGCAGGAAAAAAGGCAGACTGAGCTAAAGGATACTCTCAAAGGTGCCTGATGACTCCATAAGAATTTTGTAATTGCAAGTTCTCAGTACTTTGACAAACACTCTTCTAAAGTAGTTTGCACTTACTCTGATTAATTCTTAATTTATACTCAAGACTATGAACTGAAAACCAGCAAAGCATGTGGTTCTTGATCGTCAGCAAAACAGGCTGTAGCAGCCCAAATCAGGGCTCAGGGAAGTGGACCAGTTGCTCCCTGGCCAGCCTTCCTACTGTTCAAGTTGTTAATTAATGAAGTGCACTAGTTTAAAAGTGCATTTGTATCTGCTCAAAGCTCTTACTTATTAGGAATATCAATCATCAAAGTGCACTTTCATTTCATTGTGGGCTAAAATACACTCAGTTTAGGTGAGTGTGCACAAACACACCCACAGTGTGTGTCAACACCCTCTAGGCAAAATTGGAGACAGCCAAGACAGTTCTTATCTTTTACAGCAACCCAGTGTTACACTATGACACGAAATTACTCATACATGCTAGATGTAAAGGGGAAGAAAAAGAACTCAAAAAAGTAAACTTTATTTTCTGACTCCACTATATATACAATGGCAAAAGTAACAGTGAATTGGAGGGTGAAACTGCCACCTCTCCAACTACACTGGTCAAACTAACAGTCTATCAATTCTCTCTACTCACAGAGAAAAATACAAAACAATCATTGTTTATATGAACAATGTGTGAGAACTGCAGTAAAAATATGTGAATATCAAAAAGCATAAAAAACTTTTAGAAGAACTTTAATACTTTCAAAAGAACAAGGCAGCAACCCAGGTGACAAGAAACAAGTTTGGCCACTTATTTACACAGACATTTGTATTCTCCTGGGGGAACAATGCCCCACTCCCCACAAGCCACATGGAATTTATAGGTGAACAAAACAACACTGAACCAGATTGTAGGGTACAAAAGGAACCTTTTCCTCTCAGAATTCTGTTTGCACTACAGAAAAATACCTATGCAAGCACTTGCTGCAACTTCAAAGTTAAAATAACATGGTCTAGATTGAAATGGCATTTACAAAACTTTATGTGTGGAGTCTCCAGAATGAAGATTATTTCTTAATATTAAATTAAGATTTTAATATTGAATCAAAGATCTGTAAAAAAGAAAGTTCACTTGTTGCTTTGTAGGAAGAATATGCAGAAACAGTTATAGTTCCACAGATTTAAAGTATGTATTTTAAAATGCTAACATGAAAGCAGAGAGCTCAGTGTTTTTCCACTCTTTACATGGAAACCTTCTTTGTGGTTGTTTACTTCTCATTTTAAAGTAATTGTTCAATTCTGTATGTCTTGGACTAGGCAAGGTAGGAAAAAATTGATATAAAACATACAATTTCTCTTTCTGAAAAAAAAAATTTGTGAAACACTCCTTCAATTTAACAAAGGAGTTTTCAAACACTTGCCAATAACCAGGGGCAAAATAAAGAACTAACAAATAACAATGGGTCTTCTGAGAATAGAAAGATTTTGTTTTGTTGGAATACCTTTGTCATGAAACAGTCACATCAGATCTAAGAATAGTGTTTTGGAAAATACCGCTGTAGTTAAATTGATTGCCAGAGCTTATCAATGCCTTTCACTTTCTGTGGTATGAAGTGATTCCTTTAGGCTGAGAGGCCCACTGAAATCTCTTGCATAGGCTAAAAAAGCGTTTCCAGGCTGTGCTGAACTCAAGGATTGTTTAAATCTTTTCTGTAACACCACAAAATACACATTATTTCCCCTGCAGTACTTCTACTGTTTTATTCTAGTCAGAATAACACGAAACTTAATCTAAATTTTGAGCACATTCTCAGAATTTTGTTCCCATTCTCTTTTGCTAGGGTGCAAGAATGCTTTCACATTTTGCCCTCTTCCTCCTGCACTGCAGTTATTGGGACATGCATCTTTCTGAGCATTGCCACCCACAAGGCCAGTGCTCAGCATCAAGGCAGCCAAGAATATTTATGCCTATGTCAAACCATCTTGGTACTGTAGGTCCAGGGGCAAAAAAGCCCCAGCAGACTTATATCACTTAATTTTGTGACTGATATATTTAGCTTCAAGTTCCCTGAAGATGGATTTAACACCTTTCTAACACTTCTGTCAATACCCAGGTGATTTTCTGTGTTTCTCTTACCCTTTACTGAGGGTATTTAATTGAAGATAACAGTATAGTTTGACAGTTTCAAACCTGTTTTTAACACAGAAATTGACTAGACATTATGTCTGCAGTTTTCCTTTGTAGCTGTAGACTTCTAGGAATTATTTTTCAGACAACACCTAACCTTTTAAAAAGCAAATCTTTTCACCAAAATATGGGTATGTCTCTTATAAAAATAAAATAATTCTCAGTTTACTAGAGAACCAGTAACATAAAAACTGCCTATCCATGACATCAATTCTATTACTGCATCCTCATTAAATTGCCTCCAAACTGGTTCGAGATTTCTCAATAGCCCAGGCAAGATTGAAGGTAGTTGTTCTAAGGATGAGCAGAATAGATTTAAATTGCTCCCGCAAACAGCAAAAGGAGATGGTGTAACATGGGGCAAACATGTGGCTAAGACCTGGAATGCTTGGCTTAATTTTCCTGCTGCAGTTGGGGGGGACAAGGGTACTAGGACAGCAGGCAACAACTTGCTTTTTCTTTACCCTTTCCTAGCCATGTTGTATTCCTGTGCCATTCACCTCAGCTGTTCTCTCAGCAGCAGCCAAAGGACATATGCCCAAAGACCAGAAGAGAGAGGGAACGGAAATAAGGTCAGTAATGTTCATTACAGGAAGATATTCAGAGAGGTACCCTGCATTTTTCAAGATTAAACTGTTGAAGAAGAGTGCAATGCCCCTTTGTCAAAACAGTTGCCCACTAAATCTGTTGAAAATATGAAAGTTTCAATGGAAGATCTGGACACATTCCCTCCAGAATACACTTACCTGGTCTCTCCCCCCTAGACAAGAAGCTGCAGCATTCTAGGACTAGAACTAGGCAAGGTTGCTAGCTTACTAAGACATGTATGCTGAATGATAACAATCCAGGACATCATGTCCAGTCTGTAGAAGGCTTTTGTTCTGATTTTTGGATTGCTTCCATGGCAGGAAGTTGATTCAGTTGTTGCATTAGAGTTTTCTCAGAATCACTATAGCAACAGAAATAAAACATTAAAGCAATTCATGTTTCTGATCTCATTAAAAATATTAATTATGTTATTGTTTTGTGCAATGATCACAAAGTTATAATGAGATCATGCACATGTTTCCTAACAGTTTCATTTCAGAATGCTGCATCAGTTTGAGAAAAGAAAATACAGGTTGTTTTTTTTCTCTATGCTGTGTAAGGTTTTCCCGTAGCACACAGTTGAGAACAAAAAAAAAAAAAAAAAAAAACCAAAAAAAAAAAAAACCAAAAACTGAGCTTCATAATTTTGTCAGGTGTTGAAAATAATTATTTTCTTCCTCAAGCCTACTGTAAATTGTATGTACAAAAACAGAGTGCCAGACTTTAGAAATATAAAAAAATCAAACTTGCAAAAAAGTTCTACCATCCCTATCAGGAAAAGCTACGTTTTCCCTATCTCTGCTTTCAGGTTTTGACAATGTTAAACCTTTGGAAAACAGAAAATTGAAAGAAATGCAAGGGAGCATATTTACTTTAAAGAGTGAAATTTCATTCATTCTGTTTAATGGAAAAGAGAGTACCAGATCAATTAATACAATTGGAACTTTGTTTTAAATATCAACATCAAACCTTAATGTTATCTAAGTGAAAAGTAAATATTTTTTGTTTACATCAAATAACATAGCAATGTCAATTTACAGTTAATCCAAAATCTTGCTTTTCCTCTTTCCATAAAAAATAAAAACTTACAAAAAATAAAAATGCCCTAAACACCATTTCTTTTCTGTTTGAAATTTCAAAAATTCTTCTTCTTCTAATTAATGAAGATTAATGAAACACTAATAAGTTAAAAATAATTCTTTGTTAATATATTTCCATATATTTTTTTTTATTAAAAAAGTATATTTCCACACATTTATATGCTGTTTTAGCCACATATTTATATGAAATTCTTGGCTCACATCTTGACTTTTCCTACCAAGTTTGAGTGTTGAGATTTAGTGTTTTGCCATACTGCAGCTGAAGATTTTCCTGAAAATTTGTCTTTACCAGCCCCAGATTTAGGTAGCAGTTCAGCAAGGAAGCCTTAAAGAGCGTCCAATGCTCCTGTAGCTCAAAATCAACAAAATTTGGATGTATCAGCACTCAAGAGCTCTAAAACTCTGATTTCTAGAAAGAAAAGCAAAATTACAGGGGATTTTTAAAATTATTATTTAATGACAAAATAATCTTGAACTGATGACATGAAATACCCACAACACAGTGGAAGTAATAACAATTAGATTAAAAAAGATCATTTAATATTAATAAGTTAAACTTGGAAAACAACTTATAGTAAAAAAATCATGCCTTTACTTTTTCATGGTTTGTTTTCTTCATGTCCTCAGCTGAAGACTCTACTACAAAAAGTTCATTTTAGTTCTGATTTGGTTTAGAAATATAAGAAACAGTCTTGCTTTCTGCTGAGTTTTCATACAAGTGTGTGGGATATATATAAATCTCTTGTTAAATAACTTAATTTATATCTTCTTCTTACTCTCTTGCCACAACCTACACCTTGCTACCACCCCACTTCCTTAGAAAAATAAACACTGTCTAAACTGAAACTTCTTTCTTCATGTTCATAGATCAGGAATTGAGCAAATTAAATTAATTTGATTCTGTTTGCTATAGAATTGATATCTATTTATGTAATCTAATAGCCAGTAAATCTATCCATTTGGGGAAAATATTACCAGTGCTTAGTTAGTTTCAAACATCCCCATATCCCATGTCTAAAATACATTTGTTGCATATTTTCAAATAAAATATTTTTCCCAATTTGGACTATACAGCACCATAAAAATACAGAGCTCATTAAGACGTCTTAGAAGTTAATAAATTAGGATAAAAACTTAAACTACTGGGGAGAGTAAAGTGCTCAGAGTATGGCAAAAGAAATATGGTAGTAAAGTAGCAAAATGACACAGGAAATGTGACCAATATATGACAATCTGCAGCTGCAGCTTTCAAGATTCATATCTGCAGGTTGAAGCATTTTACTTCACTTGAATATTAATGAAAATTATCTTATCTGTCTTCAAGCCCTGACATTTTACTCAGTGACCAACTGTTCTTTCTTGCTGTTTAGTTTCTCTGATCTTCAACCACTCTAACTGACTCAAACCCTCTGGCAACAGAAAAAGGATCAGAGGATCAGAGGAGATGACCAAAAGAATAATTATCTCAGGGAGTATATAAATAATGATTGCCAATTATTGTAAAAAAAAAATAATCTTATCTCAGCAAAAAGGGCACTGAAAAATATTCCTTTGTGTGGACGCATGAGTGGATCATTGGGTTATATGCCTTGAGGTGACTAGTGGAGAGAATAGCCTTCTGTGGCAGCCAGACCAGCACTGGGGAAGTGGGTGCATAGTTCAGCCCAACAAGGAGTATAAAACCTGAGCAAGTGATAAAATATATTTTAATTTGTGCCCATTTTCTCTTGTCCTGTCAGTAGGGTGAAAAGTTTTGGGCTCCCTCTTAACGCCTTCCTGTCAGATATTTGCACACATTGATGAGACTTCTCCAAGACCAAAGAGTCCCATCTTTTCCAGCCTCTTCTTGTATGAGAAGTGCTCCTATCCTCTCACCATCCTTGCCAGCCTGTACTAGAATTGCTCCTGGAAGTCCATATCTCACTTGTACATGGGGAGACCAGAACTGGACATGGCATTCCAGATGTGTTTCACCAGTACTGACAAAGGTGTTTTATGCAGCCCAGAACACAGATGGCTGATTTAGATGTAAGGGTGCATTGCTGGCTTGTGGGCAACTTGTAGGCCACCAAGGATGCCAGTATCCCTCTCTGCAGAGCTGCTTTCCATCCAGTGGGCTTCCAGCATGTACTGGTGCATGGGGTCATTCCTCCCCAGGTTGCAGGATTTTTGCATTTCCCCTTGCCGAACCTCATGAGGGTCCTCTCTGCCCAGTTCTCCTGCCTGCCAAGTTCCCTCTGATTTGCAGCACATCCATCTGGTACATAACCCACTCCTCAGAGCTATGTGTCATCTGCAATACTGCTGAGCTTCTCTCTGCCCCATCATTCAGACCTTTAATGGAGATATTAAGCAGGACTGGTATTGATCCCTGGGGTGCACCACTAGTAACATGCCTCCAGCTGGACTTTGTGCCACTGACCTCAACCCTGTGCATGGGTCCAGCCCTTCAGGACCTTGCTGTCCACTTCCTTTGTCCATACCATGTCAGTTTGTCTACAAGGATATCACATGATATTATTTGAATGAGAAGGTGAGCAAAGGTATCCTGAATTATTGCAGAAAATGAGCAATTTTAATTAAAAGCTAAAAATTTACTTGTAGTGCGGGCTTGTTCTTAGCTTAATAAAGCTCAGGGCTGAAGAACTTGAGTTTCATCTCACAAGAAATTTTTAATAAAATGTAGCAGCCCTGCATATAAATAGTACCAAGTGAATTACCTGAGAACTTGGAGAGAAACTGGTAAAGCAAGCAATGACATTTCTGAAATTTTGGTACAGCTGACACTGATCTTTTTTTTTGGAATTGGCTCAATCTTTAAACACTAGAAATTTTCAAGAAACATCACATTTCAGCCTGATTTCATACAACACCCCTAATGGCACATCGGTTTCCCTCAGCTTTCTGCTTAAGACTACAAGATAGCATTTCTAGGTGGAAAATATTTTTACATAGAAAGCACCATAATAGTATTATTTTTTGAGTGAGCAGTGGTCCCAGTATAGTAATCAATACACTATTTGCACAGGCAATTAATTTATGACATGTCATAGCCCAAGATGGAGTAAATGCCTTTGAAGGACACAACAGCCTTTCTTGATTTTTTTAATGATGATTTTAGGGGCTCTAGTCTGTAGGTAGAAGACTGGACATTTGTCTGTTTGCTTTACTGCAACCACCATGACTCACTTTGTAGAGGTCATACACTTAAGAGACATTAACTGATAAAATTTGCAGGGCCAGAAAACATTAAATATGGCAACATGAGAAAAAAAAACTGTCATATTTACCAGAACACTGATAGAGTTCCTAAATTGGAGCTGCAAAGCATAAACTGAAATCTAGTTCAGAACCTGCACTAGCCTTGTTAATTTTCAGATATTCAGAGTACCAGCAGTACCAGCCAAGGGCAGTAACATAAGGCTGCTTGGCAATTCGCAAAGACCAAAGTAGTTGGGCCTCTAGAAATACCTGAATTAAATAGACAATAATTAAGTACTATGAGGTGTAAAAAGGTCCAGCACTAGGAGGCCTGTGTTGTTACTATTCCCTTCCTTTCCTTCACTTTATAAATGGATAGAGCAGTCAATTAATCAGTGCTACAGTCTGACTACAGAAGTGCCAACCCACTTCTAGAGAGAAATAAAGAAAACAGCTTTCATTCTAGAGTAGTATTAATCAAACTCTACCTTAATTATAATTTTACTATTCTGCCACCACATTGTTGTGCTGTCTTCCTCTGAGAATTATCCTAAGAAATCTTTAGCAGCAAACTACAACCCATCACATCATTCAGAAAAAAAGAAGTGTCGCAAATTATCCTTCAGAACTCTATATTGCAAATGAAACAAATCTCCAGCTAAACACAATAATGTATTTTTTCACAGCTGCTACAGTTGTAGGCTTTTTTAGTGCACTAGATACTGCTTGATTGTGTAACAGTGCAAAACTATTTTAAATTAGTGCTGGTGTTTAATTTTTAAGGGGGATTCACAGGTAATATTCTACAAAACACAACTCAAGTTTACCAAGATACTGATACCTACCTCCTAGGCATAGGAGTCAAAAAAACATCTTTGAGTTTTTAATTAGAAAACAGAATGTGTTTATCAGATTTATCTGTAAGCCATAAAAAAGAAAGTATGCCTATATTTTTCCATCAACTAAAAAAGCATTAATGGAATACACCTCTACTCCTCTCTCATGAGACTCTGTCTTGTGCATTACATCCAGCTCCGGTTTCCCCAGCATGGGAAGAACATGGAGCTGTTGGGGTGAATCCAGAGGAGGCCACCAAGATGACTAGAAGGATGGAGCACCTCTCCTATGAGACAAGGCTGAGAGAGCTGGGATTGTCCAGCCTGGTGGAGAAGGCTACAGGGACACCTAACAGGGGCTTTCTGATACATAAAGGGAGCCTGCAAGAAAGATGGAGATTTTTTACAAGGCCAGGTAGTGACAGGCAAGGGGGAATGGCTTCAAAGTGAAAGTGAATACGATTAGATTCTTTACTGTGAGGGTGGTGAGGCACTGGACCAGGTTGCTCAGAGAAGCTGTGGATGCCTCATCCCTGGCAAGTGTTCAAGGCCAGGTTAGATGGAGCTCTGAGCAACCTGGTCCACTGGGAAGTGTCTCTGCCTGCCCATGGCAGGGGGTTTGGAATGAGATTATTTTTAAAGTCTCTTCCACTTTAAAATGGAGAATAATTTGCATTATTCTTTGCCTGAAGTACACACATCTATATTGTCATAAGACACATACACATATAATGCAGGGTTTCATTTAAAGCATGAAGATCCATTAACTCAGACTGTGAGAAAATTATGTCTGCAGCTTTATGGTTTAGTGCAAACATCAAAAATATCACACCCATGGTGTTATAGCTTCATCAGTTTGTTTAATTCTGAAATCAAGTTACAAGGCTATCCTGAATCACAATAGGAATACTACTGCACAGCACCACGAGTCACTGCAAGCCAGTTTGTTTAGAAGTAAACTTTAAAAATGTTGTAGTCCCTGTGCACCATTGGCCATTGGATTTTTTCTGAAGCCTTTCATAGCACTTCTGGCAGCAAAATAGCATGGTAAGAACAGAATGCTAGAGATAACCTCCTCTGTTATTGCAGTTGCTAAGCTATTGCTTGAGTCAGTTAACAATTCAAAGGTCAGTATAAATATTTATATTTTATTAACGTTGGCCAAGCCTTAAGACAAAGAAAGCACCTTAAAACAGTGGACCTAGAGATACAAATAATTTGAAATAGAAGTTCCACATTACTGCTAAAGAAAGATTGTGGACACATAAAATGTTAATTCATTCATTGTCATCACCCAGAAGATTTTGACTTTGTTTTAAAGGTAGAAGTGAAGTGTTAGTTCTCCAAAAGTTATTCAGTAATTTCATACATCAGAAACAGTGCTACAGTTTGCTGTATATCTTATATCAGAAGCAGTTTGACCTGTATTGTGTGAGCTCAGTGGGACAGGTCTCACGCTGTAGTTTAATGACCAGGAGATGAGAACAAAACCCTCAGAATTCTGTCTCTGAGGCAGCAGTAAAAGAACAAGAAAATGGAAAAGAACAACAACCCAAACACCTTCAAAAATATTAAAAGCTTCAAACTGATTGTTCCCAAAGCACAAAAGAACCTTTGTTAAAACTTTATTTAGTATATGATTGTATGGGAAAATGTTGTTTGGAAGATCTGCCACTACTTTCAAAAGGTAGAACTTCTTTCTGCCTGATAAACAGAGTGCAGTGTTTTTTGTCCAGAGATTTCGAAATGCAACTGCACATATTCCCAATTAAGGGTGCAGATGTTTAACTTTGGGGTTATTTACCTGGATTAACTACACTGACAAACAAACAGGTTACCTGGAACCAGCTTTCTCTCTCCTCAGTGGTGCCTACTCAGCTTAGCTAAATGTATATATGCAGCAAATGGCACACACCCAAAGGTAGAGGTCCAAACATGGCCAAGGAAATATACAAATCCACATGATCTGAAACAAATTTGAGGAGCTATCATTTCCCTTCCAGGTGTCAAAATGCAAATTCCAATAAAATAATTTCAGTTCTACCTTTGCACAACATGGCAGAAAAGGGTGACTGTTCACTGTTATTTTACCAAATGCTTTCTCTTTACTCTCCCTCCTTCCTACATTTTTTTTATAACAGCATGAACTGCTTTCCACAGTTTTACTCTTTGTTTGATTTTTCAAATATCAATCCTTTAAATAATGGCCAACCTAGAGATTTTTATTACTTTAGCAACTGCTGCTCACCTTAAATGGTGAATGGGCAGCGAGAGAGAAACATCATCTGGTTGTTCACAAGAAAAATTACTCAGATGCTTCTGAAGAGAAGACCAAGGCATATCCTGCCCTGTTTTCCATACCAGAAGTTCCTAATACAGCATTTTTTCCTCCTCTCTCTCGTAGATATTTTCAAATTCTTCTGACCAGCTTCCTCATACTGTTCATAGTTTGGCAATAGATAGAACATTCTAGATACCTGCAGCAAATTTTGCCTCCACTTAAGTCAAATCATCTTCACTGTGATCAAGATTTTGTCCACCATGTTGTTACAGAAATAAGATCTAACAAGGTACAGAATACATAAGAGACCATTTTCAACTGTTTTGCTGTTCATATAAATCTTGCCGGTGGACATTTCACAGAATATTATATTTTTTCTGTATTAGATTAGCATCCTTCAGTGCAGTGGGAAAAAAAGACAAATAGTTATTCAAAAAATATTTGCATAAGATAATAGATATTGCAATCAGATTCATATTTTAAAGAATGAGTCCTGTTAGCAGAAATTTTTAGATCCAATATTATGCATACTATCAGTGTAGAATACGGAAAATTTTCCAGTTTTCTCTATATAAACCAAATATATACATGAAGTTACAGGCAGACAGTTTTACCTTTGTTACATTACATCCATTCAACACTCAGATAACCTAACCTTAGAAGTTCAAATGTCGTATTTCTTCTGAAATCGTGCTAAAGGCAAGATTGAAAGGCAAGTAAAAAATTATACTTGAAAATTTGCATGGCTCGAGAAGTACTATTACTATTACTATTTCAAAAATACTTCCATATATGTTTGAGAAAAATGAGACAGAACAAATATTGTATAGCGCAGGCAAAATGCTGAGTGAGTGAAGGAGGTACATCCCAACATATGCCTAGTTGATATATTTCATACCATTGGGATTAAACCACACTGCTCAGAACTGTGGTAGGATGACTGTGACCTCCAGGAGTATAAACCCAGCAGAGTTTGTGCTAGTCCATGTGTTTCCACAATGTACTGAGCTCTGTTTAGCAGGGTAGATGTGAACCCTTGCTAGATAGAAATACAAACCCTCTTCTCACTTGAAGGACTAGGAGGACCAGGAAAAAGACAAGGTTTTGAATTAAACACTTACCTAAGAGAACCAATTCCATCAGATCACTTGTGCTTTCAAGTTCGTTCTGTAGTCCCTGCTTTTCAGCACAATTAACTCCAAATCCTAATGATGAGTTAACATTATTCTAAAACAAATCAAAGCTAGTGGTACCTAACTTGAAGATATTTACAGTTAGACTAGAAACAAATTGTAAGCACAGTAAGAGCTGGAAATTCCTGAAGTTTATGTAGAAGGGAAGTGAAAATTTCAAAGCTGATTTCTTTATAAACTACTGAAAAAAAACACTTGTGAATTTGGCCTTAATTTAACAAGTATGATAAAAACATGACTAAATTTGAGTCAGTTTCAGGGCAGCTACTGATAGTGCAATGGCCTAATTCTACACATAAGAGTGTGACAGACTTCTAAAAAAAAATTGTAGAGATTCATAAAACAGATAGAAGCAGTGCTTTAGTCCATTTTGTACCTTGAAGCAGCAACATTATTTTTAGAAAAACACTTCTAAACATTTAAGAGCAAAACATCCTCTCTCTGCTTGTGAGTTTACAAATTGTAGCAAAAGGTTGCTTTAATAAAATAAATGGGATTTTATATATATATAATGATACTACATGTATGAACAATTAGAATGATTACAAAGTTTCATTAATATGGCTAAAAAAATAATTTTAAAAAATATCCCTAAAACATGTAACTTGTTTCCTTAATCTAATAATTTATACATTGTCTTTGCAGAGATAAGTATTGATTCTTGATGACATGTTCATGTTTATTTCTGTCAAAGACTGGAGCAGAATAATTCAAGTTTTTCTTAGCACATTTTTCACTGCTGGGTAAATTGTAGCAGCAACAGGGTGAGAAAATTAGGTGATGACTGGAAGACCAGTGATGTGTTAAAAAAAGTTAAGAAAGCTTCAAGTGTATTAATGACAAAATTGCTCAAAGGAGAACAAACTGTGATCAAGTATGTGTTCCTTCTCACAATTTTGTATCAAATGACTTTAAATGTGGGAGGAGGTCTCGGAAGAGATCTACCGGGATTACCATGGGAAACTACTGTGGTGTAGGGGCATGGTAATAAGATTCCCGCCGTTCCCTATGTCCATCATTTGGTGTACCCTCCCCAGTTAATGTCAGTTAAGCAATGGTACCATCCCAGGTTCTGGAAAGTTCTTTGTTCTAAGTTCTGTTATTGGTTCCCTCCTTGTAACCACTCCTTCCCTGATCTCCCATTGGTTTGTACTATCCCTATCCCTCCCACAAGATCTTACCCCATTGGAGGTATGTACCCCGACCCCACCTCCTCTCTCTCGGATATAACCCCTATCCCCTCCTTCGGGGGGGGGTCTCCAAGGGCTCTGGTCACTCAGACCTCGGAGTCCAGGCACTCAGGGTAGCTCCCCTCTCAAGAGGTTGTCTCCCTTTGCTCCTTTTACCTTTTCCTGCCTTTTCCTGCCTTGAATAAACCTCTGAGAACTGCAGCGCTCCGTGTGCCGACCCGTCTATTTGGTGGATTCGAGCTTTAGTCATCTGGGGCTCCTGCAGACCTGCGACCGGCGGGCTCCCCCGCGGGACCTAGGTCCATGACGCCACAAACTGGCGCCTGAACAGGCTGAATATTCACTTATTCAGCCCTGAACGTTTTCAAAGGATCCTCGGATCTGTGACCCGGCTTCCTAAGGATATAAAGCGTCATTCGGCACCAGCCCCTGGAGCGGCTGCGCTTTCGTTTCGGAAGACTGTCAGCTCCGGACCTGCTGACATCCCGTGGATTTTTACTAGTAGCTTCAGGAGAAGCTTTGCACTCTCCGGGACCAGCAGAGATCCACCACCCCCTCGGAACACCTTTCCTCTCGCCTGTGTCCTCTGGTGTCTTTGCGTGTGGTGAGTGTGCAGCCAACGCTGCCTGTTGCTTTTGACCAGGCTCTTACTTTTTCATTTTCATTTGTTTCAAGGGGGAATTCATACCGAGAGAGAAAATGGGTAATCTCCTCTCTCCAGTTAGACGGGATTTTTATGTCCAAGTTAAATCTGCCCTTGTTCTGGGGAATGTTTCCTTTAAAAAGAGGGAGTTGAAAGCTTTTGTTAATTTTATTTTCGACCATTTCCCCGATGTTGCCTGGGGAGATGCTTCTTCTATTTTATTCTGGGGAAAAGTTGGGAAACATATATATGATTTACAAGTAAAGGGGAATTTTAGAGTAGGACTTTTTTTCCTATATATGATTCTATTTTTAAGTTATATAAATCAGAAAGGGAAGGTTGGGTCCCCGGTTCTCCTACCCCTCGTTCCTCCGTCCCCAGTCCTTACCCCACTTCCCCTAAGAGTGGGTTGGGAGACAGACCCTGCCAAGAGGTACAGGGTTGCTGCCGTCTCCCTGCTGCTTCCCATCCCACTCTGCCCTCTTTTCGTTTTGGGACTGGCCACCCCAAAACGACTCTTGCCGCTCCCCTCAATCTGAAAACCCCTGACCCCAGTTTTAATCCCAGTTGTATAAATAGTGATTGTATCACACAAAATGGCGACGGCCACATGGCCGGTCGTCAAGCACCACAAAATGGCGCTTTCCCCCTCACTCGAGTTCCCGCCACTTCACCATCACTCCCTCCCCCGTCAGGTACCACCCCTGCGTCGGATCCCTCCTCCATCATTGCGTCGACGCCCATGTCGTTGGGACCCTCCCCTCCTGCTTCCCAGACCACACCCGTGGGTGTGCCCCTTGTGGGTGGGAAAGAACCACGGGAAGGCCACGCCCCGGGGGGTGGGTCAGGCCACACCTCCTCTCCTCCCACTTCCGGTTCCCACGCTACCAGAACCGGAAGTAAGCTCTGCCGGAAGTGGGCCATCTTGGCCTGCCGAGTCTCCCGTCACCGGGACTCACTGGTAAGAGAGAAGCTCCGTGCTCTAGCCCATCCTGCTTCATCCTCCGATGAGGATAAAGACAGTGATGACCCCCGACCTATCATCATGCCTGGGGGGGGCTGGGCCCGGATCAGGGAAGAGGCCATTCGGGATGGAGACCTGGATCTCGCTAGAGATCTAGGAGCGTTTGCGGCACCAGTAATTTTAAAAAAGGGGAAGAAGCCTAGGTGGGAACAGCTACCTTATGTGGAGGTAAAGGAACTTAGGAAAGCGGTAAAAGACTATGGGCGCAATTCGCCATTTTTTAAGAACGTATTAGACCTCACAGTTGTGGGACATACATTAATCCAGCATGATCTAAGATACATAGCCAAAGCACTCTTCTCCCCTACGGAACTCCTTTTATGGGAGATTCACTGGAAGAAGCTTTTAAAACCGCTTCTCAAAAAGTATGAACTGTCAGCACTTTTGTGAGAAGGGGCTGAAGGAGTCGACACCTTGGCAGGAGAGGGAGAGTTCAGCAGCCCACAAGATCAAATTTTGCTACCTAACACGCTGCTGGATGAAATCAGGGACGCTGCCAAAACAGCGCTTCTTAAGATCCCTGACGGGAATACCCCTCTCCAAAGTTTTGCATCCATTTTACAAGGTCCAGAAGAGACTTTTATAAGGTTCATAGACCGGCTGAGAGAGGCCATAGAAAGACAAATAGACAATATTGAAGCCAGGGACGAACTGCTTCGTAAAATGGCTATGTCCAATGCAAACACAGAGACTAAAAAGGTGCTCCGAGCATTGCCTCAAGACCCTGAACCTACCATCTCCCAAATGGTAGAGGCATGCTCTAAGGCAGCATCTATTGAACATACGGTGGCATTAGCCGTTAGTAAAGGAATTGGAGAAGCAATGGTCAATCTGAATAATATCAGATGTTTCAAATGTGGCCAGTTGGGTCATATGCGAGCGGACTGCCCTCATTGGCAGGTGGAGCACCCCTTCCCGATTAACATCCAGTATCCTAGATCCAGTTACAGGAACCCTCATCAAGATCAACACCATCGGCCGGGAAACGGGCAGCGAAGCGCGACGAGGGGCCGCGCGAGGACAACAAATGGCCCATCACAGCACCCAGGTCTTCCCACCATTCAGGAGAACCATTGCCCACCCGGTACATTTCTGCAGACCGGCATAGCCATGGGGATGGCTTCCGTTACTTCCGCAGAACAAACTGCCTAAATCAGATCTGCGTCGGGTCCTCACCAGCTCCATCCACATCATGTTTCCAGATGAGGACCTGGTACGTGTGCCCGCAGGGTTCCTGCCGCCGCTGTATGATCAACGACCTACGACCATCCTGTTGTTAGGAGACAGCCAACACACCCCAGAGGAACTGATTATTGTACCTGAGGTAGTGTGCACAGACCCAGGTAATGAAATTACAGTATCAGTCACCTGCACTAATCCTCCTTTTTCATTGTGCAAAGGATCACCCTTTGCATTGCTCTACATTTTAGACCCTCAGGACTTGGACTATAACGAAGAACACCATCCATATGTGTTTCTAACACAAAACATATGCAAAGAGAGACCTTTAATTAAATCTGTTGTTTCTTTTCAGGGAAAGTCCATCTCCCTGAAAGTGATGGCAGACACAGGAGCTGATGTCACCATCCTCCCTCAGTCAAAGTGGCCCCGCGACTGGGAGTTAGTGTCCCCTTGTGGCACAATCTCTGGAGTGGGAGGAGCTGTCAACTCTAGAAGGAGCAAGCATCTGGTAACCATAGAGGGACCCCAGGGTCAAATTGCCACAGTTAGACCCTTTGTAGTTGCATCAGAAATCATGCTGTTGGGGAGAGATGTTCTATCTCAGTGGGGAGCCAGACTTGATATTCCTGACCCTAAATGGGATTTTTAGTATGGGCCACTGCAGAGCGCACCACCCCACCTTTAGAGTGGAAATCTGGTACGCCGGTGTGGGTGGATCAGTGGCCCCTTCCTATAGAAAAATTAAAAGCGCTCCAAAGTTTAGTTGAGGAGCAGGTGCGTTTGGGACATTTAACACCTTCCACCAGTCCCTGGAACACGCCAGTCTTTGTAATAAGGAAACCTGGTAAGGACCGGTGGCGCCTGCTCCAGGACCTGCGTAAGGTTAATGAGGTCCTTGAAGACATGGGTCCCCTTCAGCCTGGTCTCCCCTCTCCCTCTATGCTCCCAAGAGATTGGCAGCTTGCAGTTGTCGACATTAAAGACTGCTTTTTTAAAATCCCTCTGTTCCCAAGAGATGCTCCCAGGTTTGCGTTCTCCGTACCATCCATCAACCGCGGAGAACCATATAAGAGATATCAGTGGACCACTTTGCCTCAGGGAATGAAAAATTCTCCTATGATCTGCCAAACTTTTGTTGCACAGGTCCTCTCGCCTGTCAGAAAAACCTTTCCTGAAGCCATCATATTACACTATATGGATGATGTTTTAATATGTGCTGCCACTGACACTTATCTTAAAGCAGCACTTACAAAGACAATACAGGCTATTACAAATGCAGGGCTTCAAATAGCCCAAGATAAAATTCAAATGACTGCATCATGGAAATATTTGGGATACTTAATAACTGGAAGGACCGTAACACCACAGACTCTTTCCCTCGGACCTTACGAGACATCCAACAGATCTGCGGGACCATCACATGGATCCGGCCACTACTAGGACTCACCACGGAGGAGCTAGCACCTCTCTTCAACCTTCTCAAAGGAGACGGCGATCTAGCTTCACCTCGTCCACTGACATCAGACGCCTGGAGAGCCTTAGACCGAGTGGCAGATGCGATGAAGTCCCGTCAGGCGCACCGAGTGGTCCGGTCCCTTCCCATAAACTTCTGCATTCTGGGTAGGTGTCCCAATTTCCATGGTCTTTTATTTCAATGGGACTCTACACAGAAGGACCCACTTATAATCATCGAGTGGATGTTCCTTCCACATCAGCCAAACAAAACCATCTCAACTCCACCCGAGTTGATGGCGAAGTTAATAATGAAGGCTAGGTCTCGCCTCCGAACCCTCACAGCGTGTGATCCGGCGTGCATCTACATTCCATTCAATCTAGATCAATTGGAGACTATATTACAAACAAATGAAAACATTCAAATTGCCCTTGATAGCTATCCCGGACAAATCTCAATTCACTATCCGAAACATAAATTGTTCAAAGATGCATTGCATTTGGCTCCAAAAATCTGGAAAAGTAAAATTCCTATTAAAAATGCTCTCACAGTGTTCACGGATGGATCAGGTCGATCCCATAAAGCAGTGATCACCTGGAAGGACCCAGATAGTCAGAAGTGGGAGTCTGACGTCCAAACAGTCAAGGGTTCCCCCCAGATTGCAGAACTCTATGCGGTTGTGAGAACATTCAAAAAATTTCAACAGCCTTTTAATTTGGTCACTGATTCGGCCTATGTTGCTGGGATAGTAGAAAGAGCAGAACACGCACTTTTAAAAGAAGTTGACAACAAAATTCTATTCAGCTTGCTCTCTGAATTGATTTGGCTAATCTCCCACAGAGACCAACCTTACCATGTGATGCATGTCCGTTCACACACGGATTTACCAGGCTTCATTGCAGAGGGCAATCGGAGAGCAGATCTTCTGGCTATGTCAGCACAAATATCACAGGCTACCCCTAACCTACCTGATGTATTTCAGCAGGCACGGCTTAGCCATGGCTTTTATCATCAGAATGCACTGGCACTTTCTCGACAATTTAAAATATCCAAGGAACAAGCCAGAGTGATTATTGCCACATGCCCTAATTGCCAGTCCTTTGCCCTTCCATTTGTAGCGACGGGAATTAATCCCTGAGGACTAGGTGCGTTAGAGTTGTGGCAAACAGATGTCACCCATTACGCTCCTTTTGGACGTCTAAAATATATTCACACGTCGATAGATACCTTTTCTGGAGCGGTGTTCGCCTCTTTACATACAGGTGAAAAGACTAAAGATATAATCAAGCACTTTTATATGGCTTTCGCTACTCTTGGCGTGCCAAAAAAGATAAAGACAGACAACGGGCCAGGATATATGTCTAAAAACTTCCAAAAGTTTGCACAGCAGTGGGGAATTACCCATATTACAGGCATTCCACATAACCCCACCGGTCAGTCAACTATAGAAAGGACCCATAAGGAAATCAAAAAGCTCTTAGAACAGCAACATGATCATACCCTGCTGATGACCCCAGTAGAAAGGTTGTGCAAAGCAATATATGTTTACAACTACCTTAATTGCTCGGAAAAGGAGCCAAATCCTCCCATACTGAGGCACTTCCACAATAACACCCACGCGGTATTGAAGGAAAGGCCTCCAGTCCTTATTAAGGACCCAGAGTCTCGAAAAATCATGGGACCATATCCGCTGTTAACTTGGGGAAGAGGGTATGCATGTGTTTCTACAGAGCAGGGTCCGAAATGGATTCCTGGGAAGTTTGTCAAACCATACCTGGACGCCGCTGTAGAAGAAGATGCTATGCCAGAACATGCTCCAGAACCTCACCAACCTGACTCTTCCGTCGCGTGGAGGCGTCGGAAAAAGAAGAATACCATGCCACCCAATCTCGTATCCCGAGTATTAATAACCCGCCGCTACTTCCCCATTCCCGATAACCATATATCTGCTGTACCTTCCCTTCCAATTTACCCTTCCTTTCCCTCTTACCATTTCCCTCGAACCTCCACCCTCTCCCACAAATTATGGGTTTTTACTTTGTATAAAATCCTAAAAGGATGGGAAGAAGTGGGAACAGGGAACTTATGTGGAACTTCATTAATTGACTTTCTTTTGTTATTATACCAGAACCACACAGGATATGTCCTCCCAGATGGCTGCTGTCATTACCTTCATACTTCCTATTTGGGTCCAAATGGCTAGAAGCTGGATGGTACCACAACCAAGAGAAAACGTCTGGATCACACTTGCAAAGTCCCTGCAACAGGACAATTTTTGCCTGGCCATGGGTAACGTGGACAATCCGCTCTCCACTTGCTTGGTGGGAATACCCCTGTCACCTAATGACTACCCTTATGCAGGTAAAAGACCCAATCCTGTGGACATCTGGGATGAGTGGACAAGGATATTGCCACATGCACCACAGGAGCCTCAGGAATTGGACATACTAGGCTCCGCAAAAGCTATGTTCTGTGTGAGGTTCTCCTATCAGCCCACACAAAAAGATTGGACAGAAATAGCCAAATTCCATCCAGCAGGCTCACACAATATTAACAAAAATGATGTCTCTCCTCATGATAGGAAATATAATGCTGCAAATTGGTGCAATTACACTAGTAACATCGTATCTAAGTCCTCTTCAATTCCCAGAGTGCTTCCGAAGGGAGTCTTTCTCATTTGTGGTGACAGGGTGTGGGCAGGGATCCCGTCGAAGATCAAAGGAGGTCCCTGCAGCCTTGGCCAGTTGACTACACTAACCCCCAACAAAACCCAAATTATAAACTGGAAAAATGAAAAACAATTGGCTTGCCAAAAAAGATCTTAAACAGAATTTGATCCAAACTGTGATTCCCAAATTTATAATTGGAATAAAGCAAAGAGAGTTGCAGCGTCCATTTTTCTGCCTTGGTACGCAGCAGCGAAAGCTCTAGGAGAACTCTCTCATTTGGGGTGTTGGCTAAGTAAACAGGCAAACGCTACATCCGCCGCACTCTCCGACCTATTGGTGGATGAAGAAACCACCAGGCATGCCACCCTACAAAATCGAGCGGCAATCGATTTCCTGCTACTCACCTATGGTCACGGCTGTGAAGACTTTGAAGGACTGTGCTGTTTTAATTTGTCTTCAAGAAGCACATCAATTCAAGCCCACATAAAGGAGATCCAGACACAGATAAAAGACGTTAAGACAGAGGCTCAAGCCGTGGACCCAATCAACAAGATTCTTGCCCAATGGGGCATCCCAGGATGGGCGGCCGCAATATTAAAAGGACTTGCCTGGATTTGTCTTATAATTTTTATTATCCATCTTGCTTTAATTTTCTTTAAGAAGACTATTGAAAAGACTATCGGAAATGTTTATTTAGTTAATAACAAGGGGGGAGATGTGGGAGGAGGTCTCGGAAGAGATCTACCGGGATTACCATGGGAAACTACTGTGGTGTAGGGGCATGGTAATAAGATTCCCGCCGTTCCCTATGTCCATCATTTGGTGTACCCTCCCCAGTTAATGTCAGTTAAGCAATGGTACCATCCCAGGTTCTGGAAAGTTCTTTGTTCTAAGTTCTGTTATTGGTTCCCTCCTTGTAACCACTCCTTCCCTGATCTCCCATTGGTTTGTACTATCCCTATCCCTCCCACAAGATCTTACCCCATTGGAGGTATGTACCCCGACCCCACCTCCTCTCTCTCGGATATAACCCCTATCCCCTCCTTCGGGGGGGGGTCTCCAAGGGCTCTGGTCACTCAGACCTCGGAGTCCAGGCACTCAGGGTAGCTCCCCTCTCAAGAGGTTGTCTCCCTTTGCTCCTTTTACCTTTTCCTGCCTTTTCCTGCCTTGAATAAACCTCTGAGAACTGCAGCGCTCCGTGTGCCGACCCGTCTATTTGGTGGATTCGAGCTTTAGTCATCTGGGGCTCCTGCAGACCTGCGACTGGCGGGCTCCCCCGCGGGACCTAGGTCCAGGACACCACATTTAAATGTTTTTTTTAACTGGTAAGAGCTTCAGTATAATACGAGAAAATGAAAAAAATTATCCAGCATAGCCTATCCTCCTCTTGTGTAAGTTAGACCTATGTTCATTTTGCACCTTCCCCTCACGGTGGCAAGAGTAGATTTTCAATATTAAGAAGAGAGAATATTTTTTTCAAATTTTTTTATGCATACTGACTGAAAGCTAAATATCATTCTCTACCCTTTCTCAAATTTTAGGTAGCCTGTGACATGCCATAGAATTGCATGGGTTGAAAATCAAATTATTAGTATTTGGAATGAATTAATCCTCCATTACAATCTTTTTCTTCCACATTTTTGAATCCTCCTCCCTGGAATCAGACCCAAATGTTGCAAGGTCAGCATGCCTTCTTCAAAACAGAAAGTAAATCTACACTCTAAAAAACCCCTCAAGCTCCATTTTCTTCCCCAACTCAGCAGAATTACATCCCATGAGAATAATTTACTATTAAATGCTTCCTAATATTCAGAAGTAGATGAAGGGCCTTCCTCAGGGTTGGACATTTCTGAATGCTCTTTACAATTCTTACAAGTCATTAGCTGGTGCAAAGAAGGCAGAGAAAAAGAAGATGCATGAAATGAATTAAATGTTTGCAATAAATTGTTTCTGCAAAAGCCCAAGAAAAAATTCACATGAAAGCTGTGCACTCTCAGTTAATAATTTGCCCCCATTCCTCCAAAAGTGTTCCTTCCCTACCAGCTTATCTCACCCTCCTTCCCACTACTTTCTTGGCTGTTTTGCTGCAGCCATCTGAGGAACTTTTTTCCCTGGAAGTTGCAGCATGACCACAGCTTCCTGTGAAGCTCCTGTGGTCATTTTTGCTTGGTTTGTCTTGTGCTAAAGAACACAAGGGCTGGTATTGCCAGAGCACCCAGAATTCCATTGCCAACCACATCCTAGCTGCAGAGGTGTTCACAAGTAGTGCAAATAGCTACTAGAAATAAGCTGATCACCCTGCAATAGTTGTCCTGTAATTCCCCTCCTACCTCTAAGCCTTCTGCCCATCTGCCTGAAAAAACCCAAAATAAAAAAATCCAAAACAAAACAAAGCACTACAAACCCCTACACACACCTGGACCATTCTTCAGAAAAAAAAATTATCCATGCCAGGCTTAAACTAGAGGACACCTCTTGTCCTGGTTAAAAACTGAAGTATTTTACAGCCAGGAGAGATAACACATGTGCAAAGCTGAAAATAGTTGCCACACCACGTTTTTGTTGTGTTACCACGACAGCAATTACCAATATTTTTAAGAGAATGACTACTCACTGACAAAACAGGAGGACAATGGGAAGGTGTGTTTTGTGCACCAGCGCAGGAAGTCTCACTGTGTGCCCAAATGCAATTATTTCCTATAATGTCTAGACAAAGTTATTATTCATCAGAAACAGAACTGCCGTTAAGCTGGAGAAAAAAAATCTAATTCAGAAAGGACCAGTGCAGAGATAGAGAAGTTTCAGGATTTTGCCTCTTCAAATATTTGCTAAAAGAGGCAAAAATTTAAGGATAAAAAGTCTCAGTATTTCTTGTATTTAAATCCTCGGTCAGCTAGAACATAGAAGCACTTTGGCAAATAGGTGAGAAATGCCTGTTTTGGCTGCCTTCTCTATCTTTGTCAGTGTTAAAATTGAAACCTCTTACTATGTTCTACAGTTGGTATAGACCAATTATATTTTGAAAATAGCATCAAAATGAAACTTCACAGCAGTTGCTAGGATTCTTCATGTCTTCCTAGCTTAGACCTATCCCCTCCTCCAGAGAAAGGGATATATGGGAAGACCTCTGAATGGAATAACCTCATTTGTCATGTCTTCCAAGTATTCCTGAGCAAGAAATGCAGCATGCTGCTGGATTTACAGGTCTCTGTCTTCCTTTCCTCGATCTCTCCAGCATTATAAATGGTTATGGGACACAACACAGCCGACACACATGTCCTCAGCTGATAATACAGAGAATACAAATGACAGAAAAAACACAACTGCAGGCACATCAAAGCTTCAGCAAGGCTGTTACTCATCTATAAAGGCATGATAATTATCAGCAACCTGTTTTTTCCCAGGGTATGTTCAAAAGAAGCAAAAGCAGGCACACAAAACTGTTTTCTTAAACATATTGCAAAAGACCTTAGGCATTAGATCTACACCTGTGCTGACTGCTCAACCTCTGTTTCAACAAGAACTACAGTGCTGTTATAAGAATGCTCCAATGACACCATACCATTTCCTAGCAACAATCTAGGTTTTGTACATAAAAAAGTGAATGAAATACTGACTATCAGTGTTTTCTTTCTCATGCTGTTAAACCTTTCTCCCTCTCCCATGCAAAACGAAAAGAGTCTTACTTGGACATTATGCAGAACTTCAGACTGTGCTCTGTAATGTAATGAACTGCCAAAGAAGCAAACCTAACATAAAACGAGGTATTTCATGTTATCCAAATTGACTCTTCTGAAAATAAAAGTTAATGTAAATTCATAACTCTATGACAGATTCACCAATTTTTAATCCTGCAATGAGGGTCTGAATGCCCCATAAGCAAATGGAGAGCTGGACATTCTGCTTCTCACAAGGCTGTTTCTGAGGGGTCTTTCCTTACAGACACAGCATCTGGTCTTACTTTCTGAGATTTATAGTAATTTCTGATCATTCTGGGAAAAATCATTCAGCTGCAAAGCATTGGCCCCTGGCTTCCAAATATTTGTAGCTCTTCTTGCTCTCCCACCCCCTGCCCCTTTACTTGCAGCCACCACTTAAAGGCTCTTTAAACACACAATTCACATTTACAGTTATATACACATGCATACCCTTCTGCAACAAAAACCCAACTCAACTACATAAACTTAGTTCTGCAATAGTCAAGTGAAAGTTTAAATGCACTAGGAATAAATGCCATCCCTTGGAGACGCCCTAGCCATCCTTGTGAGGTGGATGGGCTTCTTCTCCCCTCCCCTTATCAGCACAGAGATCAGCATTCATAGTAATACATATTCCAAGAAGGATGGTAGAAGGGTAGGAAAAAACAAAACAGAAAAAGCAGCGCATTTCCATCCATATGGAAGTAATGGTGTGCAGACTCCAAATCCTTCTGTGGCCAGGTAGATAAACAACAGCAAAGCAACAAACACAAAAATGAGTGGCATGGTAAGAACCAGCCCTTCAATCTAGAATGTAGGGGTGGAGAAATCAGGTTATTTCTGCTGGTCAGCTGTTCAGGTCTCATCTGCATAAGCAAAAGAACTACATGGCTTTAAAAAAGTCTTTGTGCTTTTTTTTTTTTTCTTTTTTAATAAAGAGCAAGGGAGGAACATTAGAAAGATTTTTTTTTCACCTAATATTTTCAGGTAAATTTTATCCCTGTACTTGCGCATCTTAGAGAGTGGAATAAAGTTGCTCCATGCTGAATTCTTGTTTACAAAGATGTTTGCTATATGTGCAATACAATCTCAACATTCTCTTTGCTGCCACTGAAGATGACTGTGCTAAAACATGAGTTTGATGATAGGCATACAAAAGAGAAAAGAATAATCACAGTTATTTAGACCACTTCACATTTTCATTGATATATTTCTACGTTGTGGAAGAACAAACTTAAGATTTCTCTTAACATTGCTTACATCCTTAGTGCAATACAATTTTTGACACAGCAGTTATTACAGGGAAAAATTGAAAAAATGCATTTAATTTTCTCAGTTTTTTATAGAAATCCTGGGTTGATTTTACAAAATAACCAAGGAATTTCCCCTCTATTTCAATGCAGCATATTCCAACCAATGGGAACTCACATTAAGTTTATTGACATATGGTGCCACCTAGGTAGAAGATGTTACATGTGATGTGTTACAGATTTTAACAGGGTGCCAGCTCCCAAATAAGCCAAACAGGAAATATCTACCAAACACACTGGAAAGAAATGGTGTTTATCTCAGATTAAATAAATAATGATATATGTTAAATAAATTCACAGAACTAAATCAAGTTTTTCAAATTCATAGTATTTAAATAGGACCATAAGATTAGAGGCCTTTACTAGTTAGTTCAAAGCTTTTCTGTGTATATGAACTTACCACTTGCAGAGACAAGAGCAAATAAGACATGGCTTAGGGAATTTTTTACCCTTTAATTAAGTAAGGAAAAGACAGGCAAATTTCTTCTTAAGGCTTTTCTTCAAATAAACCAGAATTATTTGGAAGATGTAACAATGGTACTGGTACAAGCATAGGCACATACACCAACAACGAAGAGAAGCAAGAGATTCTCTTTTAGCCCAAGAATCAGTAAAAATGCACCGTGACAAACAAGTGACTGAAAGATGTTACTTCAACCACTTACTTTAAAATTTTAGCATTTTTTTACCAGAGGCTGCAAACTCAAGAGTCCAATCTTTCTATAAAAATTAGAAAAATGAGATTTCTCAAAGAAACATGAAAGCTTTTCTTGTGGCATTTAGTGAGTCTAATCATGTGTCTCAGTACATTCAGCAAACAGGTTACAAGTCAATGTCTGCCAGTGTCAATGTCTGCCAGTACAAGCCAATGTCTTTTGAGAAGGCACCACAGCAAAAACGTTTATCTTTGCTTCTAGGAAGAAGTTTTGTCCCAAAAGCATTTTTTCCCTGGGGAATGCAGGCAGTAAGCCTAGTGAAGGGATTGTCCAGCACCCATGGGACAACAGTTGCAGATGGCTGTGCATAACTAACATTGCTTAACGGCCAGATAGGCTGAATAAATAAGCAAACTTTCCTCAGGCACAAAGTGCCCTCTGGTACAGTAATGATGCAAACAACATCCAGCCTTTTATACAACCAGCTCATGAAGCCCATAAAGGCTGATCTACAGAGTTTGAATGCATTCTGCCTAAAATCCAAGGTGAAGGTATCAAATAAGATACTGCACATTATTTCAGTTTTCAATAGTAAACACTGCAGTTCAAACAAAAACCACAAGAAACCAGCACATTCCTCTAGAGGGGTATTTTAAACATTCTCCTGTGGAATCTTATTCAAGAGCTAAGGCAGCCAATTCAACAGCAAGTGCTTCAATAAAGATTTCCTCACCAACTGTAACTATAATTTAGAGTCTATTACAGGAATCATGTATGAGAAATCAGACTTACTAGAGATCAAAAGCACATTAGATTTAAAGACACTTTTCAACTGAAATAGTTTAGGGACGCTGCAAATCGACACAAAGCTGTGTGTCCATGCAAATCATCATCAACAACACTGCCACAGTGCAGGTGATCATCCATGTCACTTCCAAGAACCCATGGTCAGAATCAGGAGCAGCAGCCCAAGCACAGTGCCACACACATTCCTAACAACTCCCAGACAGAAAAACCTCACCATGTTCTTTCTTCAGCACTCCCGCTTGGAATAAAACAATTTTCCTATTTAGACTCTATCAGGACTTTACTACCAATTATCTGACTTCCTTAATGGTTACTAAAAACTGAGGAGGTTACTAAAAGTTTTTTTTTGTTTATAGCTACATGTGGCATGATGAAATTCATCTTTTGAAGCAGCACATGAATTCAACCCAAAACTCTTTAGTATTTCAGACATAGTATAAGGAAGCAAACTTCTCCCTGGCAAGAACAACAGATTTGCTATACATAAAAACTGCTTTTCTATTTTTATTAATATTTACAAAATAATGTAAATTCATAACATTTGTCTACTTGCAAATAGCAATAGTACAAAACCCCTCAGTATCAGTATTGATGTATTATAAAAGTTTTATTTTGGAATTATTGAAAAGCACACCTTATCCAGTATTTTTTTCAACCTATGAGATATACACATCATATTAAAAAATACAAGTATTATCTTTTCTTTGTGTTTCAAGATACAAGGGATCACAAAAACATTAATCTTTTTCAAATCCAGGGTAAAAATTTTGTAAATGAGCATTCTACTGGAACTACCAAGTACTGTTACTCTCAAATTAAATGCTCTCTGCAGTGATCAAAAAATATTTTAAAATATGGGGAAATGTTTAAAACAATTTCTACAGATTATTAGCATTTGGAGATGAAAAACACAATAATGATCCCAATTCATGCAGTTCTTTGTTCTTCCTTGGAGGTGTTCAGGTCTTAACCTGAACAGTAGAGAACAGAACAATTATCTACAGAACTAGTTGATAATTGTACCACGAACATTTAACGACTGTTGCCATGATTTTGGAAAAATTGTCACTTTTCAGTGTCTATAAAATATAAATTTTTCTAACACATTATTTGCTGCTTTTCAGGCAAGATTCACACACCAGTAAATAACACTCCCCCTTAACAAACAAAATGAAAGCAGTTCTTGGTACATTGCTAACAACATTATGCACTAATTAGTTTGGGGTTGGGGTTTTTATACGTTTGCTTGTTTAATCCTGTATACATTATATTATACAGCAATCCTCATATAAAAGAGGACAAAAATGCAGTTTCTGTCATGGACAAAAACTTTATAAAAACATAATACAATTAAAATACAGAATAAATATAGTACATGTCAGATTAGTTACTAGTAGCATTTGAGGTTTCTGGAGACTGAAGAAATTCATAGGGATCATGAACCATGTCTTGCTGTTCTCCAACACTCAGATGAGAGGGGCTTCCTGTTGAATGTGGGAAAAAAAATCAAAACTTTAAAAATACAGAAAAAAATTAAGAGAGATTTATACATATAAACAGGATGGTTATTTCACATGTTCCTTTTAGACTTTTAAAGTAAGACAGACATCTAAATGATATTTAAACAGGAGCTTATGAAAAAGAAATCACAAGATTCTTAGTAATTTAGATAATTTTGGAATAGTAATCATTATGCCATTACTCTGAGTTGAGTAATTATACAAAATGCAACTGAGTATCATCCATCCAATATTTTCTATCTTCGCAGAAATGGCACCAATTTTTTAAGCAGTATGTTATGCTGTCATCCCATCTTATCACTGAATTTTACAGTTGACAATGAAATGCTGTTGTAGAATCCCACTTGTTACTTGCTGCACACAACTATGCTGAAGTAAAATAGTCATTATATACTCTTTAGTGTAACTAATGGCATCAAATGCAAGCACTTATAGGAATTTGCCATTGAATTATCAACTTACTTCACAATTACTTCAATCACATCTAATCAAAAAATAGGAAATTACATTTAGTGATCTTAGCTCTGGAGGTCAAAAGTGTATCTTGTTAGTGATCTCTGCCAGGCATATTTAAAAATTAAAACATGATCAGTCAGCACAGTTTTATCAGAGTAGTTTCACACAAAGACTTATGTAAATTACAATGTAAGTTTAAACCAATTCCAAATATAGCACAAGTACTGGAACTTCTGTGACACGGCTAACTTTACCAAGATGATGTTGGTCTCTTTCAGAGGTATTGGAGAGGGAACTCAAATTGGACGATGGCCGGGATCCCACTCTGTCAGCCTGAGCTTCATGAAGGTCCTGAAGCAGTTTAGTTGTTTCATCCAGATGCAGATTGTTATCATCATGATCAAGGTCCTTCTTCACTTTTCCTAAGAGCCACCAACCAAAACCCATAATTAGCACATGTACATTGACCCATGAATTACCAAGTCACTATAAAAAAGTTCTAAACTGAATTAACACAAGCATTGTCTATACACAAATTACATCAATCTTGCATTTTCCCTCGCACTTCGAAAAAGCAACAGCTGCAGATCTGTGTAGTACTGGATGATGAAGGAAAGTGCTACAAGGAAATGGCTGGAACTGAACCGACTCCCAATATCTGAACAACTGTAAGAGCTTAATTTGTCTCCCTTAGCTGTGAAATGCCAGATATGGACAGACTGGCCTGGGTTGGAAGGGATCTTAAAGGCCATCTCATTCCAACCCCCCTGCCATGGGCAGAGACACCTTTCACCAGACCAAGTTGCTCAAAGCCCCATCCAACCACCTTGAGCATTCCCAGCAATGGGGAACCCACAACTTCCCTGGGCAACCTGTGCCAGTGCCTTACCACCCTCACAGTAAATAAAACATTTCGTTTGTGGCAAAAGAGAGTCAGCAAGCAGATCATTTAACTATCTAACTCAAAATACAGGTAAACAGAACATGAAATCTATGGAGGCAAAGATATCCCCATCACAGAAGGTTCTAAGAACAGTATCTTCTCCAGCTACATTGATTTTGTAGTAAGTCAAATTAAATTGTGAAATTGGAAAGAACTGGACACATGTGCCAATATATGCTATTCTTTCATATCAAGACCTAAAAAAAATTCCCTCAACTTTAAACAGGAAGATAAACTCCTTCCCTTCTCTTTCTTAAATGTTAATTTTGCAAGAATTATGATAGGAAGTAATTTCATAAACTCTCTCTGGAAGTCAACTAATCTAGCAGTATGATTATTTACAGAAAGACCTAAGAATAAAATATAAGCAGCTTTCAGTGGTGCATGAAATTTATAGTAAGACTGATATGTCTAAACATTGTCTTTAAAATGGATACTGATTAATTTTTTTACTGAACTGCAAATTCAGTAAAAAAAATAAAATTAGAGTGAGACAGCATAATCAGAGCTTACAGTTGCTTTTCAAACCGCACCTATGTGAGAAATTTGTAGAAATATTTTTTCCCTTTAAGCCTTCAATTAGTTTGGTTGTGTTTTATAATAGATAGCTTTGCCTCTTTCAGATTCAGAACTAAAAATACCTTAAAACATAAGCAAGTTGTTTGCTTGGATGACATTTTTGAAGACATTTGACCAGCTCAGCTGCCTGCAGAAATGGTAACAGTACTTGTTGTGGCATTTACAGGATAACTATCAAAGGCATGTATTTGAAACAGTATCCAAATTCTTTCACACAACTGAAGATAAAGTCTATCCAGCACCAGAAGTTTCTTCTGATTTTTGTTTTGGGATATTCCAAGTAGCAATATGATCAGGTTTCACATACTTACCTAATTCCCAAGTTATTTTAAAATATATCATATGAAGCAACATAATTTCTGCGTGAAAGCTTCACACTGATTCTTAAAATTTTTATTACTATGAACACAAGAAATGCAAGCATAGCTATCAAAATAGTGAGGTACAAATACTTTGTTTTCTTCAGTTGTAAAGGAAAAGTTAGCTTGTACAACACATGGATGTCTCAAAGGAAAAACAGAGCAAGGTTTCATTTATCAGCCCTAGACTTTTACCTCTGTCAAATTTATACTTATCAGTACTTGTCAAACGTTTTTTTTAGTCTTAGCAAATCCTGCTATTGTTTTCTCTAAATGATACAATTAAACCATAACTGATGTCTTGTATTACTTACCTAATGAACTTAACACAGAAATATCGAGAGATACATCTGAATACGGCTTCATGGAGAGAAAGTCCAAGTCAGAAGTGTTACTGTCTCCAGCAGATTCTCCAACCTATTAAAACACAAGTAACAGAAAGATTAGCAAGTGTGACAAGTTGTCACATTAACTTCACAACATTTAAGGCACAAATCCATTCTCTCAGAAGTATTATCTTAACACCTGAGACGAGCATCCATAACCATCTTGGCTAACCTAAAATTCAGAAACAGCTCAAAAAGATTCCCGGACAGACCAGTCACATGAAGGGCCAGGGATGTGCACACAGTAGTCCAAGTCTTTTATCTCATGATCCAGGACTGCTGAAACTCAATTACACACTTGACTCATCCATGTCTCATGGTAGAACTCTAGCAGCTGGAAGTATTACCAGTGTCCCTCATCTCCTCCATATGTGAACATTGATTTATTGAAATTTTTTGTACAGTGGGCCTCTTTCTTCACAGTATCAGCTGGAATTGGCCTCTCTAGTATTTTTCCTATACATATGGATAATGAAATATAGCCTATACTCTGCAACTCCCTTTCTTTCCACACCCATTGCAGTATTGCTAATGTAATGGCACAAAAGAAGAAATCAGTGTCACTAAGCTTCAAAACCTGTTCTAAGGGAAATCTCTGAGGATGCCTGATCCAGCAGGAGACATGAGACACTCAGGTAAACATACAACCAGATATTATCTTTCAGAAATATGAAAATGAAACCTAGCACTTACATGAAATAATCAGTCACCTTCTAAAGAAATCCACACCTTTCCACAAAACATAAGGAATATTTATAAAACTATGATTTTTTTTAGTTGCTATAATGTAATATAATTAATTTTTATGTTAATTGCCATGGAATGCAGTGCATATCTTCTGTTGTCACAAATAATTTGCAAGATAAAACCAGTACCACTTGAAGACAGATTTGATTAGTAGCTGTAAAAGAATAAGATATACATTATTTACTCATACTTTCTAATAGACATTTTCAATGGATATGGTAAAACTGATTAATATTAATGGAGTTTTTCCAATTTTACAGCAGGCTGAACCTCAAATATAGATCAGCAGATCAAGTATTTTTTTCAGTTTCCTATTTGATCTTTCTGCCTCTGAGACTTAGTTATGCATGCTAAAATAAACTGAAGAACAATAAAGTCACAATCGAAAATAGACTGAATATGAGAGAATTCATTTTCAGTACTGCAACTGATAATGTATTTTTAATATTTTACCTCAGATTATGCACTGAAATGAAATAATGTCTCAATAGTACTTTTTTGTTTCTGGTTTTTTCCCTGTTGCTTCCCTCCCCTACCCCTCAACCATTTTACCATAATCTGTTTGGAAGAATCCAGACAAGTATTACGCAGCTTGTGTTCTTCTTTTATAAGAACTGGCAGAACCTAAAGAACAAAGAAATACTTTAGATCTTAGCATTTCATAGCTTATATTTACTAAGAATGTTCCCTGAGAACGTTTGTATAATTTACTGGTTTTCCACAATGAGGTCCTGGTCCATCACAGAAAACTGCCATATTCTGTGATGTTTGAGTAGAACCTTCACAAAAAACTGAAGACCAGCTCTTCTCTAGGGCAATCATATACAGTCATACCAACAATTTGTAACTAACCAGGACAGCATCTCCAGGAATAACCTAAAGCCTCTCCTTTCTCACATACTCCACTTATCAATCTTTTCTGTATTACCATACAGAACAGAGGCCCATTAAATAAAATAAAGAATTGGAATGTTGCAGAGAACATAACTTTCTCTACTTTAAATGCCAAAACACTTTTCCCAGTTAAAAACCCCAAACAAACAGAGTATTAGCATAACTTACTTTAACTTCATCCAGTGGTTTTACTGGAATGTTTCGCCTCTGGAAAGAAAGAATACCAATAACTGCTTACATTCAAACACATGAGAATGACATCTTTCTTGTACCATTTCAAACATATTCAAACCACACACAAAAGGAGGCTAGAGACAGCTAACTTTTTCACATATCTGTAATGCAATTCAAATGCAACAGTTGCTGTTCTTAAGTATTTCAATATTATGCATTTTAACTAATCGCTGAGTCCCCTTATACTATTTCTTCTGCTCATAAACTTTACATTCAAATGAAGTATCTTTATCATTACTTCAGTAACTTCTGATCACAAATAATTCAAGGTTGTACTTTCAGAGATACTAATTCTTACTCAAATGCAGCAGTACAAAATGCTCAAGCATAGAACACCACGTATATGACCACTGAAACACATGTAATTGTGTAAAATCAGTGTATATCCATACATGTCACAACTAAAGAGCATTTTCAAGTGTAAAAAGCCATTGACCATTTGGAAGGTCCTCAGAAATTCTCACCTGGAACAACATTCATAGAAAAACATGGTAAAAGGCAAAGGCACATTTTATTTTAATGCTAAGTTGACTATGTTGCATACACACAATTCTATATGTAGAAGAGTATTCAAAATACTGGGTTTTAATTTTTTGAACTAATCCTTTACATTTCTTCCTGTTATATGTACCATCTTTTTCTGTAGGGAAAAAACACACAGAAAATTCTAAAGGATTGTCAGTGTTTTTCATTCTATTGTCGCCTTATTTGCAAACACCACCCACCCTATTCCACTTCTAAGTCTGCATAGACGCAGCATAATCTCATTTCCATCATGTCAGAGAGCCTAAGTACTTTCCATGTTCCCACCCTGCCTCCCTTTCTTTATTCTTCAATCTTTTAGAGTGTCAGCATTTTAAATAGCAGACAATTATTTCAAACTGAGACTGTCTTTTAAAGTGAAGACAACATGAAATTTATCTTCAGAAATTTTGCAATTTTTTTAGCTTATTTTGTCTTGGGAATGCAAACATTCTCACTAGAACCATACACATTTCTGAGAAAACTCTCTTCTCCAATCTTAGTATGCATCTCTTCAGAAAAGTGCTTTTGGAAATAAATTAAAAGCTTTCCCTGTAGATACACTACATGAATATAAAAGTTAGCACTGGGGGGTAACAGACACCTGGTGCAGTGGTAACTACTCTGTTTTTTAACTTTACTTCCATGTTCCAAATAACTAATCATTCCATGAGAAATATATTTTGCTTTTCAATTAAGAAAAAACCCAAAACTTTAACAAAAGGATTGCAATGTAACTCAGAAGCCTGTATGAAAGCAATGACATTGAGTGACAAAGCTGCCCAAACTCCTTCCAGGTGGTTGGTCCCTGCTATGCTGCATCTCCTGTCTCCTCCTTTCTGCAGTCACATAGTGAACCACATTGGAGAACTAACCTAGCCAGAGAAAAGGATTCCTCCTTCATTGATTAATTCAGTCTCTAATTTGGTTTATGGTTGCTTGAACAGCTAAGCTTGTACTACCTAAACTGGCAGTGGAAAACATAGCATCTCACACAGTATTAAAAAGCCAGTAGGTTCATTCTTATTCTGATGAATTTGTGACCCTTGAGTGCACCCAGGACACACCTGCTTTAGCTGATAAATAGTTTTGGAATGGTCACCACTAGTGATGTGGTCCAGAAGATCATCAACTATTTTCTTGCTGTAACTTCCAGCATCCTTCACAAATTCTTGTAAGCTAGCAAGAATGGAGATAAGCATTACAGAAAACATTTACTTTCGTAAAAATTACTTCAACTTAAATTTTTTTCCCAACTTTTTTTCCCCAACTTTTTTTTTCAACTTAAATTATTTTCCCAAATACACTGAGTTACACCTACATTTTCTTTTTCCTTTAACTCTTATACTTCAGGAAAGGAATTAAGGTCGCCAAGACATACAGCTTTTTCTTTTACTTTAATAGTAAAGTAGATTTACAACTTGTTTTTCACACGTACCAGCAAATTTTGACTTGAACTATCATTGATCGTCGGGTAGTGGGTTAAAAAAAAAAAAAAACACAAAAGATAACAAACCAGAGATTATTTCTTTCCCTCCAAGATTGACAATGATAAATGGCATTTTTCTTTTCAAGTAGCATTAACTCTTTTGAAACCCATTGAAAAACATCATTGTTTTAAAGCCACTGAAATATATTACTTGTCTTTTAAAATTATTTACTGCTGGGTTTAAAGCAAAACAATAAATCTGTTGCAACCTACTGTGGTTGAAGACCTTAATAACAAGATCCATAACAAACTTGCAATAAAACAGAATAGCTTAAAAGGTCAAATGGGAAAACCCCCCAAAACTTTCTCCATCTCCAAAAATCCAAAAGCAAACAAACAACCCAAAAAAAAAAAAAAAAAAAACCAAAACCAAAAAAAAACCAAACCAAGACGGATGAAAGCTAGCTTCAAATTTTGTAGTGATTTATTTTTAAAGTAAGTTTTAGAAAAAAAAATCAGGATTTGGAGGCTCTTAGTTGAGATCTAGTTTAAATTGCTTTGCAAAAAATTGCTATGAGAATTTAGCCTTTCCTAATAAGACCTTACCTTAAGGCACACTGGATCCCAGTTTCATCACCATATGCTGAGTATAGGAGCTCCATTTCATCTGGTTTCAAATCATGAAATACAGAGTTGTTGTGCAAGGAAGGTGCTGTATTGGCACTGGTAAGAAAGGTTACTACACAGGTAAAAGACACAACAAATGATTAGCACAAGTGTCAAAGATCACTTAGGGAAAAAAAAAGATTGTGCTTTTTGAAACAGATACAGAAAGTGCCATGTATTTTTCCCCCCAACTGAAAGCAACAGCAGTGTCTCAAGGACTTCCAGACTCTAGAATCAGCATAACTATTTTAACCATATAGACAAACATACTTATACTACTGAAAATTCAAGTAATAAGTTATCCACCCCACCCCAAAAAGAAAAAGGTTTACAGCCACATTCCCTTTTATAGTTCTATATTTTGTGTGCATCTACATTACTGTTGGCTGCCAGTCAGTTTCTAGACAGCAAATTAGAAACTATTAAAAACTGTCAATAATACCAGGAAAAAAAATCCATAGTCTGCAAAATCTTTGCCATATGTTGCAAAAATGCAAATGACTGGAAGTTGTTTTTCAACCGTAAGTGGAATTACTATGGAAAAACTATTTCCCCCAGAGGAAATGGACTACCATTATTGGAAAACTTCTAATGTGGCTATAACACTAAGGTAAAATATTAATACATAAACTGCTAATTTAATTACATTTAATAAGCAAAAAATTCAATTTAATAAAAGCTGCATTCTGCTTTTAATGGAATTATTATAGATTATAAAAATTACCAAGCGAACTTTCATAGTATAAACAGGTAAAAACTGAAATTATTTTATATCAAGTAATTGCTTGAATATTTAATAAAAACAAAGTTATAACATGGTCTTTGGTAGTCACCTTTATTTCTTCGTTCATCTTTGAAGCCCAGTGTAGTGAAGCCAGGTAATAATTTACTTGACAGTGAACTCAGATCCACTGGGTGGGTTTCTTCCTCTAATAATTTGATTTAAAAGAAGGCTTAGAAAAGCATTTCATGTTTACAATTTATGACAAATAATTAGAATTTACTATTTTAGAGCTGTAATTAACATAAAGACTAAATGTTTTTTAAACTATAAATTAAGGGTAGGTACTGTAATTCAGGTTCTCCATTTAAATTTCAACCACAAGCTATAAATATGCTTCCATGTAATATTAACAAGATCTATGGCTTACTTAAGTTATTTCACTTTTAAAGTATACAGCAGCATCTGTAATTATTTAAATAGCTGATTCACAAACCTTCAAGATCCAGATATTACTAAAGTGATAAAAGCAGTCTCTTATGTTGACTAAGTGGTTGTTGGTTAATAGGAATCCATTACCATCACTCTTTAAATTTTCAGTGGCATAATTTCAGAGGTATTAAATCACTTTTTTTTTAGAAATAGGTAATAGGCATGATAGCAGCCAAAATGTTCAATTTCATTCCATAAAAATTTACTACCAGATGAAAAAGAATTTAGCAATCTTGCGTCTCTCAAAGTGATTAGTCAAAAGCATTCATATATTTATCAGTGAAACAAGAGGAAAGCTGTGAAAAAATTCTAAGTTCAAAAGGTGCAGAGAAGGAATTGCTAAATCAACATGACACTCAGTACCAAAAAACCATGGCATTTTATTCATTACAAATTTTCAATACTTCTGCATCTTGAGCTTGAAATTAAAGCAAGGAAAAAGCATAAAACAATATAAATAACATAAAAGCAGCAATAAAAAAGAAAATATCAAGGAACTAAAGAAAAAAAATTGAGCAAAACCTCATAAACTTAAAACTGAAATTTAGCTAATAATTTAAATTAGATAATAAAGAGGCAAAAGATTATTCTAAATTTGCATCTGTGCATTGCACATTTACAGATTTATAGAATTGCAGCATCTTCATTCACCTTTTGTCATTAGATATTAACACTACAGTGTACTTGCAGTAAAAGCTCGTCTTCCAAGCTCTTTATAATGTTGTAGCAATATGTAAGTGCTTACAAGGAGATAGTATTTTATCTTCTCACTCACTGTTGGCATCAGTAAAACAAAGCATCTGAAGAGTAAAAATATGGAAGGCAAACAGAAACACCTTTGGGGTGTTTGGGGAAATGGTTTGGGAAATAATTAATGAAAAGAATAAAAATTTTTGAAAAATTAAAAACCATTTTTAAACTCATCTATACTACATAGGATCTATACAGTTAAGACTTCAAAATCTGTTAGAACATTCAAGACTAGAAATGTTTGCTTGAAAGAATATGGCTTTTACCTTCTGCTTCTGGATCAGATGAATTTACTACACTAAATAATAAAGTTCCATCTCCATTTTTTTTCAGATAACCAATCTGTGAACAGAACCAGAAAGATACATGAGGAATCATTCAAAACTGTACACACTCAAAGAAGGAGCTGCCTGTTTACAGAGAAAACTATAAAAAGCATTTTTAGCTGTACTGAGATACTGCACTTTGGTATTCCCTTTTTCATACAGAGAACCTTGGGTCACAACTACTTAACACCACTTAGCAAGTGTTTCAGAACAGAAGACTTAGGAGAAGTTCATCCATCATATATACAATGCCTTATTCATCTTTCTAAGTCAGATCTCAAGTTTTCACCCAAGACAAACTCAATTCCATTGTCATTAGCACGGAAGCCAGACTTTGTGACTGCAAAGTCAGAACACGCATTCTTTTTAGAAGCAGATCTGTAACTCCTAGTCACAAAGAAAGTCAGTGCTTATTTTCAAATATAGATTGAATTGCTTGCTTTCATGTCTCGCTCACAACTTCCTCTAATTAGAAATACTTTCATTAACACACTACCAAATTCTTCAAGAGGAAGTGCTGTGACAGACCTACTGAAGCAGACAAGCACAATGCTAAAGACAGATGTGAAAGACAACAGAGCACACCAAGTTCTGTAAAGTTAGAGCCAGACCTGATGCAACAAGCAAAGCTGATGTCAGAAACCAACTACACATGAACTGAGAAAAAAAACACTCTAACCTCTCAATATAAAGGGAAAATGAAAACTGTTCTCTCCCTACAAAAATATTAGTAAATACTTCCAAGGAAATGAACAACAAATCTCTCCTATTTTGTTTTATATCCTCCTCTATCTGAAAAAGTTTAAAACTCTCTCCGTACAGAAGGCCAAAGCTAATACTGGCATACAATAAAAAAAGAGGTGAGAGGTGCTGGAAAGAGAATGAACAAGAACAATATCTTCAAGTGATGGCAGAAGTTAGCAATGGCTGAATTCCAAGAACATGCCAGGGTTACCTAGATTCAGTGGGATATGCAGTAGGGCTGTCAAGCTGACTTAACAGCCTTAGCAACTAAGAGCTGCACACCTTGAGAAACTTCCTTGAACAGTGTAAAACTGACTGCATCAGTCAACGGTATTGCTTTGAAGAGATTTAAAAAGCCACTCTTATTTGGAGGTTACAAATAGCCTTCAATTCTAGCAAGTCTTCTCGTTATCCAAAGAAACAGAAATACATTGAAAGTAAGCCTTCACCCACTACTCTTTGCAGTTTTATTTCATAATCCAGTTGAGCCTAAATTGACTGCATAATCAGGGCCGCTGCCAAAGAAATGGACATTTAAGTTTGAAGACACAACACCACATTTGCTTCAAAGTAAAGTTTCTTCTGCAATATTTTTAAAGAGGTGGAAAATGCAGGATGCGCACACATCCTGATTCTTTTCTTGATGGCAGTGACCACTAGAGTGACAGATGAGAAATGGGAGTAAAGGTAGGAATAAGTCTCCATAAAATTCAAGGGAAATAGACTAAATGTATCTCAGTACAGATCTGCAGCGAATGCCTGATCATTCACTCCAATCCTAGTATAAGGGAATGAAGGAATTCATCACTATCACCACAGCTAAAAAAAATTGATCCTTCAGAGAGAACTACACCAACAGCACCACCAAGCTTGTCCTTGGAAGAGCACAAAACTCAAATACATGGAATAACATCAGCATCACATTCAGGACTGTAAACTTGCTATCTAAACCTAGCCAATAAAAGATCTTTGTATTTGGTACTCATGCTACAGCTGACAGCTACTACTCCTAAATAAGAAACTATAAGAGTTTATAGACTCTCCTCATTAAAAACAGTAATTTAACACTAAAAATATGTTAATTCCTTGGGCAAGGGGGAGGGGAGAGAGGGGGAATCCTAATAGCCCTTCAGCCTATGACATAGTTTGCATTTTCTGAGGTTGCAACAATAAGAGAAGTGTGATGTTATTTTAATCACTTTCAATGCTAAGGGCTGCAATTCAGGATTGAACAACGTTTCACTGTTTCCTGCAAGTGAATTTCCAAAGATGCTCAACACACAATAGAACCTGAGATCCACTTAGGAGCCTCTACAGTGGTTTTCAGGGGCAACTAAATGATACACAACAGCAGTATCAATATGCCACACAGAACACACATCCCAGACGTTCCAGCCCCAGGAAGTCTAACAGTAAAGCCTGTTTCCTAACATGAAACAAAGCATTCAATAGTCAGGCACAAACTGAAGTGCCATGTGCAGCAGACCTTGCTGTTGGGTAGATATCGATTGATCCTATCCCGAGCTTCATCTGCTGCATGTTCCACTAGTGCCAGGACATGTTCTTCAGCAGTGCTGTCGGTCAGGCTGCATGCATTCCCCTCAGGTTCAAAAATGCAGCTAAAAAAGAGAAGAAGAGGAGCTGTAGCAATTAAAAGCTAAAACAAATCAAAGAACTGAATTCTGGCTTTGCTTAATAGAACAATCAGTCCCACTCTTCTCCCAGTGTCAGTCTACTTCAGCATTTAAGTGGAATTATAATGATTATAATTATATAATCATTATAATCATATTATGAAGTTTTGCAGCAGAAGCTGTGAACTACCAAACTACTAACTTCAAAAATTTAATTGTTTCTGTATCCTGATGAAAATGAAGTATAAAATTAAGTATGAAACATATTGGGAGCAAAACTGGCATTAATACAAGGTGAATGCTGTATGCATCCTTAGTCTCCCACATGCACATATATGCTATTTTCAAAAATTACAAACAGGAAGATGCAGAAAAGAAATTATGTAATGAGAGACAGAAACTGTTGCTTATCAGGGAAAAAACCCAACAGGCTGCATTTATGATGATTATGACATATAGCTGCTTGCAGAAGTAGGACACAACTCCCAGTCTAAAAGGGAGTCCTTTAATTCCTATGGTTTTAGTATTGGCAATTAATATTCCTAATCTGTATCAATCCCACAACTGCTTGTAGTTGAAATTACAGAATTTAACATTTATCTTTCAGTAGATCCCTTTTCATTAAAGCTCCAAACCAATAGAATCGTAGCAAATAAGCATACCCAAGGATGGAACAGGACATAGCTATCACATAAAATCAAAAAAAGATAGTAACATAAAGAGAAGCGTGAAGATATCATATAATATGGAAGTCTTCATTATATTTTATATATAAAATAAATGCTGTACATCAAAGTATTTCAGGGCATTATATGGACATTAGACACTAGGGCCAAACACCTTAGGTACTGGGTAGAGCATCTCCTCACACCAAATCCATTTCTCTCTCGTGGGTTATCTTCTTCCATTTGCTTAGCTAAGAATTTCTCTCTGTATAGAGATTCAGATCCAATACACAAGTAAGTTTTGCTATTAAAGACAATAAAAAGATCACAGGATCATACTATTATGAGACAAACGTGTTATACTATTTTGTTTCATTGAAAATTTAAGAAAGGGTGTACACAGCAGGAAACTCCACAACAACTGGCATTTTCTGTTACACACTACAGAATACTTAAAGGACAAGAATTTTGAGAGAATGTTAAGAAGATTGCAACATCCTAAACAAAATTTTAAAAAACTATTTAAATATTAGGAAGTTCAAGTGATCAACTCACTTACTCCTTTATATAGAGGTCTAAGCTACTTTAACACTTCGCAAACATTGACTTCAACTCCTCTGTAACCATGAAATATGAAGGCAAAAATAACTGCTATTAGGTTAGATTAAGACCCTCTAAGGGTCTTATTGTTCATTAAAAAATACAGTATCAATCCTACAGATGCAAAATTACATGTATGTAAAAGTTCACGTTACTTAGAAAAAACCAAATTAATTTCAACTAATAAAGTTACATAAATATTGAGAAGAACAGGAAAGTAGATTTATATTACAACTGATTGCTGATAAACTGTTACCAGGACAAAATTAAAGGTCACAGTTTTTAACTGTCTGATCTGTACATTAAGGTAGACAATAAAGACAGAGCCATGCTGTATGGTTTGGCCGTCTCAATTTCTTCCTCTGTGACAAAGAACAAAGTTACTCCTGTGGCAGAGTTTATGCAAGAATTAATGCTGGACACCACACAAACCAAATTATTGTGTCTTCTAAAAAAACAGAAACAATCAAAAACTAAAGCACCTCCCCCTCAAGAGTTGTTTACAAAAGGTGCTTTCAGTTGATTTCCATCCACAATCCATTAAACAAAGAACAAATAAACCTTACTTAATTCTCTATGATACAGCAACAAATTAGTTTTTGTATGTTATCATTAGAATAGCTTCCACCACAGATAATTACTGTTTAAAATTATTTTTGCAGATATATGTTGCAGACTTCTATTTCCAGAAAAAACCCTAAATCAGAATACTACTTCTTCCATAAGCACTAAGGATTACAAAAATGCTGAAAGTGTAAAAAATCAAAAGTGGCTGATGAGCACACTAAAGTTCACTTTAAAAAAAAAACTGAAACAAAATATATTTCACTTTTTTTTACTTTGAAGATTTAAAAAGAAAACTGCAAAACATATCTACGTGATCATATTATTTACAACATGGCTAGTGATGCTCTGTTGCAATATTTTTTCCCATAAAATTCCAGCTGATATGTTTTATAATTTAAATTCAATCTATCTTTGGATGCCTATGCAAGAACACTGAATAATATAAGTTGCTTGTAGATCATGGTTTCTGCTAAAATCTCATAAAATAAATTGCCTAAATTCAGATTTTAAAAAAATTTTATTAACATTAGATTTTAGCTATAAAAATATGAATTTGGTACATGGGGCTACCTATTAGCTGGAGTATTACTATTGCACTACCAATGTATTTTACCAAGGAGCTTAATAAGATTCCACTGGGGAGATGTTATCATCTGCTCCAGAAATAATTTCCTGTACTTTCATAACCTGTCAGACAAGGTTAAAGTTAAATAAAATCACCCACTGATCTGGGGCCACTTTGCCCTCCTGGGAAGAACCTCTTACATTTTGATGAGACTGCTTTAGGAAAGGAAAAAAAGGGACAAAATGCAAAAGGTATCTGTAGCTATATCCAAAATAAAATAACATTTTAAACCATCATGAGAAGAAACCACTCATTATTTAATACAGATATAAAGAAGAATGAAAATATCTATATAGATATTAATTTTAAGTGTTTGAAAGAATATGCAGTCATCTTTTGAATTGTTTGCTTCAAATTAGGAATCACTGGGTTATTAAACATGTTCTATAAACAAACATGTTCTATAAACAAACAAATAAAATACAATAAAATTGCCCATTTATCCTATGGACCTCAAGGAAAAATGCTGAGTTTTTTTCTCAGTTCTTTGCTGCTATGTAATACTACAAAAGCTACAACAAGCCAGTAAACATGCCCATTAAAACCTTTACCTAATAACTTCTTTATTTTGCTTTTTGGATTTCTTGGTAGTCTCTGCTTGTACAGGAACAACTTCAGGAACAGGTTCTTCAACTGCTGTGTCTTCATCGCCCAAAAGAGCTGCCTGCTGAGAAAAATCCATGTCCTGCATAAACGACATGCTGCGCTTCAAAGCTAACAGCCGTTCCTAGAATCAGAAAGGACAGAGCAGCAGGGACTTAACCTTTCCCTCATAGCCAAGATGCTATGATAATGGGATGGGATGGGATGGGATGGGAATAGCCATGGCCTTATTTTGTTCTTAATGTCTCATTTCCAATGGTGATGCAACATGATTTGGTCATGGTAGCATGGCATCAGAATTTCTGCAGCCCAACTATCAAGAGACAAACAAACAAACAAACAAACTGCATATGCAAAAACAACTACTTTACACAAAACTTACCGTCACTGTAACACATGCACACACATATGTGCACACAGAGCAGCTCACAAAAAAACCTTCATTTGACAAGCCAACAACTGTACCTGAGTAAAAAGTTGTGATACCTCTGAAAACTCCTCAACACCCAACACCTTCAAAAAGGTACCACTTTTTTGTTTACACAGAAATAAAACTTAAATGAGATCTTGTTTCCAAAGTTTCAGCCAGAAGCAGGATTTTACGGTAGAGTTCAATATATGTGGATTTGAACTGCTTCCACTGAAAGAAGCTCTCACAGACTTCAGTAGTGCAGGCAAGGTTGAGAAATAAGTAAAAAGTTACTGGGTTATAACAAAAATGCTGTCAAGCCCTTAAATATAGCAACACTAACGGGCACTGCTGCAATTCATCACAGATGGATGAAACAACATTCACCATTGTTACTTTGTTCCATTTAAGTATGGTAACATAAAAACTCCCAAAGTTTCTGCTTTTTGTTTTTAATAGGTCTCTTACTTTGCTCATCATCTTAAAGCCTGTGTGCAGTATCTTCTTGGCTAGCTTGTAGTAAACAGTATCCGGTCTGTTGTAAGTCATTGCATTATCGCACATCAGTTTAAAATCTGCCTGTAAAATACAAAACAAAAGAACTGTAAACATTTCAGGTCCTTTGTTAACTGACTGGAAGATACCACTTCATCTTGGCAGCTCTTTGAAGAGCACAGTAATATTCTAGCAGTAGGCTCGTGAACACAAGCCAAAAGCAGAATTGCAAAGGTTTGAGCCTCTTCTACCTCTCCAAGATGCTCAGTTTCCTTTGGAACTGGCTTTTGGTTATAAAAAACACTCTTTCCTGAATGCCAAACGTAGCATCTTCTCCTTAACCAAGTGGACCAAATACTGTACTGAGCTACCAAGGTAACTTTTTACAGCATTATAAGCCCTCTGCCTCCAATAACCAAGACCATCACAAAGAAATTGAGAAGGTGACATGGACGTGCAAATTCAAGTGCTGCGGAAACAGCCAGTCTTTTGCTTGCCCAACTTTGAAGCAGACCCTTTTTTTTCTGAAGCAAAATGAGTGTTCTGCATCAATTGCCCCTCTTTTAAATGCAGGACAGAGTGCTTTCAGACTATACTCTTAGACAGATTATTTATTGTTTTGTGACTAGTCTCAGCGAGTTAGGTAACCTTTTGAGCAGACTTTGTTTGAGAAGTTAAAAACCTACAAACTTCATTTCTCAATTAAGGTTATGGCTTATAGTTCTGTGTAATTAGGTACCTTCATGTATCTATAAAGGAAGTCCAATTCCTTTTTTGCTCTAATATGGGCAGACTCTAAGGAAACTTTTATCACTCCTCCAACTACTAGCAGAAGCTAAATCCTTAAGGAAAAAAATACTAAAAAATACTGCAATTTAGGGTTTTTTTAGGTTTCTATCCCACTAGTTTCAATACGGCAACCTTGCCTACAACTTAACAGTCACAGAGCTCCCACCCAAACTTCCCTTTTAAGCTGTTGAATAACACAATCCAGCAACACAGAATTTAGAGACATGAAGGCATTGCTGATGGCAATGCTATCATGAATCCTTTCTCACTATTTCCTATAAATCTCTATAGCATATTTAACAAAACAGAATAATAATCTTTGTCAAAGCATCTGTAAGAAATGTAAACCATTCTTTGCTCAACTTGCTGTACTTTCAGAAAAAGAGATTAACCCTGAGAAACAAACCAATGCTCTCCTGCTGAGGCTACCATCATATCAACATCAGTCTAGGAAAAAGCAATTCCAAACGCTGCTAATAATTCATGACCTTCACAAATCAGTTAAGGAAAACTCCTCTCCTTCAGGAGCTAGCAATACTATGAAAACATTTCTTACTGCACTGTCTGTAAAACCATGATGTATCTAATGAATTATTATAGCAATAACAATACAATTAATAACCAAGTTAAGCTGCAAATAAACTTGCCAAGTAAGTTTCTGCCAGAAGACAATTTCAAATGAAGTTATGCGAAAACCAGAATAATTAAAGATAAAAAATATGTAGCTGTTATTTACTCATATACAAGACGCTTCAGTATATCCACAGGTTTCTTGCAGACAGGTCCAAATGACATTTAAATCAATCTAACAAGGTCTAGATTAAAAAAATGACAAAAAAAAAGAGCTCAGTGGCTTAAGTCTTTGTGATAGTCTTCCTCCTGTTGAAGTTTAGCAGCATAAATTCCACAGAACTTTAGAAGATGCTCTTGGTTTCCATAGTAATTTATAGAAGATTGTAGTAGAATCTGACAGATTATTTGTAACACACTAAATATACAAAAGTGCTCAGTTCTGGAAAAAATGAGCATTAATTAATGTAACAAAGACTTCTACAGATAAAAAGAATCTTTAGTTTCTTACTAGTTGTGAAATAGCTAAATCTTTATTAATTCACCTTGAATTCAGTGACTGACTTGTATTCATTTGCTGCAATTTTTTCCTTCATCGTGCCAAAATCCATAGGGTGTTTTATTATCATGGAATATCCAGGAGCAATGGCATCCGTGACTGGAAAAGCAAAAAACCCATGAGGATCTTTCCTAAAAATAAAAACAATACATTTAGATTTACAGCAGCAAACAAAATGATTCTTGCTTTTGCATCACATTAATAACACAACAGTACTACTAAAAAAACAAAAACCACAAAAAACATTCTCATAAAACAAATGCATGTTTGAAAAATTTCCTCATAAAGGGGAGCATTGTGATTTCACATATGTAGACTTATTTCAAAAAGAAATTCTTGAAAAGTTTCATTAAAATATCTTTCAAATCAATTCAATGATCAAATTATCAATTCAAGCTAGTTCTTGTATTTCTTAATTAATTCTTGTATGTTTTCAGTGTCTCTACACTCCAACTTGGTCTTTTGGCTTCATTGAAGAAAAAAGCTCAATTCTTCTTGTTCATAAGGTCCTCCAACCAGGTCTAAATTTGTTTTGTATCTGACAGTGGACACTGAATAAAACAAAATTTAACTGAAACAGTTCAATCTTCTAAAGTATTGTAGAGTTATAACTGGCTTTTAATCCCTAAACTAAGTCATTAATATTTAATAAATTTATAATGGCAATGTATAATCTGCCCAAAACACTTATTTTCCTGCCCAATGCTAGAATTGCAAACTTGGTAATAATTACCCTCAACTTATCTTTAAAAACAACCAGATCTGACATGGTTACAAAGGTTAACAAATATCTCACAAGTCAGTCGCCAGGCACTACTTTCAAACAGAATACAAGGATAAGAAGTTGCCAGGTAACACATATAAATATGCATCAGGCATGGCCAACACAGCTGAAGATACAAAAACATTTACTACCTTTGAAGCTGGCGAAGGAAGTGTTCCAGTAATTGCTGGATTGGTGTGCTCTCATTTTCAGCTGCATTTTGAAATGAAAACCCAGATAAGTGCAATGAAACCACATATGCGTATATTTTTTTATTTAAAAATATAAGTAGCAGAGTGAAAATCTTACTACAAGTACAGCTTGTACTGATCTGAAGCTGAATGTATGAACATGGATTTCAAAGCAGAAGCACACTACCTATTTCTTCTTCCTTTATTTTCTGAGCTTTTTTTATCACATTAAAACCTAGTACCCATTAAGTCAGATGTAGTGCTAAGTTTAGCAGCTCTAAGAATATGCATTAATAAGATTAAAATAATTACGTAATATATTTTTGCAGAAAAAGTGAAACTTGGTTGCTCAAATACTGCAGTTGGGAAATCCATATTCTTACAACACGTTCGCTGTGCAATTTTCATGGTTTCTTCACCATAAACCTCATGCAATTCTCTAAACCTTTCAATCACAGAGTGACAAACAGATGCAAGAGAGGAAATGATTACAGTTTCACTTCCTGTACAGATCACACAAGAAACACTATGTGTTAATTACCTGTTACTTCAGAAAGACTGGCTTTAAGTGATGTTTGAAACATTAATGAATCATCAAGACTTGAAAATCCAGCTCTCCATGATAGAGGAAAGACGTTTCCTTTCTTAAACAGAATGGATCAGGTAATTTATATGCTTTCCAATACCATTTTACAACCAGATGAAAAGAGAATAGTAATGGAAATATTTTTTATCTTGTCAGTTTTTAAGGCTCCTGACTACTCAAGAGACATAAAATTCTGACCTGAAAATTTCAGTTACCTTGACAGCTGATGGCCACTGTTCCTCAATTTAATGTGTGGTCTCAATTATAAAATTCCTTGGGATTACCTGACTAGTCAAAGGGCAGTATTCCAAAGACAAGACTCACAATATTCCTAAAGGCACAATTTTTTTGCTACTAGGTCCCATTTTCAGGCTTATGTATAACTGAGATCTTGATGTAATTGAAAATTTTCTCAAATAAAGGTTTCCACTGCGTAATGCTAAGTTTTAATTATCAAGCAATCGCTACAGGTAGAAAAAGCAAGGCAAAATCTAAAAGGATTAAACATGCAGAAGTTGCCACACACAGCTGACAAATATTTTGGTTGGCGATAAGAATTAAAGAAGATTTGTAAATGAAAAACAGGGGTGGTATATGGTGTCTACAGTCTTTGGAGATACACTATCACAACTTCCTTTCCATGAGAGCAGAGATACTAAAACTCCACATAGGTTAGAAAACAAAAAAAGATTATAACAATATGTAAGAAGTCTCCACAAGAGTGTTTTCCCTTGAACTAAATGAAACCTAGTTTCAGACATCCTGATCACTATGGTATAAATGCTAAGGAGAAGGAATTAGAGGAGCAGTATGTGAAATAATACTTTTATAATGAGGTTTATCTTGCCAAGAAACAGAGGCCAGAGACAGATGTCCTTGGCAATGTCATTCACCTGAAAACAAACCTACTAAAACACGGAAGCACCAAGAAGAATATTGACTTTTCAGATAGCAGACAGTTCTGGATGTTGGAAAAAGTAAAGTCCATATATTTCAGTAAGTCTTCATTAAAATTTTACCTTTGACAAAAGCTTTGTTTTGTGTGCTTTTAAAAAGAATCAAAATAATTTAATCTTTCACACTCTTCACCTGGCTGAGTTCTGCATGCTCTGACAGGACGATCTGGAGGAGGTTCAACCTCCACCTTTTTCCCAGGATCAAAGTCATCAGTTTCTCCTTCAGTATCACACTGTTCCTTCTCCCTTTTCCTCTTTTTCTCTTCCTAGGACAGCAGAGAGAAGACATATTTTAAAGGGATGTACTTGGACGGTGCAATTCCACACATCAAAAGGTAAGAAACAGTGATGTTTTTAATTTGGAATACTCATTCAATATCCAATTACAATACAGTTTAAACAATACTGCATACATTTTCACTATCACTTTTTCAATTTTCTTCTCCAATTAAAACTGTTGATCTTTTGCTGCTTTGTATTTGATACAGTTCTGTCATTCATGATTGTTCTATCATTCCTGCATGTTTATTGAAAAGACGAATTCTGAAGCTATTTATATGTAAAACTGCACAATAACCTACACCAGACAGCAAAGAAAGTTAATTTGCTATTGAGTACAGATGAATCTCTGTGGCTCTACTCTCAGCAATGTATTTTTGTTGTTTGTCACATTAAACAGAAATGAGTAAAGTATGTGACAACTCAGCCAACAAAAGAACCATAAGGAACAATGGCAGCAATTAACGATCTCTTCCTGAGTTTCAAAGCAAAGGCACACCTAAGTCATTCCTGAAATCCCACAATCATTATCCATATTTTAACAGAAAAGCACACTTTCATTAACCTTCCTTAGCCTACAGTTTTATTACTTAACTATCCATTAGCTTATTTTGAATGTATTAATCATGTAGTTCTGGGGAAAAAAAAAATCCAAACAACCCCCACCCCACAAATCAGTAAAGGCAACTGATACTTCAAAATCTTGTATGAAAGACAGCTGGTTTTGCTACATTTCAAGTCCCAGCCTGAAACATCTGTACTAAGAAAATTGTGCACTGTCTGTGCTGTACTCAAGAGCTTCTGAATGATCCTATGAGATCTGTCACTTCCAGATGATTTTTTTTTAGGCTTGCATTACTTGGAACTGTTAGATGTTAGCAACAAACACACACAAAGTAGCACCAAAAAACTGTCACACAAGAATAGTAAAACTACATGACAGGAAATAATTAAAAAAGCAGAAAGGTCAGAGAACCATTATTACACAAAATAAATACTCTTAAAATTGAATTGTACAAGTAACTGTGCTGTGAATGCCTCACTGCTGATTTTAATCAAACTCCCCAATGTTCAACACAGACAACTAAGATGACCACCCTACTTGCTACTAACAAATTGACAAAGCCCAGAACACAGGTTATTCCAAGAACTAAAGATGTTATGTACCACAGTACTCAACAGTTCAGAAGCTGTTTTGAATAAACATATTAATTTCAATGTCCAGTAACTTGGCACTTCTCCAAAATGTAAACACAGCCTGGATTTGAAAAGCTGAAAATACTCTCCCTAAAATGGTAGCAAAACATGTTTGTGACCAGGCTAAAATACAAAAGATCCAACTGAAAAACAGAAGCATGCATTCAAGGCAAATAAATAAGGATAACAAAAAGTTGTAAGAAGAAGCTTTGTTCATAGAATCATCACAAAAGGTATGTCCTTTAAATGGCAGAAGTACACCAACTCACACACAAAGGTTTTCTACATTTCTGAAGTGCTATCTCCAGGCAATAAGCTTGTTGTAACAGTGATGTAAACAAAGTTCTGCAACAGATTTTAGACCTGATAAGCAATCATGAAGGCTGATGTGTCTGAATTCTAAAACCACAGCTTACCTTTCTCTTTCTTCTTTCCTCATCATCTAGATGCTTTTCTTTTTCCTTCTCTGACTTTTTCTTCTTTTTTTTCTTCTTTTCTTTATGTCGTTCTCGCTCATGATCTGATCTATCATCGTAGTAACTAGAGTCATGCCCTGACCCAGAGAGCTCAGTGACTTCACTGCCTCCAACTTTAAGAACCAGCTTTAAGGGTTTTTCCAAAGGCTTGTCCACATAATCTAAATTAAAAAAAAAAAAAAAATTAATAAATGCACAGGGACCTAACAGCACACAGCAATTACAGAATCAGTCTAAATTAGGTCAGAAAAGAGCACTGAGATCAAGCCCGATCTATGACCAAACATTACATGTCAACTAGACCATGGCACTAAGTGTCACATTCAATCTTTTCCTAAGCCCCCGTGTATGTATTCTAATACGTAATCATCCTTTTTGTAAAGAAATTCTTTCCCAATGTCCAACCTGAAGCTCCCCTAGCGCATCTTGAGGCCACGTCCTCTCGTCCTGCCGCTGGTTGCCTGGGAGAAGAGACTGACCCCCAGCTGGCTACACCCTCTTTCCAGGCAGCTGCAGAGTGACAAGGTTCCCCCCTGAGCCTCCTTTTCTCCAGGCTAAACAATCCCAGCTCCAAAGCTTCTTCTAGAACTACTGTTTATAAGAATTCGCTGCAAATCAAAAATATACACAACACATTTGAAAAGAAAAACAATAGCTAAGACTAACAAATCCAAGGTAACAAACAGTCGTTCTGCACGTCCTACGTTGTGATGTTCCACAAACCTGCAAGACGTAAGAAAACGACTCTTCGGCCCCCCCTAAAAACGTCGCAAGGTCCTTGCAGAGCAAGCTGAAATTAAGCATCATTCAAGCACCGCAGCGGCCGGATCCCCTCAGGAGCGGGCGTGGGAAGCACGGAGACGCTCCGGCTCACACCCCACCGCCCGCCCCGAGTTCCTCGGGCCACCGCCGGCAGCTCCGGCACTCGGAGCGCGGTCTCTGTCCAGGCCCCCCGACCCACGCAGGGACGCCGGGCCCCGCCGACAACCGCGCTGTGGGAAGGGGCGGGCGCGTCCCGGGTACAAAGAGGCCCCTCCGGCCCTTACCGCTGTAGGTGGTGGCGGAGGTCGAGCGCCATTCTGCCTTCTCGGCTTTATGCTTCTTGTGCTTCTTCCCCATGGCGGAGCCGCAGCCAACCCCGCCGGAAGCGCTTGGGCGGGCGGACCCCCCCGCCCGCAGCGGAGGAAGATCCGGGTGAGGGGCCGGCTCTGCCTCGCCCAGCGCGTCCTTTACAAAGAGTGGCTGCCGCAGTGTGTGCCTGCTGCCTCAGGCTCGCCCGCGCTCGCAATCCCCGTCGCTCCGGCGCGTCGCTCCTGAGGCCGTACCTGCCTGAGGTGATTCCTTGTCCCCAGCGCTGAGGTGGGAGCAGCCGCCCGCCCGTCCGTACGCGCGAACGCGCTCGCGGCGCGTCCCGAGCCTGTCGTCGCCATCTCCTCAGGGAGGGAAGTGCCGATCCCGATCCTGGTCCCGCTCCCGATCCCGTACCCGGTCTTTGCGGGGGGCGGTGTGCACCTGGCCGGGGAGCCGGGAAGGGCCGTCCGTGCTGTGGGCGTATAGCAGTCGCTGGAAGTCGCTTCTCTTTGGTGTCGCTTTTCCTCTAGGAGCGAAAAAGATGGAAGACGCTGCTGGAGATTTGAAGCAAGCGCTCCCAAACGTGTGTGACGGGATTCAGATCCATGTGGAAGTTCACCAGAAGTCGAGCAGGTCTCTGATCAGAGCGTTGCTTGCTGCCACTTGTGCCTGTTTCCTCTCGGCCTCCTTCTACGCACCTCCAAGAGCTCGCAGGACCCAGTTCTGCCTTCTCTGTACTCTCCCGGGATTTTCCTCACCTGTGTCTCTTCCTAAGACTGAACAAATACACTTTGCTCAGTTTCACCTTGTGGGTCATGTCATCCAGTCTCATAATGAAATTGTTTGCCACGTTCTGGATTTGCCCCAGTTTATCCTTGTCTCTTTTGTGTTGGTGCTCACAACTGTTCACAGTACTCCAGATGTGGACTTACAAAGCCTGTGGATGGAAACAGTTACTTTGCCTAACATATGCAGTCTTGGTAGCACAGCCTCAAATAAGGTTGTCCTCATTTGTAGCAAGGGCACACTTGACATATTGTCAGCTTGTCCACCAATACCCACAGGCCCTTTTCTGCAAAACTGTATGTCATCCAGTTGGCCTCTGATCTGTTCTGTTATCTGGGCAGTGTATGAGAGCTAAGATTTCATGTTTACCTTTGCTGAATGTCAAAAGCTTCCAGTCAAACCATATTGCCAACCTGCAGAGATCCCTCTGAACAGCAGCCCTGCCCTCCAGAATGCTAACAGTTCTCCCTGCTTTGGTGTTATCCGTAAACTTGATGCAGGTACTTTCCCATCCCATTGTCAAGGATGCAAAAACAGCACTAGTCCCGATGCTAATAGCACCACACTGCCTTTCCCCACTCAAGTTACTGACAACGCTGCTTAATCTTTATACTAATCACAGCCCTCTGAGCTGGACAGTCAGGATGGGGAGAACCCTCCTTGTCCATTTATCCAGTTCTTATCTTACTGTTTTTGGATATCTGGAGAATATGGGAGAGCATGTCCAAGGTGTTAGAAAAATCAAGGTGTAAAATATCCACTGTGCTATTTTTGCCAGGCTTAACAGAAAACTGAGAATTTGCACTGGTTGTAGATGATTGAAATTGCAAAATTAACTTAAATCTTCAAATGGTATTTATTTTCCTGTAGTTTTTGTCTCTTTTTGAATTCTCCTTATATTGTGTCCCCATGCTGACATTTCAGCTGTCCTGAAAGTATAATGGAGCTTCCAAGCTAAGCTTACCAAATTCATTCTGTAGCTTGGCTCTGAGTCTTTCTGGGTCTTACTGAAACACAGATTGCATAACTGCTTTCCATTCTTGAAGTCTTCTAGCTGTCTCATTCAGTATCCCCTGATATGTCCTCAAGCAGAGCAAATGGTATTATTTGGATTATGTCTTTTAATGCACAAATTAAAAACAACTATCTAGCTTGTTGCTTTTGCAGGCAGACTGAATCTGACAGGTTCTTTTGTCCTGTAGAATGTTGGAGGAGGATTGAGTGGGTTTGGGTTTGTTTTGTGTTGGGTTTTTTTCAGATTGGGGGTTTTGTTTGTTGGTTGGTTGGTTGGGTTTTTTGGTGTGTGTGAGATGGAAGCTGTTTTCCATGAAGGCCTCACATATGAAATGATGCATTCTAACACAAATCCAAATTTCTTTATAAATGTCAATGCCATATAGTAATGGTGTTTCTTTCTTGTTAGTGTGGCCAAGAAAGAAGATATTAGGATGAGTGTCTTAAAGCTGTTGAACAGACACAACATCGTGTTTGGTGATTACAAGTGGACAGAGTTCGACGACCCTTTCCTTAACAACAACGTGCAGTCTGTGGCAATAGTGGATACAGAGCTAAAACTGAAGGAAAGACAGGTATTCCTGGTCAAGAATGTGCCCCTGAACTACTTGGAATGTACTACTTTGAATGTACACCTACTACTTAGGTGGTAGCCTAAGGGCAGAAGCAAGACAAGGTCTATAAAGTGATGTAGTATCTTTTGTTAGGCTGACTAGTATAACTAGGAAAAAGTGGTTAAATTTTTTTGTTACCATTTAGTAAAGTCTGAAACAGAAATAGTAGGCTTCAGAGATAAATGCCAGCTGAAAACTGTGACTTTCTTTTGCTCAACTATCTTTGAATGCGAAATATGACAGGCAACAAATCTTTTACTGTTCTTTCTAGCCTATTGACCTGAGCACAAGCAGTCTTTCTCTTCATATTTTTCATCTGAATGAAGAAGGACCAACCTCTGAAAACCTGGAAGAAGAGAATGAGGATATCACTGCAGCTCACCACTGGGTGCTACCAGCAGGTACCTGTGTGGCATTTCTGGGACCTCTAGAGCAATAAAGAAAATATTGCAGAGGCTAAAAATGTTTATAGTTACCTATTAAAGGTATTATTTGTATTTATTGTTTGTCTATAGAACAAATATGTGTGGACTTTTTTCTTTATGGAACAAATAATTTTGGACTTTTTTCTTTTGTGGTTTTGACTGAACTGCTGCAGGTGATTCCAAAACACATCCTTTATTTCTGTAATACTTGTGGATGTGTGGAGATAATTGATCTTGTGGTCTAAACATATAGTCATAATCAGAAGCATGCAAGTTTTTAACACTGGTGGTTGCATTCCAAGTTTTATTTAACTTGAAGATCCACAAGAAGCTTATCACTTTAAATATTCATTTCCAGAGCCCAATGCTGGCTTCCAGCCCCTATGACAGTACTGCTCTTATACATGAAACAGACAAACAAAGTAAAGAGATTTAGTCCTTGTCTTCTGGAGAGGAAAAATTATTCTTTCCTCTGTGATAGAGCCAGATCTGCCTGTTACTGTCTTGTGCTTGGGGAAGTTGGATTCTCTGCCTGAAAGGCAAAGCACAGGTGTGAGCTTTAGCTCAGAGAGGCAGTAATTTTGAAACATTTCCTACTCTTTCCATGTTGTGAAATGCTTAATGTCATGGTTTGACACGGAAGTGAATTTTCTCAATAAGTTAGTAGTCAAAGGGAAGGAGATGGAGAGCCTGACGGCACCTGGAAATTTGCTGGCAGAGGAGAAGGAGAAAACGGGGGGGCAGATGCCCAGTAGGGGAGTTCTGAACAGAGATTTCAGCCAGCCGGGGAGTCTGAACTTTTAACCCTATCCTAGAAAATGAAGGCTTTGTAAAATATTACTCCTCCTTGATTTATAGTAGAAGAGAGATAGTCCGGGACCTGAGATGTTAGAAGAATAATTTTTTAAGTGGGAAGAGATTATGGAGTAGCTTTTAGCTGGACTTTTCTTGTTAGCCATAGGCTGAACTAAATTTTCCTGCAATAGAGACTGCATTTTAGGGGGATGCAGTGGTAAACCAAAGAGACCTGCTTCAGCAACCACCAGCACAGGAATGGCAAGAACAAAGAAAAGCTGAGGAGGGAATGGTGATGCCCTCTGTCTTCAGGAAGAAGATGATCTCTGTTCTTAGACCCTTGACCCCGGGGGGAAAATGGGGAGGCACTGTAGTCCCAAGATAAAAAGCTGAACTGTTATCTCTTTTAGTCCATGGCAAAGCATCCTTAAAAGAGCCCTATGAGCAGTCTGTCCATGCAAGGTGGTGAGAGCACTGTGACATGGAAACTTAAGGGTGGCAATTGTGTTTCCTTGGGGAGTCTGTGGTGCTAGAGAGACTTCTCTCTCCTTTGAGGGATTGAGTATTGATTATCTGAAGGGTGGCAACTTGATCAGGAATTTTGGGTGGTGTCTCACTGTAGTTTTGTTAAAAATTGAGTAAGAAGAGGAGGAGTGTTTTAGAGGGTCTTCATCCTAGATTTAGTGTGTGTGTCTTTTATAGTAGTAGTAGTTGAATAAAGGTTTTTTCCTTTTGTTATTAAGTTTGGGCCTGCTCTGTTCTGTTCCTGATCACATCTCACAGCAATTATTTAAGAAGGTGCATTTTCATGAGGGCGCTGGCATTGCGCCAGCGTCAAACCAATAACAATCCATTACATTAGTTTTCAGGAAGAATTAAATCTGATACCCTGACTTTATTGCCACAATTTTGTGGTTTATAGTTGTTCAGTCTTTTTTGCTTTTCTTTGCTGAAAGTTAGAAGCCAACACCTAGGAATGATTGATACTCAAATGACAACTTTAGTTTTTTATGTATTATTCAACTAGATGGATAAAATTTGCCTTAGAGCCCTCCTTCTACCACAAGTTTTCATTACTCCCTTGGTGAAATGTAAGTTCATCCTCTACTGAGAATGGAAGGAATTCTATTTTTCATTTCATGTTAAGAAATTAACATTAATTTCTTCTCACAGTTATTGGAGGAAATAGAAGCTGAAAAACTGCTGAATTTGTCTGTTAGAAAGTGGTGTTTGCATTTTGAGAAAAATAACTTTTTTTTCCCACAGATGCTTTACTTGCTTTCATATATGTGTTCTTAATTCTTCATTTTAGTTGAGCGTTATTTGAAAACTGTTTTGTGCTGCAATGATGAGTTACAGGTTTCCAGACTGATTTATCCTAAACAGGTATATAACATATTGTTTTTGCAGCTGAGTTCCATGGCCTTTGGGAAAGTCTTATCTATGACACTGAAGTAAAATCAAATGTAAGTTGGAAATGAATAACAATTACAATTGCTTGAGGAGAAGTAAGAGTTGAAATTAAGCCTGTTTGAAGTTTGCTGCATCCTATGGAGATATGGGTGCAGGCTGGGCAGAAGGGAATGGGAGTTTAACTTTGCTTCTTGCAGCAGCTAAACAGTTAGTGGGCTTGGCAGTGATGTCAGCAAGCACTGTTACTGTTCATGCAAATACTTACGCAAGGATTTGACCAAAGCTGAGTGCCCTGCCACTTGAATGCTGGCAAGACATTGGAAAGAGACAAAACACTTCCATGGGGTCATTTTCTGGCTTGAAGATCCTGTCTGTTCATCAGAGGTTGTGATGATAACTGCCAGAGCTTGTAGAACAGTAATACTGTAATCTGAAATCTAGTGATTGTGATGCAAATAAAACCTACAAATAGTTCAATTCAGCTCTATCTCAAGTTCTTAGAAACAAATAATGAATTTGTTAGCTTATTTGTAATACCATAGATACAGGAGTCTCACTTAAGTCTTTATAACCAAATACATAAAAGCAAAACATTCTAGTGATTGTACTTCTTAATTTATAAGGTAAATATCAATTAATACATCCACATTTGTCTAATTTATGGAACAGCTTTCAAAGTCATCTGTGAAATTACAAGACTATTTAATTAGACTTGCTTGTGTATTAAATAACAGCAAGCTGATCACTGTTGAGTACAAGTGTGTAAGGGTAGAAATAAATGGTTACTTTTAATGGCTAAAACTTGAACTGCTGTAAAATTGTGATAAATCTTCCTTCTTTAAACCATGGGAATGCCTGAGCATGTTTGGGTTCTATGGGCTCTTTTTTTTTTGTTGTTCTTACGAGTACACAATAGACATCATTAGAAATTGATTCTATTTGTGGTTATATTTGCAGTTATATCTCTAATTTGTGTCTTTCTATCTGTTCTCTTCATTTAGTTACTCAATTATGTGACGACAACATTATTATTTTCTGACAAAAATGTTGACAGCAACCTGATATCATGGAACAGAGTTGTTTTGCTGCATGGTAAAAATGATCTGTTTTAAATCAAGTAGATTCATTGGCCATCTTTTTATACTTTCCTTCTGGAAAGACTTGTACTGCAGTCCTGTGTAGTGAAATGAGGTGATAGATACAAAAGCAGCACCTCAATAATACAAATTTGGATGAAATGTAATGTCAGAGTCAAATCAATGTTCATATATTCTGTGTTTTGCATGAATTTAAATTCTAAAGTTTACAGTGCAGTGACAACTGTAGATTTCTTAATTTTAAGTGATATTGTTGCATTTTTACATAATGAACAAAAAATAAAGCAGATACTGAAGATATTAGGAGGCATATATTAGTTAAAATTCTATTTCAGTACTAAATATTTTGTTAGTTATAGCTTTATAAAAACTTGGGGAAACTGGGAAGGCAATCTGTGTTGTGTTGTTGACACTGTGTTCTGCTGCCAACTCTTGCTAGTTTAGTTACTGTTATTTTAGTGAAGCTGAAATCTTCAGCCAGTCCTAGCTTACTTTGGAGGTTATACCACAAATGAGATTAGCATCAACTGAATCAATTTTCATGCAAAATGCATCTTGCATTGATTTTGTCATCAAGACTGGTATTCAAAAATAAAAGATCATAGTGGAAATATTTTTTGATTGTACTTAAGTTACAACTGTCAATTTAGAAGCTTCAATTTTAGATGTTTTTCTTTTGTTAGAAGCTTCTGTGTTAGATATTTTTGTTTGAAAGACTTTATTTCAGACTCATACTCTGGTAACTGTGCTTGTACTTGCCTCTTTGGAGGAAGTCTTTGTGGCTCTTCCATGGGGTATTAAGTCAGATCCAAAGGTTTGTCCCAGATTATAATTCCAAAGATGATCTGGGTTTCCCCAAGGAAGAAATTTCTGGGAGAGTGGACAACTAATCAAACTGATCATGATACATTTCTGTTTTCCATGTTAAAAGAGTGTGTTTCAGGAAGATACAAATTTGAGCATAGCACTGATTATAGAGAATACTGATGAGTATTAGCCCTGCAGGGATGATACTGTCGGAGTCCAGAACATCCCTTTGGCTGCTTGACCCCGACATGATACTCTTTGCTTCTCTGGCTGTTGAGTGTTTTAACTTTATGGTGTTTGCATACATACAAAATCCAGCATTAGCTCTAGGACTGTAGTCAAGGAAGCAATTTTCTCAAAATACTCTGGTGTACGCAATCATTATCTGCTGTGATTTTACTCTACAGTCAGTGCTGTAATGAAATAAAGTGGTTAAAAATCTGTTAGATGTCATTAACAATCTAATGCAGACTCTGTGTAATGTATGGATCTGATTTCAAATCAGGCCCTCCTGGAACTGGGAAGACTTCTCTCTGTAAAGCATTGGCTCAGAAGCTGACAATTCGACTGTCATACAGGTGATTTTTTTTTAAATTTTTCACTTTAGCTTACTATACTTAGTTGTTCTTTTTCACTAGCCCAAGTATATTTCATATTTAATTTCAAGTAACTTGTGCTTAGTGTGAATGTGTCTTCTTTTTTGTAGTGCACCAGGCTAGCAATAAAATTGATCTGCTAGACTGATTAGGGTATTTAAAGGCCTTGTAAAATGTGTAATTATTTGTCCCAGGTGCGTAAAAGACATTCCAGTGGCAGTACAGTAGTTTTTACTCACTTTGTACATCAATGAGTATTAAAGGCCAAAGGATCAAGGAGTATTTTTGTTTTTGTATCTTCATGTTTGATAGAGCCTGGTTTTAATAGGTAGTGATTTTTTAAACTAATTTCTTTTATACTTGGATTGTCTGAATGCCACAATCTGCAGAGGTCAGTTTATGTATCAGGCAGATAATAAGAAATAGCCTAAAAGTTCACAGCAGCCTACCAATATATATATATATATATATATATATATATATATATATATATATATACATATAAAAAAAGCTATATAAAATACAAGTTGTAGCATAAATAATGTGTAATTATTGGCAAGATCTGACTCTAGCCCAAACTGAACATATGAAAATCACAGGCTGTATAATGTGTGGTTGAGATACTTTGTCACTTCTTGCTATACTGAAGAAAATCTTACACAGAGAAGAATGAGGCAATTATTATGGTAAGAGTTACTTACCCTGTTCTAATGAAGAAATTCTAATAGCAACTTAATATAAGAATTCTAGTGACATTTTCAGCAACGTGACAAGTTCTAGCAACAAAAATAATACAAATAAAACATGTTATATTTTGAAAGGTAAGTAATTTAAAGTATGAATTCACAGAATTCCAGGGTCAGAATGTTAGGAATGAGACTTACAGAAGTTAATGATATCTCTGATTTTTATTTAGAATGGATTTGATACTTCTTTTTCTCTTCATACTTTAGGTATAGGTATGGACAGTTAATTGAGATAAACAGCCATAGCCTTTTCTCTAAATGGTTTTCTGAGGTATGTATTGATGTACCTAATAAAATAAACTACATATTTTAGAAATTAAACTGTAATTATTCTGTTTAGCTTGTTTCCTAAAAATGTGCACCAGAGATTGTTCAGAATAATTAATAAGTTTGAGAATGCTTAAAGAGAAGTTTTATTAGAAAGTTGTTTTAAAACCCAGGCATTTACACCTTTAAATATGATAAGCCTTAGAAAGTTGTGTGTAAGGAAATAGTTAACATATGCATATGGTGTCTTTCTAGAGTGGCAAGCTTGTAACCAAGATGTTCCAGAAGATCCAAGAGTTAGTTGATGACAGAGATGCTCTTGTATTTGTACTGATTGATGAGGTATGATTCCAATAACATTGTTGTACATTAAATATAGCAAAAAGGAAATTGATGGGAAGGAGCTGCGGTAGTGCTCATTCATAAAGAACAATAAAAGCACATTTATGCTATTTCATAAGCTACATGATTGTGCAGATGAGTGAACTTTAGTCTTTACTGCTGCAGATTTGAGAGGTTTGGAAGGAACATAGGGTGACTTAGCAGGAAAATTCCAGCTGAAAATGAATTGAAACCTTTATTGGTGGAATTTCCTTTGCTGCTGTGTGTTTACAAGTGGAATATCGTTTTAAACTTCAAAGTAGTCCAGATTTATATTATTTACATTTTTGTACTGCTCTAAAAAATGTGAATATGGTTCAGTTCATTGTTGTTAGATTTTCTTCAAACTTGCCTAGAAAAGCAAGCTAATACCTTATTAGCTTTGTCATACTGGAGTTCCTATGGGGAAGCTCACTCTAAATTCAACTTATTCATTTTTCTGGTGATGTCCCATTCCTCCACCTCCAAAATTTAAAATGCAAATCAGCCTCCATTCTGCAGTCTAAAAAGGAATTTCCCTTACTACACTTTTCTTCCTTGACATGCCTTTCTTCCTCCCTGGAAATTCCTACCTAACAAAAGATTTTGAAGAAGTTTTAGATAGTAGGCACAGGAATCTGAAGGTGTATTGCATGGGTTACCTGTTTGCTGCCAGGACTCCAAAAGTGCAATCTTTTTGGCTTTTTTGGTGTTTGGTGATTTTGTTGTTGTTGTTTTGGTTGATTGGTTTGGGTTTTTGTAGGTGGAAAGCCTCACAGCAGCCCGCAGTGCCTTCAAGGCAGGCACAGAGCCTTCAGATGCTATTCGTGTGGTCAATGCTGTACTGACACAAATAGACCAGATTAAAAGGTATTGTTTGCATATTATTGCAACAGCAAAAGGTTATTGACATTTTCAGTACTCCCATTCCTGCTAAATTTCAATTCCTGCTTGGAATACTAAACCAGATTAGTTAATGAATAGTTATTCTTTGTTCATGATGCTAATCTTGAAAAGAAATAGGAGTAATCCAGCAGAATATTTTACACATATCTGGGTGGACAATCAAATCTATGGACAGTATGCTTTCCCTAAAGACAGGGAGAGAAAAAGGACAGATCATCATGATGTCTGATCGGAGAACAGACATCAAAATTGAAATGTAAAACATGTTGATTAAAGGTTCAAATTTACAATTCTTTTAATAATCATTTTTGTGTGTGTCAGAAACTATGCCAGTAGGTTCTAGGTAGTTACCATATATCACTTCTGAAATAGAATTAGAGGAACTGTGGACAACTGAGAAACAGCTGAAGGAAAGATACTGTGCATTGAAATAGTCTGGTGATACCTGGCCAAGAGCTTCAGATAATTTAATGTAATTCCTGATTGACAAGAATGATGTGACAGCTTATTGCATAAAATTTTTTAAATCATAGGAAGGAAGGTCTCAATTTGTCAGTCACAAAAGGAGATAAATCTTTTACATGTGACCTAAAAATCTGGTTTTGTCTTGAAGGTATCCCAATGTAGTTATCCTGACTACTTCAAATATTACAGAGAAAATTGACATGGCCTTTGTAGACAGGACTGACATAAAACAATACATTGGACCTCCATCTACTGCAGCAATATTTAGAATATATCTTTCTTGCCTGGAAGAACTGATGAAGGTAATATTTGAAAGCAAAACTGTAAAATGTCATATTTTAGTAAATTTTGCATTTTAATCATACTTCCTAAGTAACAAAAATACATACACTTCATTCCTTTTCTTTATTTCTACTCTTACTGTAAAATTTAATTTTGAATGCACTTATTTTTCATACAACAGTGTGTTACTCTCATTTCTAGTGTCAAATAATATATCCTCGACAGCAGCTTCTGACACTCAGAGAGCTTGAGATGATTGGCTTCATAGAAAATAATGTGTCAAGGTTAAGCCTTGTACTAAAAGAAATCTCAAGGTAAGATTCTGAAATTTTACTTTTTTCATACATATATACTGAATTATGGAATGATGGTAAAAGTAACCAAATTTCCTAACAGCTGGAGATCTGAAACAACTCAATCTTTTTTCTGCTTGGGATAGTGCAAAAATCTTCAGGTGACAAAAAGTGGAAGCAATTGCAATTTGCTAACATTTCTTGGTCTCAGATGTGGCTTGGCCTAGTACTGCTTCTGGTTTGTGCTCTGCCATTTGAAATCCTCTTGACAAGTTGCTGGATGGATTAGCTTTAGGTGTCAGTGGATGTTGGGAATTGTAATGCACTTTAGCAGAAATAGCATGTGCCTTAGGTCCTGCTAAGAAAGTGTTTTGAAATGCCTTGCCATGTGCAAGATCAGTATTTAGCAGGAAGATATAAGTGGACAGAAACAAGGGGGAAGGGAGTAAAGTGTAAATAGATAATGTTGTGGTTTGCTGAATATGCTGGTAGATCAAATGGTCTTTCACTGCAACATAACAGTTCTTGAAACAATAAAAATTATATTCACAATATCAAGCAATGTTTTTTTTCTGAAGTGCTGGTACCTATGGAAGAAAATAACACTCATAAAATCTGCGAAGTGTGTTTTCTTTCTGTTCCTGAAGTATGCAGTCTTAACAAGTGAGGAGTGAAGTAAAAGCGAGTAAGTTTTTCCAGGCACAGAGGTTTGCATTTTATGCAGACCGAGCAGTGCTTGGAGAAGATGCTAACATACACGAAGTGGGTGAGGTGAAGGAAAATGTGTAAATGGTGGGTAGAAGGAGACAGGCAGTACCCATAAGGTTCAGCATTCAAACCAGTTTTTTTCCTAGTCCTTCAAAAGTGGTTGTGTCCATACCATGCTGTGGTAGACATTCCCCCAAAGTCATGAGATTGGCACAGCAATGTGAAGGGCCTGATGTAAGCATTGGCAGGCAGCTGTGCCTGTGCTGGTGCTGTGTACTATGCTGTGTAGCCTCCCACAAGCAGAATTTGTCTGTTCACTCCCTGCTCCTGCTAAAAGAGATGAAGGTGACCTGTTGAATTGTCATCTGAAGTTCTTTTAGAGCAACTTAATGGAGCAACACAGAAAAAGGAAAGGCCTTCTTTTAAGAGTAGATATTTAGCATTTAAGCAGCACTTGTCTCTGTTTTACCATAGAAAAAGTGAAGGTCTTGGTGGCCGGGTCCTGAGAAAGCTTCCTTTCCTAGCACATGCACTTTATATTCAAGTAAGTTTATTATATTCAAGCTAGTTTATTCTGTTCATTATATTTTGGGTTGAGTTCAAGACAGGCAGGAAGACATCTGAACACTGCCTGAAGCAAAAGATTGGTCCAAACCTCCCTTTTAATCTAAATTGCACTTGTTTCTGCAGCTTTGTAGACTGAAACAATTATGTGCTGTCCTTAATTTAGAATGGGATTGAAGAAGACAGGTGGGATTGATCTGCCCAAGACCATTCTACTTTTAATTAAATAAATGAACATTAATATTGGTGCTCTTATAATTTCTTGCTGAAAAAAAACCCAAACCTTTACCACTTTATAAATAATATATTGTTAAAAACCTTTTTCCAAGCAAATATAGAGTATTGCGACTGAAGATTTCATGCTGGTTGACTTTGACTTTGCTGTACTAGCTGATTTTAAATAAACTTGCAGTTTGGTTTATAGCATTTTGCAATTTTTGTAACATAAATATAAAATATTTCTCTTTTAAATACTGTGATTTTTATGTAAAATACTATGTCTGCCTCTTGCTGTGGTGTGTCTAACAAAATGTTCTCTTATTTTCAGTCCCCCAGTGTCACAATGACAACTTTTCTTCAGGCCCTTTCACTTGCAGTAGACAAACAATTTGAAGAAAAAAAGAATCTTGCAGACTGTGTGTGATACTCTATTGTTTTGTAGTTGACTGTATTCTTATATTTTTCATACAAGTTGTGCTACTTTTATGCATTTGTAAAATAAATGCATTTGTAAAATGAAAGGCACTTTAAAAAACCTGGAATGCCTCATCTGGTTTTTCAAAATGTTCATTAATAAACAACTAAGGAAGTTCACAGCATATTTTTGAAACTTTTATTGCAAATGTCAATAAAAGGATTGTAAAAGGTTCTGGTTTTAAGTCAGTTTCCATCTTTTGCCATTACTACAAGTGGGCAGGCTTCTGTTCCCTGTTTTTAATCATTAATTTTCTATCCATGCATCTGAAATAACAGGCATGAAACTGGGAAGATTTCAAAGTGCTCAGTGACACACCAGATCTTTCATAGTGACATCTCTTTTTCTTGAAATGTAAAATAAATTATTATGGAATTTAATTACATCAGATTCAAAAATTTAAAATCAGGAGATCACATATACATTTACACATAAATGTAAATTATGTGATCTCCTCAGTTTGTTAAATTTTATAAAATTTCGTAAAAAATTGGGGGTTTTTTATGTTTTTGAAAGGATGTGAACCAGATTGGACCATGTTTTCTCCATGAAGTATAACTACAATATTTTATCTTTAAATGCAGATATATTTTGGTTTTGTTTTATAAAAAAGAGAGGCAGGGACTTTTTTACAGGAGTGTGTAGTGATAGGACAAGGGGGAGCAATTTTAAACTGAAAGAGGGTTGGTTTAGATTAGATATTTGAAAGGAATTTTTTGCTGTGGGGGTGTTCAGGCACTGGCACTGTTTCCCAGAGAAGCTGTGGATGCTTGATTCCCTGCAAGTGTTTAAGGCCAGGGTGGATGGGGCTCTAAAGAAGCTGTACTAATGGGAAGGGCCCTGCCCAAGGGAGTGGTGAGAGTTGGAACTAGATGAACTTTGAGGTCCCAACCCAAACCATTCTATATTTCTAAATGTTAAGGGGGTTTCCAGAATAGTTTTTTAAAGAGAAAATGGAGATATTCAAGTTGGTGGTATCCAGTTCACAGATGCCTCCTAGCTGTTGGTGTTGAAATACTTTAGTATTTTATTGCTTCTTTATTTGTATCTTTTAAATCAATATTGTATTATACATTCAAAAAATGAAATATTTTTATCCTGAGTTACAGTTATTAATGAACACTATACACTGTGGGTTAAAAAATTGAATGGAACTTGTGAAGTTCTGTTAATTTTTTATTATGGCATCTATTTGTATGTAAAAAGAACCTCTCTATTAAGCCTAAGTTTGATCATTATACTACTTTTGGAAATAACTTGTTAAATATTATTTGTATCCACCCCCTAAAAATAGAAGGGAGGTGGGCAGCAGAAGAGGTCTGCTTGGATTGTCTTACAAATTTCCAGGACTGCCATAAGAAAAGACACATTGGATATGAGGAGTCCTCTGAGTAACCTCCTCCCCTCAGTCAGTGCAACTGAATCCCACACTCCAATGCAGTAACCTCAGCTGTTCTTTTCACAGTCTCAGTGGCCACACCTTAATCCTGTTTTCTTTCAGTGTTCATTTAGCTTATGTGGAGGGAACAGTCCTCTTTTCCAGGTATAAATATATTTTCAAATATAACTGTAAATTGAAACTGCCATCTTTTACCACAAACAATAATTTTCAACTTTGTCATTAGCAAATTTCTTTTAATTCTGTTCAAAGCCACTAGATGGCAAAAAAGAATCCTTGAGATTTAGCAAGTCATGAGAATGGGAATGGCTGACTGAAAGTTTCAAAACCCCTAATGAGCAAGACTTTGCTGCAGTGAAAATCCCTCTTCAAGAGGTAATGTCAGCTATAATGTAATGTAACAACATAGAATTTCTCTGCTTGGCCTTACAGAAAAATTCTGGAATTTAAAATGTGTTGCCTAATAAAAGGAAACTTTTAGAATTTTTATCCAAAGATGAAAAGCAGTGAGTTCTCTGTGCTGCAGCAGAACTTATTTTGTAGTGTACTTTTACCATCTCATCCACTGGCTGGTGGGTTTAGAAAAATGTCTGGGATCTAGATCACTATAAGCATAGATGATGAAATATTGAGCCTGTTGAATGCAAAGACTTTCAGCATAAGCACATTAAAGTGTGGGATTTTAGAAGAATTAAGTAATCCTGAAATAGAAATGTAAAATCTTTTTTCTTTTTCTTGGAAAAAGCAAATATAAACTAAGCAAATAATCTGAGCAAAGCTTATTTTTATGAGCTGTTTCCATGACTAATGTTTTTCCAAGCAGCAAAAATTGTTCATTTCTGATCCAGATCCTATGGCATGATTTTAAAAATTGGGGTAGAGGAGTTGAAGACAGAAGGATTTTATTACCCAATTTATTCTCTGGAAATGATGCAAAGACTGCTTTTTCTACAATTTATTTTAAAGGTTGAATAACTCTCTGAAACTTCGAACCTGCAGAAATACTCATTTCCAATGATCCTACTTTCACGGGTCTCTATTGGTGCAGCATTGCACCTTTTAATGAGAGCCCAGGGTAGGAGAGGCAAGGCCTCCCTGAGGCCACTGAGAACAATAGGATGATTTTAAAGCAAACATTTGGAAATCAACAGAGGCTTGATATTGCATTCAGCAATATGCAGCAAGCTAGACTGGGGAGATGCTCTTTTCCAAGAAAATTTTCTTTCTCTCAGATTTCTTTTGTTATGGCACAGAAATAAGTTGTAATCTTTAGAACTGTAGAAATACTTGTACAGTAGTTTGCTCTGGAGTTCCAGCCCTGGGGAAGAAGTGAAGAGCTGTCATGGAAATATATTGAAGGATTTTTGCTGCTAGAGAGAATGATCATCAAATTAATCCATCTGTGGTAATCATTGATCATTAAATAGGGCATTTGCCTCATTTGCCTTGTTCCAATTGCTAATCTTTAAGGAATAACGCTAGGCTGGTGCTCAGCCTCCTAATCGATCCAGATATGAAGCAAAAATCACTCTGGTCCCAGGGAAGGCCCTCATCCTTAAACTACACAGCTGTGCTTCCATTCAAAATGGGCTGGAGAATGATGCTTCTGGATGTCACCCTGGCTTAAGATCATCACAGCAAATGCTGCTTGAGGGACTGTGGGCTGGCACTTTCTCATTCTAACAGAGCTCAACATCATCTTAAATATGGAAATTATTGGCCTCTTGCAAATATGTGGTCCTGGTGTCAAACCAGGATTTGGGCTTCACAGCCTGGGGAGGACCAAGACCAATGCAAAGCAAACCACCAGTCAAGGACACTCTGTTACAAGGACTGTCTGGTTTTGACCATCTGCTTCCAACAAAACTGCAGAAGCCTATTTTTTCAAACATCTTGCCAGCACATAGAGACAGGAGTTTGCTATATTTACATGTAAAATTGAGCTTATAATTACAGATAGATGCAATCAAACTAACTACAGTACCTCTGACCTTTATGAGTCTTTCAGACTATTAAGGGCTAGATTACTGACTCCAATAACTATTAATCAATTTCCCTGCATACTTCAAAGATTAGGATATTCTTATAAAATAGGGCATTGGTGGTGAGAAGTATCAATCAATGTTGTCACTGCTCATGCTGGGGGAGTTGGACTGGATGACCTTTGCAGGCCCCTTCCAACCCAAACTGTTCTGTGATTCTCCAGTCTGATTGAAAGACTCTGAATATCACTGTGAGGCTTAGGTCCTTCTTTTGATTTCATAGAGCTCTGTGGTAGGGCTTGGTCCAGGGAAAGGATTTTTGAGCCAGAGGTTTTTTGAAGCTTCCCAGCACTTGTCCACTGCAGCTCCTCAATCACAGTAACTAGGAAAGGAGAATCCCAGGAAGGAAAGAATATCCATTCAGAGCTCACTTACGCTTCACAGCACTTGGCCTCTCAGCAGGGCTTCCAAATGTGGAGGCCTCTTGAAAGTGCTTAGGCATCACTCAGTTTTTCTGGAAGAGCACCTGAATAGGTTTTTAATTGCAGCCTCTTGTGCTGGCAGTTTCTAGAGCTGTCCAGTAAGAGATTTTGCTTCAAAAATATTTGAGTTTTTTGCTGGTTTTTGTTTTGTTATTTGCTTGTTTGTTGTTGCTGTTGTTTTTCTTTCCAGAGTAAAGACTAACCCTGGAAGAACAGCCTTTCTTTAGAGGACTGGGAAGTCATCAAATTACTTTGTTAAACATTTTGATTAGACTCATTCTAAGACAGACTTACTGCACAAACACAATTTCTGGGACCTGTCATAAATAGAAGTGCACCCAAAAGGGAACAATTCCCAGCTGATATTTCCCACTAGAAAAAAAAAAAAGTGTCTAGGGGACCAAGTTTGTCTAAGAAAGTAGGCCCCAGCTTTCATGGCCGTAAGATTGTCCTGACAGCTCTTCTAGCTGAGTGAAATGTAGAACAGACTTTGAAACTAACTCAAATATTTAGCTGTTTAGTAAGATGTGTTATTGTTTAACTTTTTTGCAACTGTTTCCAGTTCTAGCAACTATTTTCATAAATATATTTTATTGGTATAAATCTGGGGGGGTGGTTGGGTTTGTGGAGGGTAGTTTAAATAATCTTGCCTTTAAACTCTGTCTAGTCTGTAACTAACCTGCATTAGTAAAGATACTAGTGTGTACTGGTTTATCCTTCAGCTGAAGGATTCAGATAGAATGCGAATTCTATTCAGATAGAGCCTGTGTACTCATCTTCCTCAGATTGCAAAGAGCTGTTTATGGGGTGCTGTTAGAGGCAACCAAATCTGGTGACATATTATCTATGAGTTAGAGACTTCTGGCAAATAGTTTTAATGTAATAAAGGTTGGTGACAGGAACACCCCAAAACCCTTGACAGGTTCTAGTCCTAAAATGCACCTGTTTGGGGTACTTCAGTACTTTGCCTAAGTCCCTCAGGTATGCAGGAGACTATTCCTCTGCTTAACATTTGGTGCCAAAGGTAGGGTTTTTAAAGGACATTGGTCCAAAGACTGTGACTGTCTGAAAGAGTTTTCTTGCAGCAAATTTTCTTTAAGCAGCTGTTTCATCTACTTAACACATCCTCTGTAAAGCATCTCATCTGAGTGCTCTGCATGTTTCTCTTGCACTTCGTACAGGCAGGACTTGAGTTTCTAATGGAATCTAACTAAATGACAACAGAAGAATTGTCACGCATGCAAAGAGAAGCTATTTGTGTCTTTCCAGCTAGTAACCTACTTGTGTTGCTTTCGTTGCTTTCGTTGCTTTCTGTTTCTTCAATCATTCGGTGTATCTCCTGACAATGCCATACAACAGATAAGTTGTATGGTCTTATTTCAGTGTTTAAAGATCTGTGGCACCACTTGGGTGCCAAATTAAAAATTTATTTCTGTGAATACCAAGGACTGCAGTATTGTAAATGTATTTACAAATAAAATATGATAAAGTGAATTTTGATAACATTTCCTCTCCCTAAAGGCATAAACGTGGCTGAACAGAAATCTAAAAAAAAATAAAAGTTCTTGAGCATTCTAGGAAGGTTCTTGTTGAGCCCAAGGAATTATGGAAAGCACGATCAGCTAAATGGATAAGAAAATGGTATGGCAGTACATCAGGAGCTGTACAACATCATTGGAAAGTGCAGAAGAGAATATCAGCACAAGTGAATAATTCTTTGAAACAATAAATGCTGCAATAATTTTTATGAATAATTACTGCAATTGCTGATATAAACCAGTAATTTTCCCATGAAGATAATAATTAGGCAAAAAATGCATTTACTCAGACCTACATTATATATATGCATTTACTCAAGCATATATGCATATATATATATATATATATATACATATATGAGACTTTCTCATTGTGGTAATCATACCATGCAAATTAAATAAATGACTCTACATGACTCCACAAGGTTTTTCAATGAGAATTTGCAGCTTAACTATTTTAGTAAAAACTCACCAACTTAAACTTCGGATAATTATTATCCTTTCTCAAAAAAAGAATTTGGAAACTTGACAGAAAAAGCAATTTGATAGCAAGGCTGGAACCTTAGGGGGTATTATAATATCACTTCGATAATTTTGTGTGGGAGGTTTAACATTTCTTCCGCTTTCGTTTTTTCTCTCCAGAGTATAAAACAAATATTGGGAGGTGCCATGGGAACTAGAACAGCATTTGCTTTTCTGAAAGCCCTCTTTTTTGCATTAACCTGCTGCCAATTATTACTCTAATTTTCTATTATTTGTAGATTGAATATTAAATACAATGCAGACCAACACTTCTAAAATGTAACAGTAAGTTATGTCAAGTTATAGCTAAATCACTGAACCTTTGAGGAGTATAATCTAGCTCTCAATGGAACAGAAGATTCATGTTGACTAATGGCTCCTTTACAAGGAAACAATGAGTCAGATGCAGTTATTCTAAAGTTTTTATACACCAAATCAGAATTTCATTATCCACATCAGCACTTAGTCTTTTCTTAAGACACTAACTATGAACAGGTTTCTCATTAAAAAAAAAAAAAAAAAAAAAGAGAAAAAGTTAATAATTAGAAACAGAATTGGTGAATTTTTCTTGAACCATTAACTTTTTGGTAAGGCTTTGATCAAAGAAATGAGAAAACAAGAGCAACAATCTTTAGCTTGGGAGAAAAAAAAACCCAACACATAGAAAACAAAACAAAACAAAACCAGAAAAAAACCACAACCAAACAGAAAACTACCACACACACAGACACCAATTTTCCCTTTTTCTTTTTCTTTTTTTTTTTTTTTCCTGGGGAGTATGCTAGAAGGTAGACAACTTTTCACTCTCCTTTTGGGGGAACTCCTACTGTCCCAAGCTACCAGACGTAAACCTCCTGCAGCTGCATGTCTGCACATCCAGCCAGTAGCAAGATTGAACCCCCATCCTGGACTGTGGGTGAGGCCCCACATCTGGGGACTGTGCCATTAAGGTGACTCTAGAGCACTCAAAGCCCTGACTCCTGCCTAGTGGCATCGGCCCCTTACAACTAAATGGAGTAATGCCACCTCAGATGTCCTTCATAGTGTGGTGTCTGCATTTTGAAAAACTTAGATCTCCAATGGACATAGGTTTGCCTGCAAACCTGCTCTACAACTGTTGCAATAGTTTAAATACTTGGACCCTTGTCTATTGTAGAATCTTCTCCACATCCTTGGCTAGATCTGGAACCTTCTGAAGGCAATTAGTCAGATATATAAATGGGAAGTGATCCAGGTTTCATCTCTGAAGGTTCATCCTGTCAAATAAATACAACATTTTTTTCTTCCCTTTGTTGGCTTATTCTTCTTCTGCCACTTCAGTCGCTGTTCTTTAGTTTGCATTCAATACTTGTAACAGCATAATGTGTATAGACTCTCTGTTACTGCTCCCCTTTTTAATCATCCACATCTGCTATCTGGGAAGCTGGAGTGCTCAGCAAGCATTTACTGAAGTGATTAACTAAGTTGCATTTTAAAGTATTTGAAATACTTTTTATTGACTTACTGAAATAAAACTGTATGTTTACTGTGAATATTTGCACATGGCTTGTTACTTTATTGTTTTTCAAGTTTTATTCAACAGAATACTAAGTATTTTTATAAAAAGAAAATCAGATAATGTGATTGATATGTTTGAGCTGGATCATTCCTAGTTTTGTAATTGCCTAAGCCTGGCCTTGCTACTGACAAATAGTTTTGAACAATTTATTTAATCTTTATCTAAAGAGTACTGCAGCAGTATTCATGAGAGTACTCCTTCTCACATCTGCTGATGCCTGTTACAGTCCTGTTGCAATCCAATCTATCACAATCCCAGCCTGGTTTCTGTGTTTATGTCATTCCAAACATGCAATGTACACTTCCCAGAAAGGATCGGTTTCTTTATGGTAGTGGATGGGCTTTATAAGGACAGTTTCTTGATACAAATGTCATCTTCTGAAGGACATGTAAAAGGCAGACTTGGTATTGGTCTCCTGCTGTGAGGTTCTCTCTGCTCATGGACCTCAGGACTGCATGTTGGCAGTGTGGGCCCTTACATTCTGCCCCTCCAAAAGCCCCTGTGGAATCACAGACCCTTCCAAGAATTCATACTGTAAAAGACTTCTGGATATCAACTGGACCAATCCCTTTCACAAGGTAGGACCAATTTAGGTCATATTGCTTATGGAGTATCTCCAAAAAGAGAAGTTTTGAAGCAATTAGCCCCACTTCCTACTGCATTTGCTCACTCCCACACCAACGGAAGAGCAATCCTGGACATGGTTCTTGCAATTAGTTCTGAAATACACAGGTCCTTACAAAGCTGAGACTGCTGAGATTTCACACAGTGGACACACAGGAATGGGATTTGAGGCCTCACCTGCAGATTTTCTGCCCATGAAGGAGACAAGGAGATGTATTCTGTACTCACCTCCCTGAAGGAAAAACAGGGAGCTTTATTTCATTCTTCCTTACCATGTTGTGCCTGTACTACCTGAGCTGCAAACTGCTAGGCACACTCTGACTTCTGTGTCATTTTCTGACTGCATTTCTTCATGAGAAGCCCTTGTCTCAAAGCAATCATATATATTTGAATTTTTTATATATTTTCAAATTTTAACATTTTGAATGGGCACTCTTGTGCTTTTATAGAACTTCTTTTTCTTAGTCAAGGAAAGAGAACAGTTTTTCTCCAGGGTAAGCCCAGACAGAAGAAGAAGGAAGATATAATGTCTTCAAATGCTCTTTAAAATGCCCTCTCTGTCCCTATGCAAAGAAAACACTTAGTTGACCACTACTTATTTCAAGATGAAATACACCTCATAGAATTTAGTTTGGTTTTTGTTCTTTTCTTGTGTTAAATCTTTGTTTGACTGGAGTATGACAGCAGAAAGGTACAGGGATATTGTTAACAATTTAATTAACATATTTATTCATAATTATCAGTTTATTCAACAACAGCAATCTCTTTGAAAGGATTTTTTCAATTCTTACAAAAATTGCAAGATTTGTGTTAATATATAAATAATACAAAGATTGCTACTAAATTAAGAAACAATTTTTGTTTTTTCCTATTGAGGTTTGCTCTGGAAATTCAGAAAATCTAGATCCTGGAAGTATATCAAGCCACTGTGAAGTGACAGAATAAATGGATGTTATAATAACTACAGCTATAGGATATTGCTTCTGTAGATCCCCAGGAAAAGCTAGTCTATAAGAATCACCTTTGTTTTATGTCAAGCATCAGTGATATTACCACTGTATTTCTTGAATAAATGATTCTGACTCATGGATTTTTCTGATCACAAACACCTGTAAAACATATAACTAATACACAGTATACATGGGGGTGAAAGCCTATTTATGATTTTTAAATGTGATCAACCTTTTTTAATTCTTAGTTACAGAATAGAATACATTACTATTGTAATAAATAATGCATTGAGTTATACATAGGTATAGTGACTGCATGTATTTTATACATGGCTAACACATTGTATTGAGCAAACAAAACTGCTCTACTCTGTGCACTGCTGACATATTTAGTACAGCTGCATATGTGGTGTTTATTCAGACAAGCCAGTAAATTCCTGCATTCTTTATATTCATATCAAGAAAATGGGAGTCATTAGCTGTAGTGAAAGAAACCTTCTGTTTATTTGCAGGCAAGCAACTCTCGCGCACTGCTTTGCTCCTGTGCCTCACAGTGATCTTGGAGAGAACAGATTGTTAATAGGAGTGTGTCCATCTGCTGTAACCCGTTTAGAGATCTTACCTTTTTCTGTCATAGACTGCACACTGCCACAGAGACCTGGAAAGGTGGGACCAGTCACACTTTTCAAAAATATTTTTTCTATTTACAGATTTACCAGACATGAAGAAATGATCCATAGTTCTTTACTCATTTTACTACGCTTTTTCAATTTGTAAATAGGCAGTGCAAGATGAAGTACTAGCTTGGAAAAATCTGCTTAAATTGGAATAAGTTTTGTGTTGTTTTCTTCATTTAGTCTCATATTTGGACAGAGTTTTGGGTGTGATGGGCTTCTTGTGGTGTTCAAAACTGGTCAAAATAAAGAAAGCAAATGGTCTTTCCATCCTTTTCCTGGTGCCCCTGGCTGTACATCCATGCAAATTCTTCCTGACCCCATTTCTCAGCTTTCATGCTGTAAGCCAAATGTTCTTACTTGCACAGCAGAAATGAACAGAATAACTCTTTGCCAGTTTAGTAAGCTCACAGAATAATCATGTGCATGAGAATTGATGAAAGACCGTGGACAGATTTGTACTAATGGAAACTTCATTTCTAGGCTTTGGCTTTCACCTAGATTTTGCTTCAGAGCAATTGAAACCCAACTTAGTGCTGACTGTCATGGTCTTGTCTATATGCTGCCTCTGGCTGTGAATTACTGTCCTTACCTTCCACCTGACTCCAGTCTTGCTCTTAGTCTTCAGTTGCTTAAGTCTTTGAGAAACTACACACGTTGAAATTTTCCCGCTGGCCTATTCCTAAATCTCAGTGAGGCAACTAATATATGTAGTGGTAGTGGACAGAAATTTTGGGAGGCAACAGGCAGAAACTGTGTGCCAGCTTGGTTTTTCCCAGGACATGGCCCTGTACATGCTCATTAAACTCTATGAAATTTTTTGCTATTACTTTCCTTAATCAAAAATAAAAGGTTTACTAAAAGCACACAACCACTTTTTTTTTTTCAGTGGAAAGCAAATGAATTCCCTGAAAGTGATTCCTCTGCCAGCTCAGAATTTATTTAGAAGGCTTTGCAAAGTTAATTTATCTTCTCTTATTTTAATGAAATAAGAAGGTTCTGAATACCTCCTTCTGAGTCATGAACCAGACGTTTCTTACATGTCTGTGTACTATTTCTGTGTAACAGACGAAAAAATGGGGTGTCACTGGAGCCATGGTATCTCCCACAGCCGCCCTGTGCACAGGAGAGAAGTCACTAGGGCTACACGTACATCTCACTGATGAGAGTCAGCAGTGGCCCTAGTCCTGACCCTAGTATTATCCTTTTGCTTCACAGTGCTCTCACACTGAGAGATCATCTTTGACATTGCCCAGTGAAATAACAAGGCAACTGTATGTGAAGATCTTACTTTATCTAGAAAATTTTTGCTCACTAGTTTTAGTCAATGTAAAACGGTGTTGGTTATTTGAATCAAAATTTTCAATGATGAGATGGGAGTCACAGCCAAAGGATATCAGATTGTGGAATAAGCAATACAAAGTTTATTTTTGGTACGGTTAGAACTGCCACAAAATCCTGTACTGTAAATATATTTAGGGGAATTCTCTTCCGCTGACAGGAAATTAGACTAAAGCGTACTCCTACTTTGGTTAATACTTTAGACATCAGATAAAAGTGTAAAAAAAAAAAACCAACAAAAACTGATCCCAATTTGTTACTTTGGAACTCTGCCAGATAAGAGAGAATATAGATTTTCATTCCAGCAATTAATTACTGGTACTTTTTCTGTGTTACAATTAACATGACTAATTTGTTTGCAGGTTCAGTTTTTGGAATATGCCATGGGATTTTGGGTAGAGCAGATTTTCTAAGCTTTTGTGTAACCCTTTTTCAGATCAGAAATGGTACATTTTAAAGATTAAACAAGAATGGGTTTCTAGTTGTTGCAGCACAACAGTTTCATGGGAGGTAAGTAATTGTTCAGAAATCTGAATTCTTCTTAAAAACAACAAGTACAAAACAAAACTAAAAAACAACCAACCCTGTCCCCCAAAAGAACCCAAACCAAACCAAAAACAAAAGAAAAAAACTACAAACCAACCAACCAAACCAACAAAACCACACACACAGACAAAGAAACAAACAAACAAAAAATAAAATAAAAGGAAGTACTGAAGTACTGACAGTGATTTCTGTCTTATAAAGATGTCAGGATGTCCTGTTAGCGTTGAGGGCCAAAGAATGTAGGAACATATAAATATTGGAATTACAAATGAGTCTTACTCTAGACAAGCATTCTCATTAGTTCCACACAAGAAGTTTGTTTTGTAAAATTGTAAAATTGTTTTTCCTAAAATGCTAAACATCTTTATGTAGGCACTCCTAGACATGTTTAAATCTGGTTTATATTCAACAGTGTAATGAACGTGCAACTGAGACAGCTGCAACCACACTTTTAAAATATTTAGTTTGAGTGACTGCAGATGCTGCTTATGCTACATTCTAACTATGTATCAGTGCAGGAATCCTGGAGCAGACATTGTCTACAAAGGAAGCTGCATTTCTGGCACAGCCATGTAATGCCACCACCAGCCTCCATCTCATACTTTTTGCCTTTGACTCCTGTCAACCATTCCTTATGAAATGTGCTTTAAGCTGGAGTGGAGGACGTCACTGCCCAACAGCTGTGTGGGACTAATTATTGGGACTAATTATTGATAAAGGGAAGAACTAAAGGTGGAGGTAGGTGGAGCAATCACAACGGTTTGGGGAGGAACAGTCATGGGAAAATAGCTGGATAAGGCAGAAAAAAGGGACTGGTCATGTGTAAATAGATGTCTGGTCTGTCTGTTTTCCTGGCCATGCCCTTCTCCTGGTTAGTGGAGTCAATTTGTGTGGATGAGAGTGTCTGGAGGTTGAGGTGGCAGGAAATGGACTGCAGACTGTTAAGTCTGAGCTGGGTGCTGGAGAGACCAGAGGGTGTGTGAGCTGGCTCCTGGAGTGAGCAGAAGGTGGGGCTGGGGATTGGTTGTTGGCAGGGCCACAGAACTGGACCAGCTGTCGGAGAGAATTGTTTGTATGTGTACGTCCCTATGTGAGAGGCAGCTGAAAGACCAGAGGATGAAGGGGACAGCAGCTGGACAGGCTGCATGTTAGGGTGGGCTTCCATCCTAATCAGTCTCTGGAAGGAACAGGATGGTGCTCTTTGGGAGTGCTTTGTGTTCTGTCTGTGTTAGTTTGTGTGGCCGGCCAGGTGTACTCCAATATCGTGTATGTTTGTGTGTTCTGGGGAATACTTGCCACAGGCAGGACCTAGGGAAATGGCTCTTCTGCCTCTCCTAGGCTTGATTTGGCAACCCCTGGCAGACATTCACTATATTAAACCCCCAGAATGGTCATACTGTGATTTTTTTCTCATTCACTTTTAAAGGAGGAGATAGAAGATAGGAGTGTGGGATTCAGGACTCCAGCTAGTATTTTCAAGAAAAAAAAATGTAATATAAAGATTGCTTAATATAAAATGTTTTCCTTTTAGAGTTTCATAAAACCAGGGCTTGATTAAACTATTTTTAGCATAAGGAAGAATTAGTGATTCCTAACTGTGTTTTTCTCCAACTGAATTTCCCCAAAATATCCTAACATATACATTTTTAAAATTCTTTGACACATTTTCAGCTAGTTCCAATGGACATAGAATTATGATAACATAGCACAGGTTTTTTGGAGTCAAGGTAGTAACAGGGATAGGAGCACAAATAACTACATCTGCAACACAGCCCAGAGATTGGAACACCCCGATCTCTGAGAGAGCTCCTGGTACAGTGAGAGGGAAGGTCCCTAATGAGGCTCTTAGAACAATTAATACCTATTGGTTCACTCAAAGCTTTGACCATCTGTAATATTTTTGCATCAAAGTTAAGGGAAAGTTTTCAACTAAAAGAACAACTTGAATGCTAAAGAACATGGCAGTACTGCCTTCTCCTCCACACTCATATTATCAGAAGCTGCATACTCATGTTGTGAATAAAAATCATTTATCTTAAAAACTAATGCTCTAGACTATTGAAAAAATTCTGAGAAAGCACATTTATATATGTTTGTTACTAAGTGTAAACCTTGTCTATGTCACTTGGTTTATTTCTACTGCTTCATCTCTCTAATTTTCTTATGTAATTATTTGGTTTATTTTGACTTAATAAATGACTCATTACCACTATCATCTCCACTATCAGAAATGATAAAACAAAATCAGAGGTCATTGTACTCAGTACTTAAATCACTTAAATATTGCATTTACTTTTACATAAAGTTACTATTTTCTTGTAGTACTTTCATATGTTTAGCTTGATTTGTCACCATTTTGGGTGTTCACTGTCACATGAAAGGAATGAGCAATTTAAGGGCAGACTAACAAAGGGACAATAAATCCCTGAGAAAATGTTACTGAGGAGAGGAAGCTCATCTAACACAGTTGCCAAGAATGAGGTAAATGAACATCTGCATTGGATTATACTTTTTCAGGAAAGCTAAAATGAGTCTGTGCTAAAAGAACCCTCTGTTAATCTTACTTGTTTTTTCCATTTCTCCTTTGTTTATGCTTTCTTGTAGCCAGGGAAACACAAGTTTCTTCATCAGTGAAAAAAAGTGCTTGTAAAATCCTTTTTTAATATATGGTAACATCATGGCTGGTTACAAAAATGAAACAATGCAAAACTTCAGGTGTTTTTTGACAAGTCACCTCTGTAAACACAAACTTTGCTTGAAAGATCCCTGTGCTCTGCAGCTGCAACTGCCCTAGCCAGGAATCAACTTACTCAGTACCCTCTCTCCTGCTGTTTGTAGCACTTCTGAAGGAAAGAAAGAAAATTCCTCAGCAACACAGCAGAAGCTCTGTGACCAAAACAAAGCCTTGATCAGTGTAAGGACTTCTTAAACCTGCATAGACTCTCTATCACTTTCATATTAGTCGCACCTTACTAAATGCACTCAGTTTTAAATTAAAAATTTAGCTTTTCCTACTATTTGCATGTTCACCTGTGTACCAAAAATCCAACTAAGATTTTTTCATTACTGGTTTATTACTAGCTATCAAAATTGTTTCAAAGTAAATTCTTAACTACTCCTGTAAGTTCCCACTTCTAGTCTGGGCATTTCCCACACTGCTATCATTGCCTTTGCAGGTGTAGCTGGTTGATTCATACTGGTCCATTTTTTTGGGCAATACTCAAGATAACAGAGAAGCTCAGCATGGAGGACAGAAATATTAAAGTCTGAAAAACTAGCAGTTTGCGGTTGTTAAGTAAGTCTTCTGCTTTTGTTGTTTGTCTTGTTTTTTCTCTTCCAAGAAGCAGAATTATAAATAACTGCCATGCTTCATTTTTGGAAAATCCAAAATCTAAGAGCCGCTTCTCCCTGCTTCTCTTACAACTATTATTCAGAAAATTATCTTCAGCTCTTTTTTATTTTTAATATATCTTCCTTGTTTTGTTTGATTGATTGTTAAATATATCACTTTAAACTGCTGTTTATTTTTAGAAAGGCTAAGATTACGTTCAGTCTTGGAAGAAAAAAATATCTCTTCTCTCTTTCTCTATTGCTGCACAGTGAAGCATCTCATGCATGATATTGACTGTAAAAAGATATTTTTCCCTCTTTGACTTCCTCTTTGCAAAGTATACAATCAGAAGGATTTTCCTTTCCTTTTGTTGGTGTTTTTGGGTAACCAGCACACCAAAGAAGTGGGTTTTACATAGTCATTGAGGAAGATTGGGGTTATGCTATGTGTGTGCTGTGGAGAAGTGCACGTTGGTGCACTCATCATTCAGAGTACTGGCATGTCCTTAATTTGTATTTGTTCAGCTTTGTTTAATTAACTACTACTATTTCCTACCCAGATTGTCCTCCCTAGGTTCTGTTATACAGAAAACTAAAATAATTCTACAAGGTCTGATTAAAAAAGTCGTTGAAAGGAATGAAGTGGGATAGAAACTGGGCTTACAGCTTATGAGAACATGGGGAGACAGGCAGGGACTAGGACCTGAAAGAAAAATATGCTTATAATTAGGTGTTACAGTGATGGATTAGGAAAGGCAGGTGAGACTCAAGGCTGTGGGAAATTAATACATTCTTGTCTTCACTGCTCAGCTGGTTTCTGAAGCAACGAGGTGGGAACACAGGGGATTCAGAATAAAGTTACTGTTCACATAATTGGTGTTCAGGTATTACAAGACTCTCTGTTAGCTAGGGGTAAAATACAAGGTGAGTTAGCATATCCTAATTTGTGTGTTAAGCAAGAAAGAAAATAGGGATAAAGAATTTTGTAGATAAAAGCCATCATAAGTAGAACCAAAAAGCCAAAGAATACTGGCACAGAATTAAATAATTTAGTATTGCCAAGCAAATTTTTAGAGTTTATTATTTAGGAAGCAAACAATGCATCTGGCAAAAAGAATTTGTATCATCAAAATGCAAACTAAGCTTTTTCAGTTGTTTGTTTTTAACCCATGAACAAAGTGAAGTTGTCTGCATCTCAGCAGTAAAGGGAGAAAAATGAAAATGAACTTCTAAGCTGATTCACTTACAACAATCACAATATTGCACAGTAGTTCTGCAATTAGCAGGAGTCTTGATGCACAGGCAAAACAATTTAGATCTCCTTGGCTAACGTCAGCCAAAATTAATAGAGCTGTTAAAGATAGACATTTCCTATACCCATAGCTGTTCTCATGGCTTTTGTGGGAATGAGAATCTCCATCCCACTAGGCTAGTGCTCCTACTCTTATGAATGCAGCAGAACTGCACTGAGTGTCTCTTCTCAACAAAGGTAGGCCCATCAGGGCCTACTTCTAAGAGAGCTGCTGCAGCACAGCAGACCAGGCAGAATCTGTGCTGGGAAGCAGCATGTGCGGGATGTGAGTTGATCAGTTAGAGGATATATGATGCAAATCTCCAGGAAATCAGGAAACATGCTCTGCATCTCTCTGAAGACAGTAAGGTAAATAGATGAATTCTTATTTATCTGAATGTGTATTAGGGACTACATCATTTACCTAGCTAAAGCACGGAACTGCTTTGTCACTGGTAATTTCTTCTTAATCTGTGATTAAACCTTTGGACAATGAAATTTCATTTTAAGATGTAGTAGGTGAAAAGAACCTTTTAATTTTAAGTTTGGTGGTGTTAGCTTAGAGTCTGTTTTGACAAAGACCCTTAGGAGTGATGAACACATCATTATATGAAGTACTGCACATTGATACAGCCAGGCTTCTCTGCTCCCTAGTCTCTTTCTGCTACCCTTGTCAACCCTGTTGTTATCAGTGTATTGCTGTTAGTTCTTTAATAAGGACTACCTCTAATCATAAACATTGTCTGTGTGAATATTTCTGGCAGTGTTGAACAATGTTTGCTACTGTGTCAGAAGTCATCTGTTTAACTTCTGGAAGAGGGTCTCTTTTTACCTTTGAGTAGTTTTGTGTAAAGCATCATTGAGTGTGCTTGTGTTATAAATGAAAAATGATCCAGCCAAATTAAAAAAATAAAATTAATTTATTTTAGCAATAGAGATCTAACTTAGCCAGCCACATGGAAAAGGACAGTGCCAAGCCCGGGACTGGCGCTGGGTGCAAGACACAGAGATCAGCCTCAGCAGAGGTTTCACTCTATGCCCCCACACCACCATCCTGGTACAAGCAATTTTTATAGGGAAAATTTTGCCTGAAGCCAGGATTTCGGCATTCAGTCCTTTGTTTCATTCAAAGTCCCATAAGTTGATGAGATTTCCTTCTCGGCGACAAGGTAGAGAAATTCAAAGTCTGGTGTCGTGGAAACTCTTGATGAAATTTACGGGAACAGAGTATTTACATGTATCTGCCGGGGGGGATGTTCCTGATGGTGATCAGTGCCTGGGTGTCTCCATATCGCCTCAGATAAGGCCCATCTCCTGGCGAACCACATCCCCTTGCTTGTAAATCAGGTTTCAACACACACTCAGTTTTGCCTGAGAAGGGGGGGCTTCTAATGCCAATGGGTACATCCTAACAATTATTTAATATTATATATATATCATGCAAAAAAAAGGCGCGAATTATACCTGTTACATATAACACTTGTTTGCCAAACACCTCTTCCTAAAACAGAAACAATGAAAAAAAAGTCAGACTTACAACATTATGTGACTCATGTTGTTGCTCAAAACTTATTTTGCCCACATGATATTTTTTAAGATCTAGAAATAACTGTATTTTAAATTTTGGTTAAAGAGTCAAGTACATGTGTGGGTAATGTGTTTATTTCTGCCTCAAAAGTGTGGGTGGTAGCTATCCTGTAACAGTTGGTACACGGCATAAACATACTATCAGTCCCGCTGGCATTGTGTGTTTCCTTTTTGTGGTACTTAAATGCCCAGCTTTTCTCTCCCCTGTTCCCTTAATGAGCAATCTCACTACCTGTGGGCAAATTTCAGTTTTAACTTCTACTGCCTTCTCTTGAACAGGCATTCCAGAGGTCTCACACATAAAGTGATCAGGAGAAAAAAAATATTGATTGGTAATTGCGGCATTTCTGCTCGTTATGACCTCAAGCAGCTATAGCGCCTGCTAGCACTTCTTTGTGAGGTCGTAGCCACTACGTTTACAGGCACTCCAGGGTCGCGGAGTATACCGGCGTGGGTTAGCAGCTTTGGTGGCTCGACGTGGAGAGGAAGCAAAGGGAAGAGAGAAGGACACTTTGCCTGCAAAACTGAGAATCTTTATTCCCCCATGCGTGGTCTGAGTGAATGGCTCCCAGATCACTGTAAGGCAAAATGGCTCCAAACAATAGATTGCATCGGATTGAATAGGGGGTGGGTGGACAGGGTGGAAACCTGTCTCACCCTATGGGGTTAAACCGAGGTAGGGTTTTACAACCAATGGTGATATAACAGAGGTGGGTACAGTGTTTTGGGAAAAATAGGAATACAAAGATTGGGTGATTGACACAGAACTTTCATGAAGAAGCAGGGAGTGGTTACAAGGTTGACACCCCAACAGGGAGTGACAACCCCTGATTGACAGAACCATGTAAGGAGAAACCCTGAGAGGAGTGAGATGGTTGACAGGTGACTGTGGATCTGTGTGGAAACAACTTGGATCAAACCACTGTGAGGGAAAGATAGGGGTACAAGGAACATACCTAACTAACATTAATAAAATCCCTGACTAAACCAACCCAACCTACAACAGGTAATGACAGGATTGGCAATATAGAAGGCAAAATTTACTGTATTTTGAGAAGATAGGTGGAACAGTTCACAAAATTGCATTAAAATAATCTGCCACTTGGAATGCATTTTCCAAAAATACATGGATGAAGCAGAAACAGACATACTTGGATAAAAGAATAGATGTATCTAAAATTTGATGCCAGACTAAAGTGGTCATATACTGTCCTTAAAGTTCTTTGACAGATGAATATCTCAAATAACACTGTTCTTATAGAAAAACTGAAAGGTGAAACTTAAGAAATAAAAATTGGCATTTTTGTTTAAATTGTGCTTTGCTTTGAAGATTTTTAATGGCTCTTTAGTCTTAAGAAAGGATAGCATGGGCTTTCTAAACATTTAAAAAAATCATTTGCCAATAGAATGATATAAAGATTATTTGAAAATGTTTTGAGTATGATTAGTTCTCCTAATCCCTACAAATTTCTTCCAATTTTAAGATAGTTGGATACCTTAATTTCTCTAAGTAATGTAATGGCAGCTGAACTACTGGATAAAGGAGATTTGAAGAGGGAAGAGAAATGTCTTTCAAATATCTTTGTGACACTTCTATGCTGTCTTGGCAAATAAAGCTACCTCCCTGTAACATGGAACCTTGTCACTTTGAAAGTGAAATTTTGGATTCATCAGAAATATGTTTTCTAGATGCAAATATGAATTGATCATCCTGCCAGCAAATTTAGCCATCATATTGAGAGCACCATACACAGTGGCGTTGGCTGGCTTTTTTCCATTGACAGCTGGTGAGAACTGCGCCTGTTAAACTTCATGAGATCAGGAACTTCTATTCTGAACCTCTATTATTTGGACATTTCATCTCAATATGTGATGGGATTTTTTCTGAATAGATCTTAGTTTTAATTTATAACTTAGTTACACTTAATATCTTATTTTCATCTTTATGTCCTGGATTTTGCTTACAATTTCTAAAAAGTCCTAAATTCAAAGTGAATGTATATTAGGTTAGAGGAAGAAGCAGCAATCAGCACAAATATAGTATTCCCTCCAGTAAAGGACTCCAGATGTTGAGAACTTGCTCTAAGACCTTGTCCCCATGGCTAACACCAGAGTGAAACCACCAAGACTAGGACCTAGAGAGACAGTGAAAGGATGAGCATAACATCAGAAAAGGGTTAAAAGCTAAGAAAATTGTTTCTGTTCAATTTTTAATGGTATTGTTGAAATCACTGCATCTTTTTCTGTGTATTAGTACTCTAGCTACTTTATTTTTCATTCTGATTCTGAAATAATTATATGAAGACTAATGGTGATCCTTCAATTAGACTGTTAAAGATTCCATTATATTAACAATCCCAAAAGCACAGATGGTTGAGAGGCAAAGGGATCTGGGAAGGAATCGGTTCCTTCAGTCCCTTCACCCTCTTTGTGGCTCTTCATTAGACTTTCTCCATTATAGTCACATCACTTTTGCAGTGGGGAGGCCAGAACTGGACATGACACTCCTTGTGTGACCTCACCAGAGCTGGGCAGAGGGGAAGGACCACTTCCATCAACTTGCTGGCAGCAGGAATGGCCTGTAGGCCATCCCACAATGTCTCCATGATTGCAACAAGACTGTAGTCCTGCAGATGCACACAGACCTCTAATTCATCATGTTTATTCCCTGTGCTATGTACATGCACTTAAAAGAGCATCCTGGAACCCAGGGGCCTGGATTTTTCCAGTGATGTTGCTTTGGTTACAGGCAATATCTGTAGGTGCCTCTGTTGAAGTCCTGTTTTGTGCAACAACACCAACCCTGCCTTTTGCTAATCAGCCCTATCCACCCCACTCTCACAGGACTGCTGGTAATTGTCCCTCCATTGTCATTTCTAGTTTGAATCCTTGAGAGTGCACTCTATCCCACTGTCCATCACACTGGCCCAGATGCTGAATAGCTCCAGTCCCAGCATCAACCCCTGAGGAATGCTACTTGTCACTGGTCTCCAACTGAACACTGAACCACTGACCACATCTCTTTGAGTGTGACCATCAGCCAATTCCTCATCCACTGATCCATCAAATCCAGTTTAGAGACATGGACATCATGCATGACAGGGTCAGATGCTTTGCCCAAGTACAGGTAGATGATCAGTTGTTCTTGATTTATCCTGTCCATGTTATTGTGATGATTTGCAAAGCAGAAATTTGAGAAAATAATCTAATGTGATTAAAGATTTGACATTTGCATCACCTTGTGATTGTCTTAAAAACTAGGATTCTACTTTTCTGAAAACCCTACTTCATATAAACCAGTGGGAAAAGAGGTTTGTCCCAGTATAGAAGAGCAGGCTTTTTACAGGTTTATCTCAAGACAGTGTCAAAAGTAATCACAAAGGTCACTCAGTGGGTCAAGCTCTATAAATATTTTTACAAGGCAAATATTTGAGTCAAGTTAGCTTGCACAGAAGGGGAGAGGGATTCTGGTGAAGGTTTTGCTTTCTGCCCCCTTTGACAGGCCACGTGAGCATGTGTGTGAAGGAGAAAATGTTGCTTCAGCTCAGCTGCACATGGAGACAGACAGCAAAAGTGCTGCATATAATTCTTTCTGGGTTTATTCATATAAAAGGAATGTGTGACATTTAGCCTGAATGGAGCCTTTCAGTGTGATGCATGTACTTAATATGGTTAAGACTTATTTTTTAAAATATGCTTTAAAACTATGTACCCTTCTGCTCATGATAAATTAATTTAGTATACTAATAGGATCAGTGTTGCCATGTACAAGAGTTTAAATTACAAGCAGAACATCTATTTATGCTTGGTTTTATAGTTGTCCCACATGGTCTGTTGAATAATTTCAATTGCTTGAACAGTTTGTAAACATGACTTAGTGTCTCATGTCAATACCAGAAACTTCACCAGAAACAGTTCTGCCATTTCTGGAAATTACATTTTTTTGTGAGTCTGTCAAATAATTGGTTAATAGTTTCAATGGTTTTTCATTTTAGAACACAAACTCAAAACCAGGTAGGGGCATACTGACATTTGCAAGTGCCATCAGAAGTACTGAAATATCCTTTTTCATAGCATAAACTGCTTGAAATATTAGAGTATTGCACAAGTTATGTTTTGCCTGTAGGTTTCATGGATGCTTGCTTATAACAGAAGTATCACAGAGTTTTCCTTCTTCTTGTCATGCTGCCTGGTAAAACACTGAGTCAGAGTTTGTAGTGGAGAAATATATATGCCTAAACATTTATTTTTGGTGTATTTGTTACCTAGTGTCAGGTAACATACCAACTCTTCCCTTTCCTTCTGCTTCCTAACTGGCGTTGAGTCATCTTAGCTTTGTCCTCACCTCTCCTCAGCTTGTTATCCCAGGCTTTTCACTCAGTCTTACTCTCCTTTTTTTCTTTATTATTCATCCACTTTCTTACTCACCTGTGTGCCCAACAGACTTTGCCTCTTCCTTTTCAAAAATCATCTCCCAATGTAAGTATTGATGGGAGATTCCTTTCTTTCTGGGATTTCCATTGCAAGCTTCAGGTCCCTGATTCCTCTTTGCCTTCTTTACAAATCCGCCCCAGCTATGTGAAAGATTAAATATTTTTTTCCAATGCTTTTTATAGTACTGTGAGGGAGGGATAGAGTAGGCAGAAAATCAAATTAATTGAAATTAAGTACTAAAGAGCCAGAAAATGCCAGAATTATTTTGCTGTGTGACCTTAATTTGTACCCATCTGAAGGGTTTACTACAGGCCTGTCTTCAGGTACATAAATGTACACTCTTATTCCTTCAATAAGTATATACTAAAATATGCATTTATAGACATTTTTCCTAAAGTTCTTTGTTTAAAGGAGAAAAATGCAGAAAAACAGATACTTAATCATCTGTTATGCTTCTGAAAGTGTATTACCAAAACATTGTGAAATTACCTGTTTAGCACCTGATCATATTTAAACCCAAAATGTCATTCAGAGTTTCTGGATAAATTGATACACCCTGCAGTAATCCATCATCTAAATGAGAACTCAGAATGATTGGCTTTTCAGGAAGCCAAGGCACAAGAAATGAGTCTGTGAGTGAACAACTTGTTAAAAGAGAGGCAAAATGTCAGGAATATAGAGGCAGCACTCCTAGTAGAGATTTGTCACCACTGAAATACTCCACATATTGTATTGCCTGCCATATCATAGAACCACAGAGTGGTTTGGGTTGGAAGGGACCTTAAAGACCATCTCATTCCAAACCCTGGCCATGGACAGGGACAACTCTCAGAGCTTCATCCAACCTGGCCTTGAACACTTCCAGGGATGAGGCATCCACAGCTTCTCTGGGCAACCTGTTCCAGTGCCTCACTACCCTCACAGTGAAGACTTTCTTTCTAATATCTAAATGTACTGTTTGTCATTGTCCTGTCATTAAATGTACTTGTAGCTTCTCTCCTTCTTTTTTGTGAGATTAAGTGAGGGCAGGCCATTACATGAGTGGTGTGCAGTGAACTTTGCTGATAAGAGTTTTTTAAATAAGGATGGGACAGATTGTAAAAAATTCCAAATGAATCTTCTAAGAGGGAATAACTGTAGAATTATAGATTACATTAATTTCTACCATTTGTTATAAATTTATTCAGAGGGAGGAGAAATCCCAATTGCACATAAAAATACTTCTGATGTACAAATTATTGAGCTTATGAGAGTTCCATTAAGATGTCATCTTGGCTGCAGTCAAAAAAAGCACATCAGTTGTCTTCCTCACCAGAAAAAGGAGAGAGTACATTGCTATGTCACTCGATAAATCTTGGGGTTACCTGTATTGTGTGCAGTTATGATTCTCTTGACTCCACCAGAGATCAAAAGTTATGTCCTAGAACACAGAAACTGTGGGAAAGACTAAAAAGATAACTAGAGGTGTGGAATGGTTTCAGTACAAGAAACAACCAAGTAAGTTCATGCTTAGTACAGAAAGAAGACATGTGGAAAGGGTATATAAAAGAGGCTTCTAAGTTGCAAAGGGCATGGAGAAAAAAGAGTGGTCACTGATTTGGTGAACCCTATTCAGTACAAGAAATCAGAGACATCAAAGAACATCAGCAGGACCTAAGCTGCAAACAAAGAAGCAGAGACCTCTTCATGAAATACACATGAGCCGTGGACCTCCTTGCCAGAGGATATGGTAAATGCCAACTATTTGTACATGCTCAGAAGTCTCAGCAAAAGATAAATCTTTTATTCTTTTCTAGTGCAGTTCTTTACTCATTCAGGCATTGGTCCGGACTGCTTCTCTGACACTCACTTTGCACAAGAATATTCCTATGCATCTTATATCCTACAATTATAGAGGATAGAAATGTGCAGCTAAGAAGTTTGTTTTACAGTCAGCAGGAAAGAAAAAAAAACCCTCTGATGAGAAATATCACAACAGCCAGACAGACAAACTCGGTGAACAGCAGAATTGTGGCCTGCCATTTAGAGTCTTAAGGAGTCTAATCAGTTGATAGGGCTAGGGGAAGTAAACAAAATTTCTGCCTGGAAAATGAAGATTTTTAGCAAGAAGGAAAACACCAGTTTAGTTGAAGACAGGTGGACACAGTACTGAAGGAAAGCACAGATGTCCTAATTCAAAGGAGTCCTGCTGTGTTCGAAAAAGATGAGACAAACATCAAGGTTAAAACTGAGTGGATGTGTACAAATGTCACTGCCCTGGTGGGGAGAAAGATATATATGGGTAGATGATTATAGCAGACATAGAAAGCCTGTACTTCAGTAATTCTTGGGCCTACAAATGAGCACTAGATATGCAAGAAATCCCAGTGACCTACAGCAGTGGGGGTAATAAACTGTATTTAGGGATTCCTCCACAGCCATCCATTCAAAACTAATGGACTGCAGAGGTCAAGAACATACTCTGTCCTGTTTTTCTTTATCCAGTATTGGATAAAGATGTTGAGCATTGGCCAGATATCCATGTTAAAATGTCCAGCAGAAACTAAAGGTAGTGTCAGCAGCATTTCATGTAGATCATTTGCATTAATATAATATTACTTTCTTCATTTCTATGGGCTTTCTATAATTGGTGGAAAAATACATCCAATAATTAGGTCTTTGCTGTGTATACTGTAAAAATTCATTACAAGTTTTATAAAACTGGAGACTGCTTCTACATTTGTCTCTTAAATATGTTAGTCTACTGTAAGATACCAAGGCAGACATATGTTTTGGTCATGTATACTGGATTAAATATTCTATTGCAACAGGAAGGATTATGAAGGTAATCCACTGACATTCCTTATCAAAGGAAGGAACTGAGTTTAAAAATAGTTCAACAGGACTAACAATGGCTCATTGTAGCTATTGCCAAATATTAAACCTGAAAAAAAAAATTGAAAAAAATGGAAAAGTAAGCCAGGCTTACATACATACATACTTTACATATATAAAGTCATTTTCCATGAATGCTTAAAACCTCAGTATTTTCTCTTATGGTAACATATATACAGTGTGCAAGATAAAGGCAAAAAGTATGATTTGACCAAATGTTACAAACACTGTTTCTGTAAGCAGTGTGGCTGGTGGTAACAATGGAAAAATTTCAGGGAGATAGAAAGCAAGAAGATGACAGCCTCAAATCAAAAAGGTGAATGATTAAACATTTTTTCAGCCCTGATACAGTACTATACACCTGAAAACAGGGGGTTCTTGGTCCTCTGAAGAAGATAAAACTGTCTGTGTTTATATTAAGACACCTGATTAAAGGTAACTTGATCTCTTCATTCCCTGTCATTATGGAGAAGGTAGATAGCAAATAATACTGGTCTGCCGCTTAGTTAAAATTATACCTGGAGAGACCTGACATGTTGTGGTTTCTAACAAAAAACAGGAGCCTGGGGTAGATCAAGATTCTAGATTTTAAAGCCTGAACCTTTGTACTTCCTATTCAACAAAATGTAAATAAATAAACTGGCAGTCAAAAAACGCCAACAACAGCAATAACAAAAAGCCACTAAAATAACCCAGTAACAAACCTCCCCCAAAATAGCCAATTAAATACCACCACCCCCAAACTCAAACATTTTATTCATAGTAAAATGATTTTTTTCCTAAATTTGTTTATTGATTGGGATTGTTCTTTCATTACTGCAAAAAACTTTGCTCCTGTCTGTCTTCCACTTCCCATCCTAGGTAAATCCATTTTTAGTTTTCATCCTCCTAAGGTTATCTTCAGCATTTTTCAGCCTAAATCTACCAAAAGCCCACTAGTTGATTTCCATATGCAGAACTTTCCAAGCTCTCTCCTGCTCCAATCAAAAAGTGACAATTGCAGACTTTGTTAAACATCTGATGACTTAAAAGTTGTCTGATTAATTTCAAGCATATCCTTGCAGAATTTCTTCCTTGGGAAAGTGCTAGCTTTGAAGTACTACAAGTGGGAAAAATGCTATTCATTGAGTTAGGAGTGAAGTAACACTTTTAATGGAAACTATTAGAAATGCTCAGCTACAGGATCTCTATAGCAGATACATATATGTGTAGCTGCTGAGGTTGAGATACATTCTCAAACAACATGCAGGTTGTAAATCTCTGTAAATATGAGTATTAAACTTAGAGATATTGTCAGAGAAAAGGGTGTACTTCAAAATGTCTGAAATGTAGGTGACAAAATCTGTAAGACAGTGCAGGTGTGAATCCCAGGCATTTGTTGCCATTTAACTGCTGCTCTGTCCTGCTCATACCTTCAAATTTGCTTCTGATAAAGTTTGGCTAAAATGGCAGGGAAAATGTCCATTCCATAGATGAATTTGTATCACTGCCTGTGTCACGCTGGATGGAAGGATGGTGGAGGTCATGTTTTATTGGATAAGTGGAGGTTGTGACCAGGCAGGAGGGGAAGCTGGAGAAGCTGTGCTGCTGCCTGTCAGGGTACACAGCAGTTAAAGACAGGGCTAGATAATGACAGCGCTGGGATGGTGTACAGCAGTAAGGGGTGTCCATTCATAAATACAGTAGGAAGTTTTCTGCAGTGATTTGACAGGAAAGTCTACACAGAGTCAGATTTCAGAGCTGGAGCAGTGAATTGCAGTGAGTCACAGAGAGCCTGAGTGCTGCTTTTGTTCCACTTATGTCTGAACGTTAGAGGCGAAACAGCAGGCTTCAGTATTTATTAACTTCTTATTTTCATAAGCATAAAACTCATGTGCACTGCACTTTTTTCTCACTTAAGTTCCTTCCACTGACTTTCAGAAAATGCTCTCATGGTAAGAACTCTTGCTTCTAAATTTTACTTTTTCTTTCTTTTTCCCCATGCGTTTCTGTGTTACGCTCTTTGGTCTCATTTTTCCCTACCCCCCTTTTTTTGGCACACCTGCTCCAGGAATGCCTGGTGGACCTGGGACTTGTCGCTACTGCTCTTTGGTTTGTCAATCCATGCTGGTGCAGCAGCTCAGATCATAGAAGGTAAGGGTTCTCCAAATCATGTTTATAAATTGAGACTAAGTGTGGATTTTAAGATTTGCTTTCCAAATATGGAAAAAGACTACCATTTCAGTTCTTCATTTTCTCTGCTGCTTACTGTTCATCATTTCATACAGGAAAGCTGCTGTGAGTTAGGAGCTTAAATTCCCATTCATGCTGGATGAGGGTAAATAAATATATTGGTTCTCCAGCTCTAAGGCAGCCTATCATGACTGCTTTCTCAATATATCTTCAGAGTATAATAGTTAACAGAAAATACTTTAAAGAAATTCAGAATATTGAATCTTTTTACAATTAGGATAGATAGATGTGTCACTGTGGGCATATCAGGAATGTGCCAGGCATGATGTGATTGCAAAGACATGGATGTGATGCTTGTTCCAGTGCATTGAGATTTCTCCTGGCAAGAGGCTGAACAAATTGAGATTTTCTAATCTCTTGAGTTAAATGTTTTGTTTTACCAGTCCAGTCTTCATGGACTTTCAGTGAAAAGTCTTTTTGTAATTTCAGATCATATGTTCTTGTAACACAGCCAAATTCCTCAGCATCTCTGGATGGCATAGCCTTACATTTAACTAGTGAGAGAACACTGATTTGAAAGTTTACATGTAATTTTAAGAAAAGAGAAAAAATTTCACATATTACTTTGCCATTAGGAATGGCGATATTTACACCAAAAAGTTTTTTTTAACTCCCTTGCAAAAATAGTTGGAATTTGTTATGTAAATGACCTCTAGATAACTGTGTGATAGGAACATTAGAAAGTGTTGATGGGATGTAGATACCACACATGAAGACTTTAATGTTACTCAGATTTGTTTTTGCCTTTTAATTGACACTGTCATAGATCACTGGCACTTTGGCATCTAAAAGACAAAGCCCCAGGTGGTTATTTCAATAGGAGAAAAAGCCACAGATTAGTTATCACTAAAAAAAGCTACAGGTACAGATGAGAAATGTGTAGTGCTGTATATGTAATTAATTAAGGAAACAATCAGAAACCAGGTCTTGAAATTAAGAAATGTATATCTAAATGGTGACTGATATATTGTCTATCCACTGAAGGAAGATCTGTTGCATCAGGTAAAAATGTTTTTCTTGAGCTGATGAATGACAGTGTATGAGAGAGGTCTGGACAGGAGAGAACCAAATTTTGGCACACAAAGTAAATAATCAGAAGATCACTAAAGCTGCAAGTAAAGTGACAGAAACTGCAAATATTTATTTGATATAAAAGTTCTCTTTTAGTGGATCTATGCTTGTTTCTATTACCTGAAGATCTGTTTTTTTTTAAATCTCCTATCTGTGAAAGTCAGATCATATGTCAGAATTAGGAAAGATAATTACTATTGTTTCTGGACAGTTTCTTCCAGTGCAGAATTTTACTGCTGCTGGAAGGACTCCTAACCTTACCATGAATGAAGATCATGGTTATGGAAGTGTCCTAAGATCACTGGAGACTTAGACACTGCTCTGGGAAAATGTTCCTTCATGATTGTCTTGTCCTTATATTCTCTACTCATTTGTCTGTTAATACAAAAGTTCCTGTTCCCAAATGTTTACTGAATTTTTTCACATCTGATTTTTAAGTGCTTGACATAATGGGGGTCTCATACTTTCCATTACACAGCACCTTTTCCTAACACTTGGTTTAAATTATTTCATCTTCTGAAATTGGATGTTGAATGCCAGAGACAGGAATAATACTCCTTTCCTTCTGGTGCTGCAAATAGATGGCTGTTAGAAATTCTACTCGTAACTGAAAAGAAGAGTTTCATACTTTAAATCTTTCAGTCTAACTATTGGAGAAATAACCCTATTTTCCTTTCTCACCGTTCCTTTCAGCAGTAGAGTGCACAAAAATAAACTGTGTATTTAAAATTAAAATGCTTGGAGACACAGGGTGACGAATTGGCCCTCTGAATTAAGGGCCAAGTACATGCACTGCCAGGCAGTACCAGAAAAGACCAATTCACAAACCTGAATACAAAGCAGTGACCCTCACAGTTTAGAAAAATTTACCATCTTTGCCTTCACCATCTTTGTCTTTTTGTTTTGCTTGGGGGAGCACTGAATTGAGGAGCAGGGTTGAGGGTACTCAATAAAACAAAAGCCTCAGCAGATGTCCAGCAGAGGGCTTGAGTTTTTTCATTACTTTGTGAGAGATACTAGAAAGATTAGTTAGAAAATTTTAATTAGTTTCCTATCAGGAACAATGTTTTGACCAAGTCTTGCTTCTCTTGAGCAAATTGTCTAGTTATGATTATTTCCTACACAGAAAAAGGGAGGGGGGGTGGGGGGATGGAAAGAATGATGGGAAGTTGTCATTCAGATGACAGTCTTTGAAATTGTTTGAGAACTTCTGGGCTCTAGTTTAACTTTTTAGTAAACTTGTCATATGTTGAATCTTTTCTTTTAGAAGAAGTGTTGCTTTCATTTCCAGGTCCTAGAATTTCTGGCTACTGCTTTCGTGGTAGAATAAAACAGAAAATTTAAAAAAGAAAGTGTATAAAAACTTATATTTGAAGTAATGAACTACTAGTTGTAAAACAAATATTTAAGATTTTGAAATATTTAGTTCAGAACTTTAAAATTCAGTTGCATGGTCTGCAAATTCATGGGATTTTTTGGATTATTACTTCAAGAAAACTTTTAAGAAATAATGTGACCTTGCTTCAGAGTGAAACTGAACAGGAGTTATGAAATCTCAGAAGTTTCTCTGAGTTAGAATGACAAATTTTACTATCTCTGTTAAAATGTTTTAGTCCATTTCACTGCAGCTAGCATTGCACATGTGCAAATAGGAAGGAATAAAATGCTTTCTTCCTCTTCACCCAAATGTAGTGTTATTTGAACCATGGGGAGCTTTTGCAGTTTTTCTCTAGTGTTCACAAAAATTTTGCAAATACAGTACCCTATTCTTATTGGATTTGTGCAGGAGGACCGAAGATATGTTGGTGTCTTAATGAATTACTTCATCACTTCTCTTTTGTTTAATTGACAAATTGAACAATTAAGCATGTATCTTTCTGTTCATAAAAGTGTGGTCTGTCTTATCTGGTACTGCCTTGCAGTGCATGTACTTGGCCCTTAATTATGCCTGATAATGTATCTTGATTTACACTAATTACCCTGGCTGCTTTTAACATGTTTTGCTTCTTCAAGTTAAGTTAGTGAACAGAAAGTACTCAGAGCACAGCCTTGAACATGCTGGCACCCAAACTGTGGACAGGCCTAAAGTCAGAAAATTTCAATGCTAACCCTGCTGAAGTTGGAGTGATAGACTCCTCCCTATGACTTGCTCTAGCTTCTTACAGAAGTGACATTTATTCTTCTAGGACATCTAGGCAGTTGTCAAGAGTTTCTCAGTTCTTTACAGTCAATTTAATGCCTGAATTAAAAAAAATATTTTTAAAATGTTTAAATGTGTGTGGTTCTGCAGTTTATGTTATGTTTATGAACTCTAAAAGAAGCTTTACAAATTTCTCATTGACATCTGGGTTTTATTATTAGCCATGCTGAACAGCTCTTTCTTGGCCTAAGTAACATGCTTAGCAATAGTTTACAAAAAGTAAATATTTGTCTCTTTCATTGGTCCTCTGTATACAGAAAGGCTGTCATTAGGCTGTTGACATAAACTTTGCACTCATGACCTGCTGAGTTTAATGGAGGAATTGTGAATTATTGACTTTCACTGGCTGATGATCAGCTGGTGTGATTCTTACAAGCAGAGAACCGGAGCCTCTCTTCACAGTGAACTGACATCATGAGTGTAAACAAACATGTCTATACATGTAAAATCTTGTTTCTACCAAGTATATACTGTATGTGCTCTAAGTTTCAAATGCGTGCAATCACATGTATGATGGGGATGGCTCAGCCCATTCTTTCCAAAGACAGGACACAACTATAGTGATAATATAGCACAGTCCTCCTTAAAGAGAACTCAGATGTCATTGCAATCCTCTTGTACCAGACTGAGCATTTGGACATCATCAAACTGCAATTGAGTCTAAATGGAATGAGCCACTGTGATCCTTCAGGCACGACTTCAAGCTGTTACCAGCTGTTGTGTATGTTTTAATGTGGAGCCGAGCCTGATTTCATAGTTGACAAAAGGGCTTTCCATGCAGAACATAGTAATTTACAATAGAAAATCAGTTTGTTTCAGTTGGGGTCATCTCTTTCAGTAGCTGAAGAGATTGATAACACCAGTAGAACAAACCTGACTTAGAAAATTTGTTCCATTCTGTCACTTTTCTAAATGGATTCTTTTTCTGTGAAACACTCTCTACATGTTAATTCTCTTGGACAATAAACTACATGCTTCCTAAGTGACTCTACCAGGCAACAGAAGACATTTTGTAGCTTTTTTTTTTTGAGGCCCCAGAAGAGGAAACCAGCTGGGGTGGATATAGCGTCTACATCCATAATATAATATAATATAATATAATATAATATAATATAATATAATATAATATAATATAATAATATAATAATGATTGTCTTCATTTCCTCCCTGGAGGTGTCCTTGGGCACACTGGAAGTCTGGAGTAAGCAGTTGTTTCCATGATCTTGAATAGAACTCAAAAACACATTTGTGCTTGCATTTGCCACTTGCATTTAGATTTGAAGGATCATTTCAATCATTTTCAAAGCATCAGGAGGAAAGATTTGACTGTATTACTTACGTCTGGTATATTCAAAGTGTTCCAAATAACATATTTCTTATTCTAACATGTTAATTATGAGATCAAATGCCTGTTTTAGAGGATGTCTGTCCTTTTGGCTGTGATTTCTTCTCCTTTCCTTTGCTGTGTTAGCCATGGATCAGTTTGTTTTTTTTCTTGTAGTGGTGTCTCACATTTGACCAAATTCATGCAGTACCTTTGCCAATTTATGGAAGTGTGTCTTGGCTAGAAAGACAGTAAATTTTACAATTCAGTGAATTCTGATTGCTTTATTTAGGCTGTCAGTAATGGTAACTATTTAAGAGAGTATGTCTATTTATCATCATTAATTTTAAATCCTCAAACAATCTTTTCCCATTTGGCCAACCGACATGATTATAGCAGGTTCATAAAACAACAAAATCAAACAGCAATTTAGACTGTGGTTATTTCTCTTCGTTAAACCTTCCCATCTCTAGCAGCTCCTGCTCCCAAACTTAAAAATTCATAAATGTTGCAGACAGTAAAGTACAAGTAGAATTCTCCCAAAGAATGAATAAAATGAGCAAACCTCAGTTTTAATATATTTGCATATGAGCAATGTGAAATGACAGATGTATTATTCAGGATACTTTCTGATCAGAAAACCTTGGAAAAAGCAACTGGCAGAGCTGAATGTATCCTGAAAAAGAATTGCAGTGTTTTAAATAATTTGTGGCTGTCTTATATCCCAGTCTGAGAAGAACTGGGGTCTGTATGAAGTTTTCCTGAAGGGTTCTGAGAAGAACTAGGGTTTTCTAGAGGCACTCAAATGTGTTTTATTCCAAACATTCAATTGCTGGAAGCCTAAATCTGGTAACAGTGATTCAGCAATGAATATGAACTGCCCCATCATTCACGGTCTTTTGCTTCATCTTTAGTATAGAGGACAAAATATTAACAAGTAAGGGCTTCAGCCAGTTCATTCTGTATTTGGGAACCTCTTGGGTCTTATGATTCTGCGTCTACCACCTCTGCTGCCACTGAATCCAAGTAACTCTTGCTGTGAGGAGTTACTGCAGTAACTTATAACTGCTCAGGTAGCATTAACTTCCAGTCCTATTTGTGACATATCTTCCTCTAAACTGTGAAATCAGAGTTCCATACATAGACATGATGTCTGGCTCTGCTTCTTTGAAAAACTGAACATAGCTTTTGATTTTCTCAGTACTTTTTTGGTGGTTGGTGACCAAGACAGCATTATAGCATCTGTCATAACTCATTGCATTTTATAATCACTGCCATTCTTACAAGTGACACACATAACCTAACTCAAGGAGAAAAGAACCTACCTAGAAATAATTTTAATTTTGTGCTGCCTGCTAAAGAGTAAGTTGATGACTCTTGAGAGAAAAGAATAGTGCTCCAAAACATGCTTCAAAATTTCCTATAAGTTGGGGATATTTTGAATAGCTTGTAATTGTGGTTTGCTGAAAAACAGTTTCAGAACATAAACCTGTGTGACATTCAAGCTCTGATTCAACTCTGATGATATTTCATATAAGTACACTCTAATAGTAAAATGAAACATATGAGAGTTGGAAACAGGGTCAGGTAGCATAGCAAAAATATAGAGAGGCTGTCTGAGAGCATGGGAATGAGCTTAGAAAAGTCAAAACCCATTTGGAATTAAATATATTAAGGAAAGAGAAGAGCAACAAGAAAGGCTTTTACAGGTATACCAGCGGCAAAAAAAAAAAAAAAAAAAAAAAAAAAAAAAAAAAAAAAGAGAGAAAATATGGATCTGCTGCAAAATTAAATGGAGCAACAAATCTGGTGATTGGGCATGGAAACAAGCCAGGTACTCAATGCCTTCTTTGCATCACTTTTTACTGGTAAGGTTTCCCTCCAGGAAACTGAGCCCCTGAGCCCACTGGGAAAGTCTGAAGGCAGGAATTCAAGTTCTCTATTAAGGCAGACTGAGAGAAGAGATATTGAAATCAGTTGGATATCTGCAAGTTCACAGGACCTCTTGAGACACATCCATGAGGGCTCATCAAACTGGCTGATATCATTGAGATAGAACTTTGGAATACAATCTTTGAAAGATTGTGCTGATCAGGAGATCCTATTAATGGAAAGAAATCCAGCGTCACTCCTGTTTTCAAGAAGAGCAAGGAGCAGGACCTGGGTATCTGCAGGCTGAGCAGCTGACCTCAGTTCGTGGGAAGGTGTGGGAGCACATAATTGTGGAAGCCATTCTAGTAAGAACAAGGTGATTAGGAGTAGTCAGTATAAAAGTAGGAAGGGGAAAATCTTGCCTGGGCGTCTCACAGTCTTCAGCAATGAAATAACCAGCTCAGTGTGTGAGGAAAAGACAGCTGATATTTGTGGTCTTGTGCAAGACTTTCAGCACTGTCTCCTGTAATATCCATGTAGGTAAATTCTTAAAGTAAGGACAAGATGACTGGGCAGTGATGTGTATTACAACAGTCTGACCTACATGTGCTTGAAGGGGTGTAATCAGTGGTATGAAGTGCAGTTAATTGGGTGCCTGTTACCACTCCATTAATGTACTACCCTGTGCTGCATACTGAGCCCAACACTCCTTAACATCTTCATTCACAATATGGATGATGTGATAGACTGAACCCTGAACATCTCAGGTAGAATCCGGTCCCATAATCAAGAGCGATCCCTTCAAAAATGTTACAACTTGAGTGCCATGTCTACTGGAGCCCGGGCTAGCTCTTAGAACTCTGGCGCCACACCAGGAGTGGGGAACTGCTGCAGTATGAGGATTTACCAGAAGCAGAATCTTTAGAGCCACTTGCTCTAAGGTGCCAGACACAAGGCACAACAGCGACCAGGCAGAGGAGAAAGGAGGAGGCCCTCCGTCTTGAGTTTCCACAAGGAAGGGCTTATTCCAAGAAAAGGGATCAGAAACAAAGAGCCCTGGGCACTTCTGTGCAAAGGGTTTTGTACAGATAAAAGTCATGGGATGGATACAAACAGCTAGCCAATAGGGAATCCTCAGGGGAGGAGTGAGAGGATTACATCAAGTGTCTGGGGCTAACTGGGGTAGGAGAGTGGAGAGGACGGGGCACATGGGCCAATGGGGCTTTGAGGAGTAGGGGAATTCCAAAAGAGTGTTGCAGTCAGGGATTGGCCTGAGGTTTAAATGGCAGAGAAGGTTTGGTAATCAAGGGCTGGGTTTCCTTGACAGGCAGGGAAAGAGCTGGAACAAGGGGCGGGGAATGGCATGAGGGACAGCTTTGAGGGAGGGTAAAACCCAGGGGTAAACCAACTCAGGGAGAACATGGGGGTACAACATAACAAACTACTTAACAAGGAATCACTAAAATAAATTAGAACCACAACACTTGAGCTGTGAGCCATGCCCATGGGAAAAACAGGCAACTAGAAAGAGCAGATCTGTTTGGGGTTGGAAAAGAACTGTGTAGCTTTTCTAAATTTATAATTTTCTCCTCTTTGACAGTACTGAAGAAATGGAACCAGGTGACAGTATGTATCAAGCCCTTTTTCCCCCCACCATCATGCATATATGCTGTACCATGGTATGTTTGATGTCTTAATTTGATACCTAACAGCTGTCAAGCACACTGCAGGTACAACATTTCTTGAAATACATGAATTTAGAGTTGTTGCTGCTTGTCCCTGTGTTTGTTTCTGTCCCACAGAAGATGTTTGTCTCAGCACTGTCACATTGCATGAGAAGGTAAATCTTCAGATGTAAAAGAGTTGTTGTGGATAATTGAAACAAATGTGCTGGTAGCTTGAGTAATTATTAGGCATTCATGTGTACATGGTGGTCTACAAAGCAAACTGAGGGGAAAAATATGCAAAACTGAAGGCTTTTCCAGGAATCCTCTCATTTTTTGGAATTCCTAACACCAAAATAATCCATTGATCAGGAATCCTTCTTGCCAGTCCTTTGGCTGCCTCACAGAGGGAGGTGTGAGGGAGCAGTGTCTCCCCACAGTAAGGATTTTTACTTCTGCCATCCTACTTTGGTTAGCTGAGAACCAACTTAATATACTGTGTCACTTCTGTGAATGTGATGCTTTTTTATTCTCAGAGAGCCAAAGTCTTAGCTTTTCTTAGTCTTCAACTTTCCAAAGGCTGTTCCAGTTCCATCTGTTTCAACACTGCCAAACTAGCACAGCTCTTGACTTGGTAAGGCAGAACCACTCATCCGTAATGAATGCTCCACAGTAGTGCTGCCACTTTGTGGTGCTTGTAGGTGTGGATATACATGACTCGAACCCTTTCATGCTTTTCACAGTTAAAAACAAGCAAACATTTCATCCTGTTCAGGCTAGCCATGAATGTGGTTTAACCCTCATGGTTTGATTTTTTTTAGTTTCTGTCTTTAGTTTCTTTCACACGTGATTACAGGAAAGGTGTAAAACACATACTAGTTTTGAAAGTTTTCTCAGCTGAAAAAATCTGGCTCTTGATCAAAATAACCTATTACTTACTGTAGTGAAATGGTATTAATGTAAAAACACTTACCTGAAAGAGTTTTAGTTTTCAGTGTACATATGTAATATTAGTGTATAGCTCCATTTGTTTTTACCAAATAATACTTGAATGAACTCAAAGTACTGCTTAAGGTGCCCTTATATTATAATCAAGGCTTTGTTTCTACATGTATTTTTGTTGGGTTTTTTGTATGTTGGGTTTCCAGGGGGTCTTGGGGGTATATGCTTTTTTTCTGATGCACTTAAAGTGAAAGTTAAATCTATCTCAAGATGCAAATCTGACAAATAATACCACATTGCAACATCCTAGTCCAGAGACATGATGAGTTGGGGTGCGGGGGTAGTGTTCAGTGCAAGTGTAAACATTCACAAAATTTCAAGGATGCTTTCTCAGTGGAAAAATAAACAAACCACTGATGACCTGAAGTATTGTAGCTTCTTTTTTACACTTCTCTTACAGAATTTCAAAAGACGACATGGAATTGTGGCAACTCTGTTACAGCTTTGCCCACATGAGCTTTGACTTGTTCAACAAAGAAGTTTTCATTAAAAAAAGGAAGTGGGGATAAAACTGCTCCTTCAGCTAGGAGTTAACGCAGACACTCCCAAGTATTTACAGTATGAGTGTTAAATGAATACTTGCTTACAAGCCCTCTCATACACTGAAGCTACTAATATCTTAAGTGTCCTATGCCAAAACATATTGTTTCCAGACACATTGCAGAATGTCCATAAAGAGCATTCAAAAGAAGCTTCTGTCTCATTTAGCTCCTATACAGTCAGCAAAACAATAGTAAATACATGATTTGGTACAAATGCCTGAAACAACTATGGGGAAAGCAAGACTGTCTATATGAATACCTTGTCTTGTCCTCTGTTCTGTGTATAATTACAATACCATAGTCATACATTGAAGTATTTTGGAAATATTAACTATCCCTGTGTGTGTGATATGTTTATCTGATATGAACAAAAGGTTCTGTGTCTGAACACTTAGCTCTGCTGTATTTTCTTCATAGATGAATCTCTAAACCTAGATCAGAGTAACACAAACAATGCAGACTGAAATCATGAAGGGAAATTCATGTGGAACAATCTTTTAGAATGACACCATCATCAAAGTGGCTGACAGGTGGTGTTTATTTCCTTACTGAGGAGGCTGTGATAACTGTGTGTCTCCAACTTCTTTCGGCCTTTCCAGTTTTGATTCACAGTATGTAGAAGGAGCAAACTTTGCATTTTGAAACTAGAAGAGGCAGGGAGACACTCGGCACTTGTCTCCACATCCTCTTGCATCTGCACAAGGATCAGAGAGGAACTTGTTCATAAAGCCTTTATTTGTCCTGAAGTACAAGTGGATCAGTTTGACAGGCTTCAGATGGTTCTCTACCTCTGTAATGGACATGAAACAAAGAGTTCTCAACCTCCAGTTTACTTAAAATACATCTCATAAGTGGTAGGGAATGCCTAAAAATTGAGGGTCAAATTCACATTATCTGTGGGTTTCTCAAACTGAGCCTGTCTTGCTGCAGTTTAGAAACTTAAGGCATTCTTCACCTGAAGATGAAACTTTTTGTTAAGCAGCTAGAATAGCCTGCAGTGTACAGCATTTATTTTTGACATCTTCTATCTCTCTCTCTCTTTATTGGTATATCACCATTTTGTCAGCTGCTCCTGTTCAATATTATATTATTGTTGACTTGTAGATCCTAGGTGTCTTTCTTAACAACTTCAGCCCCCCTGTACCTCAAGAAGTTTCCACTCTTGGGCAAGGTGATGATGTGGTCCTCATCATCACTATTTAAATGGTGGTAGAGACAACAGAGGCAGACTCTTCTGAGAGAATAAAACAGAGCATAAGAATAAGTAGCACCCAAAAGGTGCAACAAAGGAAATTTTGATTGAACAAGTGGAGAAAAAAATCTTTACCATAGCAGCAGTTAAGTTCTGGAGGAAGTTGGTGAGAGGGCTTGTGGAATCTCCATTCTTACAAGTATTCTAAACTTGACTAGATAGGGCTCTTGGCAACATTATTCTTCAGGATAATCCTGCATTAAGCAGCAGATTAGATTAGATGACTTTTGCAGGGCTCTTGTAAACTATTTCTTTCTGTGATTTTTAAAAAGGGAACTTAAAATTTGGTTTTGCATAATTGATTTGTTTCTGAGCTTCATTCTCAGTGATGTGATCACAGAAAAAGCAGTCAAAGATGAGGCAAGTGAATGTAGAAAGTGAATATAGTTAACACTAAAAGACTTGGATTGTGCTTGGCTGTCTTAATCTCTTGCTGTTTGTGAGCCTTGTTAGAGTAATCAGAGAGCAGATAGGCTGTTAATACTTACACCCAATAACTCTATGGAATCAAATTACCCTTTTCCACTTTATATGCTTGTCTAAATATAGGTCAAAGGACGTACCCTTTTCATTTTCCATTTTTTGCTTTTTCCTTTTTCTCTTTTTCCCTTTTCTCTTTTCCCTTCCCTTTTTATCTTTCTCCATTTTTATTTCTCCATTTCGCTATTTCTCCTCCCTTTCAATTTCCACTTCTGTTTCTCATTTTGTTTTGAAGTTCTGTAAAATGCTTTTGGGAAAATAATCTTGGAGCAGAACACAGGAATATATTACTGTAACCTTATGATTTCTCATCTTTCCTCATGGTCCTGCAGATCATGAGGCTCTTTAACAATGCTCTTGTCCTCCCTTTCCAAGAGAGTAGAGGTGAAAGATTTTTGAAATTTATGTGCCTTCTTGCTCTCTGACCTTTCAGGGGCTCATGGTCAGGCAGACTACACTGACCACAAACTCTGTGGTCCATCCTTCTCTGCAGCTGTTTGCACTCAGTCTCAGAAGGATCCTGTCTCAGTGATTTAAGTGACATACTTCAGCTGTTTGGGACAGAGGCAGACTGTACCTCTGCATTAACACAAGCAAACCTGTTATTGTTGTGACTGTGATCGAATTTGCTCCTGAATTATTGTCCTTCTACTATTGCACTAAATAAACTCTCAATATAAATAGGGAAGTCTCTGATTTCAAGAAGTACTTCTCAAACCAAAACAGACCTGAGCATGGACAAGTGTCTAAAGAGAGAAAATTAAAAGCTGTTATATTAACTATATGACTAGCAAGATCAATATAGTACATGGGACCAATTGCATTTTTTTGATGTCCTGTTTACATACATTTTCATTTTTTCAATACTGAAGAGTATGGAGGAGAATTTCCCCTCTATCTAACTCCAAGACCTAATTTGTTACCTGGAGTTAGTTATTTTAAACAACTATCCTATTCTATCTGATAAGTTTGCCTCAAATTAAAAAAAAAAAAAAAAAAAAAAAAAAAAAAAAAAAAAAAAAAAAAAATTAGACCCAGAAGACTGTCCTAAATGGGCCAGAGTCCTAAAATATCAGTGAATCTGTGAGCTAAGCTGTGATTTATTCTGTTTCTGCCTTATTTCTGCTATATGCATGTCAAAGAAAATAGCATTCTAATTTAGGGTAATCACTGAACATTATGAAAGGTATTAATGGATATTTTAAATTTAAAACCAACAATGAGTCCTTACTACAACTGGTGCTTTATTTAGCTCTTAAAAGCTAATCTCAGCCCTGTAGGATCAAGGCTTGAATAAACAAAAAAGAGTATACTGCAAGATCAATAAAATAAACACATATTTCTTGCCTTAGAGGCCAAAATTCATAAAATGCAGTAAAACCTTGTTCAGTTGTACTATCACTGTCTATACTGTTTTCTCCTAATTTTAACTCAGAAACAAATACATGTGTTCTTCTCTAACTGGAAATCATTCTGCTGGAAGAGACTTGGGTCTGGATTAGTTGTGATAAAAATCACTAATAAATTCTTAATGTGTATTTCTCATTATATAAAGTTTTACTGACATGTTACCTTACAAAGAATTAGTTGGCAGAATTCTGTCTTTGAAGAGTACAAATTACTGCACTTAAAAAATTATTTGTGTCTTATTAATCTGATTACACATTGCATGTTTCTCTAGACACAAGAAAGTTTTTCATTCATAGTTTTTCTTCATTTTGAAGCCATGAATATATGTATGCTCTAAATATATACTTGGGAACATGTTACTGTAGTTTTCATTGTCTTGATAGCGGGTGTAGACTGTCAGAGAGCACCAAAGGCAGGCTGCTCTGCAGTGGTCAGGGAGCAGGAAGCCAAACCTCTGAACAAGTGAACTCCCCAGCAAGGACACAGTTCCACAGAAGGAAAGCAAAATGATCAGAGTATGTTTGTTGATGGCAGTCAAGTTCAGCCAAGAGTCTGTATCATTGCACAAGTTCACAGTGATGAGGAAGACAGAAAGTCAAGCCAGGAATACAAGTTTTTGAGTAAAGCTCTGGGTCTGAGTCAGCAGGACTCATGGCTGGCTGGACAGGAACTAGCCAGCTGCAACATAACACAGGCACAGACCAAAGGCAAAATCCTCAGTTTAAAGGCAACTGCCAAAAGAAGGAGTGAGGGAAAGCCCTGCTGTGGCTTCTTCGAGCTGTTTGTACAGGGAATGTTAAATGCATGAGACTTCCACTGTTACATAGCAATGAAGTTTCTGTCCCTGCTCTGGAAGTGAACCTCTTTGTTACTGAGTGGTCTTCAGATTTTAACATATAGTGGACAGCAATGTCTTGGTTTCCTGCCTGTACACAGAATGGAAAAGGTCCTCCTGGCTTTTACTACAGCTGAAGTGATTGCATACTGAATGGTGTCTAAAATTGTCTCAGCGAGAACAGTAGTTACACTTCAGGATCTTCTGATCCAGACTTTCACTTCAGGGTGTTGCCTTATTAATCTGTGCCCATTATGTGCCTTTGTTGCAGAGAAGCAATGGTGCCAGCAGTAATTCTTACCAGATAGAAATGGCAGAATGGTGTGAATCTAAGCCCTAACAGATGATCCTATGAGATATCCCTGAAGCATTTTGAACTTTGTACTGTTTGAACTTTGTCTCACCTGGGGTATGGAGGAAGGTTTGAGAGGATTTGTGGTGCAGGGCAGAGCCCCACAGTAGCACAGGCATTGTATGATTTGGAGACTGAAAAGCATAGAGATGTCACCATGCAAAACACCCTCTTTTTCACAGCCAGAAGTTACTTTGTACTGATGATGATGGTGATGATGATGATGATATGAAATCTTTCTGGGTCCTGGGATTCTCTACTCCATCATACTTTTACAGGTCTATTTATGCTTACACACCGAGAAAAAATATGCCTGTTTGCCAAAGCAGAGAACCAGATATGTTACGAATTTGCAATGCCATTTTAACTATTAAAATTAATAATTAATGGGGTAATTAATATAATAACTTCCAACAAGAAAATCTAGAGAAACCCGTGTGCAGCTCATAATGATTTTGGGGTACCATAGCTTACCCTTAGATGCATGATATTTTGTCTAGAGAAAACTATGTTGCCATCTTATTAACAATAATTTGGTTTTAGTTTTGCTGCCTTGTGTCTGTTGTTTTAATATGGCCAACAGAAGAAATTTGAGAGACATAATGGCATGCGCTCCTTGAGAACCTCCTTTCTTGGCAGATGAGGAAAAAAAAGGTGGTTTGAATTTTTCTTTATCTGACAAAACCTGCTGGCCTTGTAACTGCAAAACCTGACGTATTTCAGAGATCAGTTTTGTCTGCGTTCATGGAGTCTTTTTTTCATGCCAAGGGTACTGACAAAATCCATTGTAACTGTCATTTATTAAACTGTACATTAGGAATAGCATATGGGAATGGCCACATTGTTCAGAGAGAAATTGCTATTTATAACTGCTTCCAGCCTGCACTTTCTCTATATTAAAGCATTTCATGCTACAGCCAACTGTTAAAACATATAGTTCTGTGTACATAGAACATTGACACTTTGAAGCCTGGATCATTTCAAGAGAAACTGTTCTCTGCTTTCTGAGCTCAGTATTGTTACTGGCTTCTTTTTCCCCTGATTGTTTTGAATTTCAGTAGGCTTTTTAAAAAACTCACTTCATTATGAAAATCCTCCTCAGAATTATCAGGAAAAATAAATCAGAGCTATGGACCTTGAGTAGTCTATGTGGTATTTACTGTGGGAGATGAAAATTTAGGCCAGTTGGATGCTGAAATGAATACAAAAGCAGTGGGAAACTGGAGCCAGAGGGGCTCCAGTCTTTGCTGCTTTCTGCAAGCTTAGATCCTAAACCAGAACATGGTGTGATAAAGCCAAAGGAGCATCAAGAAGACCCAGCACTCTCTTGAAAACAGAAACTGCCAGAGAAAAGAGTAAGTGCGGATGGGATTTACTGAATGCTGCCAATTTTCTTTCCAGCTTTGCCAGTTAGTGACTGCGATATAATCAAACTGTTGCAATCTATGACAGTCATTCTGTGTTTGAGCTAGAAATGTTCAGTGAACACTGAAATAGTGTCAACAAAATTTGTGTCAAGACACTTTGGAAGATGGCTTCATTGCACAACTATTAGTGGTTGTCCAATATAATTATCAGTGCTTTATAAAAATTGCTATTAATTCCATGGATGAATATGGATTCCCTGCATGAATATGGATTCCCTGCTGTATCAAACACATAAAAATTTTTGAACTCAGGCAATATTTTCTTAAATGACTGGGAACCTTACAAAAACTGTTAAAAGGATTTTCATAAAAGATATAAATCAGAGAAAGCATTTTCAACCATCTATATGGACGGCTTGTGAATTTGTTGCTAAATTTTGTTTTCAGAAGTTCTGATAAAAGTTTGAGCCTTGAGGAAGAAAGGAGAAAAAATTGTCTTAAATGAAAAAAATTATAAATATCAGAGAGGAATTTTATTTGACCAGTCTTGAATTTTTATATTTCTGTGATCTGCAATGAAAAACGATCTCATGAAATTTGCCAAGTAACTGATTCCTTGTGTTCGATTAATAATAAGCATAAAGATAACCAAAAGTCTGTAAGATGTCATTATCTGTCTCCCTTAGCTGACTTATATGGGAAGTGTGAAATAACTGAAAGAATTAAGAGCTGATTTGTCTTTCTACATTATGTAAAAAGTTGTACAAACAATTTTAACTGCATTAAAATGAGATAAATGTGCCATGTACTGCAAATTACATATCTCTTTTTCTTTAATACTATAATGGCCATCAGAAAGCCTGGGCAGGATGTTTGGATGTTGTTATTGCTGTCTTTATTAAAAGAAGTTATATATAAATCAGGTAATCAAAGGGAAAACATTCCTATGATGACTAAATAGTAGACAAAAAAATACGCAGGCCAAAGACATACCACTGTCAGTGTTTCAATCACTTCATCACAGTCTACAATCAATCAGAAAACTCAAAAGTAGAAAATTTAGTATGAGAAAGACATAGACCTTCTTGAGTGCATCCTGAAGAGGGCCATAAGGTGATCAGAGGGATAGAGCACTTCTCCTATGAGGACTGACAGAGAATTGGAAGCAGGCTGGAGAGCAGGCTGAACAGCCCCAATAGCACATTCCACTGCCTTGAGGGGGCTTGAAAGAGAGCTGGATTGTGACTTTTTACAAATGCATTTAGTTTTAGGACACGGGGAATGGCTTTAAGCTAAAATAGGGTAGGTTTAGAATATATATCAGAAAGAAATTCTTCTCTGTGGGGGTAGTGTAGTACTGCCACAGATTGTCCAGAGATCTTGTGGATGCCCCATCCCTGGAAGTGTTCAAGGCCAGGTTGGATGGGGTTTTGAGCAGCCCAGTCTAGTGGAAGGTGTCCCTGTCCATGGCAAGAAGTTTGGAACTAGGTGAGCTTTAAGGTTCCATCCAGACCATCCCATTCCATGATTCTATGATATTCTGCCTCTGAGCTGTATAAAAAAATTTTTTTTTTAAATCATACCACAGTCAGACACTGAGACATCTCACAGAGCCCCTGTCTCTCCCTTGCCATATGCTAGGTTTCATAGTAAATCCTCACAGCTCGGGGATGGGTGCTGACATGCAGTTTGGTTTATCTTAAGAAGGTAAATTCTTGCCAAGTAGTTTTGCTATACATTTGCAAGGCTCACTGTTGGCTTTTTAAAAATGACAATATATGCTTAAAATGCAAAAGTAGTTAAGAGTATTGTAATATCAAGACTTGCTTGGAATAATACTTTGCAATGTTTTCAGTAAGATTCTGCAGGATTTCTGGGAGTTGCTAGTTTAAGGGCATGTATTTATTTCTGTGATGTTTGCCTCATTTGTATCATTTTCTTCCTCCACATTCACCATGTGCTTTCTTTAATCCTGTTTCAAGGATTAAAACATTTATAGTTTTTAAAAAGTATTTGCTTGGTCATCTGCTCATTTTTATTTTATCTGTTATATGTGACAGAGGGGTATCTATTCCAAGGCTTTTGAGATCATAGTTCTCCAAGAATATTTCTTGTACACCAGCAAAATTCCCACATGTATTATTAAATCTAACTTTGATGAGTTGCTTGATAGACTGTTAACAAGATAACAGAAAAAATTTACTCTACAGTCCTTCTAGAATAATAATATTTGTGAAAGGAAAGCTAACATAAATGCTATTACAGTCTGTCATGATTTGCTTCTGCAAAATGTTCTGGACTATATTACTTAGAGTGCTGTTAGTATATACAGCCATATCAAACATGTGAATTATAAGAAAACCCTCCCTGATGCATGGAAAATATTTTCAATTATATGATCCGTTCCACAGTGTGTATGATGAGTGATGAAATAAAAGTCTGATTTCCTACTGGTTGCAGTCAGATTAAAGAATTACACAAAGATAAATCAGTCCTGCAAGAAGCACAGTAACAACTAGATCCACTATGACCCAGTATCACAGAGCTGGACAACCTCTCTGTGTCTAAGAAACATCTATTTTAGTAACTTTTCACAAAAAGGTGCTTTTCTTTCCATTTTAAATAAAAAAATCTTTTAGCCATTAGCTTTACTTTTGAGGGAGTTACTGCTGCCTATCAGTAGGATGTCTGTTAACTTTTCACAGTAATGATATTGGATAGGATTATTTTGCTATAGCTATGAGAATCTTCATGAGATGTGAATTTAACATAAATTTAGCCAGAAAATACAAAACTGTGTTGTGGGGAACAGTGAGGATATTATCACATAACAGAGGAAAACTTTATAATCTTTTTAAAAGCATGAAGATGCTCAGCCTTTTTAATACACCATGAGTTTTGATTGTCAGAGACTTGTTTTGGAAATTTCACATTATTTTTCTAATAATGAGATGATCGTGAATAAGAAGACAGGCACAGCCACAATTCAGGAGAGTATTTGAGTATGTCCCTGCTTTTAGAAGCAAGAGTACTCACATCTGTGGGGTGATGTCCCAAAAGGTACATCCCTAAGAACCATTCTGAACGAGTCTAAAAAACACCATCCTGTGTTGGGGAAGATGAAATAGGAAAACCTTATAAATATGATTACCTGGCAAAAGATTTGGAAAATACAGACATTGAGATGAGAACTAGATTTGAAATAAAAAACCTTGACTACTGAATAGCTAGAAAACAATAGTATAGCCAGGCTGAAAGCAATCCCCCTTTCTGATTAAACAATGCCCTTTACCTGCAGATAGGTCCAAAGGTCAGATGGAATGCTCTGTCTCACCCCCCAATGTATGGTTCATCCCACACCTGTGGCCCTCCCCTGAAGTATCAGGTATCTGTGACCCCATTGGCCCAAGTCCTGCTCCAGCCCACCTTGAAGCCCCCTGATAAGGTGTGCCCGAGGGACCGGACGCTCTCTTGGTTCCTGTTCTCCCCCCCTCTCTCTTAGACCTTCCTCTCTTGGTCCCTGTTCTCCTCCCCCTCTCTCTCTTGGACCTTCCTCTCTTGGTTCCTGCTCTCCCCCCCTCTCTCTTGGTCCCTGCTCCTTGCCCTGGCTCCTTTGTCCCGCTTCCCCATCCTTCTCTCTCCCTCTCCCCCTGGGCCTGCCACGAGCTGCAGCTGGCAGCTCCAAGCAGGGCCCTTGCACCCACGCCCTTTCTAATAAACAGCATATATCAACCCGACTTCAGAGATCTCTATCTTCAACCGTCCTGGACACCACCACTCCCCGCAATCCTGCAGCTTATTGATACTTTGAGATGAGGCTTGAAAATATCCAGTATCTTCTGAAACTGATAGAAGCAGAACTTGGCAAGCTGTTCTTCTATATATTCCAGGATTGTGTTCATATTAATTATTAGGAGGGAAAATACCTGGCAGGCAGAGCCGTATGAATGTTTAGATGTTAGTAGCCTTGGCATTTACCATGCATGGATTTTCAAAGTCTGCAACATCTTCCAGGTTTTCTTTTTACTGCAATCACTGTTCACCCCATTTCCTAGCATTTGTTGCTTACAGCTCCCTCTCACCACCATGTGCTTCTCTATAAACCTTTTTGTAAAGGTTTCTTCAAAAGAAATGCTGTCTACCACTCTTCTGCTCCACCAAGGTTTTTTCTCAAGTCTCAATCCCATCATATTGGTTTTATAGCAAATCAGTAGAGCAGGCTCAAGTGCATGCATTAAAGTTGTGCAGTATGGTCTCAGCATTCTCATAGTGGAGGAAATCCCAGTAATATTCACAGTGACCTATCAGTGAGTAATGGCAGCTACAAAAGATTATTTTCTACCTGTAAAACAAAATAATGGAAATGTAGGTTGTAAGGAAAGGAACTCTGAAGATCATCCATTCCAACTTTCCATTCAAATTATGATTATTATTAGATCAAATCAGGTTTCGCTTAGCCTGGTTAGCCTTGAACTTCCTAGATGTGATGGACCTACTTGGAGATAAATTTTTGTACAATTCTAATGGGTTAATATACATAGCACTCTCTTTAGCAATTGAAAGCAAGACGTCATGTTTCTTGGGAAGGTGATCCTACAAAGCAGCACTGGCAATGTCATCCTCTCCTGTGCACACTGTTACTCCATTCCACCCTGATATAACACTGGATTGCAGTCTGTGTTAGAAGGGTTTGTACTCTATGGCCAAGGAAGAAGTATCTGGTTTTATTATCTTCAGCAGTTCTGGTGTCAGCATTGAAGGGATGGGAATGAAAAACAAACATTTTAGATACACAAATGATGTAATTATTTCAGGCGGTTACTTTTTATTCTTTAATAAAATATTTCTACATTATCTACTTATTTCACTGTCATTAGAAAACAATATGTTGTGAAATGTATGCATGAAGAGTATATTAATTATGCACAAAATTCTGACTGCTTCTAAATATGACTTGCAAAATCTGTGCTTAAAAATCTGAGAGTTATTAAATGTGATTCTAAAATAAACAGTTTTACTCCTCACAGCGTCTTATAACCCTTAGCATGCTGGGGACAAATGAAGTGGCGCTTCACCAAAAAATATTTAGAACATGGCAGTGTCTCCTTTTTTTAACAGATCTACACCTAGAAAAACATATTTCACAAACTGTGAAGCAAGACTGCTGTAAATCAAACAGTAACTCCATTGATCAGTGTAAGGAATGGAAGAAATTCGTATGGAATGTAGGAAACTCTACAAAGAGAAAGTTACTGGAACACTTTGTACAAAAAAAAAAAACAGTAAAGCAGTGTGTGCTTTGAAAATAATTCCATTTTCTTGCAATCATGATTTGGATCTGATGTTGATTGAGGCATTTAACTTTTAGATGATGTGTATACCAGACGATACTTTGCTGGGCTTCATTTTTTAAGCTAAAACACATTTTGTCATAAGTGAATCTGATTCAAAAGCTAAACAATAAATTTCCATCCATTTTTACCATCAAAATGAAAACTGAGAAATTAATTTTAAAACTGGTTGTCAGGAGCATGGCTACCACAAATATGTATGATGAAATTATAAAGACATGAATAAAAAAGTGAAATAGGATTATGTTTCGGTGTCCAGTTATCTTTCTTCCTCTTTCAGATTGGTATCCTCTTGGAAACTAAATACAAAAATGTGACAAATATTCAATAGTAATTTCAATTTACATTTCCCTGGCTCTAAATTGTTAAAAGTTTAAACTAAATGTGTTCTGTAAAGCACTGTTTCTTTTCTGTAGTGGAGAATGTTTAGTTCACTGAAGAGGGTTAACTCTGGGAAGTATAATAATGGAGTAATGCATGCACTGTAAAAGTCTCCTGTGGATTTGGTTATATTTCAGTTTCCAACAGAAAAGAAATTGAAAGAAAAGACTGAAAATCTGTCAGCCAAGTAGAATAATTTCAGCAGTCAAGTCCCAATCCTCTGAAAGAGCTGAAGGAGTTATAATTTCACCTAGAAGTAGGCCGCAGAATTGGGCAACCCAGGAATATACAAATTGAAACATTAATTTGAAACACATTTGAACATTAAGCTCATTAACTGAGCTCAAGACTCAATCCCATCATATTGGCTTTATAGTACCAGCAAGGAGAAAAACAGTTCCTGGCAAACTGCAAAGGCAGACTCTACAAAGCTAAACTGGAAATTTCTGCCTTAACATTAGGTCATGAGGATATTTTTATGCAATTGCAGAAACCCTGGAATCTAAATTTATTGTATTGCTAAACCATGCCAGAATTATAAACCAAAGACGTTTGGCATGGCTTCATGTTTTATTTTACAATGAGATAATTTATATCAATGCATCTATTAAAATAAATATTTTTGTATAATAAGAATTGTGTTGCACTGATTTCATCAATTAAAAAAGGCTAATTAAAAAAAAGTTGTGAAGCAAACGCAAAATGTGAAGCAAACGCATGAAAATAATCACAGTCCACAATGTATTTCCAATCCCTTTTGAGGGATTTTCTTTGGCCTGAACAAAATCTCCTTTTCACTCAAAAATGGCACAGTCAGATAATTTTATTGGTGATTACAGTAAGCAAATACTGCAGTCCTGTTAGCTGTTAATGACCCAACAATAAAATAAATTTTCAAAGGGAAATGTGGTTTTTTCCCATTTGTCTGTGGAGGTTATGTGCTTTGTTTTTCACTTTTCAGCATATTATTTCTCTGCCTTGTGTCCACTATATGTGGTTGGGTTGGGTTTTTTTCAGGAGAGAAAACCACAACCATTCCTACTTGAAGAGCTCCACATCTTCATGTTTGTTGTGTTTGGGTGTAGGAAACATGCCAGAGAATTGGGGTTTTCTTTTTATTCTCTTCCACTGCTGGACTACAAATACAAGGACCAATTTCAGTCTTGTCTCAATGGAAATGAATGAGCAATAAATATCTGATCTTTAGTATGGAATATCTATAGCTGCCACATAGGCAAAACTGTATCAAGCAGCATAAGGCCCTGCTGTTAGCAAACACTTCACCAACTGCTTCAAAACTAGACTGAGCAGCTCTTGTTCAAAAAAAAAAATCTGCTACCACTTACTGTTTTAATGTTTATGTGAATTCCAGTGTGGTTTCATAATTTGAATTAATTTGTCACACTTCCATGTTTTGTTTCATGTAGTCTCAGAAAGAAATTTTTTATCATTATATAGTGACAACTAGATAAGTTAATTTTTTATAAAAGTATATTTTTATGTAGAAACTTATCAATACACACATGTACCTCAGCAGTTTTGATCAACAAGAGAGTTCAGGCTTGTAGGCTTTTGGTGCATCACCTGCTATCATGGTTAACTCCCTGAGCAGTCTGGCTGTTTGCACAGCAAGATTTATTCAGTCTTTGGTTTTTAGATAATTTCTCCTTAGTGTCACATTATGTTAAATAACATAATAATTATGTTAATAAAATTATACTTCCAAGTGGGAAGTCAATCAGTGGGTCTTTTCACTATGAAAAGCATTGAAAGTAAAGGACCAAAAAAAAATTGGGGAAAATAAATACTTTATAGTCCATTTATAGGTTGTATAGGTTGAAGGGGACCTCTGGAAGTCATCAGGTCTAGTCTCACCTGCTACCCAGGATCATGTCCAGACCATTTTTTAATATCTTCAAGGAAGGAGATTCCATAAACTCCCTGCATAACCTTTGTCAGTGCTTAGTCATCCTCAGGGTGAGAAAGGGTTCCCTCATGCTAAGAGGGTTTCCTATGTTTCAGTTTATGCCCATCACCTCTTTTCCGGTCCATGGGCACCACTGAAAAGAGTTTGGCTCCATCCTCTTTCCATCCTCACTTCATGTTTTTATATAAATTAGTAAGATTAGTAATATAAGTCAGATCTGTGTGTCAAATCATTGGCGCTTCTTTGAGAAAGTCGCCTCTAATAGATACAAATTTAAGAGACTTCAAAGGATCCAAGCTCTCTTTTCTCCAATCACATTTCCTCTGGAAAACATATGTGTGAGTGCATGTAAAAATATGTATATGTATAAAGAAGCTCGGTCAGGTTCTTTACAGCTTATTCTTCCTTTGCTTACAAGGAGCTCTTTGCTACAACCTGAAGTCTTTGACACTGTGATCAAACCAATGGATGCGGGTACCACTTTCTCCAGATAGTTTATGAAGAAAAGGAAAAGTCATAAAAGGAAGGGCAATGGTGAAAACATCCATTCTTTTATATCTACATGTATTATGTTGCCATTCAAATACAGCACTACTTCATAAGTAGATTGTTTGTTACTAGCAGATCTGTCATTAACTGTGTTTCTAAGTAGATATTACTTTTTGTAATTAACAGCAGTTACTATTAACCACCAAAAATTGCCAAGTAAGATAGATGTAATAAAGATATTGGCAGTATTTCTGGCATTTCTTTTGAACACTGTTTTTCCTGCTGATCTGAATGTGTATCTTTCTGTTTGTTTTCTTTCAGTCTGGCACAGAACCTCTGCTGGGACACAGTTCTAGATATCTGCCAAGTGTTTTTTAAAACTTGTCTTTATTTTCTGGCCTACCAGAATCCACTAAGTTACTTCAGGTCACTGCAGATGTTCAGATTCCAGCTATGAGAGTGTAGCCAGATACATTAATATCTGTGTGACTTTGACTATGTGGTCATGTAACAGAACCACAAAATTTCAGCTGCAGAAAGAGACATCCTCTCAGATCCAAGATAAACCTCTTGCCAAGTTGAGTCTGAAGTCCTGTATTTGCATTCTATAAGCCAAAATAATTTTGTGATTCTTTTCCTTACTTCAAAATAACAGAAAAGCCCCTACATATGACCTCACAGGCTGTATCAGCTAGTTCCTTGGTGTTGGTCCAAAGCAAGCAATGCACCTGCCAGATAGACCACTGGGAGCTGACCTGGCTCAAAAGGAAGTTAATCCATATGGAAAAGTTCTTGGGGATGGATCTTTCAATCTCTGCATTGCAAATTTCAATGTTCTGTTTATATCTCATGTATTCAGTTGCCGTGATCATGCCAAATTGTAATTTATGTTTCTATGGAACATAGCATTTTAGCAAGAGGGTGATGATTAAATAAGAAAGTGATGAAATAACTGATGCATAAAAGTTTGGGTTTGCCCAACCATATGTTTCCACACTTGCAGTCTCAGTTTGGGTATTGAGAGTAGCTGTTGCATTATGTAAAATTGTCATTGCTTTACTAAAAGCAACAGAACTACCATGATTCATCCCATATGAAAATTACTTACACGTCTTTGGTTTTTTTGACTGTATGTACAGAGCTTCTGAGAGTCAAAAGAACTATTTAACAGCAATATCTTTTCTTCAATTTTCATAACTGTTTCAGGTTAAACCTGCTACAGCATGATTCTGCTCTTCCTTGAATGCTTTTTATTACTGCTGCATTTTGTGCACAGAGTAGCATGTACAGAGAAGGTCAAAGCTCACTGAATGTAAGCTGAAGTCCTAATATTCAGCTTCCAGGGAATGAACCTGAACATAATGAGGTTTTTGTCAACAAGATTTGTGACCTATGGATGCCAGAAGAACAGGTTATCTCTATGATTCCAGAGCAGTCACATTAATTGCCACATGCCCAGAAAAGTGTACACTGGTATTACTATTAAATGACTAGACTAGTTTGCAAAAAAAAAAAAAAAATTAAACTATATAAGATTAATATTATTTTCAAAGACTGATAAGGGGGGGGATAGTTAGATCCTGTTCACCTTAAATTTTCTTGATAGGTCTGCAAATGTAAGTAGGGAATGGGAGACAGAGAGGGGAGGTTTGGAGGGTTACTGTGACAATTTTGTTGACAAGAATGTTGACAGACTCAGAAGAGACTGAAGACTTTGGTGCCTGTTGGCTTGTACAGGCTCATTCCTGCTCACAGGTCTAGCAGTATGTGCCGCATGTGCCAGAGAACAAGATTAAGCTGCGGTATGTTCTCTGGGAAAAGGACGACAGCACTGCCTATAAGATTTATCATAAAGCTTGCAGTTGGAAAAATGCCTCCTGAAGCTGCAGCTCAGCACATCAGATGGCATGTCTTTCTCCAGTGGTTTTGCCAAGAAGCTGCTAAACAAAGAACAAAGATGAGGAGGTATTTGACTATATAGGGAATGTTGGAGAAGGAAGGTGATTCCAGCTGATGATGGAAGAAAAATGAGGTGAGAGCAGACAGCTGAAATGTCTGGAGAACTCACTGCTCGGTACATGGAAAACACAGCCTTTAGGATGCATGATGCTAAGATTTCCACTACCTGGAGACTTCTTTTGGAGTCTGACCCATTGAAAGGTATGCTTTAATTTGGACCTAATTAAAATTTTATGCAACATAGTTGTCCTATTACTAACATACAGCTGTGCTTATTGTGAGTGAAATTGGTGAAACCAGAGTCTTAAAATACAAATGAGGGCTCAGACAGTGAAAGTATAGAGCAAAGCACATAATCAAAGCAAAAAAATGCCATTAGCATTGTGGCTTGTTGCTTATTAAGTGAGTTTCTTTTTTTGACTTTCTGAATCTTTGGTTCAAACAAGCACTAAGAAAAACACAATAAATTCTAAGAACATCACTCTTTTTATTCTTGTCACAGCACTAATGGCCTTGAGGAAGTACCCTTTGAAATTTAAGCCAAAAGAACAACAATTTGTGTCAACCAGCTTTTTAAAAGCAGAAGGCCAATATGCCAACACATTTTAAATGGATTTATAAATATTGGATGCAATTGTAAATCAGCTATATTCTCCAAGTTAGGGACAGCATGCAGTTGAGACTTCTCTGGGAAAGACTTTCAACTGTATATCAATTATCAAAACCTAAGAATTACTGCTGTATGCTACTTTTATCTCTTTCTCTATTTTCAGCTCTTGTCTCAAATAACATTTGAGTGAACTAAAAATATAGTACTTACCCAGAATAAGACTTCATCTATTCTCTAAATACTCTAGAGGAAATGAAATTATTTTTGACCATGCATGTTTAAAACATAATATATTCTCTGTGTGATTAAAAAATAAGTTCATTTTCCCCCTTTGTTCATACAGCTTTAAATCCTGAATAAAATATAACAGATGTTTCAGTTATTCTAGACAGAAGCTATTGATTAATTAACATTGTATACAAGCAGTGGAGAACTGTTCATGCAGGCAATAAGCTGCACAGACATCAGAATTAGTTCAATAATTCGGCATGGCAGTAGAGCTGTTAAAATTAACGTTACCAAGCTGGAAAATATATTATCTTCTACTTCACTTTGAGTCAGTGTTCTTATGTTTAATTGTGATCTGGCAATCTGGTCTCTTTGATTTAGTCATCAGGCAGTGATCAATGATCTTCCAGCTAGATAACTCAACATTTGGTACACATATGTGTACATAAAAGATCATATTTACATGCTAGAGCCTGATTAAAACAGTGAACTGCATTGCTGAAAGGTCTGATCAATGGGGCTGTTCCAATGTTGCCACACTGCTCCTGCCATATTTCCTTGGAAATAGCACAAGAGAAATGCAGCTGTGAATTAGGGTGAAAGGTTGTTTCATCTCTTTCAAGTTTCTCAAGCCCCTGGTTGAGACTGCATTTTGGTTCATGTGATGATAGGTAGACAAGGATGGAGTGAAAAGGGGGAATAAATGCCTGAAAATTCAGCTACACTATAAGGAAAGACTTCTGGTCATCATCTACGTAGAATAACACATTTCATAGCATGGTCACTTTCTGCATGATGCCTTTTTGAAAAAAAAGTCAGCAGTTTATTGGTGTTCCATGGTAGTATTTCAGTGAAAATAAAAAAATATTATAAATCTTGTTTGTAGAGCTCGTTGACACTTTTTGAACTGTTTGACAGAGACAGCAGTGAGTAGGTCTATATCTGAGGATTTTATCTGAACTTCTAGAATTTCTAGTTGTGAAGAAAGTCCCAAAAACATGGATAATGTAATGTATGAGGCTGTGCACATTCGAAGCCGGGTGAAAGTGAAGCCACTGTACTGCATTCTCCATCTGTATAAGGGGATAAAATATCCAGCATCTAATTTTTACTTCATTTGTCTTCTAAAGAAAACTTCTATATTCTTCTTAATGAAGATAGCAATTCCTCTAAAAGATACTTGGCAAAATATTTGTTTACGAAGTCAGGCAGCTGAAACCAGATTTGCTTTGTTTACTGTTGCATGGGACCATGTGTCAGGTCCCTAGTGGGATATCTGTGGTTAGTAAGTAGTAAAATTAGTTACTCCACTGAGCTAAAAAAAAGAACCCATTATATTTGTGTTTAAGAGGATGTCTGTAGGCAGGTATTACAGTAATGCTTTGAGTTTAACTTGGTTTCACTAGGAAATAATACATATATTATTGCAGCACATCATTGCAGTGCAATGATTTCTGAGTCTGCTTTGAGCCTGAACTTCTGTGCACCAAATTTGACAAAGATGGAGACCTGATGGCCATTAAATCCTTACAAACCTCATGGATCAGGAACACAGTAAGGGTAGGAAACATACTTTTGTTTCCACTTAGAGAGGGACTGTTTAGAAAAACAACATATTTGCATAAGATACCTTAAATGCTGGAAAAGCTTTAGTGAGTGCTTACCCTTTCCTGGCAACAGAATCCAATAATAACACAAAATTCTAGGAATTTATATCAAGTAATCACTGTAAAAGCAGAAGGTTTTTCACTTAGGACTTTAGTCAGGATTTCAACCTAGAGCTTTATGACTAGAGATGACATTTTTATGATATCTTGTTTAAAATCAATCAGCTTTTTTAAAAATTCATTGCATTCACTGGAGAAAGGCAAAAAAAACAGTAGCATAATAAAAGCATATGTGATTTATATTGAGATATAAAAGTACTGTAACAAGGCTCTTGGGAAATGAAATTGTTGGGAAAAAGGAAGATGGAAAAAGAAGGACTATGTTGGCTAGATTTTATTTCTATATTTTTACTGGTGCATTCATACTATAAAAGCATTTAGCTGTCAGAAATATTAATGTTCAACACAAGACATACTTCTAGTATTTACTGTTCCCATATAATCTACCTCACAATCTTTTTTTAACTTCTCTGAATCTTGGTTTTTTATAAATCAAATCTATTAGCTACTAAATCAAATAGTGTAAAGAATAAATGAGAATATACTTATAAAAATAAATTACAGATATCAGGTGCATAAATTTAAGAACATTTATGAAAGGGATGCTCCTGGAGGACAGTAGAAGTCCTCCTAAGAGCTTGAAAATGAATATTAGTAACAAAATATCATCTTCTGTTGCTTAACATAAAAGGATGGATAACTTAGTCATCTGAGAGAGACATACAATCCACCAGATCTCAAAGTGCTGTGGAGGAGTGAAGGATGCGTACAAAATCCTCTATTTTTTGTTACCTTACTGGATTTATAGTCCTTAATTTTTAAAAATAAAAAACAACAATAACAAAACCCCAAAACAACAAAGACCAAAACAAGAAGTCCAAGACATAACCTCAATTAATGCAATATTTATATTTTTCTATTCTCATCTAGTCTGAACTGGAATGAAGTGATTTTCTACTCTCAGCTTAGCTGTGTGAGGAAGGACTTATAATGCTGTCCCTAAAGCTCTGATGATGTGTTATAAACGTATCAGCTTCCATCATACAGAGACCAAGACAGACTGCAGAAGCTACAAAAATATCTATCTGTTTCTTTCACAAAATATCTATTTGTTTCTTTCATGTTCCACTCAAAAATTCCCTGCAGGTACCCTTTCCAGACATACTGGAGATAAAGCTTGTCCTTGGGTGTTCTTGGGTAGGGTCTGCTTGCAAGATCAAACTGTACACAGCATACAAAGTTGGCCTGGAGGCTCACTGAACATACAGACTTTTATTGCTGTGATGAAACAGATGTCCTCACAGTGGCATGGGCAGGGAACATGACATCTGTCTTCTTACACAGGCGCTGACTATGTACATGATTGTCAGGAGCAGGGTTTCCTGACAGGAGAGAGCTTTCTGGGTCATTCACATTGTCAGAGGAAAAGCAGGAAGGCATGATACTCATGGGAAACACAGGGAGAAAGCAGTGTTCAGGTCATTCAGGTGTGAGGAGCAAAGGAGCATTTCTGGCTGAAGGTTTCTAGTTTTCATTGAGAAAACTGTAACTCACAAATCCCACCTGCCCATATCCTTCTTATGCCCCTGTTCTTTGAGCCTTGTGGAGACAGGGTCTGGCAAAGAGAGCAGGGGCAACTGCAGGACCTGCTGATTAAGTGTTCTCTATCCTTGCTTCCCATTCAACCTCTTTATATAGCATGAGAATTTATATCCAAGTCAGTGTGCCAGACTATGCCAGTGTCTGTTTTTCCACATTTGGGCAGAGAGTCTCTGCTGGCATGTACAACTGTTAAATCTAAGTGCATCAGCTGCCTCTGCCAGAATTTTAAAAGTGAACTGTCTTCATCATCTTAGAATTTTTTTTTTTTTTTTTTGCAATGAGGGTGTTGATAATTTTCTCCCTTAAAATTCAAGAGTTAAAAAAGAGAGAGGGAAAGAGAAAACAAGAACAGCAATATATTCCCTCCCCCAGCCCCCCCAAGAAAATATACAGAAGACAATGTACTTTGTCTGATTTTCAAGGTCATTGTAAAAGAAGGGTAGCGTGATAATTCACATCTGCTTTGTTAGACACGTAATGGAAATTAAAACATTCTAGCTTAGATGTTATAAAAGAGCTTGCACAGCAGACACTGACATTGGTGATTCATAAGCAATGTTCTCCTCAGCCAAAGCTCCTGTCTGATTTATGAAGTGCTGTGTTGCTTCCTAGTGGTGAAATGCAAAAGCTCCTGGTCTCCTGTAGTCATTAAGGGCTACTTGTCTCTCTAACTGGCAATCAGACTGCCCACATCACAATTAAACAAGCGCATCACACACAGACTTTATTTCATAAAGTCAGTGTCCAACCTGGTCACAGGTGCCTGCTATTGAACAGCTGCAATATTAGATGCAGACTCTGTAATTCTTACACAGGTTAGCTTTGTCAAGTTATGTTTAAGAGTCTGGATGTCTTAGCAAGTCTGGAAATCTTTTTCCATGAAGGGCTACTGTTCTATTTGCCTTTGCTTTTTCCACTAATGCATATGGAATATATGGAATATATGCAAATGTAAAGAAAAATGTATTGAAATCGATGGGCCTCATACATCCCCAAAGGATTAGCATGAGAAAAAGGATTCCTTTCACAGGTAATTAAATGGCTCTAAAGGCTTCACAAACAGAGTGTGAACATGACATGGTAAGAGTACAGCAAGTCCAGAGATGTGTCAGGGGGCTGCAAACTCCGAAAAAGGACTCTTGAGTTTCCAGATAGTGGTTTCAATCTCTTGACCTGGTTAACAGCTCAGTTAGCTTTGCCTCACTACTGGAGTTGAATGGCTAAATATTTCCCACTTTTTCTTCTCATCTGTTTGTGAGGAAAGAAGGACAATGACTATTCAGTGTATATGCTGTATTTTTTATTATCTACTGCTGTGGCTCAAGGAACCAGTATGTTTAAAACATAGATTTTCATCATTATAGGAGAACAGTTCATTGAGTACACATTAAAAAGCTTTGGGTTTATGTACAGAAAAAAAAGGTGCCCAAAAATATATGGAAGGTCTTCTAGTAGAACAACTGACAAAACAATAAGAAAATAGTGAAGTATTAGATCAGGAAAAAAAAAAGATAAAACCAGAAAAACTGATTGTATGGAAGACAGCATTGTGGTGTTGATGGTGGTTAGTGTAAAGAATTGAAATGAAATATAGTTTCTCAAACAAGATAAAACGGGGGTTGGGGGGAACCCCCAAACAGTATTTTGTGCAAAACAGATGTCTATTTAATTAACTATATTTAAGCTCTTTCACCCATTAGAGGGCAGAATTACAATGACACAAAAGCAGGAGCCGGCAGAAAGAGTTGGAAAGCGGCTTTCTCAAAGGAATGCCAGCCCTGCTCTCTGGCGTGTGAGTACCCCAACTCCTGCTGGCTGCAGCCTGACTTCCAGGTGTGCAACACCACCAGAAAGTGCTTCTGAGGTTTCCTGAGGCATCTGGAAGGAAATGCTGCAGCCTTTAATACCAATATATTCTATCCATGTTTTCCAACAGTGTATTAATGGCAGCTAAAAATGTGTTTGAGCAGAGCCAATGCTGTTTTTCCTGGTAGCAGCAATAATGCTGGCCTCTTCCATTTCATGCAGCATATCTGGGACTGTGTTACAATATTCCCCTTCTTTTTCTCTCTGCAGTACTTGATTAAATTTTATTTGGTAGATGTGGAAATCCTTCTCTGCTTAATGGTATTGCTATAAATATTTCTTGTTAATTCAAAGTAAAAGCACTTTGGCAGCAGGGAAGAAGTAATTCTCTCACTGTATGTCGTAACTGTACTCTGTATAAAATAACGTTCTGTTACAGTTATAGCATCTCTTTGAATGCAGAGTAGAGACAGCAGAGGCACTGCACCACTGAGACAGAGAGGATTTATTCATGCTGCTGCAAAGGGAGCTTACAACCTGGACTTATGATTATTTGGACTGCAAGAGGACAGGGAAGCAAGGTCAGCTTGGCTCAAATTTGCAGACAAAGAAGTGCCCGATCTTGGCTGCTCTGAGCCTGGATTAGTTATGAAAGCCTTCGTAGAATACTGCTTTTATCTCATTTCCTTAAAAGAACATGGAAAGGAGCTGCCTGCAAGGCTCATGCAGCAGTGGACAGCAGTGAAATGAGGTGTTCTTGCACAGGATGAGAGTCAACGACCATGGAGTGAATGGACTTTCACAGACATGGGCCAGGAGCAGCACCAATAAAAGTGTCTGAAGAGGAACATGGGGAGACACTAGATGAAGTTAAGCTAGAAACAAAGGCAAAATAATAATTTCATTTAAAAGCCAGCATCCATCCCACTCCCATCTGTGTGGAGCAACCCAAGCCCTCCCTTGAGTGAGCTAAAGCCAGCTGTCATAGCCTTAGTAACAGGATGGTTTACTTCTTATAATTAGCAAATAGCAACCACTTGAGCATGTTATCCTGACCCTTATGTACCCATCATGTTTCATCAACCTGGAGCAGTATTGGGCTAAATGTGGCAGCTGATTTACCTGAATAATTGTTAGCAGGCATTTCTAGCTAAAAACATAATAGAAAACATAAATGGGACAATACTTAAAATATCAGTTGAATGAATATTACTGCTAAAGTGTAAGTGGTTGGGGCCAAATATGACAAACATCTGTAACTTCAGTCTTTGCATTCATGTATTTGAGATAGTCCAGCTCACGCTTCTCATAGCAAGGAAGACAACAGCAGTGTGTTTGTCTTGAAATAGTGCAACTAGGGTTGGTCTGACCATACCACTGCCAATCATGTTCTTTTGGTCAAAGAACTTGTAAATATTTCTCTTCTTTTTTTCAGACTTGGAACATTGGAACTGCGTATTTTAAAATTAGTCTGAGATGGGTAATTCTGTCTGTGTCAGAGGTGAGGGCCTTGCCTTTGAACTCTGCTTCTATTTTCTAGTGGTGAAACCATGGATAAAATGTCCTTATCTGTAACCCTGTAGCCTTTGGCTCTGTTGTAGTAGTCTCCCAAAGTCTGTGTGACAGTATGCTTTATGCCACCTTTGAAGCTAGTTTGTGTTGAAGGTGTGGTAAACCAGGTAGAAACAGGGACTGTGGGTATTCCAAGTTGTATATGAGCTCTTGTAGACAACAGGAAACACAAATACCCTGCTCCCAGTGAATAATCTCATGTTTTAAATGACTGTTTGTAAGAAAATTCTGGATTCTAGTCATATTCCCAAAGTAGCTTTTAAAATAGCATCCTGACAGCATCTTCTCTGGAAAAGAGAAAGCTTGCAAGAGACTTTATAGCAAGTTTCAGTACCTAAAAGGGCCTACAAGAGAGCTGGAGAGGGACTTCCCAAGGGCAGGTAGTGGTCAGACACGTAAATTGAAGGGTAGGTTTGGATTAGATGGTAAGAAGACGTTCCTTACTTACAAGGGTGGTGAGGCACTGGAACAGGTTGCCCAGAGTAGCTATGGATGCCCCATCCCTGGAAGTGTTTAAGGTCAGGTTGGAAGGGGCTCTGAGCAACCTAGTCCCTGCCCATGGCAGAGGGGCTGGAAATACTTGACTTCGAAGGTCCCTTCCAACCCAAAGAATTCTATGATTCTATTATGCAGCTTGATCATCCAAGGGTTTTGCATCAGGCCTAGCATTGGGACTACCCTGCTCCATGAGGGAAAACATGAGGAGGAGGCAACTAGGATGACCTAACACCTGTGCACAGACCAGAGGCAGTGTTGAGGGTGCCAGAAATTGCATCTGAAAGGAGGCTCCTGACCAAAACGTCACAGTGTAATAAATTAAATTATATGAATGTGGACCTTTCTCTGCCTCCAATTCCTTCTATAACATATAAATATTGTGTTTGTGCCTCAAGACCTACACAAATGTAATAGGCCTTCAAGCAGGTGGGATTTTTTCTTTCCTCTATTTAATCCCTTGTAAGCAGTGAAAAAGCATTTTGGATCCCAAAGATATGAAATTCCACCGTGCCTAAGTAATTACATTAAAAAATTGAAATAAAAGGAAAAAACCCAATAACCTAACCCCTACTATTGTAGTCTGCAGTCTTGAAACACCCTATATACTGACTTACTGGATGATTTTTACAACATTTTTTCAGTACTGCAACACCTCACCACTGTTGAGGTGGCAACTCGTTGCTCTTCTGCCTTCAGGAGTCTTACTGTAGAGGGGTTTTCTGATAGTCTAAGTAAGGTGTTCAATTGCTTGATGCCCTCTGTCTCTATAGCAGCTATTCTAAACGCTCACCTGAGTGTCTTTGGATCTTTGAAATACCTACTTCGGAGGAAGTCTATGCCTAAAATGCATGGGGCCTCTGGGCTAGTTACAATAGAGTGTTTCTTCCACTCATTTCTAGTCAGGTTCACTTCAGCTTCTACTAAAGTAAAATCTTGTGATCCCCCTGTCATGCTGGTAATAGAAACAGATTCTGCCCCCACGTATCTAGATGGGATTAATGTGCACTGTGCACTAGTGTTTACTAAAGCTTTATATTCTTGTGGTTCAGATGTGCCAGGCTAACGAATCCAGAAAGTTTAAAAAACACGGTTTTCCTTAGCCTCTACCTGGCTAGAGGCAGGGCCCCTCTAAGCCTGGTTTTCTTTCTTTCCTGGGGCATATGTCTTGGAGGTTCCTTCAAGGGGATCGAAAATATCATCATCATCATTATTATATATGGCAGTTCGGTTATTGGCCACTGGAGCTTCTTCTTTTTTGGTGAAACTTCTTCTCGGAGTCTTGCCTTCCTTCAATTCACACACCTGCTGTGCCAGAGCAGCAGCAGATTTTCCATCCCATCTCTTTATGTTTTCTCTGCAATCACACAGGAAAAACCACAGCTCAGCTCGTGAGGTGTACCTTCTTTCCCTATCTGGGGAACGTTAGCGTTGGGTACTAGAACTTCTGATCTGTACTGCCGAGATTTGGAGAAAACCCTCTTTCATCTCCTCCCTGAGTTTCTTGTGGTTTTCCTCTATCTTGTCTTCTAATTTCTGCAGACGTGTTTCCACCGCTGCGATTCTGGCATGTGTTGGGCCCTGCACAGCATCTGCATATGCTCAGAGCTTCTTGGCCATATTAAGCACAGTCTCCTCACTGTCATCCCGCTTCATTATTGCTAAAGCAGAAGCGTATTCTTATGGCCCAAGTCGTATAAGTTTTCGCCACATCACAGATATACATGGTACTAAGTCTGGATTTACAATGGTTACATCATTTGAGAACACATTCTCTGCCACTGCCATTTCTCTCAAGCGTTGAATTCCGTGTTATATAGTCTTCTACTGGGTTTGTTGTTTATAGAGATCGTCTGCACACAGATATCTTTGTGCCACACTTCCCAGGACCTGTGCCCAGACACTCAGAGTCAGCCTCCCTCATCATTCCTTGGTCAATAACCGGATCATGTGACAGGGATCTTAAATGCCTCGCTTCACTACTGTTTAAAATTGTAGCCTTGCCTGCAGCATCTCAAAGACAGACAAACTAACTAACTATAGATTCATTAAGTCTTCGAGTGTAATCCTTTCTTAGACCACAAAGGTCCTTCAGGGAATAGGACTCAATAGTGGCTTCTGATCTTGTATCAGTTGCTTTAATTCTAGCTTTTGTGTTAGTAATTGGCTTTGAGGGTCTTTCCTCTGGATCATCATCATCGGTCACTGGCCGATTAGTTTTGCCTGTGTGCTTCTTTCCCACAGCGACTGCCAGTGGCTTAGGGTTGCTGTCTGGTTTAGCTACCACCTGAGTAGCTGGGGTGTTGGCTGCAACCTGAGTGACTGAGGTAGCTGCTGGTTTATCTCCCTGCCACCCTGTCTCTATCTGCTACCCTACAGTATCTAGCAGGGTACGATAAACATAGGCCAGGGCCCAGCTTATTGTAATGATCTTTTTCTCCTTAGAGTCATCATGGTACTTCTCTTTCGGGTATTTCCCCACCTCAGTTGGGTTCTGAATTCTGAAAATCCCACTCTACAGGGTCAGAAAATTCCTTCAGGGTTTGGCCCATATTTTCCCATTTCCCACACTACTCAGGAGTTTCCACGCCTGGGTAAGGGGTCTCATCAGCTCCTCTGGGCATAGCAGCCTTTATTCTGGAGAAGCTGCGGACTGTATAAAGTATGTGAAGGATGTGTACCAGAAAAGATACTAGAAAGATGGTCTCTTTAGCATTCAGAGGAAACTGAACATTCTCAAGAAATGACATAACAGATTCAAAAGAGAAGAAGGAAAGGAGAGGCTGGAAAACCTCATCCCCTGCTCCTCCTCTAACAAACCCGGTATAATTACTAATAAACCTCCAAAACATACTACTGGAACTAGGACGCAGGGTAGGACGAAGAAACCATAAACCATACATATCTTGAACAGACTCCAGTATCTTTTTAAATGCCCTACAAACCACTATCACTAAGGCCAGCACAATAGCTATTTTAATCCGTGCTCCTCTACTGTAAAAACTACGTGTAAGGGAAAATAATCTTAATGACCAGAAAAATACTAAAACCTCAAAGAACCCTAGAGACTAGAGCCACATGAAGGCCTCCACCCTAAGAGACATTACAAATTCAAGCAACATGGCTACTGACTGCTGTAACTCAGTAGCAGATTCAATTGGCCCCTCCCCCCCCAACTGGTTCGGAAAAAAAAAATTTCCTTGGAGAAAAGTGGAAAGACTGTTTATTAAACAAGAAAACCTAAACAATATTAAACATTAAAAACTTCTTGTCACTCTAAAAGAGGGACAAACTCAGAAAAATCTTCCCCCCCGCCTACCCCAAGGTTGCAGCTCGGCTCACTCAGTCTCTTATCAGCCCCTCTGGTGCTGGAAATGCCGCGGCCCAGGCCCGGCCCGCTGGGCCACAGGTGCGAGCTGCTGGTGCTCTTCTTGGTGTTCAGTCCAGAGCAGGTTTGACCAGGTCCAAAGAAAAGGAAAAGCCACAGTCTAGGGAGCTTCTTTGCCTCAGCTAGCTAAAACTAAAAAGCAAAGGAGAGCTCTGTCTCGCTATCTGTCCATCCGCAGACAACACAGTCCAGGAGAGGAATGTGGAGGAGTGAGTGCAGCTTCTGGAAACAAACTCCATGCTTCTTCTCCCCCCCTTCACTCCTGGAACAAGTCTTAAAAGTGCAAAAGTTATTATTCAGCATAAACAGGACAGACAATTGGGGATAAAAGCATCATACAGTCAACCTAGGACAAGTGGGTAGGTGCAAGTTTCTACCCCAACCTCACTGAAGTTGAGACTCTTCCTGGGCCTTATGACTTATTTTACTGAAATGAAAATCCTGACTCTTTGCTGTCTTTTGCTGCCACCTTTTGCAAACATGTTTTGTTTGTCTCAGAGGCTAAAAGAGCTCATGTTTGGGGCTCTGGCTGTTAATGTTGGGTAAGTGACTGGGAAACTGCAACTAGACTGCAGCTCCACACATTGTGTGGGGAGAATGCATGGGCTCCTTTCCAATCACCAAATCTTCCCTTGAGAGTGGGAAATGTGAAACTACAGTTGTATTTATTGATTTCGCTCTTAGGATGCATCCTGCTGTCCAAGCCTGGTTGTTGAACACCTTAGATTATGTATATTCTCAGTTCAGTCAGAGAGAAAAAGAGAGAGATTCTACCAGGCTAAGACTGGGAAACAGTTGGAAAGGAATGTAAATAATTCATTATCTCTCTTGTGGTTCACATTGTTTATAGACATGTTCTGCCACCATGCATCATTCACTGTGCACCAATGGTGTGAGATGTTTTTACTTTAAGACCAATGAAATTAGTCTGCACGATGTTCTCTATAAAAAGAGCGAAGTATTTGAAATAAATCAGTAGAGTTTTTCTTCTCACCTTCTGAACTGGAGTTCTTTTGTTCCTGTCCTGCCTCAACAGCAACATTAGATATTGTCCATCTCTATTCTTGGTCACTTTACCATAACTCTTTGGATGTAGCTATGGTATCAGTGTACAGTTCATATATTATCCCTCAAGATCATTATTTTCCTTACCTTCTAACCCTTGTGTAATGGCTTATGTATTTTGTTTGTAGTGCAGGTTCCTTTATGTATATGTATGTGTGAATAGAAAACATGACCCAATATTAGACTGACAATCAAAATATTGCCAGCTGTGTTTGGCCAGAAAATAAATATATCCACTTTTTAAGCTATTGGGAAGGGAACAAAAATTCTATCTGGCAAAGCATTTAAAAGTGCCAAAGGGATTTAGTTTCTGGATGAGGAGCTAGTTTTTTTTAAACAAAACATCTCTACTTTCAAAAATATTTCAGGGCAATTGTTTCTGTATGAAGCACATCAGTCTTTTTTTTTTCAGTTAATGAGTTCCCCCTGGAAATGTTCAAAAGGTGTGTGGATGTGGCAGTTGTGGACATGGTTTAGTGGTGAACATGATGGGGCTGGGTTAACATTTGGGCTCAATGATCTTGGAGGTCTTTTCCAACTTTTATGATTCGATGATTATAAAGTACAGAGAATAAGATAGATTAGGATTTATTTCAACTGTGCTATCACATCTTTGGCACAGGAAGAACACTTTACAATTTCTTTGCAAAGCCACTAGTACAATGGAAGACACTTTGCCATGCATATTCCAGGCTGGTACTGCACATGAGCAATGAATAACAGAAGTACATTGCAGCTGAATAAACTCTCTAGCTCTTCATTAGAATCAGCTTGCCAGTTTACAGAACAAAGAGTAAGATTCTTTTATTTTTCTGATTTTTATCAGGTATTTTAAGCAAAGTTTTTCAGTTCATTTTGCTTGTGCTATTCTGATGGACTGTCATACCTTTTCCATTACTATTCCATTTGGATTTATTCAGCCTATACAGCTGTTACAGTCACAGGTAACTGAATAAGTTTAAAAATCAAAAGAGGATTTCGGTATAGATACAGCTCTGAATTGGTCATTATGATTAAAAATGTTACCTTTTCTTGCTTGCTTTTACTTCTTAGAAGAAGAAAATTGGAAGTTGTGTTCCTGTTATGCTGCTAGAGTGTGCCTTCCCAAGGTTCTAGTTAAAATTGGATGCAGATACTTAGCTGTTGTCATTGCTCCTTCATTACCTGATAGAAGCTCTCTCTCTAGGCACGTCTGGCACATATACATAATTCTGCCTTTTTGCCAAAGCATAAATACTCTCCTTTCAAAACTGAGTTTTGATTGCTGAACAGTATTTATTATGTACACAGTGCAATTTAGGAGATAAATGTGAAAATAGAGCATAAATAAAATCTAACCACTGTTGCAGACATAGGTAACTGCAAGGGCTAAAGCAACTGTAAATTTTATCCTGTTTTGTGAAACTGTGCCACGCTGTTTGTAGAGAAATGTTGCTGTCTTTGTGAGAAAAAACGGATCTCAATATATTTAAGAAATCAAATGTTGCTTATTTTCCACTGAATCCACTACGCAAGCACATTCAGCATTTTTTGCAGTTTATGGACAGCTGAAGTAAATATATGTTGCAGGAAATATTTGTTGCCATTCAATTTCACCAAATGTTTGCATGTGCCTTCCTTTAGCATACAAGTAATCTCTGTTAGTCAAAGGACAAATTATGACATGTGTACATAGCTAGATGTGTTTAGCACTGCCTGGACTGTGGCTTGAAGTATCAGAAGTATGTTCCTGGTATTACAACACTGTGTTTCAGTTTTTCAGGCCTTTCTTAAATCATGTAAATCAAATGGGCTGTGTACCTCAAGGACAAATAACACATTTTCTCTCATGCACAGAACGAGGCTCGAAAGGACACCTTGACCTCACGGAGTTAATAGGAGTCCCTCTTCCTTCTTCTGTCTACTTTGTCATGGGCTTTGGAGGATTCCCAGCTTACAGCTTTGGTCCAGATTCCAACATTGGCCGGCTGACCAGTGCTATCATACCATCACCTTTCTACAGAGATTTTGCTATCGTGGTTACTGTGAAACCAAACAGTGATCATGGAGGAGTGCTCTTTGCAATAACAGATGCCTTCCAGAAAACAATCTACCTAGGACTGAGGATTTCACCAGCTGATGACAGCACCCAGAGAATAATCATGTACTACACAGAGCCTGGATCCCGTATCTCCCAAGAGGCTGCTTCCTTTAAAGTGCCAGTGATGACTAACAGGTGGAATAAATTTATAGTGACTGTTGAGGGGAATGATATTGCTTTGTTCATGGACTGTGAAGAATATCAGAGGCTTCAGTTTCAAAGGCCTGCTCGAACCTTGGTATTTGAATCTGGCTCTGGCATATTTGTTGGTAATGCAGGAGCCACAGGACTGGAAAAGTTCACAGTAAGTGCTGTGTGATAAAATCACATGCCTCAGTGTTTAATGCATGTACTCCCTACCCAAGAAGTCCTGCTTAATGTGGTTATATCCCAAGTGAGAGTCAAATCATATAGCCTGTATTTTCCATACCTAGCTAAGGTTTGGACAGTGAAGTTATATAACCTCTAGTTTAATATACAAATTTTCTGAGAGCTTCAGAATTTTATTAATAGTCTAGGTATTAAGCCAAATCTTCAGTTTGAATATTAGAAATTACAAAGTAAATATGTCACATAATTTTTATGGCCTTTCTAAGAAGGGCAGATTTCAGAGAATTCATTTTCCTAATTTCTGAGAATACTATTAAGCCAATGCTCTAAATTCTAATTAGTTAGGAATTCATATTCAACATCAGAAGGAGAATGATGTCATCAAAGGTAAAGATAGTTGGAAGATAAGGGTGTATTTTTACAATTTATTTGGTATTTAAAGCTTATCAAGTGCTTTAAGAAATAGAATGCACCAAAACCACTACTACAAGGCTCTCAAGCCTTCTTAGCTTGAGTGCAAGCATCTTTCCTGCTGCATCCTGTCTGAAATTCTCAGCCACCAAGAGCAGACATTATGTGTGAGATCAACTCTGTCAAATGGAAAGGAGAATGTTACACTTTATCTGTCCTATTTTTGTATTTCCTGTACTTCAGAACTTGTACTGTGTTTTGAGAAATTAACGTCTCTTCTAAATTAGTCAAGCAGCAGCACAAAACAGAGTGGATCCTTTTCTTTAGGGAATAAAGATGCTCTTTCCAAAATGCAGGCATACTGGCAGGTTGTGAGCTCCACATGATAAGCAGCAAGTTTAATGTACTTTCATCATTTGTCTGACTAACCTAAGCACCTAGAATCACAGAACTGTATGGATTAGCAGGAAATAAAGGGTGGAAAGTGATATGTAGGAAAACTGCATGTTGATGCTACCTTTCATAGGCAAATAGGAAGACTGGAGTATTGTGAATGCCTGATCACTAAGTAGGATTGAGAAACATTCAAGAAACAGAAACCACTTTGGTATCTGTCTTGGTTTGAAAAAGACAGGTGTCTGATAAGGAAGGCAAGAGCCTCCCCTGAAATGAAAAATGTAAACTCTCTCCCTCCAAATTGTTATAATTTTGAAATTAAGGAGCTCTCAGGCAAATATATGGGAGCAGGAATAACAGTTCTTTATTAGGGAAGAAAATAAAAATAAAATAAAATAATGCAGTGATACAAAACAACATTGACAGAGTCAGAATATGACCTGACACCCTCTTGGTCAGGGTGTTGGTAGCAGTCCAATTGAAATAGTGGCTGCAGTCCTCCTGGAGTGGCAGGTGTGGTTCTGTTAAAGCAGTGATCCTGTAGAAGGGTGTAGTTCTCCTCTGAAGATCCAGTGGTGGTGTAGATGAGCCTGGTCTTCCTGTAGGAATCCAGTGGAGAAGACAGCTGCACCTCTGGGAGTCCAGTGGAAAAGGCTGACTGGTGTTTCAAATCTCAGATTATATCCAGGTAGGAATGCTTGGCTCCTCCCTCTGGGCAGAACTTCTCACAATGGAATGATGTCATTTTATCAGTCATGCAGTGACACTCAATGGCCCATTAACAGTAGATATTTCCCAGAGGGAGGATTGGTTTGTGGAAGAGATAAAGAAAACTGCCCAATTAACAGCAGATAACTGCCCCACCTCTAACAGATGGCAATAGAATGCACATACTCACCCACATCTTGCAACCCAGGACATTATCCCACCTGGAAAACATATGTGATGATCACTTGCTGAGATGATCACCAATAAATCTGGAAATATGATTACAGAAATGCATGGTGGATGACACTAATGCATTTCCATGGAAAGAGATTCTTCTGTGTGCTATATTGAGTACATAAATTTCAGCAAGTACTCTGAGTACTTCATTAGCACTAATTGTGACTTGTAGTCTAGGTTCCCATGCCTTTATTTCTTCTTGTATCATATGTCACAATTGCTTTTGAGTAGAGAAACTAAATGCTTGAACCTCACTCAAGCTCTGTTTCTATGCCAAGAACTGTTTACGTTAATTGCCCAAAACAGAAACAAATCATAGCAGATTGTGCAAATGACTTGATATCAGATGTTGGTTTGCTCTCGCTAATGGGAATTCATGGGTCTAATTCATGGGTCTGCGGTTATCAGACACAAAAGGACATAACTATCATCAGTTTTATTGAAACCAAAGGAAAATCTAGCCCTGATGCTTGTAAAGAGAAGTAGAAAACAGACAACAACCAAGTATAGCTGAATCAGTGATGATGCCAGATGCTGCAAACTAGTTTTTACAGGAAGGCAGCAGCAGCTATAAGACCCAGAGAGGGAGTAAATATCACATGTCTACCACCTCTATCATGCAGACTGGTCCATGATTTTCCTAGTTAGAGGAATCAGCTAGTGGTAACACTTGGGAAACATTAGAGCTCTCCATTTTGCTTTCTTTATCATCCAGGGCCACAGATTAGAGCAAGAAGAGAAAAATGTGTTCTTCAAATGTGATTCACTTGTACTGTGAAAAAAAGATCACTTTCAGGAGACTACTTAATTGGTTGTGCCTCCTTTCATGTATGATTTTTCAGTGAACTGTTCAGCCAGTCTGACGTTGTTCAATATCTGAGTTGCCCATTAAGTTTTGAGAGAAATGGGATATTGAGATTACTGAGCTGTTGTCTCAGAAGTCCAGCAAACTCAGGAGGCACCTAGTGCATGAGTTTCATAGTCTTCAAAGGCAGATAAAATAGAGGATTTTAAAAGATAGAATCAAAAAATTTATTATTTTCTAAAATATTATAGGTTGTGTGTTATATGTAAACAGGTTCTCAACTTGAATATCTATCTTTGTGCCCTGTTGTGCATCATGTTTAACTCTGTGAGATTTTGTAATAAGGAAACATCCCCTATATTTCTTAAAGCACTTTGAGTCTGTCATGGTTTGACACTGGCACAATGCTAGCGCCCTTTTGAAAATACACCTTCTTAAATAATTGCTGTGAGATGTGATCAGGAACAGAGCAGAGCAGACCTAAGCTTAATAACACAGAGGGAAACTTTATTAAACTACTACTACTATAAAAACACAGACACTAAATCCTGGATGAAGACCTTCCAAAACACTCTTCCTCTTCCCACTTAATTCCCACCTAATTTCTAAATGAAATCACAGTGAGACACTACCCAGGACCCCTGATTAAGTTGCCACCCTTCAGATAATTAATACTCAGTTCATCAAGGGAGACAGGAGTCTCTTTTGTGACACAGACCCCCCAGGAAACACAATTGCTACCCTTGTGTTTCCATGTCACACATGGTAACTGCCTGGAGAAAATCTGCCATGGTGACACTCTCCTTTTCATGTCACAGTGCTCTCACAACTGTGTATGGACAGACTGCTTATAGGGCTCCTTTAAGGATGCTTTGCCATGGACTAAAAAAGACAACAGTTTAGTTTCTCATCTCGGGACTACAGTCCCCCCTATTTTCCCCCGGGGCCGAGGGTCTAAGAACAGAGATCTTCTTCTCCTCTTCTTCTTCCTCGAAGACAGAGAGCCTCTCTACACCTTCTTCATCTCTCTTCTGTTCTCCCCACTCCTCTGTTAGTAATTACTGAAACAAGCCTCTTGGCTCACTAACGCACCTCCCTAAGTGCAGCCTCTGTCAGGAGAATTTGGTTCAGTCTATGGCTAACAAGAAAAGTCCAGCCACAAGCCACTCCATCATCTCCTTCCAACTCAAAAATTTCCTCTTCCATCATTTTGGATCCCAGACTGTCTCTCTTCTACTTCAAATCAAGGAGGAGTAATATTTTACAAAGCCTTCATTTCTCAGGAAAAGGTTAAAAGTTCAGACTTCCTGGACGGCTGATATCTCTGCCCAGCAGCCAATTCCCAAGGCTAAGGCTGGGCACCTTCCCCCCCCCTTCTCCTCCGCGCCGGCAAAGTTACAGGTGCCGTCCGGACTCTCTGTCTCTTCCCTCTGGGGGTGTGGGGGGGGACAACAAAGGCACCTCTGCTTCTCTCTACCCTTCTGTCTACAGGAGCTAGCCCGGTTCCAGTCCTTCTACCTCTCAGCTCACCTCGACTAAGCCGCATGGCTTCCCCTCCCCCACCCAGCCCCATGGCTGGGCAGGGGAGATCTGCACAGCACCCTGACGGGAACCAAAGAGAACGAGCTCTTGGGAGTTCCTGCTTTTAACCCCCTGTGATCTCAGAGGCGTGTTCATACCTTCAGTAGTCACCCCAGGTACCAATATCCAAACTTGACCACTGATTGGTTTGACCCAACTTCCTGAAAAAATCACTTCCATGTCAAACCACGACAGACTCTTTGCAGAAAAAATAGTTAAATGTTTTAAATGAAATTGTTACTGCTCTTTCAGCATGTCAGACAGAGAAGCACAGTTTGTGACTGAAAAACAAAACATTTATTATCAAAATACCCATCTCTTTTATTTCCTCTCTGGAAAGTTTTAAACTGGTTTCTTCCTGACTCACTTCATAGCTTATTCCCTTCCTATCCTTTGTCTCCATTTTTAGGGTTTTCACATGCCACTTCTGGAGCTGCAATGCACTTCTTACCTAAAGAACCCAGAGTTTTTTACAGCTTGTATGACATAATCCAGGACTAGATTCTTCAGCTGGGGCACTAACAATGCAGTGTGGTGATCATAGTGTCATTGGGACATGACAGTCATTATATTCTGGCAGCTTCCATTTGCTTTACATTTTGCAAAAGAAAAAGTTGTGAACATAAATATATCTTAAATTTGGATTACTATAATGAAATTTTATACTTTAGACCATTTTCCAAGTAAATCAGAACTCCCACCCCCCCACCCTCACTCTCTTTCACACATGCTACTTAATACTTCCTTGAAATGTTTTTGATGTTCCATGTAGGGCTCAATTCAACATCTGACAATCAAGTCTGACCCAAGGGCTACTGAGGATCATTGTGATGACCCTTATGTAAGTATTCTTATAAGCACTACCTCAATGCCTTAGAGATTTCAAAGTAAATTCCTGTTTGATATCTTTCATAACACTAAATGTAAAATTTTTTTCTTGGAAACATTGTATCATACTTAAAACAATCTGTGGGGCAGATTTTTTTCCCTGTACAACCCCCAAAACCTATATTTTCAAAAAATATAATTTTGTTTTGTCTAAAAAAGCTTTCAGGAAATGAACTATGGCTTTTAATTTTCTGAAGGGTCATTTTCATGGAACGCTGTAAATACTGAAATAAGTTAACCTCATAATGACACTGAGGCTTCACCGGCCAAAAGAAAGTGGCATTTTTCTGAATTTAAATAGCCAATTCCTTAGAGATCATGCTTTTTTCCCTGACTTTTATGAACTTCCTCCCAATAATTGGGTTTTGCACAGGCTTCAGGGGACAGCAGTGGCAATGGCCACATTCAAGAACATGACAGTTCTGAGGCACAAGAAGCTCTTGCACCTTCTCGCCTTCCCATAAGGGTAAATTTATTTGCTTTATTTATTTAAAATTCTGTTTTAATATTACTCTTTTTAAGGATGGGGTCTGAATTTGATGAATAGCTTTCATATTTGGCAATTTCCAAAGGCTCCCATGAGAACAATGTGCACCCATCCATGAGAATGATGGCACAGTGCCGGATAAAAAATCTGGTATATTTGATAACAATCAGCAACCAGATCTTGGGAAGAGTATAATACAAGATTGGGAAAATACATATGATACTTCCTGGGAACACTCTTAATCTGCACCAATTTTTATCTCAGGAAATGCTTGCACCAAGATTATATGTAGTTAGTAGAACTCAGCTGAGTTATTGATCCTTGAATTTCTTGCTTTGTTATTTGGGATTTTTTTAACACATGAGAATTTTACCACCCTCTGATTCCTGCTGCAGAATTCCTTAGCTAATTTAATGACATGCTTTGTGAAGGATGTGCACCTTTTTCTTGCCCTTCTAAACATGCTGACTGTGGCTCTCATTTGATGGTTAATTGGCTGGATAACAGAGTAAACAGCTGTTTCTTACCATGTTTAGAGATTTCTAACACATTGTGTCCTCCTCACTTTTTGTACCAAGCTTAAATATTCCAGTCCATTCCTCACAATGAAGCTTTCCATGCTGCTTGTGTCAAACATTCTTTTTTTAAATACAAGTTCTCATTGGTTCCTTTAGAGAAAATCAGTTGTTTTCTGAGAAATTACTTCACAGAACCCATGCTCACATTTGTCTGATATTGTACATATTTCAGCTATTTCAGTGTTGGATCTTACAGAACCTGTGGGCAAATACTTTTTGTTTGTGAGGTTCTGTCATTCACTTACTGTGTTTCCTACCCTTTTCATACAAAGATTTCCATTTTAGTCATATCTACTGCTGAGTTTCCCAAGAATATTTTTCTGTAGGAATTTTAACTCTTCCAGGGTCAACATAAATGGAAGAAAACCTTATTTTTTCTATTATAGACTTCAAATTCTCTGATCACTCTTTTTATAACTTTATTAAGTATTGACCCAGCCTCCTGCTCCTGATATGTTTGAATAAATTTTTATTCATTTTTTTTTGCCATTTCCATATAACTCACTAAACTCATTTTGGCCTGCCTTGTGCTTTGTGCAGAATCACAGACTAGCTGAGTTTGAAAGGGACCTTTGAAAATTGCCCTGTCCAATTCCCTTGTCAAAGCAGAGCGAAATACAGCAAGTTGCTCAGTAAGCAGGTTGTTCAGTGCCATTTGGTTTTGGATTTCCTCAAGAATGGAGACTCCACAGCCTCTCTGTTTCAATGCAGATTTTTTTTCTGACATAGAGCCTGAATTTCTTGTATTTCAATGTGTGTCCATTGTCCCTTTTCCCTTCACTGGCTACAGAGAAGGATCTGGTTCTGTCTTCTTTACTCCCTCTTACCAAGATCTTCTACATTGATAAGATACTTCTGAGCCTTCTTGAGGCAGTCCTTGCTCTCTCATCTTTCACAAAGTGATCAAAAGACAGGCAGCTGGCCCCAGCTGGTACTGCTGCGTGGGGTAATTCCTCACTGGACGGAGGATTTGCACTTTACTTTTCGTGAATTTTTGCAGCCAGGTAGGGTTTTTCCAAATGGCAGTAAAATCACTCTAGTGCTTGATGACTCCTCTGCATTTTACATCACACCACAAAATTTAATCCAGGAAAACTTACTGTGCCTTGACTTTTTTCTCATTTGGATAAAACTGTAGCTATTTCAGGAAATATGTCTGGCTTCTCTATCCAGAAAAATATCAATTCTTTTAGCTATTGTTTTTAACTTCTGTTTAATAGTCTTCATAATTACTGCACTATTCAAAATTACACACAGCAATAGTAGAATTTTTGGCTTTTATTCCTCCTTATGAAAGATATGATTTAATCCCAGCTGGCCACTAAGCACCACACAGCCATTCCCTCATTGCCCCACCAGTGGGATGGGCAGAGAAGAGAAATTGGAAGAGAAGTCAGAAAACTCATGGGTTGAAATAAAGACATTTTAGTAGGTAAAGCAATGCTGAGCTGGAATGAACCAAGCTGGAATGAACCAAGCCAAAGATCCTACCTGAAAATACAGTCTCTGACAAGTGTATGTTGCTTGTGGTTTCCTCCCTCTCTGTGGGTTTCTCAAGTGTACATCCCCTGCTTTGGAGGAATGGATTCCAAAGGTACTATACTATTTTTTTCTCAAAATTCTGGTTTGCTTCACAGATGTGGTGGTTCTGATTACTGTGCTTTGAGGAAAGTAATCTAGTGATTCTTCCTTTAAAACATGTGATAAGCCTTTACTCTAAACCGTTCTTTGGGATTTTTTTTTTTAGCCTGAAGATACGTTTGCTGAGCCAGTGGAAACCCCCCTAACCATATTGGCTTATTTGGAAGAGAATGATTTCTCTGGAAATCACAGATCAGAAGAAACCTCAGAAGCAGCTAAATTTAAAGAACAAGGCACTGCCTCAAGTTTTGGGGCTTTTATTTGGGGGGAGGGGGGGGTCATTTACATTCTCTGGTTTTGAGTCTGTCATTTCCCTGTGTATGGAAAGCCACTGTCATATTTTGAGTGCTGCCAGGAAAGAAAAATCCAGTGGTTTTGGACATCCTGTGTGCTAGAAAAGAATTGGCACATCAAGCATTTGGTCTTTGAAAGTGCAGTTTGTTAAACTGCAATTTATTAATAGCAGCAAAGGTAAGTGGTAGCAACTACTGCCACTGTTCAAAAGATCTCTCACTTCTCCCTCCATATAGGGGCTTATCTCAGACTCATTGTTGTTAAACATGCAGAGAATGGATTTACCCTTCTATAGTGTGGAAGTTTCAGTTACAGAATTGTAGTTCATATTTTAAAATCTTTAAAAAAATACTTGGATAAAACTAAGAAACTGACCTGAGGAGCTGCTGCTGTGACAATCTACCAAAAAAAAAAAAAAGGTGCAAGTGTTAGGCAAAAGGGAATGAAAGGAGAAAAATCCTCTTCATTCTGCTCTGGTTGGTGAGAAGCATGGCACCCCTTGAGTCATACCTCTGCAAACAGTCCTGCTGGCTCTAAAAGCACTTGGCACCTTTAAAAGGGATTTAAGATGGATATTTATTTGATTACTTGGTACAGTAAAGCACAGCCTTTCAGTAAAACTCAATCCTGCCAAGGAATAAACAACTATTTGCTACTTCTATTGCCTCCAAAGGATGTGAATGTGCCTAATGCACCAGTGGGGTGTTTTGGGTGCAAGTGTAGGCAGCAAAGCAATGACAGCAAGGCATGATGCAGTGAGGAATCCTGTTCTCCACTGCTAGGACAACTTCAGGGCACTCCTAGAAAACAAGAAAAAAAAGCTAAATGTATTAATAAGGCCAAAGACAATGTTGTTATTTCAACTCCACACATACTTCAGATAGTACCTGTTGTAATTAACTCTCTTTTTGTTTGTGTTACATGGGTGACAAATACGCAACCATTAGACTAGAGCTTGAGGAAAACATGATGATGCAATACAGTCATTGACATTAAAATAGACATGTTTTGTAATTTTACTCTCTCTTTTCTCTTTTTTTCTTTTCTTCTAAAATTTTCAGAGTTGTAAAATGACTAATATTAATCTCTGGAATGTATTTTAGTCATAATCTGAGTAATTTCTTTTTTTCATAAAACTTGCAGCATCTGTCTCTGATAAATACCTCTGGGCAGGTTTTGTTTTGCTCTCTCGTTAATAAGTGATTATTTTATTTATATTTAGCTGTCAGGGAAACTGGACAAGGCAACAGTGAGTCTACCACTCTCACACAGAAAATGTTAAGAGAAGAAGATGGCTCTGGTGCTGATGTTTTGCCAGGAGTAAGCAGAGAGGAGGTCTGTATAATGGGTGGATCACATGCTTAATCTTTTAGTCCCAAGAACAGGAAAATCTGTGCTTTGAAACATATAGCATTTGTAAGGCAGTGTGTAACATTAATTCTGTGTGATTCTACAAATTAGAATTATGTAGGTCACCCATTTGGAATCCCGTGAGCTACTGGAATACTTGCCTTATTTGTTGGTATGTTTCAAAATAATAATCTGGTGGTACATTTTTTATTGATTAACATTCCTACTTCAACAGCCACCACTGATTTTTCTAAGCAAAAAATAAATAATGACCTTTCCTTCCTCTTGCCTTGAGACTCCTACACCAAAAGTTTATTCTTTTTATTGCTTGAAACTGCAGTCATGACAGCTTCTTTTTGCCAGTAAACACACAGTGTAATAAATGACAGAAATTTAGAATAAAATTTCCACATTATGTGTGTTTAGTTCAAGTGTTTAAGGCTGCTCCTTGCAGGGTCTTCTTGTGTTCCTGTGTTTACTATGGTAAAATATGGCAAGTTGTGAAACATTAAGTTAGCATCCATTGGAGCTGACATACATGAAAACCTAAAACATGAGTTTTAGTATTTGTTGGAGAGCTTCCACATATAATTCCTCTAACATTTTCATGCCTGCATGCATGTATTTTTAAAGCAGCAATTCTAATATTAGTTTATATAAATTATTAGACAAACCAAATATCAGATTAACTATTACCATTTTTTTTTTCATTCTGGGCCATTTTTCTTAAATAAAAATTTGGTCTTGATTTAGGAATTGTGACACATTAAGCTAAAATCTGTTGGGACAAGTAGTTTTGCTGCCTACTGATCTTTATATGTTGTCCTTAACTTTATTTCAATGTCTACATATTTTTCATTAATCAATATATATTATATATTATATATTTTTCATTATTCATCAATATATAATCAAGATGATTATATATTAAAATGACCAATCATCTAGAAAATAATTTAAGGAGTTGTTACTGCCACTTCTCTCTCAGTTTTTGCTTGTACCCAGTGTTACTCCTGCCTAGGTGCAGAATCCAGCATTTGTTCTTATTTAGTTTCATGCTATTCATCATTGCTCAATGTTCCAATCTATCCAGATCCCACTGCAAGGCCTCTTGTCCTTCAGGAGAGTCAGCAGCACCTACCACTTTGGAATCATCAGCAAACTTACTAATGGTGCATTCAATTTCTGCATCCAGATCACTGAGAGATATATTGAACAGAACTGGCCCTAGAATGGAGCCCTGAAGAACACTGCTGGTGACCAGTCACCAGCCAGATGTGGCCCTGTTCACCGCAACCCTTGAGCTCTGTCCTTCAGCAAGGTTTTTACCTAGTGTACCATGAACCCACTCATCCCACAGCTGGAAAATTTTCCCCAAAGGATGCTGTGATGGACAGCATCAAAAACCTTACAAAAACCCAGGGAAATTGCATCCACCTCTGTCTTTTCATCCTTCATGTGGGTGACTTTACCACAGAAAGCTAACAAATTAGTTAAACAGGACTTTTGCTTTGAGAACCCAAAGCTGAGTGTTCTTGATAAGTGCAGTGTTCTTTAAATGCTTTTCAGTGGTACTCAGTATAATCTTCTCCTTAACCTAGCCTAACTGAGTTTAGGCTGTCAGATCTGTAGTTCTGCATCTTCCCTTACACCCTTTTTGTAGACTGGAGTAACATTGATTATCTTCCAGTCAACAGGAACCTGCCCAGACTCTCAAGATCTTTGGCAGATGATTGAGAGGGGTCCTGCTATACCATCTGCTACCTCCTTCAGTACTCTAACACTGAATCAAGAATCCTGTTATCTCATTCAGGCTATGATCTCTACCCACAGTTTAACTAAATAGATTGTCTTCTAATGCTTTTTCAGATGGTAAAAAATTATATAATTAGTCCAGATTTTAAAAATTGCTGATCTTTGGGACCTTTCCTTTTGGCAAAACCCAGAAAGGTCTTCTAAAAAAACATCTTACAGTTCCTTTGCTGAAAGCTGTCATCCTGTTAACTTGAAAATGCTTTGAGAGTTATTATATTTCATCCCTCCTAGTTTCATTACCTGTTAATGGAACTCAAAATATATCATTGGTGTTTTAAAATGTGAGTAAATTCTACTGCTTGTTTCAAAATACAATACTGACTTATGTGTTTTGTTCTGTATACTGGTTTTTCATTTAAATATGTATTCATGTCCAAGTTTCCTTCCTGGAAGGTTTTATTTTGTTCCTGGAATATTTGAATTATTCATTTTGTTATTATTACTTTCTCTTGACCAAATGCTAATGTTTAGCAATATTTTAGTTTTTCTGTTGTCCCTTCTCACTCTTTGTTATCATTGTTTCGTCTTCTGCCACTTTTTAACCAATATGTAACTCTCCTTTGTTAGAGTCATGGATCTTGGGGAAGTTGGCTAAAACACTCCAAAACATGTCTATCTTAACTCTTGCAATTTTTTCTCTGACAGACTGAATATGTGAAAACTATATTTTTTCAAACCTATACTATTGATTTAGACTGTGCAGACTTATGTGGCTATTAAATTAGATCATGGTCATTTGCATCTAGGTAACCAGCTCAGAAAGCATCTTATTTGAGATGCATGAATGATCTTTAACATGGATTGCCTTTGCTGAATGGAATATACGGTTTGTGTGGTGCCTGTCAGGTTCTGATTGCATTGAACAAAGCAAGGGTTATAGGAGAAAGGTAAGGGGACGGGGGCTAGAGAGAGAAATGGGGAAAGTAATACAACACATTTCTCATATTTCACATTTTAATTACTCAGGGCCAGAAAGGTCAGGAAGTAGAGGATGGGTCCACAGAGTCTCTAGGAAGGTCAGGAATAGAAGATGTGGAAAATAAAGATCAAGGACCTCCTGAATCTCCAGGGAAACTTGGGCAACTTGCTCAGCCTGTGAGTATTTTCTCTCTGTTGAAAGAAAACATGTTATAGAAAGTGATCCATCACACATGCATGGAGACCTGTAACTGCACAGCCTTGCACACTGTCACCAGTTACACTTCTACAAGATGGGTTTTAGCCCAGCAGCTCAGGAGGATCCTGCCTGCACTGCACACATGCTAGGGGCAGGGGCCTGGTGACAACCATCAGAAAGCAAAGGCAAACAGCTGCTGTGCCAACATACAAATGTTCTCAGGGCAGTAATTCCACCAACTCCTTAGGCAGTACTGCAGCACACTCCCAGCTGTCACGTTTGAGTGTGTACAAAGGTGCAGAACTCACTGGCCTCCTTCAGTGGCTTCTCTATAGGATATTTCACACTACAGATCCTTGCGAACCATCAGCACAAGATGCATGAGATTGAAGAGAGGTGCAAAACATCCCACCATGTTTGATATAGTTCTAGTTTGTCTTTTTGTCACTGCATGGCACATCGCAATTTAATTAATTGCTTTTATCTTTTGTTACTTCTATGTTACATTGTTTTATTTATCTTTCTAACAAAGATGTTCTATTTTAGGGCATTCCTGGTAAAAATGGGTTACCTGTAAGTACTTTTTTTATACATATTTTGGTTAACTGAATTAATAAAAACACATTTTTTTTAATGAGGCTCTGTTACATTGAGGCTTAGGCAGCAAAGTGTTTTCTTCATATCCTCTCTTTAGAAGACAGTTCTGGTGTCGTAGTTGACATCCTCAGGTTGTCAAGAGAAATTTATGATTTCCCAGGTTTCTCAGGTTCTAAGAGAAATTTATGATTTCCCAGTTGCAAAGAAAATAAGGCATGGCATAAGCAGCTGTACCAGAAATTCAGCTCTGGTGAGGCTGACTTTTTTTGCAGAGGGGAATTTCAAAGAGGACATACACCTTTTCTAGACAAGTGCTTCATTGACCCTCAATAGATACATGCTTCCATGTTGCCTGCTCCTAATCTCAGTTACAATTAACTTTGTGGTTAATTGAGAGTACTTTTGAGTTACTTGAGATGTGCCTCTCACCCCATTACCCTTGTGCAGTAATTTGACTGCATCTTCTGCTTCATCATTCCTGCTTTCCTTTCTCTGAGTTCCTCTACTTTACCCTTCTCTGTTATATCTGCTGTCCTCTTCCTGGGGCGTTCCTTCCCAGCTTCTCCAGATAACTCTCACCCTTGCATCAGTCCACCATAAGCTGCTGATAGCCTGCACATGCATCCTCTCTGTGACGTATTGTCAAGCAAAGCACACAAAAACAAAACCTGTAGCTGTCATATTCCCTGCACGTCTCAGCTGCTGTTATGTATCTGTCCTCTACTGATGTTCTGCTGCCTGGCTTCTTTGTTTCCTTTCTCATTTGTTTGTCGCTGCCACTTTGTGCATCTTTCCCCTCTCCAGGACCTTACCACCCAGAGGCTGTCACCATTCTCATGTCTGCTCCTCTTTTTCTATTCTAATATGTGCCACTGCTGGGAACTTCCTGACCCTTCCTGCACCCTGCAACTGAACCTCAAATGAAACTGGTGGGTTTTAAGATATTAAAAAAATAATTCAGTGGTCGTTCATGGGGTGCATTATTGAGCTCCTTCCTGAATGCTGCCTTCAGACACTGGTGTGTTTAAAGAAATGTAGCTAGGTTTGCAAATATTTAGCCAAAACTCAGGTAATGTGCCATTAGGGTGTTTTTGGACAAGATGTTTATGGTTTATCTATTAACAGAAGTCTGACTACTTTCATACAGCATAACTTTAAAGAAAATTTTATGAAACCAATACATCTTAAAGAAAATTCTTCAAATATAATTCAAATGCTTCAAAACCAATTGTCGTCTTCTTGTGAACACAATTTGAATTTCTATCATAGACATTTTGTGACAGTGTCTTACATTTTTTGTAGTTGTTCTTTTGTCCATGTGCATCTGGTTTCCAATCTTACATATACCCATGCGATTTTACTTTTGGTTTGATGGGGCTTAACTCAGCAATGAAATTAGTGCGTTCTACATTTATGTTGGTAATGAGTTTGTTACTTTTCTATGAACCTGCTAGCAGTTATTCTACAGGAAAAATCATTATAGGAAAAGAAACATTCTTCACTCATAGAGGTACATTTTTCTCCCTAATAACTTTATATAAACCATCTTTAGGGCAGTCCTAAAACTTGTCCAGTAGAGTCCATAAACACAGCTGTTCAGATTCTGAAAATGCAAGTGGGAAAACACTATTTATTTGCCTTCTGAATATTTTCTTGAGTGTCCTAACTCAATTCATAAGCAGCCGTATTGTATAATAGCACTGACTTTAAAGCTGGAGGGAGTTCTTTCTAGCCAATGAATGAGCCTCTGCAGGAAGACAATATGCATATTGTATGTAGGTGGTATGATGATGTAAAGGGTAATTTGGAATTCATTTGACTGGTGAAGTTCAGAATGGAAAATGGGGTGAAATGCTATCTAGTATACCACATTGCCAGACAGAGGCTTATCTTCAGGAAGGATACTAGTTTGTAGAAGTTTAATAGATTCAAGTTGGTTAAGAAAAAAAAGTTTTAAGCGATGGTGAAAGCAGGCTTAGGTTAACAGTATGATTTTGTGCACTCAGAGCAGCAGCTGGCAGTACTGTGTTAAAAAGATTACAGTTATAAAAATCCTTGCCATCAGTGCTTTGGCAACCCTGTTGGCACTCTGTCAAATCCAAATACAGCCTGCAGGTGTTTCCATGTGTATCCTCCAAACAGGTTTCTCTTCTATGTGGCTAGAGTAGTTGTGGTGAGAGGCATATTTTTTGGGCACTGCCAGGGGCATTCTATGCCAAGTCTCATACTTCCTTCTGTCACACTACGACACGAAATAACTCACACACGGATGCTAGATGTAAAAGGGGAACAAAAAGAACCCAAAGAGAGGATTTTATTTTCTGACTCCACTATATATGGAATGTCTTGGTATAAAAAGACAGGAGTCTGTGAAGGAAGGCAAGAGTCTCCCGTGAAATGGAAAAGGTAGAACCCCCTCCCTCTGAATTACCACAGTTTCAAAATAAAAAGGCTCTCAGGCAATGGGAATAACAGTTTGTTACTAGGAAAAAGCTATATTTAAAAAAATATAATTAGTACAAACAAAACTACTGACAGAAACCTGACACCCTGAGGAGTCAGGGTGTTGGTGATAGTCCACTTAAGTGGTGGCTGCTCCTCCTGGAGTGGCAGATGAAATGCTGCTGAAGCGGTGGTCCTGTAGAAGGGTGTAGTTTTCTCTGAAGGTCTGGTGATAAAGTAGATGGGCCTGGTCTTCCTCTGGGAATCCAGCGAAGAGGCTGAGTTGATGTCCCAAAAAATGCTGGTTTTATGCAGGTAGGGATGCTTGGCTCCTCCCTCTGGGTGGAGCATCTCACAATGGGATGATATAACTTTATCAGTCATGCAGTGAGTCATTCAGTGGCCCATTAACAGAAGATATCTCCCCGGAGGGAGACATTGTTCTTGGAAGAGATAAGAAAACTGCCCACCTCCAACAGATAGCAAATAGAATATATGCTTATCTTACAAGGCAGGTGTGGTGAGAGGCACATTTTTTGGGCACTGCCAGGGGCATTCTATGCCAAGTCTCATACTTCCTCCTGTCACACTAGGACACGAAATAACTCACACACGGATGCTAAATGTAGAGGGGGAAAGAAAAGAACCCAAAGAGAGGATTTTATTTTCTGACTCCACAATATATAGAATAGCAAAAGTGACAGTGGATTGGAGGGTGAAACTGCCACCTCTCCAACCACATTGATCAAACCAACAGTCCATCAACTCTCTCCACCCACAAAGAAGAATGCAAAACAATCATTATTTACATGAACAATGTGATAAAATTCAGTATAAATAGGTAAACATCAGAAGGCATAGAAAACTTTTAGAAGAACTTTAAGACGCTTAAAAGAACAGGGCAACATCCTCCCACTGTACAAACAAAGAGTTAGAAAAAATCTAGCACCATTAAATCTAGCCTCTGCTGCTAAGTGTTCAATCTACATGAAAGAAAATGTCTAATCAAAAAAATTTTTCCTTTTAGGGTAAAAATGGACTTCAGGGGTTGCCAGGACTGAAAGGAAAAGCAGGCCCAAAAGGTGAAAAGGTATGTGTCTTGTTAATACTCAACAATCAATCAGATACAATTTATTCTTAGACATGTATTAATTTGGTACACTCTGAGGGAGACATAAAGTATGGAATCACAGGAAGAATTTAAACATCCTACTGTTCATTCATGAGTGGCTGGATGGCACCATACCAGAATCATAAGTAATTTTCAAAGATGTGAATAAACTTCACCAGTAGAAAAAGTTGGGCTTTCACAGAAGGGCTAAGGAAGATGTATTGAACACTTAATAAAGAAAAGTCAGTTGTTGTATATAACTGTTCTGTATAATTTTCAAAGATGTGAATAAACTTCATCAGTAGAAAAAGTTGGGCTTTCACAGAAGGGCTAAGGAAGATGTATTGAACACTTAATAAAGAAAAGTCAGTTGTTGTATATAACTGTTCTGGGCAACTTACTCTACTGGCTAAGTGATTTAACAGAGGCAGTATAATCATATTACCCTTAGGAAATGAACATAATTTAAATAAGAGTTAAACCATCTGAAGTAACAGCTTGTATCTCTTCTGAGATGAAGTGAGATGTAATGGATTCATCTATTATTAAAGTACATGTTGTGCACAAAATTGACATACAGATAGTAAGTCCAAGTGTCAAATTAATAATCTGTTAATTTCATCTGTTTAACAAAACAATACAGACTTCATAAATTCACAAACATGACCCATATAAATATTATCTATTCAGATTAGTTTGAAATGGTCCAGAATAATTTCAGAGGTAAAATTAGTCTCCAGTACAGGAATCAGGTAATGAGATTGCATGGCATCCCCCCATCTCTATGTCCAGCTGTAAGAGAAGGATTTGTTAAGCACAGGGTTCTCATAAACTGTAGAGAAGTGAAGGCATGTGGGGCAGTCAGGGAACATCTCAGGTACATCATGAGGGGGAGACTCTTGCTCTCCTCTGGGACCTTTCTCAGGTACGTGTTCACAAAACCAGGCAGCGTGGGAGACAAACAGGAGGGTGTACAAGTCCATGCACAGTTACAGGGCTACCACCTCTCAGAGGTTACAGAGACATGGTGGGATGGCTCACAACAGGAGTCCTACAGTGTATGGATACAGGCCCTTTCGGAAAGATAGGCTGGGAAGGCAGATTATCATTAAAATACTCTATCAGTTGCCAACAGGTATTACAGGCACATAAATGTTGTTTGACAATTAGCTTTTTAGGTTTCTTGCAAATCTGCTTTGGTCCTTCTTGCTACCAGAGGTATTTCTAGGGTACTTGGTACTGACATAAATAATTCATGTGTAGGAAACCATAAAATCAGTCAGGATTCTTTTAATGAAAACAAATCAAATTGAAAAGATGCCAAGATTATGGCCATTTACATTTCTTCTATTTATAAGCAAAGTGCAAATCAGGAAATGCATTTTATTTTGCAGCTGCTACAGCCACAGCTCCTGCTAGGTGACCATTCCAATCTTCAGCAACAAGTGCTGCACCTACACTGCCAAAGGGAACAGGCCCAGGAACTGATTTGCTGACAGTTCAGACTTGCAGGCATGGTCCCTGACAATGCTTTGGCCTGTATCAAACAGACCTCACTCAGACAATGCCTCGGGGGTAGCATCAGTTGTTAACTGCTCCCAGTATGCTGCAAGATGAGACTGAACATAGGCTCTGTACTCCTCCCAGTGCCATCCCAGTAAGCTTTTAACTTTCAAATACTCATGCTGATGGATTTCAGTATATATCTAAAGTTATTTCATGCAAAATGCACAAAAACCTGTACTCAAAATACTCGATTTGAACATGTAGGGCTAAAAGGAGTCCCAGAGTCAAGTACCTAAGGATTATGGGCCCAGCCACTCTGTTACAGCTGACCTCACAACCAAAGGCCATCCAGCCTTAGTTTGTTCATCAGAAAAGCCATCAGAAGGAGAAAATTCTAGCAGTAGGGGAAGCAGCTTAGCTGTAGAGAGCAAAAGTTATATTGGAAAGGAAAATACTCCAGTAGCCTATTCGTGATTATTTTCATGTCTACTTTAGTAAAGACATCTTAAGCTTTGTTTTTCATTTAAAAATTGGACTAATATTTTCAAGGGACACTTCAGAGACACTGTGAAGTTAGCAAAAGAGTGCTAAAAATCCTAACGATACATTCAAGAAAACTGAAGAAAGCTGACAGCTTCATATGCAGAGCTTTGTCTTGGCAATACTTTAAACAGACAGTTGCTGCAGTAAAAACAGTTCAAACAAGAAAACACTGCTCTGATCCTCTTTTATACATGTGAATTATTTTTAAGTAATCAGCTGTTCAGCAAATTGTTTCAATATCCTAATCAGTATGATTCCCTAGGCCTGGCTGTGTTGGTAGGGTGACAAAAGCCTATAGAACACATAAAAATTCATAACTGTTATGCTGTCTAAAGATAGTCAGCACCTTTTCCAGTATAACAATATCTAAATTTCAGGAACAGTAGTAGGATCCACCTCCCTCTTTCTGGTTCTTCTAACTGAAAACAGAAAGCCAGGAATGAATAGGGCACTACCTATCAGTGGAGACTGGGAAGCTGCTATCACTTTTCCACCATGGTCCATGTTCTGTGCAGAGGTACGGCCATGAGATGCTCCTTGGGAATGGATACAGTCAGGCTTCCTAAAAATGGCCACGACCCAAATGTTATATCTGGGGGTTTTGTCTTCCTTGCAGTACACACAAAGTGGAAGAAATTGCATGAAAGCAAGCACCAAATAAGCACTGCCAGGAACTAGTGTAATAGTCATTGGAAAAAAGCGAGGATGTGTTAAAATGAATGAAGAGCATCTGTAACTGAACACGCTGGCAGACAGTGAAAATAGCCCCAAATTAATTAAGCACATTCTCTGTGGATATGACTGAAGTGTCATTATAGGAACCATATCACAAAGCCTCAGGGAACAAAGAACTGAATGAATACATTTATCTAATGAACTCAAGCATATAGAACAAGTGACCAAGAGACAGTTAAAAATCAGTGTTTCCTGCTGTGTAACCAAATAATTGAATTTATGGAACACAATTTAAATGTTCATAAGCCCAGATAGCAAATTGGCAGGTTAGAGGGTAAAGCACAGATCAGTGGAGCAAAACCTCAACTCTTGGCTTGAGTGAAAAATACTGGACTTGAGCAGAAAAATTATTAAAAGTCACAAACATCTTAAGCTGAAACAGTTCAAACTAACCTCAGCAAAATATCAGAGGTGATGTAAGAAAGACAAATTATAAGAAATGGTAGTAATTATGAGAGAAAATGACACATATTTGAACAGCGTCTTTCATTGTGTTGGCAGTAGATAAAGGTCAACACACAGAAGAAAAATCCTGTTGTGGTAGTATTGAAAAAAGCATTAGAGAGGTTAGCAATAAAATCAAGAAATTTACAGATTGAATACCATGGTGTGACCACACTGACATTTTTTTCTGCTTTGGTTTGGTTTGTTTTTTTGTTGGTTTTTTTTTTTTGGTGGGGTGAGGGTTCATATATAATATACCCTAAAAATGCAAGATCCATAGTTAAACCTTATTCTGGCAAGACATATGCACTGCCTAATGCTGTTGATGATGCTTGTACATTTGCAAATTCATTACAGAAGTTAGAAAAGGAAGAGTTCTTTCTTCCATTGCCAATGCAAAGATCATGTTCCTTGTGAGTTTATCTTAGAAATTAACAAAGTCCAACCCTGCTCATAGCATCTAAGCAGCCACTCTTGTGACTGGAATTCCACACAGATTGTAGCTAGTGCTTATAGTCTTTATATGGTTAAATCCTTGCTGATTTATCTTAATTCCCATTTCAGGGTGATCCTGGTGAGGGATTGCTAGGACCCCCTGGACTACCAGGACCCACAGGACAATCTGCTCCTTCCAGAGTATTAGTGAGTATCTGAGGCTCTCTGTCAATGAGCTCAGCTTGCCACAGAGGAATCCAGAACTAAATAGGAGGTTTTCTCTGGGAAAGTAGCCTGATTGCCACAGAGATAATAATGTTTTCTAAAACATTAATGCAGAAATGTAAATAAATGTCTGACTGAAGTGTGTGAATACTGTAAGCTACATAAACACCCAGTATTCACATTTTAAAATGTTGGATGTGTGTGCTCTCCTGTGCAAAAGCAACAATATATGTGAGAACACAAAACAAAAATTTCCATAAAAAGGCATTCTAAACTTATTAATTTCTTCCTGCTACTGAACAGAGAAGTGGTTTGACAGTCAGTTATGTTTGCTGTCATTAAATACTAGAACACATACCAACATGATGACAGTGTTTGTATTTTGAATGCTCAGTACTCAGACAATGTTAAAGAATGAGTTTCAGATCCATCTAACTGCTGTACTTGGACTTTTCTCATTATAACCGTGAGGATACATGTGCATGCAGATAAAGAAGGAATCTGGCCTGAATCTTGGGTTCATGGTGTGAGAGCTGATTTTATGCTTAGACATAGTCCATCACTGACACCAGTGGAAATCCTGGGATGGACTTTTACACAAAACCATCTGTCACACTGGGTATCATGAGTGCTTAACAAGAGAGTTTGAAACATATTCCACTGGCCAAAATAGATCATATGCTCCCCTGATTCTGGGTCTGCTAAATTAAGCCAATATATTTCTGCAGCATAAAAACAGATTAACAGTGTTCTTCTGCACTACTGAGTCTGCACTGATGCTGACTTCAAGAGACCAGCAGAGCAGCTACAAATCCCTAGGAAAAGGTGCTCCAGGCCAACAGTTCTACCCAGTCAAAGGCCACTTCTATAAATGTAGCAGGGAACACCAAGTCCTACATTGCCTTTTCTTGTTCTCTGTGACAGCAAGTTTCAAGGCCTTTTATTCTGTAGTGAGGTGGAAGAAGTCTCAGTGCAGCCAAGGAATGCATCCTTAACACCGAGGCATTTGAAACATTACCTTTGGTACGATGATAATTTATTCAGGTAGTAATTCTCTCTGTGCCTTTCTTTGTAGTCTGCAAAATGTACACAGCTATGAAACTCACCAAGGACTAAACACTAAGGTATTTTTTCAACAGAAGGTTTTAGAAAAGGCTTCAGTATATTGATTTCTCTTTATAAAGGTCATCTTTTTGATTCCAGTTGTAGGAATCTCAGAATTAGGCTTTTTAAAGGAGGGGTACATTGTAGGAAACTGGGGTTATTTGTAAGATCTGTATTTTAGAATATTCTTAATGTTGACAGGTACCTCTCTGAAATTAAAATGTGTCTGGGATATTACTTCAGTTCACTTAAACAGTCACATGGCATGTGTGTCCTGCAGGACGGTTATCACTGTGCTCATAGAGCTCCTGCAGATAAATACAGTACTCAGTGACTACAAAAGAAGATGGTATGAAACATCAGAAACATAAGTGAAATGTTCTTGTTTTATTATAATTTATTTTACCAGTGACAGACTGCTGTAAGGATATTGATGATAGCTGTATTTCCAGTAAATGTCAAGTGATATTTGCATTTGTCATCTTTAGAAGCAATAATTTAAAATGGAATTCTCCTCATTTCAGAATAGGCTGAAACCTGAAGAATCGGGTTCTGGAGACACTGATAGAGAGACAGAGATTTTAAGGGTAAGCAAATATTGATATTTCTCATGATAAAGAGCTTTATTTTACTCATGCAGGTTGTAGAATTTTTCATAATGCAAGTTTTATACATGCTTAATTTACAGCATCCAGAAAGTGTTTGTAGGGTTTCATTTCAAGGTCAGAAAAGGCCTAAATGCCTGTGAGTGGTGAAGAAGTACAAGACAGGAGGTTGCCACCAAAGAAATAATGGCAAGAGAACTTTTCAAAATGAGAAAATGCTTTCATTATGACTATGAGAAGACAGTAAAGAGGAGAGAGATGGGAATCATAGATTCATGGAATCATAGAAAGACTTAAATGCCATTTTGTTCCAGCCCCCTGCCATGGGCAGGGAAACCTTCCACTAGATCAGGTTGCTCAGAGTCCCATCCAACCTGGCCTTGAACATTTCCAGGGATGAGGCATCCACAGCTTCTCTGGGCAACCTGTTCCAGTGCCTCACTACCCTCACAGTAAAGAATTTCTTCCTAATATAGAATTTAAATGCACCCTCTGTCAGATTGAAGCCATTGCCCCTTATCCTGTTATTACAAACCCTTGTAAACAGCCGCTCTCCTGCTCTCTTGTAAACCCCTTTTAGTCAGTGGAAGGTGTTATATGACCCTAGTCTTTGCTTTTTTCAATTTGGAGTATCTGTTCAAAAAAAATAAGTGTGTCTGTATGAAATGCCATATGGTGCAGCTTTCTGGTGAACTGAACATCAGTAACACAGCAGCTTTCTGAGTTCATTATAGCTCCTATGAACTCCAGAGTGCTATAGCACACTGGAGGCCTCTGCTTTGCAACACAGCTAGTGATATTTTTCATTCTCTCAGACTGTTTTCTGCCTCAGGACTCCTTTTCTGTTCTTTCTTTTTACTCAAAAGTGCTTAATACCTTATTCCCAAGGCCTTTCAGGAGTCAATTGCCACATGCTGAAACTTAGCTATCTTGCCTAATTTAGGAGCCTCTTCACAGATGCCCTTTGTAGGTAACAAGACAGGTGAGTTCCCTGCAGAAGGCTCTATTTACTGCACTGAAAATCCAAGATGACCCTCTTCCTGTACATGGCCATAAGTCAGAATTAAAGATTTCCTGACTTAAAGTGCCTTGGCCCAAAACTTCAAGTTCTCCGTCCTTGTCTGCTAATGCAACCAGTAACACAGGTGGACTTGGACATGAGAGGGAATATTTGCAAATGTACTGTTCCTCCTAAAATAACATTTCACTAATTTCATTCCATTCATTCAATTTAAATACCTCTGTTCATGTCCATGCAGGATAGATCTTTAGAGCAGAGGCCAGTTTTACAGCATTAAGCAGGTCTTGACCATGAGCAGAGATTCTCAGTGCTCCAGCAATAACATGGAAAAACCCTCTTAAATGGTAGAGGAGGAAAAACCAACCACTTCCCTCTGTACAATGATGGTTTCTTTATGGCTAGGTCTTTTATCATTGGATCGATCCTTGGGATATGTCTGAAATCTCTACTGGGTTACAGAGAGCTGACACAAAATTTTTTTGTTTTCAGTGTTTCTGTTTCAATGCTATGAGGCAGCACAGTTCAGAGAGCACGGGTGAGGGAGGTCACTGTGACCCTATGTAAGGGCATATCTGTGAAGCTAAAATTGGTTCTCAGAGAAGCAGAAGTGGAGTGGAAACCCCAGCTGAGTTTTATGAGCCTGGACAGTCTGTGTGAGCTTTTTCCTATTCCATGTATATAGAAATGAACCAGGCTAGGAAAATTTCTAACACTTCTGCTGATTTATCCAGGGTCTTCCGGGGCCACCAGGCTCTCAAGGACTGCCTGGTCTTCCAGGAAACCCAGCACCTGATTCAGGGGTAGGACCTCCTGTGTCACCAGGAGAAGATGGAGTTTCAGGGGAGCCAGGCCCTGCAGTGAGTACCCTTTTGTGCACAAAGCTTGAATCTTATGCAAATGTATTAAAGAAAAAAAAAAAAAAAAAAAAAAAAGTCTTGTTAACCAAAACAAAGCACTAATGTACATTTGATTTGACAGACAGATACTGGTGGATCTGGACCAGAATAAATAAAAATTAGTGCTTTTGCCAACACTGAATAAGACTAAGTATCAGTTTTCCTGTGGTGCTTTCAGGAAAATGAAGTTTGCTAAATTACTTATATAATCTTCAGGGAATTTGTAAAATAAACTGAATTTTCCTCTTTCCTCTTCCATCCTTTTCTTCAGGTAGGTAGAAACTCTTATTCCTCTGGACACGTGAAATAAAATTCTACTGTAAAAATGTTGCTAAAGTTTGACTCGCAAGTAAATTCTCAGTGAAGTGTTTTTTTCAGTGAAGAAAATAATTTTTTTTAGCATTGAACATCTCTGAGAATCCTCTATGGAACTGTGAGATTGGCTCAGTTGTTTGGAGCATGGTGCTAATGAAGCCAAGGTTGTGGGTCTGATCTCTGTGCAGTCCATTCATCTAAGAGACTCATCTCTTAGATGAATCTAAGAGATTCTTATCTCTTAATCTAATCTAATCTATTCATCTATTCATCTGATGAATCTAAGAGATTCATCTAAGAAACTCAATGATCCTTTCCAATTCAGAACAACCTCTGTTTCCATATATTTACTAATATTGTTCCCTTATGCCCTTCCAACCATCTGCCAGCAGCATTGTTCTCAGGGCAAGATTTGTCCTGTACATCAGACAACCCTCAAAGTGAGTCACTATTTCTGTACCTGACAAGGTGTCATTAACATATATCAAGGAAGTGTATGGGTGACAGGTGTTAAAAAGGAGATATCACTATATCTCAGCTGTCTTGGAGGAAGGTTTCTTTGAGGATAACCAAGTTGGGAGTTGATATAAAATCTAAAAGATGTTAGGCCATCCAGGTGGAAAGCAGCATCTTTTGTGCAGGAAGAAATTAGGTACCTGAAAATCTTAATATGGGATTCAAGAGTCAAGTGCACGGGAAGCCAAGGAAATCCATTTTTCTCTGCATCTACTGATTATTATATGGATGGCAGTATAAAATAAAAAAAGTCTGAAATGCTGACCAGATTTCATCTAATTGTTAAATTCCCAACACTCTTTTTATTTTCTGAATCCAAGACAGATCAAATTGTATTGAGGATTACAAATATAATTTTAAGAAAATACATTGGCAAGTCTTATAAAAAAGACAGTTACCCTAATATTTTATTTACGGGATTTGATAAAGTGCAGTGTTAGATTAAAAGGTTCTCTATAACACCTTCTTTCAATTAAAAATGTACCTTCAACTTTTCTGTGGCTATTATTATATCCTTAGAATATAACGTAATTCAAATGCTCTAGGATTTAGTACTTAAATTTGCCATAAAAGAATAATATAAAAAGGAATTAAAATAAAATGGAGAAATGAGCATTGATTTATTTTTAGAGATGAGTGTATTCCCTCTTGTGTAATTTGGGATTTCACAGGCAATAACATGAACTTGCAGACAGTTTTCTGATGCAACACAAATCATTGTTTCAGGTTAGTTCCTGGGAAACATACCAGTTAAAAAAGTAGAAGTTAGATGTTGATCAGAATACTAAAGAACATTTTCAGAAGAATCAATCCAGGTCAAATCTGCAGGCTGTGAAAGGAAACCTCCAGCTATTAAAAATACAGACCTATGCATTCCCACAATTTCAGATGACCCAAGAAACTGTCATCCTGCTTTTCAAAGATTTGCACACATTTGTACACTCTGGATAAATGAAGTGAGCTCAATTCCCAGCAGAGTTTTTTTGGTTGGGAATCCTCATTAAGTACCACATTAACACATTTGTGTTAATAAGGGTTTTCAGTTGTGAATTCTAATTCCAGAAGACCAGCAAATCACTTGAAGTTGGGGACAGGCTTAAGTCCTTGCTAAATCAAGAACTTTGTGATGTAGCACCTCTTCTCTCTGCAAACATGTCTTGGAAATGTTTCAGTGAAGGCTGCATTTTGTAATGGGAAATACTCCTGCATAAACTGCTTCACAGTGCATCTCATACTGATATGGTATTGATCTGATTAAACATACATTTTCTAAATGCTACATGAAGTTAAATTGACTCATAGCACTGTGTAGGGATATTTTCTATCATATTATTTTATTTGAGGTAGCTCACAAATGCATTCATATACCCTGACAAGAATAACAAATTTACCAGTGTTGCCTGCTAGCTACATAAGAGAGACTATTCCAAAGCTCTTAAGGAAATTAGCAATTTCAGCACAATGAAGCCTAAAATTGCCAAGTAGTAGAGTGGAAGTAACCAGTAAACTTTAGAACAGTTATTGCTTTTAGCTCTTTTCTTACTCTCTTCTGTCTATGTAATCATGCCAAAATGCAATATGAAAATGTTTGAAACATACTGAAAATAGTTCTTATTATTCTCAATATTAAAAAAAATCCATTAGTAACTCTATGACTTACAGGGCGTCCAAAGAGCAAAACTGGTGGGGGCTGGGGAGGGGGGGAGGGACAGAGCCAGAAAAATGAGGCTTTGTGATAATTCTGAAAACATCAGGGGAAACAATGTTTTCTATATCCTTCACTAGCCATTTATATCCTTCCCCAAAACAGACGAATAAATAAATATTATTAAAGATCCCCAGAGGCCAGAATACACCCCTGTAAATGTTGTCAAAGGCTTTCAGAGACCAATTTTTAAAACACAGGCTGTAAAATATGCCTGTTACCTTCCATGCATGTCTAGTTACTGTGGGCTGGACTTCAATATCTGTACAGATTTATTGGTTGACCCTACAAAGCCAGTGTTTCCCAGCCTGCCTGCTCACACAGATGCATGCAGGATACAAGTCATGGATACAACACCAGAAATTGGGTGGAGAACTTAATCTACACTTTTCAAGGCAAAATTAAAATGAGGTTCATGAACAATATGAGCGCCATCAACCAAAGAAAGTGGCGGCACCTTTTCTTCTGCAGAAGTTCTTTTTAGGAGTACTGCTCCTGAAAATTTAAGAATGCGCTTCCAGGTTCAGCTACCCAGAGGCTCCTGGCAAAGTGAGTCTGAATAAGCCAAGTGCTGCCCCCGTATGGCGAGCTGAGGCCCAGCCTCATTGCTCCCGTGTGAGGATATCACTGGAGTTTTATGAATCAAGACCTCTGTCAACCTACAGGCTTTTCTATTTGCAGTGACAGCACAGAAGTCTCCTGTTTGACACCATTTCCTCCATATCACGACTGCTTTTAGTGATTCGACCACACAGAAACCCTGGCCACTGATTTTGTCAATACTAAGGTTTCCTCAGCTGGGTCTCATCTGGCACTGACATTGACAAAAGTGTGGATAACTGAAGTGCCTGAGGATTTCAACCCCGTAGTGTCTTTCACAATGTTGTCAAAACGTGCTTGGATAGCACCATCATCTGTCATGCTAAGGTTATATTTACAATATGCTGAGTTTTCTTTTTGCTTATTATTTTATGATTGTTCTATATAGTTTTCTATTAAAATATATTAAAATACTGGTTTAATACAAAGCCAAACTCTCAGAAGACAAGAAATAAAAGTGTTAAAACTTAGTGGTGGGAGGTGCTACACATTACTCTTTCATAATGCTATATCATCAGTTGGTCCCTAATACTTAACATGTTCTAGAAATTGAGCTCTCAAGTGGCACCTGCTTTAGATTTACTGTCATCTACAGGGCCCTCAAGGTCCTCCTGGCTGTGATGGAGTGGTTGGCCCACCAGGATGGAAGGGAGAAAAGGTGAGTTAAATGTTGTCTTGCTCCTACTTCAGTGGAAAATGTTTGTCAATTCTAGGTTGTAAAAATCATAAATAGTTGTCCCTGCAACACGATAACACCTGGCTTCAGTATTTTTTAATGGAATCCAGATACTGATGGCTTATTAGAACACATCTCAAAAGGCATATTCAGAAATCCAGAATTTCCTATTGGCTATTGTCTCATTTTCTGAAGCATGCAATATTCCAATATGCAGTATGAACTACTCTGTTGTGATTTGCCACTCAGAAAACAGTAGTCACTAGGCTCAGACAGATGAGTCTGGAGGGGTAAAGACAGAACTTCAGTTAGCCCAGCCTGGCACAGAGTGACAGCACATTATATGACGGGGAGAAGAGTCTGAAGGAGCAAAGACCATAGAAATTGGCAAACAAGAGACAAAGTCATGGCCTACACTGGCTGGACACCAGATGCCCACCAGTGAAAAGCTGATGGGTCAAGACAAGGACAGAAAGATTACCATCACATACAAAACAGATTTGACTTGGGGAAATTAATATAATCGATTGCTAATCAAAACATAATTTGAGCACCATTTTTTAATACCCCACTTCAAGAAGGATGTGAAGAAAACAGGCAAAGACTAGAAGACATCTTCATCCTCTAGTGAGCTTCAACAACACACCTTACACACAAGAACTCGAAAGTAAGTTCCCAAGTGTACATTTTAAGCTCACCTGCTGTAACGGAAATGAAAAGGCAAGTCTTAAATGGCCAAAATATTTATTTATTTTTATCTATGGAGGCTGGAGGTTCTGAGTTGTGACATCAAAAGCCTGGTTGTAATATTAAAAGGCTGGTAAAAGTGCAGCACACATGGGAACCAGCAGCCATCCAGAAAGTGCAGTATGTGTGTTACAAAGCAGGCACCTGAAACCCGTGTCCATTGTAATCAGTAGTGAGTGTTTTACATGAGGGAGCCTAAGAACAGAAAGAAGTCTAGCTGAAGTAAACTGAACATGAATTGCGTACTATAGGAGGAGATTGATGAGGAAAGAGAAGCAATTTAAGAAAAATTTAATTTTTTTTTAAATAATAATCTTCTAAAAAAAGGGCTACAATATTTTGCCTCACTGAGCCTGTTTGCTGCATTCTGTATGTTTGAATAAAAATTCAATTAGAATAGAAGCACTATGTATCTGCACCTGTTCAATACAAGTAAGAGTATTTTTCAAGTTTTACTATTTTTTTCTGAAAGATTTGATTTAATTTATATTGCAGTATCTGTTTTTTTCTTTATTCCAAATTAATCCAGAGAAGATAACAAGAAAGAAACAACAGGATGCACTGAAAGTAAATTCAGTTTGTTCATCGAGTGACATTTGACATGGAGTTTAGCAACTGCTTTTAGAAAAAAAACATGATCATATTACTCCTGGTGCTTACTCATTTTTTTCAGACTTTACTCAAGAAATATTTCTGGTGAGTGAGTGCAGACAGGAACTTGCCAAGATAAAAATTATTCCACTAGATCCAGAGCAATTTTGAAAATAATTATTAGTGTGCATTATTATTGTCTTTCTGCCTATTCCGTGAAATAGAAATGGAAAAAAACAGTATGCAAGTAAAGTGTATAAAAGCAAATATTGAAATATAAAAGCAAATCTTGATTGTAGTGGAGAAACCTTAAAATCTTCCTAGTCATCACATCCAGTGTTTGGAAGGGTGCCGTGGACAACTTGAGTGGGACCAGTTTCCAGTTCTGTTATAACCCATAAGGATTTTGACATCTCTGTTCAGAAGCATGACGATGTGACCTGCAATGTTTAATTCTCTGTCCTCCAAACCCTTAAAATCTGCAGCAATAATTGAAACACAAGGTTGAGTCCAGTCAGCATACCAGACCAGAGCTATTAATGTGTTATTGTAACTCCTGAACTGCAGATTGTTTTCTTTTTAACTGAGAGGTTTGATGGTTCAGATGAAGGGCTTCATGTACAGGACATCAAATTAAACAACACAGAAATATGTGGGCATTTTTATTAAGGAAAACTACCATAAATATGCTTTTGTTGTGTAATGGTCTTACACTAAGTATTTAGAATTGATTTTCTTTTACAGGGTGATCAAGGTCTGCCTGGTTCTGCTGGTCCAAAGGTAACAAAAAAGTGTTTTTATAGAATGACAGTATGACTGTAATACAGCACATTACTGAAAAGGGCTGAGAAATCTTAGAGATTGTTATCGTGTAACCTGATGAAGTGAGCAAACCTGGTTTTTCAGCTGGCCAGCATGCTTCCCTATGAAGTGTCATGTAGTCGGGTAACCTTGGCTGGACACAGCTCTATCAATCTCTTTCCAAGTGGGACTGGGGAGAGAAAATAAGATGGAAAACTACTTGTAGGTTAAGATAAGGCAGTGTTTACTAAAGCAAAAAGAAAGTGAGAGTTTGTATATAGATAAGCAAAGAGAAAAAAGTTTAATCTCTATTTCCCATCAGTGAGTAATTTTCAGACACTTCCCAGGAAGCAGTTGCTCTGGAAGGCAAATACTATATAACAACAAATGTCCCCCATTCCTCCTCTCTCCCATAGCTTTTATATCTGAGCTGACATCATATGGTATGGAATACCCCTTTGGTTAATTTGGGTCAGCTATTTTTGCCTAGTTGTGTCCCCTTCCAGGGTATTGCCCACTCCCAGCCCACTTGATAGGAGGAGGGTATGAGAGAATTGTTAGAGACAGCACTGATGGTGTGCCAGTGCTGCTCAGCAGCAGACAAAACACTGGTGTGTTGTCAACACCTTTATGGCTACCAATGCAAAGTACAGCACTGTGAGAACTGCTGTGTGGGAAACAAACTCCACCTCAGCCAGAACCAATGCAGGTGACCAGCAGGTTGAGAGAGGTGATACTCCCTCTCTACTCTGCCCTCATGAGAGCCCAACTGGAGAGCTGTGTCCACCTCTGGGACCCCCAGCACAAGAAAGGCATGCACCTGTTGGAACAAGTCCAGGGGAGGGCCATGAACATGATCAATGGATGATGACTGCTTCCTGGAAATGTTCAAGGCCAGGTTGGATGTGGTTTTGAGCTACATGGTCTAGTGAAAGGTGTCTCTGCCCATGGCAGAGGGCTTGACACCTGATGAGCTTTCCAACCCAAACCATTCTGTGATCCTGTGAAACTACTTATTTGCCTTTACTTAGACATATTCAGTATATCAATAGTCTGAATTTTTATTTTAGGGTGATACTGGAGTCACTGGATCAATAGGCCCTAAAGGAGAAGCTGGTCCTATTGGGTCTCCTGGAAAACCTGGACCACCTGGACCTCCTGGGCCTCCTGGGCCCCCTGGACCTCCTGGACCACGAGGACTAAGTTACAGCTTGGGATTTGAGGTATTTTGCTATTCTGAAGTTTGTTGTAACTATGGATATATTTCCTCCAGAGGAAAGACAGTGTGATCACCTGTATATTTCACAGGTATTTAAGTCTGAATTGATAACAAAGTAATTCGTTCTAGATTGAACTTTGCCAAGGAGTGTAAATAGAGAGACATACGTTGCTCATTTCTGACCTCATGGTCTGTTCTACTTAGGACAAAAATGTTCTATTGAAAATATAAAATTGCAGATGTTGTTTTTTCTACTTCTGAGAATAATACCTTCATCACTTAAAAATATGAGATCAGGCCAGCTCAAGTTGAATTTTACATATCATTTGAGAACTGCTCATTTGGATAATGTTGTTGGAGCAGAAAGTGGCTTTGCAGTAAAGAAAGGCAAAGGAAGAATACCCACATTCAAGAATTAGAGTGCTGCATTAATATCTTTGTGAGAGAGGCCAAGAAAGTGCCAATATCAATATTCCTATTTGTGTCTTCACTTTTTTCTTCCTTTTTTTCCATGCATTTTCCAATAATAATTTTGCTGTGTGGCTCAGCAAAGTCTTTCTAGAGTTTTTTATGTCACGGGATATAATAGAGTTTGCACAGTAACTCAGGGTAGTCTCATCAGAGAAATAAGAATGTTTGACCAAAATTACTGGCCCTCCGTAGAATAGCTGTAGTAAAGTGGTGGTGTTTAAAAGATACCAGTTTCCCTACATGTTTCTCTTAGTATCTACCCCAGCTCTTTTGTATTTTTCTTTTCTTTACGGACACTTTGGGGTGTCACAGACGTGACACTAATGCTTGTTTAGAGACCTTATTTGCTTTCTGATGTCTGAATAAAGAATATTGTACTATATACACTACTGGTTAATAATCTCACTGATGTCAGTGAATTTCAATGGACAAAAATCTCTTTAGCAGTTCACAAGTTCTTAATCGCCAGCACTGAAATGGTTAGCAAGGAACAGCTTGAAGACTAGGCAAACAGTCCTTTGCCTTGTCTTAGGCACACTGCACTGGTACACAGTCTCCCCTGAATAACAATCAAAATAAATATCAGTAAATATTTGTCTCAGAAGGAGTTAAGGACCACTGGCAAGTCACATCTTCATCCCAGGCCTGATCTGAGTTTTAGCCCAGAATGATGGCTTCTCTGACTTACAGTCATCTTCTGGGACCTGTGAGGACCCATTCTTTAAGAGATTCTCCACTTTTCCCCATTAGAACTATTTGAGTAGAAGGCAACGTGCCCTTATTATGTCACCAAAGAGTCCTTCTGAAATTATGTGCTTAGGATCAAGCTCTGCCACTCTTAATACCTAAATCTCAGAGGAGCAAACTTGGCAGATGAGCAGGAAAGGGTGAAAACTGACAGTCCCTGCTTTTATGAATACAAACGCAGAAGGATTTGAGCTCTAACTGCAGTAACAGTATCTTGACTGGCTTCATCTTGAACTTTATCTAGTAAAAAAAAATTGTTATGATTGTCATTTCCCTGAGAGGACTACTACTTTAAACAGGCTTAATAGCTGTAGCTGATCTTTTGGATGCCCACCCCTGCCATCTGTTGAGGCATCACCATGGTCTGCCAGTTTGTAAGGGCGACACTACCTTTTGGTTGGCAGTCTGTTAATTGCTGTAAGGCTGTTTCTGCAAAATACTCTTGTTAGCACTTGTTAGCATCTGTGATCAGCTATGTGCAAAAACCAAATGGCATGGTGTTTGCTGGCACTTATGCTTGCCAAAAGAACAGTTTGAGCTGCAGAAGGTACCTGGTAAACCCTTTAAAAACATGCAGATGTCAAAAGAGAGGATGTGTGATATAAAGTAGGCATCAAGCACTCTCTTAAAGGGAAAAACAGACTGGCACAGTGCAGTCAAGGGAAAGGGCCCAGAAACACAGTGTGGTTTACCCTCCTCAGTGAGAGTTTGATTAAACAGGCCAAAGAGAATATGGGGAGATTTTTCTGTTGGTATTTGATACACTGATAGCTGATGGAGAAGCAGAATGAAAGTCTGAATAACATTAAATCAATCTCAGGTGAGGTTGCACAAAAGGTATCTCACCTTGGTCCCGCAAAATGAAGGAGCTGATTACAGCTATACATTCCTTCTGCTTCTATTACTCTTGTGGAGTTGGCATAAAAGGTCAGAAGAACAAGATCTCTCTTTTCTAGTGCAGTCAGGTCAAATGATGTTTTCCATGCCTTTGGTGTTAAGCTGTCATTCAATAGTAGCTGAAGGTGATCTAATTGGTGTCTCACCCTTCCCCTTACACCACTGAGTGCACCACAGCTGGGCTAAGCTGGGTCATTTCAAGTCACTAACTGGCAGAAAGCTAAGCAGGCCAGGAGTGTGGGCCCTTTAAACATGGTGAGCTGACACAAGGGCTTGCTGTCATTAGGAGGTGGATCTTTGCTCCTGTTCCTTCTCCCATCTGCAGACATTTCTGGCACATTCCTGGCCTTCACATGCACTAACATTCAGTATCCCATCAATTCTTCCACAAGCTAATTTAATTCACTAAAATTTTAGAGAACACTTGCGCCCCAAAAATAACATATTTTCTGCCATTTTAGTTGTCTAAAGGAAAGTGAGGGGATTTGACACCTGATGCTGATGCTGCAAATGAAGGCTGTATGGCTGTGAGCAGGGAAGTGAAACAAAGATTAAGATTTTTTCTTTTCAGAAAAAAAGAAACAATTAAGCTAGCACAGCTGCAACTAAAACTGCAGCTAAAAGCAAATGAACAGTTCCCTGCTGGCATGGTACATCCAGATGTTTTGAAGAACACTCTGACAAGTTTGGACTAGGCACAAGCCAGGAGATAAAAACATGAGAGGTGCTGGGCCTGAAACAAGCAATTATGGCAGCCTGCAGTTTTATTTTTTTTTGCTGCTTTGGAACTGGCAGCTCCTGCTTCTTCCAGGGATCTGCAATGTCACAGAACAATGAAAGCTGGAGGGAGGTTGCTGCTATCTATGTAGTTTCCTTTAAAACTACTAAAAAATCTCCATGGGAAATAGGTAGTCTGCTCTCAAGGACTCCCACTACACAGAGACTTATTTCTGAACTTAGCAGAGGGCAATGGAAATGGACAGTGGGCTGGAGCAGATGACCTGTAACAAAAGCCTCAGGGAACTCAGCTTGCTTAGTCTGGATAACACTTAACATTTATCTCTGGAAGGTTCCAAGGTCTGAGTTTCCAATGCCCCAAATAACCTGATTGGAATTCAGTACTGACACTGCTTTTGACAGGAAGTTGGGCCAGGCAGCCTCTGGGAGCACTTTTAACATAATTAATTTTACAATTTGATGGTGGAATATTTTTTCTGCTCCATTTCAGAAAGCAGTATTTTAGGCAGGAGTTCATTATTCAACTGTGAGAATTAGAAAGAGCCTTTATTGATGAAAAGTGATTGCTGCCCTGAACAAACTGCAAGTTCCCTTTGCCACAGTTCTGGTAACCCTTACTAGTCATTAGTGTTTCAGTAGCTGGGTGGCAGGTAAATTCTACACAGAAAAATACTGCTTAAAAGTGTGCTTAAACACAGTACATACTGTCTCACCTCTGCTTGATGCTCTTCAGCCTGAAGTGCTGGAGCAATGGTGCCAAGTTGGCAAAGTTGGCAAGACAGTAAAGGCCAGAGTTTCTGTAAGGAAGACGAGCATGTTTTTATCACATTTGAGCAAAGCCTATCTCCAGAACATCATCCATTTGACTCTGAAAAAAGTTAATGAAAAAAGATTAAAATATTTGTGTTCAGTATGTTTCCAGTTTTTACAGAACTTCAGAAGACAGAGCTGTTGGGGAAAAAAAAAGGAAAAAAAAAAAAAAAAAAAGAAAAAAAAAAACCACCACAACCAGAAAAAAAACCCAAGAGATAAATTCTTAATTCTGTAGCATTTTGTCTCTTCCATTAGGATATGGAAGGATCAGGTAGTATCAACCTGTTAAGTGAATCAAGAATTCCTGGATCAAGGGGACCAAAGGTGAGTGGGTGTTTTGGAGGAGGGGAGTATAATTTGTTGTTGGGTTATTTGGTTTGTTCTGGAGTTTTTTCCAAACAGAACTTTCCTCCATTCTGCTTTTTGGAAACATATAGCTCCAGTCAGCTATAGATTGAGAGTCACTACATTGAAATGGATTCACTTGCCCTAGAATGTTATTAAAATAATTGTATCCTCCAAAGAATCTGAATGGTATTTCTCTGATACCTCATTAGCTAATGATTTTTTTGATTCTGCTCTGTTATATTTTTGAGATCTTAAAGGGTGAAATAAGGGTTTTCACTTTATTTAGCTTTCTATTTCTCCTTTCACCCTTCCTTTCTCTCATAAGAAATTGAACCACAAATATGAAGATTAAACTGAAATGTTATAGTTTGACAAACAAATGTTTATAATACAACATGCCACTTTTAAACTAAAAAATTGTTCCCAGTGTAGAAGCAATGTCATAGACAAAGGGATGCTCTTTTCTCCATCACTGTGTCTCAGGAGATTTTTTGCTAGTGTGGGCCACTTAAATCATCAAGTAGGGAATATGGGAATATAATGCATCAGTACCAACCAGATCATTTGGATTTATTGTCATTCTTAACAATAGAAGGAGCTCTAGTGGTTTAGTCTGGCAACAAAAGGAGACAAAGGCACGATCCAGTAGCTACTTAATGAGTCTCTGAGGGGATACTGCAAGTATGATTAAGCCAAACTGTTCTTTGTAGTGCCAGATGGTGCAGCAAGGGATAGTGGTCATAATTTGCAGGTTGTGATGTTCAGGCTAAGCCTTAGGAGAAGGCTGTTCACTAGAAGGTTGGGGCAATTGCCCAGGGAGATTGCAGAAGGTCTGGTCTTGGAGTTACCAAGACTTTGCTGGACAGAAACACGACTGACCTGATCTGAAGCTGGTGACAGATTGGATTAGATGGCTTCCACAGGCCTGGACAATCCTGTGATTCCTTGAATCATCAGACACCAACTGAACACTGGAGGCCAGAGTGGCTTTGAGCAGCTCCTTTACTGTGTTGTTTTAAAGTACTAGTAATTGTGTGTCACTGAAGATGTAGCTGATAGCTTAGAGAACTTTGCCCCCTCTTATGTCATTTCCTAGACACTAAAAATAGTACAAAAATACAGTTACAAAAATAAGTATTGAATCTGTTAGCTGAAGGAGGTGTCCACAAGCAGGGCTAAAATTCCACATTCTGACCTGCTTTAGTCACAGCCTTACTCTCACATTTGGTTTTATAACTGGCATTGTTTCCAAGTCACTCAGCTATAAATATTCAAAAAATGTATTGTTGCAGTTGAACAAAATTTTCCTGTTACTGCTTAATGACTCTGCAAAGTTTGAGTCAGTACAGAAGAGATATGAGAAAAAGAAGATAAGAAAAATAAGAATTTTTTTGAAATGATGAAAATACTTTTACATACTTACTGGTACAGCACTATGAGCCATTTACACCTTTTCACAATTCCAGAGTACCCAGTGGTGTTTAGGTGAAAACAGAGAATCTGCTTCAAAGGGGGTTGCAACTCAAAACAGCTGCTAAGAAATAAATTACATTTATTGGCACTGTCTTTGTATCTGTTGAGATTTCTATTAATCTTTTATCAACAAAATAGTGATTGGGTTTTGAAGGAGACATTTTTTTTTTCTGACAGCTCAGCTCTTGTTTCCAGGGTTTCTATTTTTTTTCTTCCACAGATCAGTGTAAAGTTTCATTGATGTTTTCTCATTATTTAGCATTACCATTTATATCTGCCTTCATATTCCAGATAAAGACAATTCAATCACTTTGTTGAATTCCTTTCTCTTCCATTCAACTTTCTACAATGACCAATAATGAACTGCTCTCCATTTTACCATCAAAGAGCCATAATTATTCTTTACAACCCATGTCACCATATAGAGATGAGAAGAATTTGAATTTCCAAATTATTTTTTGAAACAAATTTTTTTGGGAAACTGCTTTTAGACCTAGCAAGACTGTGTTGCTGCTAAACTGGTAACATATCTTATTTTTAGCCAAGTCAAAAAATTTTAAGCATTTGAAAGCAGTACATCACAACAATTGCACTTGGAAAAATTTATTTCTAGTATTTTCTAAAAATAAGTATAGTATAGTGCAGTGTAGCACCAAAGTTGTATTTGTAAGAATAAGTGCAACACTACAGGTCTCCAGCATTGTTTTTGTAACAGTTGTCGTAGTGAGTTAAATTTTTTTTCTGAAAAAAATTATTTTGAAGTGCCAAGTGGATTTACCTGTAAATTCAGTGTATTTTTATAGCGTTCTGCAGGAAGACCTGGACAGCGTGGACCATTAGGACCAAATGTTAAAACACTTGAAAGATAACCTATATTGCTTTAGTATATTTTTTTCATTTTTTTTATTTCCATATACCCAGAATTTGCCTGAACATAACAGCTTTCCTTTAAGAATCATATACTGATTAAGTTGGGACAAATATTGTTCCCATTTAGATTGAATATCTATGCAGAATGTGTATTATTAGAATTATTTCACATCCAACAAGAACACTGAATAAATACTAACTGGGCTATTACATTCCATGGCATCTTTGTTAAATTTTTTTTTGGACATCTGGCAGTTTCTCTTTGTTGCTCATTTATATGTCACTCTGGTCTCAGAAAGGTTACATGCCTGCTGTTGAAAGAGAAATCTGCATGAGGAGGCCTTCTGATCCCAGAAAGTGATAGGAAAACATTCTGGGAGGTGCTGGGGGGAAGAAGGGAGGAGCAATGACTACTTTGCTTTAGTTTTTTTTGAGCTTAGAAGTGACTGAATTTTTCCACTTTGATGCTGCTACTGGTTGTGTAACCCATGAGAAAAAAAAAATGGAGAGATGGAAAATCGCAGAAGAAAAGGGCTGATTTGCAGAATGGGTCCTTAGACAACAAGAAGCTTTTCCTATTCCTATGTAAAGGTCGACCACTCAGGTTAATAGTACAGCATGACAACACCTTAAATGTGAAGTTAAATAAATTTAAGGTCTTCATTGTCCTGGGAAATAATAGTAGCATTGAAAGAGCAGGAAGTGGAAGATGAGAAGTGGCAGTGTTCATCCTCTCCCCATGAAATTTTCACCTGAGCTTACACCCAGCACTAATCACTGACTGCCCATTGCCAGCAATAATTGCATACACCTAATTCATAGCACAACAGCCACCAAGTATCTGGCCAGCCCCCTCTGTCTAGAATCTGTAAAGTTCAGCTTTTAGGGCTGAAAAAAGTCACTCCATTGTGTACTACTCCTCTTACTGCTGGAGCACATTACTTACATGTGAAAAAAATCACAATTTGCACAGCATGTGTTGGTGAGTGATACTGGTATGGACTGGTAAGAATAGATGCGCTCTCACATGATGCTGCTCTGTGCACATGTGTAGGTGCCGAGTATCCACACTGAAAATACTTTTTTTTTTTAAAGAACTTATTCTCTGCCCTTAGCTAGAAATTTTGTTTCTAAGAAATTCTGCTTCACAAAGATTTCAGAAATTGAGGTAGCAAGATTCCTAGGATTTAGGAAATGGGCTGGAGTTGTAGAGATAGTCATAAACCTTGGCCAAGAGACCTCACCATCACCTTGGTTTAATCATTCATCCCCAAGATACATGAGAAACAGAAAGGAACATGCTATTGCCTGACATCTTACAAAACCAGGTACACTACGGAAAAATTAATATAAAGTGGTTATAATACACTATCATTTTCATGGGGATGAATTTTACACCCACTTTTCATGATTATAAATGACTTCACTAGGCAACAGTGGCAAAATACAACAACCACCCACTTCCCAAAACCAAGAGCTAATGCATCACGAGGAGTTGAAGGTATAGTTCTGTTTCGTGCATCCTTCATCCTTCAAGTACACCCCAGACAAGTACAGCTGTCAGAGAAGACCAGCTATGATCAATTTTTTCTCTTTCCTAGCAAGTAAGCATGGATCCAAATTTGCTTTCACTTTTATTATTATGAAAAGCTGTTTTCATTAAAAAACAGCCTACAGTCTTCACACTCTCTTGAATATATGAACTCCCAAAAAGCAGTAAGGATAAACATAACATTTGAGGCAATGGCTGATTTATTCCAATCTATGTTCTCTATCTCCAAAGAAATGAACTAAATTGGATGTTCTCTATCTCTTACAAAATTGAGGAATTGGGTCTGCTTAGAGCTAAAATCCTGCAGAATCAGTTCCAAAGGTGGAACAGTGCAGTGTTCTTTATTTCACTGGTGGTATGACGCAGTGCCTGGGTAGGTGGAAAGAGCAGCAGTGTAGGGGGACCACGTTAGCTGTTTTAGAGGAAGATGGTGAGTCCTTTGTGGAGACATGAGGTCATGGCTGCAGTGGTAGATTTGGGGAACATTACCATGAGCTGATTTCAGACATCAAAATGAGGGTTCAGGAATGTGGCTTGGTCGATGCTCAGCAAAAATACTGAGTTGTGACCACAAACTCTTTAGATGTCGGTGGCAACTGGGTGGTTAAAATCTCAGAACTAAATAACAAATGTATGCCAAGCATCACTTAACCAAAAATATGCCATATTTTTACAGATTGTTTTACTCCATTTGGTTCCTTTGTTTTTAAGGTGATTTATTAAAGAAATATGGATATTGATCTAGTACCAATCTAACTGTGACAGACAAAAACTCTCTAACAGTTTAAAGTTAGAAAGTGTATGTTTATTACAATGCCGGGCAGCGTGCGGGATAGCTCCCAAATACACACCGCACCTTTCAAATGATTACAGAGTCCTTCTATCCATACAATTATTGAATACCCAAAATACAAATACATATTAATAACTTTGGTACATCCCATTCCTCACTTCGTATGCTAATCATTTCAAAAGCTATTAAGCATGTGTAGTTTGTTCCTTGAAATGGGTTGGTGGTCCTTTTCATGGGGAGGGGTCCCAAAATGACGAAGTAAATGAAGTCTTCCTCATTCTGACCTTTCTACCTTTTCAATGCAAATTGAATTCCCATTCCCTGGGTAGAATTCCCATTCCCTGTCTTCAATTGGTTTCAGAACAGAGGAGGCCCACAATTGTCTTATGTTCCTAAAAGCTATTTCTCAGTTTCTGTATTCTTCATTATAAACCCAGCTAACTAAACATTGTGTTGACAAGCAATCAATTATTAGTTAACTACGAACTCTTAACTTCATCAAGGCCTACTCATTTATTTTAATTAACTCTAGTAAGGCTTATCTCTAACTAAAATCTTAACTCCTCTAAAATCTCTAAATCCCTTGAAGTTTATGTGTCAAAGGAAAGTAGCATACATGTTTAAAACTCTTGCAATTACTGCTCACTTTAATACTTGAGCCCTACTGTGTCTCTGTTTAAGAGAGAAAGAGGCAACATAGGTCCCCCAGGTTCAAAGGTGGGAAGTTTATTTAACCTGATCTAAAACCTCAGTTGTTTCTTTCTTCTGTTTCTTTTCATCTCTTCATGCACTTAGGGAATACACTTAATGAACATTTCTTGCTCTGTCAACATATTAAAGCCCAGAGTGGCTTCACAAACCCCTTTCTCTGGTGAATTGTGAGTGTCAGGAGCCAGTATAAGCTGGTGCTTAAGACTTCTGCCTAAAATGTGGTTAAAATTGCATCTAAAATTGCATCTAAAAGGTGCGTGTCTTCAAAGGCGTCTTGCAAGGCCCTTCACATTTTCACCAGAATGAAGATAAAAATCAGCAAAGCTTAGACAGAAAACTAAATTCCACATGCCTCTGTTCCTTCATATGGTGGTGTGTAGCTCTCACCCAACACCAAAGCGCCCCACAGGTCTGTGCTACAGTACTAGGCTCATGTCTGTCTTAATCCCTGCCTGTTCTACTTTGAACTCCTCTTGGAGCCCACCCCAAAACTCCTCCTCTGCTGCTCCTTGCTGGTCCCTGTCTGACCTGAGTGTGTCTTGCAGGCATAAGCCAGCAGAGAGCACTGATGTGACTCATAGAAAATTAAAATAAAAAATGAAATGAAATGAAAATAAAATAAAATAAAATAAAATAAAATCAAATCAAATAAAATCAAATAGCCTTCTCCTGCATTTGGGACAGCCCTGAAATCAAAATTTGCTCTAGGAAACAAGATAAATGCAGTTATGCTTGCTGAGTATTTACAGGAGTATTATCACAGTCTTCTAGCAGCATCTGCTTATTTATTTTTTAAAAATACCAACAATGTAGCAGGACTCTTCTTGCCATAAATTCCATCTGCTGTATATATTATGAGTGTTGTAATTTCACATAGATATTTGTCAGCATGATAATTAAAGCTGATGCACTGACACACAGGACAGTAGTTTAACTCTTCTTAACCAGTTTGAGACTATAGAATATTTTCTTTATTATTCCTACATGTCCTTTCTTCTGAGGTCCTTTTTCTAGTAATTATTATTGTTTTATGTGAGACTGCATTTGAAATATGTGTATATTTTAAGTGGAGTGACTACAGGATTATTTTAAAAATAAGAAATTTATCCCTTTAACCCTCAAACTAAAAAAGATCATGGTCCTTTTGTACCTGAGCAATGAGCTACATTCTTAAAATATGATGGGAGTTAGAAATAAGGATGTCTCTGAATACATTAGTTGCAATGAAACATCTTACCTATCCTGAATCTTTTCTTCCCATTTAAATTTCATTAGGAAAATGAATGGGAGAAATTATTCAACATTTGTAATGGTAGAAATCTATCCTGCAAGTACAAACATGCCTGAAATGACAGCATTCTCAAGATAATTTCCTCTGCCCATTTACCTTTGCTGCAGATAGATACCTATAATTTATCATAAGCACTTGAGAAACTCACGTCCGAGTACCTTTTTTACTGCTTATGCAGATACCAGAATCCCAGTAGTTGCTTTGATGCCTAAATTCCATTAGCAGTCAGACATCCTTTATCCTGTCTATAAAATTGTTTATAAAATGAAGAATGGAGTACTTCAGAAATCATACTGTTTTGCTGACCCACACTCTTCAGTGATCACTGACCAAAAAAAAAAAAGCAGTGACAATATCCTTTCTTAATGAAGCAGGCACATTAAATCTCTTATGGTGGTACTATCTATTGTTAAAACCCAAAAAAAATCCCCAGCATATTTAAAAAAAACCCTAAAGCAAAAAAAAAACAACAACAACAACAAAAAAAAAAACCAAACACATACAAAACAAATACCCAAAAAACCCCACCAAAAAATCAAGCTAGCAAGAGTAATCAGTCCCTTAGATGAATCATTAGGTTGCTCTGTATCATTTCCTTTGCTCTTTCATATGATGCAGAGAAAAACAGATGCAAAAATCATAGCTCACTATTGATCTGGTCCTTTAAGAATTTAGAAACTTCTTTTATCCATTTTTCTCAGGGAAAACTGCATTATCATTAGTGCCTCTGGTTTTCCCATGGTGCAGAGTAGCTATCAGATTCCAGCAGTCATATACAGTCATGTATTAAAATACAGCAGAAGATGTTTTTACCCCACATACTGACTTCTGTCTACATCCAATGCCAATGTCTACATCCCTTCTCTTCCTCCAGCTTGAGAGTCACTTAACTGAAGGGTAGAAATAACTCATCAAATGTATTTGGGGAAAGGAACAAAATTCACCCTTTTGCTAAGCAAGGGTGGAAGCAGTGAAAAATGATTGAAGCTGCAGGGGAAAAAAAAGCCATAAGCTTGCTCTGGAGAGGGGGAAAGAGCAGGAGGAGTGGAGAGAGCAGATGACTAATGAGATAATGAGCCTCCCCCAAACCTGCCCACTAGCCCGTTCAGAACCATATCGTGACCCTCCCCAATGGCACCTTCCTGCTTGTGTGAAACTGAATGCAGTTTAGAGAGAATAATTTTATGTTTTTTGTGGCAGGGGATGCCAGGCACAGATGGAAAACCAGGCTTTCCTGGCATTGCTGGGCATCCCGGAGAAGTGGTGAGTAGGGTTATCATCATCTCTGATCACTTGACCACACTGGCTCCCAAACCTACCTCTTACAGATCAGTAGGATTGGTACTTGCTAGCAGAGTGTGAAGAACTGGGGATGTGTTTGTCCTGCTTAACCTGGAGCAGTTACCTCAGACAAAAAACACAGAAGCAGACTGTAACTTGCCCATGCCTCCCTCATCAACCAGAAGAGATACAGGCATCTCCAAAGGCTAGTTCTGATTCCTCAATGCTCCTTCTGCTTTTAATTATTCAGAAACCAGCTCTGCCTTTAATTAGAGGAAATCCAACAGGCTCATAGATGATTTTAAGGTATTTCTCATGCTTAAGACCCTCGAGGATTACAGTGTGCTTTGCTTGGGAAGTCCCACAGCTCATTCCCTGGCATCTTCCTCTCACTTGTGCCAGACAAGTGTCTGCATTTCTAGCACAGGGAGTTCTACAGAGGTGCTGATCAAACTTAGAAATAAGCTGCCTGAAAGATGACAGTTGAGCTCCCCTGTCTTCTCTTGTCGGATCCCCTGGGAAATCCCAGATGCAGCTGATGTGGTTGATGCCAGAAAAGGACAGCACAGCCAGGGGTGGCTGATTTCAGTGCAGTGAAAGAAAGGTTCACTGGATTAATTCCCAGCTAATGAAATGTTTTATGCCCATTTGCTTCTAGTCGTCTGTGAACTCTGTCAAAAGTTCTGGGAAATACTTTTAAACATCAAACCTTCAGAAAATCTGAGTAGGCCCCGTGTGTGTTTTGAGAGAGCTGGGGATTGATTGTTCTGTACATGAAAATCACTGCTGTGCTCTTTTGTGAAGCAAGGGAGCGCACATTTCATAATTTCACCTTTTAAATCACTTATGCTCTTTTTTTTTTTTTTTTTTTTTTTTTTTTAATCACCTGAAGGGTCCAAAAGGAGAGAAGAGTGACCCAGGACCTCGGGTAACATTGTGTGGATTTCATTATTTTCAAAAAACCTATGTGAAATGTAGTGCTTAGTGTATGGGTTTTCCACATGTAATGCTTTTGAAATAGGGTGAAACAGGACAGGATGGGAGCAGTATTGTGGGACCACCTGGACCACCAGGACCGCCGGGGCCAGTCATAGCAATACCTGAGGTAAGTGTTCATGTCGAGCATTGAGGTCTGTAACTCCCCTTACAGAGAAGAGGGCACAAGTGGTTAACACACTGGCAATTTTGCTGCTCACATTCAGGTCATAAGTCTACTCCGCAAAACAAAAGAATTTCAATATGTCTCCGTATCATATGGATTTGTTTTGAAAATATTAGACTGGAAGAAAGTGGGTAAAGTGCTTAACTACAAGAGTTATGAGGTCATATTGAACATCTCTTTAGGTGGTTCTGCAGGAGTTGTGAGCATCAAATAGAAACCAACAGAGAAATACAAAACTGGGAATATTTAACAAAGCAAAGCATCTGAGGCACAGTAGTATGTGCGGGAGAGTCATTTCCTGATAATTGTCCACTGTACAAACCAGAGCACTGACTCTGGAAGCAACAAGGGGTAAAATAGTAGAAGCCCATAAAAGCTATCCAGGTATGCTTTAGATGCAGGTATATTTTCAGTTAGTTTTGCAGTGTGTGCATCAGCCTTTGCAAAAACAGTACTATATGCAGTAATGAAGGCTGGAGATCAGGATGAATCCCACTTGGAGATGACAACAAAAATCTTAGTAGTTGCCCTGGTGTGACAAGATCTGGAGGAACTGTGAGTGACTGCAGGAAACTTCACCTTTGAGAGGTGGAGGTGCCTGAAACAGACATGTCCATAGGAATGCATATAAGGACAGTAAGAAGAGTTTTGTAATTGCAAGAAGAGAAAATGCCCAGCTGAGAAATCTGTGTTAAGGGGAGCTTGGCACCATCATTATAATAAAGCTGAACTACATGTTACCTTTTTTGACTGAAACAACTGGACTTTCACTTAGGCTTCTGCTACCAATACTAAATACAGCATTAATTTCCATCCCATAGGCCACATCACATGTCCTAACAGAAGTGATATTTTCTTTACTGAATTTACTGGGAATCCATGCAGACTACTAGGATCTTGGATCCTGAGTCTTGGATGAGCAGAGTTATAGACTCACATAAATGTTGGTTGTGTTCAAAATCATGCTCATAGTGGGACTGTCAGCAGCTCTACACTTTATCACAATTCTGTTGGAGTTTCTGGGGAACTGCTCAATAGGTGTGATAGAAATGCTGATGTAAAACTCATGTTCTTTCTTACAGCCCTGCCATGGTGCCACTGTGTGGCCTTAACTCTTATCAGTGACTAAACAGCTCTGTTTGCAATAAAAATGAACCTCAATGTGTTGCTCCATAGCTTACTAATACTTGAAAAAAAACCACTGTGACAGCCTCAGAGGGTGGACAGTACATATAAAGAACATAAAAAGATTATTGAAGCTGACATAACTAATGACACTCCACGCTTGCTGGAGGCTGCATGGCTCCCTACATGTACTAGTCACAGTCCACACATCTGTCAAACATGTAGCTATGTCTGAAGAAATCTAAAGTGCATCCTCTGAATCCTCCAGATCCCCTGTATGAATTACTTTTACCATGTATTACAGAAATGTATAGAGCCTGGTAGAATTTGTATTGCATTAGGTGTATTACAATCCATATAGAAACCCATTTCCTTCTCTAAGCACTTTTGGGTTTTAGAAGTAAACTCTTTTTAAAAATTGAGAGCATTTATGGCTTTATATACATTTGTAGTAAAGGTGTTCTGGGGAGGTACAGCAAGAGCCGTCAAATCCTCTGTATTGTTAATCAGAATATTTCTCTGAGAACTTGGTGTACTGGATTTTGATACAGTTAATGAAACGTGTGGAAATATCCGTCACTATGTATGGCATTGAATTCTTCCTATCTCACAAATGCTTATGTAAGAACAGGACATTTGTTTGCAATAAGTTTGCTGAGATAGACATTAAATTATCCAAGTGCATTTTGTTGACTCAGTCTCTCATCTTTCATAGTAATCTTCAAATATGGAAAAGAACTATTGCAAGCAGACCTATCAATTGCAGTTGGAATTGCAGAACTAAAATAAATAACACTGCCAGCTGTTGTAATATGGATATTGACTTGATGTAGGTAGAGCAGCAGAGATCAGTGTTCTGAGTGAACCATAGGGCACTTAGAGAGATTACTCTCCAGGTCAGGGTCATTCATTTAACCATTGTGTAGCCAAGAACAATACTTGGCTTACAGAAGTCCAATGGACTTATCCATCAGAGCTGGAAAGAAGATTTCTTAAGAAGGTCTGTGTGGCTATGACTAAACCAACTTTATGTTGCTTGATGAAAAAAATAAGCAAATAAAGAGTTCGTTCAGTTTCAGCACTGTTGAAATATTTAGAGCTGACATGGACAGCTGTGGCCCAGGGCCAGGCTTCACCAGTAGGTATCTGGCTGATAGCACATTGATTGAGCTGCACTGAAAAGTGGACCTTGTTTTCCTTCTCATTTCACCTGGTCCCTATGTGAATGGAAGAGATTTGCTTCCTTCAAGAACCACTTCTCATACCATGAAAATAAGTGTTAGGGGAAAACCAAGGTCTGCAGTGGAACCTATCCATTTCCAGGCTTCTGCAGTTCCCACCAGCAATGTGGGTCTCAGAGGCTTTCTGTCCTTGCTGCCTCCTCTGTTGCCTCCTGTGATTGATCAGGAAGTCTGCTCGGACTCATCATGTTTTAAAAAAAACAGTGTCCCTCTGTTTGCTGCTGTTTGATATTCCAAAACACTAAAATCAATATTTCTCATCCTATATTGGCTATTTCACTCTTTCAGAGCATAGTTGCTGATACTCAGTGCATTTTCATTAATGGAATCATGATAACCAGAAAACCATAATATTTGTTGCTATGATTTTATCACACAAATTTAGTTTGGTATAGTACAGAAGTAGTTTTGAATAGAGAAATGTTATTGGATTTAAATTTCAGACTTTTAAACCTTCATATTTGGCTGGCACTATTCACCCATAGTTTAATAAAAGAAACAAAAGTCACAAAGAAAGGTTAGTGTTGAGGGTGTAAAGCAGATGTCAAAAGATTTTGTTCAGCCTGTTCTTTCTGTAATTCTGACAAAGCTATATTCATGCCTTTTGGATACAAAGCTGAAGGTTTATTTAGAAACCAAACCAGATAATCATCCTAAAATATCACAGTGAAGAAAATATGGAAAACAATGTTGTCTCTACTATTGTAGTCAACAGTTTCTGAACTAATTCAATATGTTGAAAAGTTATATTGCTGGATTGTTGTTATAAAAGCTGTTTACACACTCAAAACCAAGGATGAATAGTTATATACCTGGAAGAGGTTGTGAAGAATGCAATCTTTTCCTCTAATCATCACTCTTCTACGTTTTGTTTTCAAATGTTCTTCAGCATTATGTACAGTTTTCTGACTTCCAGTCACTATTTCCTTTTGCAGATCAACTGTATGTGTAAAACATACAATGTGCCTGATCCCAAACTCAGCAAAGCCTTCAGGATTCTTTTCACTGACTTCAGTATAGTTTGGATTGAGCCCAAAAACAATGAATAATGAGTAATTCCACAATGAAAAGACGATGTAAACCCAGGGCTCCTGGATTTCTGCCACCAGATAAAGCAGAACAATTGCAGCAGTGGGACTCTTTTATTACTGTCATTTAAGTAGCAGGCTGTGTCCTGTTCCTTTTCTGAGGCATGTAAAACTGGAAATAGAGTGGGACCAAGTGCATCATACTATCCATGAAGAGTGCAGCAGAGTTCATGCAGCCTGGGAGTTGGAGTGCTGCCTGTAGGATCTAAACTCTATTTTTACTTGACAATTTTTCTGGTGGTTTCTGTAGAACATGAGGACAGGGAGTAGAAAGAAGAACCCAGGAGAAGCAGCAAGCTTTAGTTGTATGAATTATTCAACATGACCTCAAAGTACAGAAAGCTGACTATACACTGCCATGCTCAGATGACAATGGATAGGATAGGATAGGATAGGATAGGATAGGATAGGATAGGATAGGATAGGATAGGATAGGATAGGGTGTGTGATCTGGATTTGAAAAATAGTATTCTGAGACTCATAAGAGTATTGGAAGTGATCTCTGGAGGGCATATGGTCAAACTCCTATTCAAAGCAAGGTAGTTTCAAACTCAATTCCTGCATACTGTATTCATAACAAATGTTGGAAAATATTGGTGGTCTATTCATGTTGATCTACACATGGTTGCAGGCAGTAAAAGAGGCATTCAAATCTCACAAAACCTCAGTGACAACGTGTTTATTCATGGGCTAAGTAAATCCCTGGCACCTGAAGGCCTGCCCTGTCCTGGCATTGAGGAGTGTTGGACCAGAGCTCCAAAGGTCACTGTTCACCTTCATTATTAGGATTCTGTAATCGAATTATGCAGAAATGCTTGGGCTAATGGGAAGCTCACCATTTCCAGAATAGGAAGCAGTGCAATTACACTGTGCTGTTCAGGCATCTTGAGACTCAGCAGCGGGTAGCGCAGGAGCTGCTCCACATCACAGTTAGGGGTTCCAAGCTAGTTTCAGATACAGCAGCATGATCAGTACTGACTTAGGAATTGCAGCATGGCGTTGCATAGTGTGATGCAGACATGTCCAGAATATAATTAAAACTTCAGCTCTGCAACAGAGGATGAGTGTGTTCAGACTGATTCACCATCTTAGAATGCCAGTGACACACTGGAGCATAAAACCTCCATTTGATCTTTATCTTGCTGAGGAGAAATGGCTTCAGGCTGCAAAATTTCATGTCATAGCTTTCAAATTAAAAACATGAGTCAGTTAATTAAATTTCTGAAAGCATTCTGAGATCTTTACAGAAGAAATGTAAAAGAAATTCTAGGTTTTCTTTATTCCAAATGTATGAAGAAAATTAGAAGTAGAGAGCCTTTTCTGTCACCTTAATTATGTTTGGTGTTTTTTCATAGTTTTAAAGAGATAATTTTACATTTCTAAAAATGTGTGTGTGCCTTAGATAAACCATTTGAAATAACCTGTTTCTTAACAACTTTTTTAGTTACTTCACAATGACACAGATGGAATTTCTAATTTTACTGAAATTAAAGGACTGCTTGGGCTGCCAGTGAGTATACACTGCTTTATTAAATCTTCAGATTTGTTCTTCAACATCTCCTTTTGAGTATCAACTAAAGATGAGTTTCCTATACATTAAGATTGTGTTTCTGCTAACTTCAGCACCAAACTCTGAGGAAGTACTTTCAGGCAGAAGTGAGTTCTGTGTGAACAAACTACTTTTACACATTTGTATGAAATAAATTGGCTTATCTCTGATTCTGAGCTATATGCTCAGAATTATAGAAATGTAGAACTGTTGCAAAAATAGAGACCAAGGTTCACATTTCTTCCATTTTTTCCTTCTTGTTTTCCAAGTCACATAGCATTGGCATAAAAAGTATTTTGTTCAGTTCTGCTTGAGACTTCAACTAGAAATGCTAGGCTCCTGTGTATGAGTTTAGTATCACACAAATTATAGCTGTGAATGAAAAACTAGGAATTTAATGAGAGAACAACAGATGTGAAACTCAGGTTCTCTTCTAGCTGCACAATAGTTCCGTCAAATACTTGAAATCCTGAATGCCTGGTAATGATTGGTAATGATTTCAAATTCCTAGAGCTGGATCCAAAGAGAAATGTACCTTTTCCAAGTTGTACAGTCTATTCAAACTTGCCGAAAAGTGTACAACATATTGCAATTTGCAAAATCTTAACCACCACAAATTAAGCACCTCACTTTACAGCTAGTTTCATTTGTGAATTCTAGTTTGTATGTTTCATTTTATCTGTTTTCTTGTGGGTGAGCACTGTGATCTCCTCCACATTCAACCTCTGATGAAACAAGGAAAGTCAGAATATTCATAGCCAATAGCAGAATTTCACTCTACATAGCTTAAGTTTGCAAAAACTTTGTATCTTATTATTACAGCTGTCCCAAAACAAATATTTACTGAATCTGTCATTGAATTGGGAAGAAGGGCATTAGCTCCAGCAGCAGCTTGTAACCTTTTTTTGCTAGCCTAGCATGGCTCTTTCCACTTGTTAAACCATAGAACAGCTTCATGTTATTGTGGCTGCATCCAGCCATGCTTATGGTAAAACAGTTTTCATGGAAGAGTATTTTAATGTATGTCTCAAAGACCTGGTTCTCCTAATCCCTGGATGTAATAGGATGCTAGGACAGTATGGGTTCCCTTGTGTGACCTCTGCCACAGTATTTGCCACAGGTAATTCAAATCTTTGTTTTGTGATAGATGTTAGAGTCACATTCCCATAAAATAGAAGTAGGTCTTGTAGCTTGAAGAGCAGTTGCAGTGAGAAAGACTTGAACCTCAGTCTCAAAGCTCTAACTCTAATCAGGAAACAGGTGCAGTCTCATAGTGAGTGGGGAAATAAACATTCTGCTGTTCTGAACCAGAATTAAAGTGTCTCTCTGCAATTACCAGAGCAGGGCAATCTTAAATGTGACCAATACAAATCCCAATATGTGATTCTATTCACAGCCTATTACACACTCTGTTTTCTATCCAAAGACATCCAGGACCAAAATGGGAAAGGTGGGCAGCTTCTGTGGTCTCTGTGCCAGTATCTGTAAAAGATTCAAGAGGAGGCTGAATAATGGTTGCATGCCTTTCTTATGTAGAAAATGTCATCCTTTTTCAGTCTTTTCTGCATCTCTGCCTCAACAGTTTTTGAGAGTACATACTAAGTTAGAAGCATAGGGTGTTGTGGAGGTTCACACCTTTACTGTCAACTTAATGAAGTTCTTAATTCAGTAGCAGATGAGTTGATATTCACAAATCACACAATACATGAAAAATGCATACTCTGTTTTGCAAATCTGTAATATGTGTTTGTAAGGGTGTGAGTTTTTTAATTTTGCAGGGGCCAGATGGCAAGCCAGGTCTATCAGGATTTCCTGTAAGTATTAATTACCTAGGATTGAAACATATTTCCTAGTATTTTAAAATATTTTTCAATATAGTTTAATGTTTTTTAAATGTATATTGTACACAATTTGCATGAAGTCTAATAAGTTTTCACATAGGATGCTGCAGGTCCTAGGAAGTTAGAAATTTCAATTTCAAGTTAGAAATTTATTCTGTTGGAAATGAAGTATACTCCACTAGGCTTATCTCAGTGTCAGTTCTGTAGTTTAAATCTGGGCGTAATTGATGGAAAATTGCTACCTAAGGAAGGCCTATGCTATATAGGAAAAGGAAATGGAACAAATGGACTTCTAAATGTTATCTGCATATATATATATATATTATATATATATATATATATATATATATATATATATATATATGTAAATATGTTATTCCTCAGGCTTTTTTGTCACCACTACAAAGATGTTCCCTTTTCATTTTATCCTTTAGGAAATATTTAAGATTTTTCATAATAACATACCATGGCTACCATATAAGCATTTCACAACCATAGTACCAAAAGGTGCCTTTTGCTATGCTACATACCTATTGTGCTCAGACTGCCTTACATGTATAAGCATCTTCATTAATAACTTAGACATGGGACTTGGAGGGATACCAAGTTTCAGACGATACAAAATTGGGAGGAGCTGTCAACTCCTGCTAAGGCAGAAAGAGCCTGCAGAGATACCTACATAAACCAGAGGGCTGAAAGATCACCAGCTGTATGACGTTCAACAAGGGAAAGGGGCAGATTCTGCACCTGGGATGGTCACCCTGGTTGTGCACGTAGACCAGGGAATGAGATGCTGGAAAACAGTGCCAGGGAAAGAGACCTAGAGGTCCTGGTTGGTGGCAAGTTGAATATGAGTCAGCAGTGCCCTGGAAGCCAGGAGGGCCAACTGTGTCCTGGAGGGCATCAGGGACAACATCAGCAGCTGGGCAAGGGAGGTGATCATCCCACTGTGCTCTGTAATTGGACAGCCTCACCTTGAATGCTGGAGGACAGTTTTGGGTGCCACAATGTAAGAAAGACATTAAACTGTTAGAGAGTGTCCAAAGGAGAGCTGTGAAGATGGTGAAGGGTCTTGAAAGGAAGCCATGTGAGGAGCAGCTGAGGTCATTTGGCCGGTTCAGCCTGGAGAAGAGGAGACCAAGAGGAGACCTCAATGCAGTCAACAATTTCCTTGTGAGGGGAAGAGGAGGGGCAGGCACTTATCTCTTCTCTGTGGTGACCAGTGACAGGACCTGAGGGAATGGCCTTAAGTTGTGTCAGGGGAGGTTTAGGTTGGATATTAGGAAAAGGTTCTTCACCCAAAGTGTTGGGCACTGGAACAGGCTCCACAGGGAAATGGTCACAGCACCAAGCCTGACAGAATTCAAGGAGTGTTTAGACATTGCGCTCAGGCACATGGTGTGACTCTTGGGGTGTCCTGGGCAGAGCCAAGAGTTGGACTTTGATGATCCTTGTAGGTGTCTTCCAATCCAGAATATTCTGTGATTCTGTGATTATTTGGCTTATGACTTCAGATAGTATTGTTCTAATTATTGTATTTATATTCTGTGTAGTGTGATGGAATTACTTTCCCTTGTTATGATTGTTCTACAGTTCAGAGCATGTATATGGTCTCAGGATCCTTTGTCTATTGCCTGAGAACAATTAAGCCGAAAACTCGGAAAGCTGACCAAAGATGTCAACAAAATGCGGGCAAATTGACCAAAATTCTACAGAAGGTTGCTTTCTGAGTCCTGAGTATTGTGGACTGCATGGAAAACCAAAGAAAGGGGAAAAAGATCCTTAAAAATATATTTCATTTGAAAAAGAGCTGGTAACATTTAGAAGGTGATACAATGAATTCTTGGTCCCTTGTAGAATTTCTACAGACATGAAAATACCATTCTTGTTCTCACCTCATGTCTTTTATTTATCTCTTGACAAATGCAGAAATTATGTAGACTTGAGTTTAGGTAAAAAGAGTTTTGGATTGCCTTGGAAGATTGTAAAGTACAATTTGATCTGTGATGGGAATGCTTTCCCCACAAAACAGATGAAGAAATTGTCTTGTATTCAAATACATAAACTCTATTTCACATACTCTTTTTTTAATTTTTTTTTTTTTTACATAATGTTAAAAGTATACCTTCAGAAATTCTGTTGAAAATCAGTCTGGATGAATGATCATGGAAAGAAAGAGGATTGAGTACAGAAGAAATAGAGAATTTTAGGCTGATTTTCCACTTTTATTAATGTTTGCATATTTCCCTTTGTGAATGTATGTATCATCTACACTGTGATAAACATCAGACATTTCTCATTTTGGTCTTTCTAAAAAATTTTCCATATGTGATATATGGTTTAGGGAATAACTTTATTCAGAGAGCAATTTAGTCTTGTAAGAATTCTTAGATTGCAATAAGAGTGATTTAAGATCAAGTTTGCCAGTAATTTAAAATTGCATTTAGTAAAATAGCCTAGCTCCCTATTCTTCACAAATATCACTATGGATTTATGTACTTGTTTTTGCCTAGGGCCCTCGAGGTCCAAAGGGTGACACTGGTTTGCCTGGATCACGAGGACCTAAAGGACAGCAGGTATGAAAAAAATGTATAGGGGAAAGTATATGCTGAGAAATCTGTTAGATGACAAGTACTTAGTGACATTAAAAGTTTAATGATTCTAATTTTTGTAGGAATTAATAAGTTCATGTGAAAAATGTACTAGGGAGAATATGAAAATGCTAAATGGCATCCCCTGATATAATCTCACCAAGAGCTAACCTTCCTGCCCCAGGGTTGAAATTCATCAGCACGGTATGCACTTATCAGGTTAAGTCTCTTTAAACATTAAACATGAAGTGACCTCTTCTTGACAGCTAATTGTTGTGCTGACACCCTGGGATCCTATCCAAAAGCCCAAACAAAAAAAAAGATCAATCTTTTCCTCCTCCTATGCCAGAGAGGGTTTTGCCTACAGAATGAAGACTGCAATTTTCAATTCCCAAAGAAATTATAAGACTTGAGGAGCTCTCTTTTTAAGATTCTCTTGTTTCTTCACAAAAAGTCTGTATTTTATAGCACTGCTGAGAGGTTACTAAAGACTGACTCTGCTCTTTTGCAAATACTGCAGCAGTTCCAGTTTTTTCCCCTTCTTATCCACCTTCAGGAAGCAGGGGAGAGGAATATCTAATATCTTGGGGATACTAAAAAAGAAAAGCAAAAACACTTTCTGCTTGTTCTTTCTAAGTAGCTGAGCTCACTTTCTCACAAGTAATAGGAAGACTTGGAAATGGTTAATTATGGTTTAAATGGGATAGCAGATGAACAGCATTGTCAGAAGGAAAGCTTTCAGGCCACAAATACCAGTCCCTGTTTATCATAAGGTTTCCTGTTCTTTTACAAAATGCATTAAATGATCAAGCTCAACCATAGAACCAGTTGGGTGATTTTTGGTTTAGGTTGTGGAGCTATTTACTTTTGTTTTTCGGTTCATGCTTTTCTTTGCTTCTGGTGTTCGTTCTGGCAAGAACTCAAAGCTTTGAAAGTATTTAATTTTGGACGCACCAAAAATATAGTGATGTATCTGATTGTGTTTCTGAGCTGTGAACAGCAGGCTACACTCAAGAGTGATGAAGTTTGGGAACCACAGTGAAGCTGTACAGAAACCTTTACTTAAAGGATCATGAAATTCAACCTCGGGTCCATAAATTCTCACAGAAGATAAAGTCAGTGAAGCCAACCAAGCCTTAGGGAGACTCCAAAGTATCCAAATTATCTTCAGGGAGACTTCAAAGACTCACAACAGTTTAAGAACCTGTGACAAGAATTTAGTTAAAACACTTAAAGTTCATTGAAAGGTTTATAACCTGGAGTGTCATTTTAATCAGCAATGTAATTGCTAGCTTCAAGCTAGATTTCTTCCCTGAGATCTTAGGAAAGATGTTGTAGCAAGCTGCCTGAGGTAGGAAGTGGAAAGTTACAGCTGAAAGATCCAGAGTGGGAACCATGCACTTAGCACTGAGAAGTGATAATCTGTGGTGGTGGAAAAGGAATGCAGAGGGTCACAGTTTGAGTGCTGGGACCTGGCCTTTATTAAAGTTAATGAGGTTGCATCATGCCAGGCACATAGAGAGAATGATTCATATTCATGCTTTCCTGATCATAAAATCTGAACATTTACTGGTCTATCAAGATGGTGCATTTCCAGCAGGATTGACTGACCATTAAGGTGATAGTACACAAGAAGACACCAGTAACCTGTCTGCCTTTGGCAGAGACCTTTCGTGAACACAACATGTTTCATATAGTTACACTATGGAGAGCAAATTACGTCCTTTTTTTTTTTTTTTTTTTAATAAGAACTTATTAATCTCAGGGAGACATTTTTAGTGTATTATGTTTTTAGAAAGATCATCTCTTTTCTTCCCCAGAATCAAGATTCACCCTACTCATACTTATGTCACTTTATGTTTGATATCACAGCATGACTAACCTGTCATGCTTCAGACAAAAGTAACGCTGCCTTGACTTCTGATTCACTGGGAACTGCTTTGTAAACAGTAGTTACTCTGATAATTGCAGGGTGAAAAGGGAGAACCAGGAGCTATCATTTCTGCTGATGGATCTTTAACTGAATTATTAGGAAGAAAAGGAGAGAAGGTGAGCTAATGCTGTGTTGTGTTCCTCCAGAATTATTTGGTGGCCATGTTACCAGCCACCTCTGCTAGACATTGCAGGAATTCTCCTTGTCATTGCTCTCTCTGTGTTGGTCCTCAACAGGGTGAAGCTGGAGTGATGGGACCAGCGGGACCAATGGTAAGATGATTCCAAAGATGAATGGTTTCTTATTTTTTAATTTTGCTTTGGCCTTACAGATATTAGTAAATGTAAAGGTAGTATGGTTTAGCTTTTCGTTCCTTCTGAGTAGGGATGATAAGGAGTATTCATGCTTCAGGGCCATCAGTGTCCTTCAGAAAAGAATGTGTTTGTTACATATGTGGTGCTGTAACTACTGACTTGGTGCAGAGCTTAAATTCTAGTAGAGCAAATGTATCTGTTACTGTCTAAGCCATCCGTGAAATATTGTCAGATTTACCACTCTGAGTGAACTGGGTTTGTTTAGCTCTGAAGATAAAAGGCTGAGAGGAGCTCTAATTGCACCCTACTGTGGCCTGAAAGGGAATCATTAAAAAAAAGTCAGGTCCTTCTCAGAGGCGCACAGAAGACAAGTAAAAATTATCAAAAGTTCCAGCTTGTGACATATATAGATATAAAGGCAAAAATTCATGTTAAAAGTGATTAAACACAGAAATGGGTGCCCAGAGATATGGATGCCAGCCTGGTCAGGGAGAGAGAAATGGCAATCATTTCTCACAGTGGCTTGTGAGAATTTTTAGGGAGTTGTAGGAATGTGATAACTTGTTAGTATAAACAGTCTGCAGGTGGTGTTTTTCCACCTTGTTTTTCTGTTCTTCTCAAGGACAGTGTGTGAGAAAGATGTTTTTATTAACTAGCTAATCAAGTAGAATGTATCTTATCGATCTATATAAGCTGAAGAATCCTTTGTATTAAAGCTTCGTTTTTTCCTCTTGCAATTTGGTCTCTTGTCTGTTCTTGTGTCATACTTGGGGCAAGGGTGACATAGAGAGATGATGGATTCTGGAACAAGGTGTTCAGTGGCATGACCTAACCTACAAGCCTGATGTACATGTTTGTCTTGTAAGCAAGGGGTTGTGCAAGAGGATTGCTCTCTTTCCACCTAAATGATTCTCTGTTTATATGACTTATATTAAAACAACTAATTGCATCGGCTCAATTTCTGTCAATGCCAATAAATTGCAACTGCATTGGATTCTGAGAAAGCTGTACACCAGGCGGTAGAGTAAGACCATGTACCAAAATCAGGATTTAGAGGCCTTCTTTCAAGTATTTGGTCTGATACTTTTGACCGGACATGGAAGGTATTAAGAAAGCACAATGAATTAGTCATAAAACAAGAACAGTGGCCCAGACTCAGCAGTGTTAGGGTGCCAATTTCTTCTGTCTTGTATTCCAAAGATCAAGGATATAAAGGATGTTTCTTTGCTTCTGCTTTTGACGTAGCCTGCTCACTGCTGTGGCTTAGTGAATGTTAGTAGAGTGTTGACATTTCTGCACACCAAGGTGCATAGGAGATTTTTACATCAGTTTCTGTAGCCTTCCAAAGGGGATAACTGGGTGTGCTGAATAACTGCTTTTTTAATTATTGTGTATCAGAATCCCTGAGGAGGCTATCCCAACTTACCAGAAAGGATGTTCCTATCCTTCTCCTTGTATGACTGCAAGATGATCTACCCCTTCAACTTGACACAATAACTTTGAATGAAAGTGGACTTCAGAGATGACCTTGTGCACATCACTGCCTGGAGCAGGTCTCTTTAACTCAGGAACTTGTCAAGTGAAGTTCTCAACAACTCTTAGGATAGAAATTCCACAACCTTTCTGTGCAGCACATTCCACACATTTGACAAACTTTGGAATAAAAAAATTTTTCCTTATGTTTGTTTGGAATTCCTCATGTTCTGGCTTGTGTTCACTGCTACTTGCTGTACATCCTGCATCCAGTGGACATGTCTTTTTCCTCTCAGCCCCAAACTCTCTGTTTTACATCTCCTTTTATACTGCTATGAGTTGCTTCATACAGTTCAGCAAGCAGATAAGGAAGGTCTTGCCATCACTGGTGGGAATGGTTACACTTCAGGAAAGTTTGGCACATGGAGCCTGTCTCAAGGCTTTGCTCAGCCAGTTCTCTTCTGAGCGCAGAACTCCCCTTTGATCATTGCTGCTAATGGGGTGATACAATTTGGTGTTGTCCCATAGAAAAAATCCATCTGTACTTAGTGTGAGGCCTGTACAGCAAAAATATACAGACTTCAAGTGCTGCGCCAGAGACTCTGACAGATAATTTATTAAAGGTTTTAGTGAAATGGTTCTGTTCCACTTGGCTCCAAGTGAGTCTCTGGCCCAGTAACAACTTTGAGGTAGCCGGGGAATCTGATTGTTCCTCTCTGCTCTTAGACCCATACACAAATTTCCAGAATTTAAAATCAAATCCCTAGTCATTGCTCTGCTCCAGTTTGAGATTTCAGCTGGGCAGACAGTGGGATCACAGAAGCTTGGAGCACAAGGAGCTACACAGAAGTAGTAGTTTGGCAAATGGGAACTAGAGATAGTCAGGAGGTCAGTACAACTGTTAGCAAAAGCAGAAGCAACAGACTGAATCCAAGCTCCTGCCACTGGAGAAATGAGAATCTTTTACAAGCTGGATTATGCTGTTTCCTGTCAGTGAAGCAAGTGGCTGCATATCACTGAAGGAGAGCACTTAGTAAGAACCTCAGTGTCAGTCTGCCCAGATCTACTGTGCTGTTATAATTGAAACTTTTGTGGTAAGCAAAACTCCTGTGACTTCCATGCTTCCTTCTTTCACTTCTAGCTGTGACTGCTGGCTTCTCTCAGGGAGTTGCTAACACCTGACAGACTGGGCTGGCAATTAGAGAAAATAGTAAAGGTGGCCCCAGCTTACCCAACTCTCACATTGTTAATGTTTGAAATCCCAGTTAAAGCATGGGATCAGACACAGCTGTTTATTTTAACTGAAAAATAAGTCTGTTTCTAGTTGTCCTCACTGCTGATTAAAGTTCAGATTTACATAATCTTTAAAGGCTCAGGTACCACAGAGTGGTAGGAAAATAGGAAAATGCTTTTGGATTGCTTTTTAAAAATATTTTGGATTGCTTTTTTTTTTCCAAACCTCATTACTGGATGTGGTATCATGGAAAGGTGGATTGAATTTTGAAATTTTGGGGCACAATATTGAAATTCACCAGCAATCTCTTGCCTGACTGAGACACGGACATTAACTTCAATCACGTGGATAGAAATTGTCTTCAAACAGAAAATAAAATAGAAGATTAATGAAAGTCTTACCACCTGCAAGTAGTTTCAGCTGACATTAAATTCAGCTTTAAATTCTGATTACAATGGTGACATTATAAATGAATATGTTCATATGGTAACTGCTTATGAATTTCAGGTCTAATCCAGTCTTCAGTTTCAGTAGGAGAAAAATTACAACAATTAATCCATTAATATCAGCTAGATGATAAGAGAAATTGTCTTCTTCATTAGATAAATTTTTCATTAATGTACATATCATTTTTCACTGAAAAGATATCATGTGAAGGGTTAAACACACCCACTGTCACATATAAGTGGTATCTGTGTGAGATCTACAGACAGATTATTTAACAAGTAATACAAGAAGGAGTATCTCAGCATTTCAGCAGATCAAAAAAAAGGAAATGAAACCAGATAGACTGACACAAATGTAAAGGGGTTGTCTAGACCCCTGTGGTTTTGGTGAGTTTTAGAAAGCTGACATCAGTTGAAAGTTTGTAGATCCTCAGATTTGCTGCTTTTTGTTGATCACTCACAGGCTGCCTAGAAGCTGCATGCTTGCAAATGCCCCATCATAGTCCATCCATAGTCCTGGACCACCTTTCCCAGGCAGCCTGCTTGTCCCCTCTTTTTCCAGTGGCTTGTATTACTTTGTGGAGCCTGGTGAGTCAGTCAAACTTGTATAAAGAAGGAATGATTCTGTTTCAACTGTCAGCCCCATGAATCCACAAACCCAGGCTGGCGAGAGGCAAGTAGAAGCCTAGCACTGCATGAATTCTTAGGCCAATCCACAGATACTTCCTCACAGAGCCTGATTCAAAAATAATTAGAAAAAAAAAAAAGGGGGGGGGGTAAAGATGAGCAAAGCATACATCTCTAACTTCCTTTTATTTTCCTGACTGATGCATTTAATTTTTCTTCAATACATGGTGAGTCAGTTTTGAATTGCACACCCTACAAGGGTCTGGGAATGCAGACTTCATTTCAGATAGGTGACTGTAACATGCAGTCATCAGCTTCTGAGATCACTCAGTAGAGCAAGCAGAGTTTTCTGTGCAGTCTCTATAGGCAGTCACAGACTGATTTTTAATATAGATATAAAACTGTTTCTCATTCTAAATAATCAAATATAGGTCAACAAAATGGGCCATAATGACTTTTTTTTGTTGTTCAGGGACCAATAGGACCTACTGGACCCAAAGGAGAACTTGGCTTCCCAGGACGCCCAGTATGTATTATGCTCTCCAGTGGGATAAAGATAGGAAAGCTTGCTTCTGACACGTACTAAATTTTTTCTACTTATTTCAGGGTCGTCCAGGACTGAATGGACTGAGAGGTGTGAAAGGTGATCAAGGTGAAGCATTTAATGTAAGTTTTTTGTATTTCAATTAGTTGAAAAATAAAATCTGTTAAAATCTGAAGTCTGATTTATATTGATTCCTTTCAAATGATGATGGGACTAAAAACCTGAAATGTTCTAGAAATAATGTTCTAGAAATAATGTTCTGCTACTTTTCCTATCTAGCAGCAGTCATTGAAAAGTCAGCTTCTGGGTCTGTCTGGGCAGTTCTTGCAGATACACATAGATGTGTCAGCTCCCAGGTATAACAGTTATGTGTGCCACTCACTGCTACCATAGCAGCTTCAAATAACAAAGGATTTGGAATTCCAGTTTTTTTATATATGTCAAGAACTTCCTGATCCAGGCCACCAGTGTGACTTCTCATGATGTGAAGATACTCCCACAGGCTCTGACCTTTCTAGCCCAGGTACAAACAACACTTGAGCATATCACAGGGAAGTGGTATGTACCTTTGTAGCAGCGTGTTTTGGGGGGGGGACTTCTCCCGGGGTGTCCCCGGGGGGGACCCCCTAGGCTGTGAGTTCACTGGTAGCAGCAGGCAGGCAAGGAGACTCCACATGGCTTCTGAGGGTGCTCATTAGATGAGGGTTTATTGGGGGTCCTACCCCCGGGAGGCAGCATGGTTTCTGAGGGAGAGAGGGGGGGAAAGGGGAGGGAGGGGGAGAGAGCACCAGCCAAGAGAGCCGGCGAAGAGAGAGTGAGAACCTTCCCCCCCCCCCCCCCCCCCCGTCCCCCCCGGCACACTTAACAGGGAGATTCAAAGTGGGCGCGGAACAGATTGGGCCAATGGGATTACAGACACAGGATACTGCAGGGGAGGATCACAGGCTTGGAATAAACCATACATTTTCAAGGGGTGAGACAGAGCATACCATTTAACTAAAATATAACTCCACATACCTTACTACCTTACAAGGAGATACTCACTAGTACCTGCTACCTGCTACAGTTGCCATGTACATGTATCCAAAACAATGACCTGTGCCCAGATGACAGCATATTCATGCTCACCTACAACCTGTAATTGTGGAATGACAAGTGATGAACCAAGCTCCTATTGCTGCAAGTCTGTTCTCATTAAAAGATTTCAGCCAAGTTGTCTCATGACAAACATTGAAGCTGAACCGCACAAGAAGTAGTACTGCTGAGCATAAACAATAAGCTTCACAACAGCAGTCATCTGTGTGGTTGTTCTGATGTCATGCGACAATCTGTGCTAGGAAAATGGGTACCCATGCTACAACAGCAGCTAATGCTATTTCATCTGCATCACAAATAATGCTGAAAAAAAAATTACAAGGGTATGTTACTGTGTTAGCATAAAGTCAGTATCACTGTATTTCAGTAGAGAAATTTTTGTAAATGGATTCTGTTGTAGGAAGCCTCTGGTTCTAGTTTGTTCAAAAGAAAAAACAATGGCACACAAACTGCAAGGCACAAGTGTCTTGTCTATCTAGACAATAAATATAAGTGAGATGATACTGCTTTATGTGAGTAGCAGGGAGACTGAGAATTGGTAAGTATCTTTGCAGAATTAGTAAATATTTAAGTATCTCCACAGTAAAATAAGACCAGGTACTGAATGTGGCTTACACCCCTAGAAGAGGGTATAAATAGAAATATAGTTCCTGGAAAGTGAAAACAAATTAGACAAATGCAAATTGGAAGAAAATGACAGGAAAAATTACTACCCACTGACAGAAAATATAAGAGTAGATTTTCCTTTCCTCCATATCTTCAAATAATATTAAAGTTCATTTTCTGGATTGTCTGCCTTAACCACACAAAAGCTATTGTAGCAAGTATAACTAGATGAAGTACATCAAGCTGACTGGTTAAAGCAAACAAGCAAACAAAAGAGGCTGCATGTTCTAGTAGTCCTTCCTGGAGTGCTCAGGGAATATAAAATCTGATGGATCTCTAATTATTGATGAGATGACATATGTCACCATACAGAAAATTGCATTGATGTGAACGGAAAGGTGAACACGGCCTTGTGCCAAGTTTTCAAATAACACAGTTAAGAGCTGACATACATTTTTTGTAAAAGGCAGTCACACCTCCAGTCTACCAGGGTTACATATTGTTGCTAATTAGCATGTACATGTCTGACTGGCACTTGAAAATTATGAATCTTAGCAGTTTTGAGAGATCTATATCAGTGTAGAATACCTAATTTTCCTTGGATGAGAGATATACTTACATTAATTTAGTTTCAATATGCAGTACTTTAGGTGTTCCAGTTTGCAGATGGGGTTAGTTTTTGTCTAATATCTTCCTTCTTTCACTTTCTCTTTCCAGGGCCTTCCTGGCTTGCCTGGGCCCCCAGGGCCCCCTGGACCTCCAGGACATATACTTTATATCAAAGGAGTAAGTGCAACTGGTGATCAGTGACTGGTTTGTAGCAGCAATGTGCTGCTCTAGAAGCAGTCTGCAAAAGGAAACATCAAAACTGGTTTTAGTCTACACAGATCACTGTGGGGGACCTTGCTTGTGTGCAGAGAAAAAAGATCTCTTAACCAAAGCCACTGTCATGGAAGAGTTTTGCCCCCATGGCCCCACAGAGAGGGACATGATGACAGACCTGGCAGCCAGCTGGGCTTCTAGGGAGGTGGTGGTTTTGTTTCCAGACTTAGCCTCATCATGACTGCTAAGTTTATATGGTGTGATACATGCTGTATCATACCTATGCTCATTAAAGTAATTTCCTTCCTGTTTTCAATAGACAGTTTTCCCAGTCCCTCCCAGGCCTCATTGCAAAATGCCAGTAAGTGACACATGCAGAATCTGCTCTTAGCAGGATGCATGGCCATGACAGAACATAACCAAAGCAGCTGTACACCTAAACACCATAACCTTGCAGCTTTTCTCCCCCTACTTCTGCTTTGCACCAGGGATGTGTTTTACTTGTTCTTCAGGATAACAGATTTTCAAGTGTTCAGCCATTTATGAAAACTTAGCCATGTATAAAATATATAAAAGAACCAGAAACACTAGACTCTTTTGCTTAAAGTACTTTGATAGCTTGTTTTCCTAATACTTTTAATGCATTTCAAAGCTTGTGTTTCCATAGTTAAGGAGTTGCTTTGGGAACCTGAATATGTATGCATACAGGTACATGTATTTTTTAGATATATGTATAAATACAGTCCTCCTGCTGTTATGTCTTTAGCTGTTTTTAATTTCCCTGTCCAAAATAAGATTTGTTATATGTTTCATTGTGGCATGAAAGATGCACCAGAAAAGAAAGATCATGTTCTTTATTTGACCCTCAAATGCACTGTTCACATAGAATTGCAGCAGGTGAAGATCTGCCCCTCCTTTTCAAAGAGTATGACAAAGCCTTCAAAGCACCTGCAGTTTCACACATAGTATGAAAAGAAAGGAGATGGATTTCATATTTTCATTATATGAAAACATGAAAATGCAATTTTTGTTCAATGAATTACAGAAATGGCATCCTAAAATGAACAGTGAGCATAGTTCAGTTCTGGAAGTATTTTCCCTAGGGCAATATCCGGCTTGGGGTATGTACTTGGAAAGGATTCTATCTTTGGGAGCCACAGTCCACCCCTGAATAGTGTAGGGTTATACTTTTCTCTTAAACAGTATAGCTCATAGTAATACTGTGCCCTCTCCTCCAATTTGCATTCCAGTTCTTTTTCGCTGATTTTAGAGAAACAGCTCTTGATTTCCTCTTCACTAAATGTGTTGATACTCATCATCACCCTAACCTTACTGCTGAAAAAAGTTGTATCCCAACTTGTGAGCTTTTCTGGGAATTAATGATAAATAGCCATACCAATTACCATAAATAAATATGGTAATTTGCCATTTCTACATTTTTGGCCTACCACACACCTTTTTTTTATCCCTGACTTTCTCCCTTAAATCTTCTCCCTCTCATTGTATAACATATGTCCATAATCACATACGTATTTGTCAGCCTCACTTCTGAAACCTGACTGGATGAGGCCCTGAACAACCTGCTGTAGTTGATCCTCCTTTGGGGTAGACAGCCTCCAGAGATGCCTTCCAACCTCAACTCTCCTCTGATTCTCTGTGGAATGATTCAAATAAAACAAGCCTATTTTCTCTGAATTTCAGATAATAATAGCGACTTTTCCAGAAGGTTACCATCAGTGAAAAATAGCACTAACTTAACCATGCACAAATAATAAAAACATGTATTTGTAAACATCTCTTCATGCACCTGAGCGTGCTGGATAGATTTCTCCTACGTTTGTGAGTAATCTCCTAAACCTATCCAAGTTTATAGATAAGAAGTCTGCTGTTCATGCCTACATAAATGAGTGCCGATAAAGAACTACAGACTGAACCCCACCAGTTTTTCTTCATGGGCACTGAACTTCTGAAGTTATTGGAGCTATCCATGTGAGTAAGACTTCTGTGGGCTAGTACTACAGGATTAGCCAGATGCACCAACTTCCATTTTTTCATACACTTGCTTAGTTTCCCATAAAGAGTACTAGAAAGTATCAAGATTTCCAAGCACTGTGCTACATTTCAGTTCCTACATTGTCCCTATTTTGAAGACAGGCACAGAGGTAGGTAGCATGCCCACTGTTACAGGTAGCTGGTGACAGAAGAGGATAGACTAGAATAGTTTCTGTCTCCCCACTGTGGTTTCAATGCATCTGGTTAACATCAGACAGAGCACAGGTTAACATCAGACATAACATAGCCCTGGTCTGATGAAAAGAATTATAAACACAAGCTGTTATCTTAGAGTCAAAAATCAAAATCTGCTTCCAAACACAGTATTGTAAATTCAGAATTGTTCTTGGAGAATGAGTTTTCTGATGCTTCACTGGCATGACTGAGAGTAGGATTGGCTGATGTCTCCAAAATGCATGATGTTACCCTTTTGCTGAAAGCATGCTGCATGTCAAAGAGAGCATAATCCTCATAAAAACTTGATCATCTAATACTCAGACCCTGTCAAACTGGAGATAATCCCAGAGTGTTGTTATAATATTTACTAGCATGCAAACTTGCCAGGCTTTTCAGTCACACTAAGAAATGCATTTCCATTGATTAATATTTATGGATAATTTGTAATGGATTTCTTCATCTGAAGGTGAACCCTCCCTATCCTGGAAATCAAGATGTTTTTAATGACCATGGTGGGTAATTCTTTTCTTGTACCTTGGTTTAAATAAGTTTTTTTTTTTTTTTTTTAGTTGGGTTTTTCATACTTAAGAGCTTTTTTCTTTTTGTTTTTTCTTGGCTATTTTATTACTGGAGGAGGGAAGGGAAGGGAAGGGAAGGGAAGGGAAGGGAAGGGAAGGGTAGGGAAGGGAAGGGAAGGGAAGGGAAGGGAAGGGAAGGGAAGGGAAGGGAAGGGAAGGGAAGGGAAGGGAAGATGTGGTATACAACACTCATTCATAATCAAGAACTGTTTCTGATTCTCCTCCAGTGAAATTCACAAATGGAAAAATAGAACCAGATTTGTTCAGAGGAACTTAGGCTGGGTGGTTAGGGAAAGGGAGTAAAAGATTGACTTGTAAGAGAGAGATTGTCTTGCACATGCTGAGGTTGATAAGAGAGGACAGTCATGCAGCCATTCAATGATCATGAGTGAGAGAGGCACAGAGGGACAGGAACCATGTGCCCCACATACATGGAAAAGTCAGCTCCCACTTTCAGTGGTTTGGTTTTCACTGCTACAGTCTCTGCTGTTTTCAAGTTCTTATGAATTTGTGATGCTATTGTGGCAGGTGCTAAAGCAAACAGAGATTCCTGGGAACTGCACAGTTCAGCACACTTAAAAGGAGAAAAGGGAGACAGAGGTGCTCCAGGACCACCAGGTATACTAAATCTAATGTGTCATTGACATCCTGTGGAGGAATATATGTCTAACTTGAAAAGCAATTCAGCAAGATACTTCGATAGCTACCTCTACAGCCTTACCTGCCTAGAGATTTACTCCAGTGTTTATTGATGAACTGACACACAGAACAGCAAAGCTCAGAATGTTATCCAAAATGTCTTCTGAAAAGACAGACTGCACATTTGTGAGCATTATGAATGTGTCAAGTACAAGAATAGATATTTAAATGTAAGTGGCTGGTCACAGATTTTTTGACATTTTAGAAGGACATCATGGGCACTTCCTGAGATAACATTTTGTTGTCAGTCTTTCTGAGCCAATTGTGCTTCACATTTCAGGGTAATACACGTGTGCGTTCTGAGTTCAAGGCAGTCAGTTATTGCTGACAGTCCCACTTCTAACAGGAGGTGGAAATAGATTATTTCCATTTCACCCAATTTCTAAATATTTTCTGATGTATTTCTGAAAATTGTGAAGTGTCTATGTGCACTAAAAGTACCAATTCACTAGCAGTAGGAGCATCATAAGAATTATTCCTCGCCCAAAGATTTGCTTTCTGTGTCAAAAAGTTGATACACATTGCTAATTCTTAAAAATCCAAAAAGAGTTACAGAAACAAGCATCTGTTTGAAAAGATTGTAAATACAAGCACTTCATTTGCTGTAAACTTTTTGAAATCTCATTTACTGAGATAAGGCTTTGAGAGAAATAATTTGAAATAGAAAGTGCAGTATATTGAATTAGTGTTGCTATGCCATATTTATTGTAATTTTCCTTTAATGCATTGATAATAACTATATTCTCCCCATATATGTTGATTTCACTAGATCAACATGGGTATTTCTGTCTTTGTGCCAAAGACATAATTCTGCTGACTAAAGATGATATTTTGGTTATTTTGAAGACAACACCTGTTTATTGTGATAAAATCAATTTTCCTGTCTCGTCCTCATTAATTTTTATTCTGATCCAATATCTTAAAATATGCAGTTAGCAATTTCCAGTCATCAATAAACTTGTCAAAAGAAGAAGAAATAAACTTTCCTAGATGAAAAATAAAATTTTCTCTTCAGTGCTGGCTTATCCACCACAAATATATCTGTTCATTTCCAGGTTCTGTACTGAATGCAAATTATTGTCTTAGAAGTACTTTCTTGCCTATATCTGATGATTTCAGGTGCTTCATAAGAAGATTATGAGAGGATTGTTCTTAAGATTTTGCTGTAAAACTGCAGCTAGTAAAGGATGGGGAAAATAACACCACAATTCTGGTTAAACTGAAAACTCAATTCACTTTTCTCCTAAAATAACAGAGATCTGTTCATTTGATATAACAGATCAACTGGCTCCAACATTTTGTTCAACATGAAGTTGAAGCATGCTAACTAAGACCAATTCTGTTGCTGCTTTAAAAAAATACTCCTATTTGTTTTTTGCTTAATGATGCAGTTGCTAAAATATTCTTTCATACAAAGCAGTTCTCTAATTCTTACAGGTGCCCACATAACCACTGACAGGGAAAATTTACAAGCCAGTGGTTGCATAATTAAAGTACAGGAAATTTTCAAAAAACCTTTTTTGAGGGGAAGGTGGCTGAAACTCTTTCCACTACATTTGTTGAGTTCCATGAACCAAAAAATCTTTTTGAATTGTGGTATTTGTATTTGCATGCAGTGGATTTATTTTTGCTTCTCACAAAACATTACCTCTCCAATCTTATAAACAGGTTCTATTAATTGATAACATGTAAAAATATGAAGCCAACACAAAAATGTGAGAGCAAACTCAACAGACATGGGCTTCATTCAGACCTAGACTACTTGCTGGTCATCCTAGAAAGACCTCAGATAGTGCTCAGTGTAGAGATTAATACAAAGCAACATCTGAGAAGGACACCTGCCATTTCATTCCACCTGTCCATTCCCTTCCCCTCACAAGGATCAAGCAGATCGCTGCTGCAAGCTGTAATTGGTAAGGTTGGAATAAAATACAAACAGGTGCCATAATGAGAATACTTTTCTGCCCCACAATGTCTCTTGATTTAATTTTATCTCAGGTGGCACACTGGGAAATGAGCCCTATGGCTGGCAGAGGGTTGAGCTCAAAGATCTCAAAAATTAATCAGAACACATTTGAAGGAAATGCATTGAACTGTTATGGGAAACTGCAAAATATGTTTTTTTTTCCAAATGGATCCCAAGCAGATAATATTTTAAGGCTTTTTGAACCTTTTGTGCTGGCTTGACACCTTTGGCTGACCAACATTGGCAGACAACACAAGTGGTATAACCATTTAATCTAATATTGGTTTTCATTGCAGAAAAATGTCAAGGCAGAGTTATTGTACAATTGTTGAAACACAGCAGCAAGACTATCTCTTTCTCTTGTCAGCTCTGGTACTGTCTTTGCAGGAAAGATCACACATCTACTGATGGATCACCCCACTACCAGCGAAATATGTGAAAAGCTTCTGTTTTACCTTGGCTTGCATCAAAGGGGTTAACATGGATACTTCTCTTTCACTCCTCTTTCCAGCTGCTATGTTTTCAGAAATCTGGGAAATTTTCGTATTTGAGCCTTCTTTGCTTCTAATTTTTCTGAAATCCCAATCAGATTCAGAAGTTTTTAAGGTGGAAGAGTGACAGACAAGGCACAGACAAGCTGGTCTGTATAAGTCTTGCTTTGTTAGGAAACCAAACTAAAAGTATGTTTGATATAAAGGTTAATGCCATTATTGTAAATAGTTTTCCTTTAAACTGCTAAACCAGTAATACCAAAAGCAGTGCTTTTAAAAGGAAAATTACAGATAATTATTGTACTTTATTGTATTTTCTTCATTTTTCAGGTCCACCTCTGCCTCCATCATATTTCAGCCAATTTATTAATAGCATAAAGGTAATTATATCCCATTTGTGTTTGAGTTCTGTTAAGCTTTTTTTAAAGTGTACTTTACTACAAATTAAGCACAAACCAATGCAACATGGTGAAATATACAAATATAAGGGCATCAGCAATTGCAAATTATATTTGTTTCTTAAACTCCAGCTACAGAGGCAAGCTTATAACTATAGAGATATAGCAGTTGTCAGAGGTCTATAAAGATTACTTTTGAAAGATACTTTATTACTGAGGCTTTTTACCTTCCCAGTGGTATTAAAGTGAGTCATATTTCACTGTTACCTAACATATCTGCCTTAAATTAATGCTTTTGTTTCCATGCCAGCTCAGGTAAAAGACATCCATTACCTAAAGGGCTTCTAGAACACTGGGTGTGGGGAAAGGGGGGTGGAAATCACTTCCATGTCATGTTATTTCTCTTTTAAGCACACTGAATAGAATTAAATTATGGAAACTACTTTTCCTGGAAGCTCTTACAGCAAAGTATACCCATACTTTGATTTGTTTAGTCTCTCTGTTCTATTATTCTCTTGACTGCTTTAAGTGACAAAAATAAATAAAAATATTATATTATTTTAAATGTTTTTAGGTGAATAGGACTCTATCAGTAGAAGAACTGAAAAAATGTGAATCAAATTATCATTTAATGATGCTACCAAAAGTGTTGTGCTGACAGTCTCTTGGAAGGACTCTTAATGCTGCCTGGATTTAGGATTTTATTTCTGCTTGGCTGAGTACACCAAAGTTATTCCTATGGCATAAAGTGTCCCATGTATGTGGCAAAGCCAATGGGGTTTCTGACCTTACAGTGTGTAATGTCTGTAGCTTTACAGATTTAGCTGCCAAGAACTTATTTTTTATATAGTCCCTCCACTCCCCAAAATGGCCTGGAATAAAGAAACTTTTTGAGTCATGTTTACTGGGAATCTACAAAGACTAAAAGACATAGGAGGAGCTATAGATAGCCATGTCCTCTGGCTGTCTGCAGATACTTGCCATTCTTGCTTTGCCATTTGCCTCTTCTATCCACAGGCTTATTTCTCAGAAACATGAAAAAAGTCGACCAAAAAAAAAATTCAAGTGGTAAAAAAAAGCGGACAAACAGGAAAAAATACTGTGAGGAGGAATGTATAAATGCTGTGGCTCATCTTGCACAGAAACATAATAATGTAGTAATTAAATGGTGCTTCTTACCTATTGCTCTGTTTCCCTAACTGATGATCAGCCATGCAGAACAGAAGACATACTGTTTCTAGTGTTTGCAATTTTGTGTAGGGTCTCTTCTGTTATCCCTGTACACACTCCCACCCTGCTCTGCTCACTTTGTCACATACTTTCAAATAGGTGTCCATTCGATGTCAACCTTGCTTTGGTTTTTTCTTGGTGATGGAGGAAAGCACAAAGCCAGGCGTTTATGCTTCCTCCAGCTCTCTCTTCACCTCCAGCTACAGCAGTGAACAAGGTTTTGCTGGGCAGAATAGCAGGAAACAGCAACAGAGGCATTTTCTCTGCCTCCACCAAACCCCACCTCCCCTAGCCCTTGCCCTGAGTGAGCCTTGCAGCCTCAATACAGAAAGCATTCCTTTTCATCCCATATCACAGAAGAAGAAGAAAGTGATGTTTAAAACATTTCAAGCAGGTGCTTTCCTTTACCTTTTGATTTATAAACTCAGAGATTTAATGTAAATTTAAAAGTTGAGTGCATTGTGTTCTGGTCTCACTTCAGCTCAACATTTTAAAATATATTTTATTCAAAGGGTGAAAAAGGACACAATGGAGTCACTGGTGTAAAAGGAGAAAAAGGAGAACCAAATGGAGGGTTTTTTCTGACGGGTCCTCCTGGACCACCTGGAAGACCAGGATTAATTGTAAGTCATGCAGGTTGTAGAATGGGAATATTTATGACTACTCATTTAGAATTAATTTAGAAGGCATTAAAAAGAGACAAACATCAGGATTGCTAGGAACTATAAAGAAACTTACATGCTAAGCATTAAGTGAATAGGAGAAAATTGCATTAAGTGTAAACACAGACACTTCACTGTTGTGCATAGAATTACTTTGCTATGAAATACTGACATAATGTTGTGCTCAGCTGTCTCATATAGCTACACCAATATCTAGATCATGCTATTAACAGTGTTACAAATCAAAGCAGCATGTATAATTTGTGACACTACTACTTATACCCCCATAAATACCAAAATAGGCCATATAAAGTTAGATGCTGACTTGAAAATTACTGGCCGTCTAAATAAATAATCCTGTTTTCCTAGTAATACAAAAAATATGACTGAAAAGACCAGTGTGTAGCCATCTGGACCATTTCTATAAAATTCAGCCACTGTCTACTGTCTACCTTTTAATTTTATCTTCTGGCAATTGCCACCACAGCTGCTTTGGAATAAAATGCACCAATTCTTTGGAAACGAGTTTATCCCTGGGATCTGGCAACAAATAGATTAATTGCATTCCTCTATTGCCATATCTGTGTCAAGAACCATGAATGAGTGGGCCACAGCTGAGGATGAAGCGTTAGGTTAGCAAGACCATCTTTAAAAATCCCACTGGTTCTATTCCACATTGGGGAGAATATCTCCCTGTTTAGAAACTGTTCTACTGGCACAGCTGAGCTGTCTTTGTCCTGGGTCCAATATGTTCCATGTCTGCAGGTTGGTGTGAGCACAGGCAACAGAAGTCCTCCTCAGTCAGGCTGAGGACTCACTGCTAAACTGGAAATGAAGGGAGTTAAGTGTTTTTATTCGGCAAGTCTGGAAGCTGGAGAGGTTAAGGACTAACATTCGATCACAGGAGGGAGAAGACAGCACTCATCATGAGGTGTACACCTTGCAGAGACACACTTTACATTAAAGTTTTCCACAAACTCTCTGAGGCCATCAAAGCAAGCAGTCTCAGCATGAGCAGAGTAGAGATCCAGGACTTTGAGAGCATTGTTGAGAGTTTTGCAGTCATCAGCTGCTTGGGGATACATATGAGAATTTTCAGAAAGCTTTCTGAAATTTAAATCCTTGACTTTATTTTGATATGTGGTTAAAATTTTCATTTTCCATTATACCCATGCCTCCTTGGAGAAAATTACATAGACTCATGTCTAAATGGCTGTGTAGTGGCAGGCACCTGGTAAATGTTGCCACCAGAGATGATGGCCCTGCAGCAGTGAAATCAATACATTCAAGGAAATACTTTTCATCACTGACAGGGACCAAAAGGGAACTCAATTGTTGGACCCAGAGGACCTCCAGGATTACCTGGCCTACCTGGCTTACCAGGTTATGGAAAAATTGGACCTCCTGGCCCACCTGGACCACCAGGGCCCCCTGCAATATATGGCTCAGGTGAGCTTTCCAGTGCATATGCAAGTGTACAGCTGCATGCCCACAACCCACACATGACCAATTCTTTCACACCTGGCAGGTTGTCCCACCTGCCCACCCTCTCTGCATATATGAATCAGGTTGTTCCCTGCTCTCCTCCTACCCTCCACCAATTTCTCCTAGGGGGGAGTTGGAACTGAGAGCACAAAACGGACAATTTCTCTGCAGACAGTTTTCACTGACTAATGCCATGGAAGTGCTGTTGAATGAAGGATCTTTCTGTGGCTGTGGCTGAGAGGAAAACTGCAGAGTAGAGATAGATTACCTTGACAGATTTGCAAAGTCCATCAAATTGACCAGCTGGCTAAATATGGGACAAAACACTCTTCTTGTGGGGAATGGAATTAAATCCAGCTGGTGGTCAACACAAGGGATTTTTCCCAGGGCTCAGTATTGAGTCCAGACTTATCAAATATCAATTATCTGGGCTAGGGGATCAACTGTACACTTCAGTGAGTTTGCCCCCAAACTGGGCGGGAAGATTGATCTGCTGAAATGTTCTACAGATGGGTCTGGACAGTCTGAACCAATGGGCCATGGTCAACTGTGTGACGGTCAGTAAGGCCAAGTGCCAAATCCTGCATTTGCATTTGCATCACAATAACCCCATGCAGAGTGTCTGGAAAGTTGCCCAGCAGAAAAGGACCTGAGGGTGCTGGTTGGCAGTTGTTGAACATGAGCCAGCAATGCCCAGGTGGCCAAGAAGACCAATGGCATCCTGGCCTGTATAAGCAATAATGTGGTCAGCAGGACCAGGGCAGTGATTGTACCACTGTACTCAGCACTGGTGAGGCCATACCTCAAATCCTGTGCTCAGTTTTCAGCCCCTCACGACAAGAATGCAGCACATTAAGGTGCTGGAGCATGTCCAGAGAAGGGAGTCAAGCTGGTGAAGGGTCTGGAGCACAAGCCCTGTGAGGAGCAGCTGAGGGAGCTGGGGGTGTTTAGCCCGGAGGAAAGGAGGCTCAGGGGTGACCTTATCACTCTCCACAAATGCCTGAAAGGTGGGTGTAGCCAGGAGGGGCAGTATCTTCTCCCAGATTACAAGCAACAGGACAAAAGGAAATGGCCCCAAGTTGTACCAGGGGAGGTTTAAATTGGATATTAGGAAATTTTTTTTCACCTAAAGGATTGCTACTGCAACAGGCTGCCCAGGGAAATGGTTGAGTCACCATCTCTGGAAGTGTAACTATGGCACTTAGGGACATGTGTTAGTAGCAGACTTTACAGTTCTGGGTGTCGCTGGTGGAGGTGATGATCTTAAGGGTCTTTTCCAGCCCAAGTGCTTTTCTGATTTTCTGGTGAAAAGGCAGTACCCACAGTAGAGTTTAGGTCTAGAATCAGACTTCTGGAGAACTGCTTCTAAAAACTAGTTTCTATGCAAATGCTGAATAGAAATGAAACTTCAGGTTGCTTACTCTGCCTCTAATGGTTTTCAACTTACTGAGAAAAGGAGCAAAATGTGCCACAATTAGTCACATCAGGAGAGGAATTTTGCAAACAAGGTGACATCAAAGAGAGTATGTGGTTAGAAATCGGGTGTCAGAGTTCAAGACATTTATGCTTTTGACTCCTTTTGGGTCACAGGTTTCCTAGTGACAAGCCTCATACTGTTAATGTCCAGCCTTGGGTTCTGGTGGATGGGGTCCTGGGCTCCTCTGACATTACTTGACAGGTATGCCTGAGAAAATGACGATACATCCGTCTAGGATCTGGGACCAGCATGGGAATCCAGCCAGGTAAAGCCAGAGCAGAGCATTCCTTAATCTCAGCTGAAGATGGTATACTAGTAGAAAGGGAGACTTTACCTGAATAGAGATGTTGTAACAGAGATTTATTCTTCCTAAGGTTTTGACAGGTCTAGCAAATACAGGTTTCCATTCCTGAGAACAAACAATTAGCCTGTTTTCCCACAAAACCTGTGCTTCCAGACTGCTAGTTTGACGTATCTCTCTTCAATTTGTTCTCTCCGGGTATTTCTTGAACCTGGTCAGCCTCATTTACACAGCAGGTGAGATATCTGATCTGTCATCCAGTCAATATTTTAATTTAGTGCCTATCAGAAGTATTCATCCTCTGAATAATATTTGAGAAAGAAAAAATCCTTAATATGTTCAACATTGGAACATAGGCTTTATATGAATCAGCCCCTGACCATCACGATACAGACAGATCCACAGCATCCATGAAGCACGTAAAGGTTTTCAGGCCTTTTCCTGTGTAATTTAGATTAAGTACTTCTGGATATTAGCTAAGAGACCCAGTCAGACAAAACAAATCATTATTAGTATTCCATCCCTATGTTTTCGTGCTCTCTACCATTAGTCTTCATCATCCTCCTACACATTTTCCTCTTTGATGTGTAAAAGGGTTCTTTAGGCAGCACACATTTTACTAAATGTTAGGAACATATGTTTATTTATTCCCTATCTTTGAGGTTCAGTTATCTCTTTTAAAGCTATTACTATCTGTAATTATGGAGTTCACACACTGTAGTATGGAGTTCACATATAGCAATATGGGCAAAGAGGAAAAGCTTATCTGTAGGTAAATAGCTATAAACACTTCTGAGATCTGACCTCCTTCCCCTGCCATTGGCATAAAGGACATACTCTGGAGTATCCTTGAAAATGCCTCAGTGCATAGATTCTTCTTGCAAAAGGTGATCTCGAGGCTCTTCTGGGTTTCACAAAACCAGCCAAGCTAAGGAGCTTGTGTAGAAGCTCCTTACAAGCAGCTTTGAAGTTCCATCATCATGACATGCATTTGCACAAAATGCATGCTTTTAGTCTTCCATATCTGCCTTAAAAGAAAGAAGTTTTTACTCCAGAAAACAGCTTAAGATAAAGAAATTAACTTTTGGAATAGAGACAGATACTAGGTACCAGGTGGTGTGGACTGCAGTCTTAGTAGTCCAAGTTCATACACCTGAAGAATTCTTTTTTCCTTTGTAACACAAGCTGAGTTTAAACACATGAATATTCCATCTAAGGAATAGTAAATTTTTGTTTTCCTTTAGAGCAAAAGATGTTATGACTCCCTCAAAGCTTATATGGGCAGGAGCAAAAAGTTCTTCCTCTTCCATGTGCACTAGCTAACAGAACACATTTCTGGTCAATTTAAGTGGGTTGTGTTCTTCATTTGCAGTTTCTACAATAGATTGCAGTCTGTTGGCCTTAACCTCCCAAAAAACAGAGAAAAGACTGTTCCATCATTGCTTCTAAAAAAATCCTTAGAATGTATTTTCTGTAGTTGACTTGAGCTATTAAGGACATGACTACAGCTATTTAAAATTTCCACTGCTCCTGGACACCATCACTAAGTCCTTTCTTTGTGTCACTCACATTATCTCTCAAAAAAGATGACCTTCAGCATGTATTGTATGCTTATTTTATTTTAACAGCTGCAATGCCAGGGCCACCAGGTCCTCCTGGAGAGCCAGGGTCACCTGCCACCAAGAATCTGGTAAGAGAGCAAAATAAGGAAGTTTGCTATAGAAAATTTTCTTCAAAACTTTTGGTGGTCACTGGTAGCACTGAAAGAGGAGTGAAAGTTCCATCCTGTGTTTTTATTTAGTAGAATGTTTTATAAACAATTTCAAGATGCAAACTGATTTAAGATGCAAAGATTTCCCTAGCAATTCTAAAAATCATTATGCCAGAGAATACATGTAAATTTGTTTCTTTTTCTTATATTATGAAATTAATCAAAATTGGATCTAAGATATCCATGAAGGAAAAGAAAAAGCTAAGGCAGAAGTCTCAGTAGTTTCTAAATTAATAACTTGTAGTTTCTGTAAAAAGAACAAAATTCCCAAATAAACAAACAGATAAAAAATACTACCAAAAAAGCCTGAGAAAACCAGCCCCAAAAGCCCTACTCAAGCTAGCAGAGGGCATTCATTGCAATTCTCAGGGGAGAAAAAAATGTTCAAGGACTGGTGCCCCAAGACAGAAGACTGTAGTTGTAGGCTGGGAGCTACTGTCTCAGACAGAAGGTCTGAGCTTACTTAGGTCAAAACTAAGATTAAAAATATATATACAAATCTGTAGTAAGGTCTGCATTATTTATAAAGCATTCATATGACTTCTGACAATGAAGAAATGAGAAAAAAAAAAGAAAAATTGCACTTTCCTGAAATTTGTCCCAGTTTTAAACTACTGCAGTTCTCTTCTGAACTCTGCCATTTTGACCCAGGATGCTAAATTGTAGGAGTGCAACAATCTTCACTTCACAAAATTGCTGTCGTTCTACTACAATCCACAGAAGGATGATGCTGGTATGCCAAAGTAGCAAGATATTCATATTAGTTTATGGATTAAATTACATAAAACTGACTTTATGAGCATTTCCTGCAGAAGAAGCCTTGACATTTATGTATCCAAATGAGACTATTTAACTTGCAGAGTGTTTTGTGTGTCTGATGAAGTATGTTTCATTTTCCTATTTGACAGGTTACGATATTCCAAAACATTGAGGGTATGTTGGAAAAAGTTCATTATGTAGCAGAAGGTACACTAATCTACCTGAGGGAAACCAGTGAGGTTTTTATCCGTGTTCAGAAAGGATGGAGAAAATTGCAGGTACTGTTGCACTACACCCTAATCTTTTCCAACTCCCTTCCTCACAATGAAGGAGGGAGATATTTTTACACAGGGAGAGAAGTGTGGGTGCAAAGACTCTTTTTTTTTTTAATTCAGAAGCTCCTGGTGATATGTTTTTGTTCTACTCTCCTGTTTGGTTCTTTCAGCTTGGTGAGTTAATTCCTATCCCTGCTGACAGCCTTCCTCCTCCCGCCATATCAAGCCATGTAAGTACAAAATACTGGACCATGAAAAACTGAGTCTAGATGTATGATACACTTGGCAGAAGTTGTATGCAGATCTCTGCACAATGTGATTTTCCACCAAGATTTGTCAGTTCAAAATAAGCATCCTACCACTACATATGCTTGCAGACTGATTTGCTTGGACAGTCATCTGTTTCCAGTATCTTCTGATTCAAAACACTAAAGAGACAAAGCGGCATTTACAAAAAGCAGAATAAAGTAAGCTGCCCTCGAAAAAAATTCCCCCCCCCCAAAAAAAAAACGACAAAAAACCCCAAAACAAAACAAAAGAGACCAAAAAACGAACAAAAGAAAAACCGAACAAAAGAAAAACCGAACAAAAACCCACAAACCCACAGAATTCTGTTTCATAAGCCTGGAACCAGTCATATCAAGCCCTGATCCCCTTCAAGGAAGGTCAGAAAAGGGTTTCTGAAAAATAGATTTTCTTTGAAAGGTTATAGTCCTGTATTCAGTATACCATAATCATCACCTGAATGTAGCTTACCCTGCAGTGTGCAGAGGGTGTTCTTTAAAGCCTCAATTGTTAGTTTGGGCCTGACCCCATTCTGCAAGTTATTGTACCAATTTGCATGTGAACATGCTGTCTGTCCCAAAAAATTGTGGGAGGATGAAAACCAATAAATGACAGAGGGAGTAAAGAAGGGTGTTTTGATGATAAGTTAATTGATCTGCTGAGAAAATTAAAGGGCAAGAGAGTGTTAGGAAGGAGTAGTAAGAAGGAAGATGGCCAGAAACAAATAAAAAAAGTTAAAGTAGGTCAGGAAGAAGTTCACCCAGCACCCTGGAAAAATGTCTAGACCTCAAGTTATAAGAAATTTTCTGCAGCCTCCAGTTGACACCACCCGAGTTTCCCACCTGAGTTTCCCATCTGCTCCAGCTGGTAGCTTCTTACTCATACTTGCCATAACTAGAGAAGAAAACTTTGCTGTTTCTGAAACAATTAACAGGGTTGAGAAGTGTTTCCACCCATTACATTTTCTGTTTCCACATCCTTCTTACCCTTTCAGTTTCAATTTTCCTCAACTGCTCTTCTGCTTCTACCAAAAGCAGGCTGGCTTCATGCAGGACTCCAGGTGTGATTAAATTTTTATTTAAAAAATTACTGAGTGTGTAGAATTCTGATATTAGCTTTTTTTTTTTTTTTTTTTTTTTTGCTTGTGTTCAAATAACAGGGATTTCAGTCTATTCCAGCACTGAGACCAATATCAAATATAAACAATGGAAAACCAGCAGTAAGTATGAGATCTGTATTTCAGCTGCAGAGCCATGCTTTGTAATGTGACAGTTTGCATCTTTAGGGACAGTTGTGATATTTGCTCTTCAAACTCAGAGATTTTACTTCAGAAATTTACAAATACACTTCTTTAACTTATTCAGACATCTCAAACTCAATTTGAAATTGTTCCCTCCAGGTCTATTTTCATCATCCCAGCCCCTTTCCCACCTCAAACAAAAAAGAAATTCCTGACTGAGTTAGGAATACCTCTTCACTTAGTGATTGTACCTGCAATACAGAGTAATTTCTAAACTAACAATAGTGCTACAAATTATTAAAATATTTGTTAAAATATTTTCAGTCTTGGTAGTGCTGCTTGGCTAAGATGGACATTTTAGAACTTAAGCCTCTATTTAAAAGACTTTAAAATATTTAGACAAAGAAAGCAAGGTAACTGACATACCTAAAAAATGAAACAAAAAAAAAAAAAAAAGGAAGAATGTGGATTAGTTCTTGCATCTGTGCTGCTTGACTTAAGCATGCTACTTCTTCTATTTTTAAATGGTACCTAGTCACTTCTTGCTACTTTTTTCCATGTCTGCAGGATTTGTGATTTTGTTCACGTGAAAAGTCCAAGATTTCCAATTGAAAATATTAGCTGCTTTTAAAAGATTTTTATTTTTAAGAGTACATAATCTTCATGGTTCCCTTAACATTGAAAGATAATTTGATATTTCTGCTAAGGGTGTCATGGCTCTGAGTTATATGGCAACAAATAACTTTCATATCTGTTATGAATGGTATGTGTTCTGTGCTGGCAGGAGCACTGTTTCATTTACAAGATGTATCTTCCCTGTATCATAAACTTTTTTTACATGGTACCCTTTCTTCTTTTTTTCTTCCAGTTGCATCTGGTGGCTTTGAACTTCCCATTGTCTGGTGACATGCGAGCAGATTTTCATTGTTTTCGGCAGGCCCAGTTTGCTGGTTTGACATCCACCTACGGAGCCTTCCTCTCATCGCACTTGCAAGATCTGGCCACAGTTGTCAGAAAAACTGACCGACACCATTTGCCAGTAGTCAATCTTCAGGTAAAAATGGGTACTTAGTGCTTGTTTTTTCAGGATAGGCCGCAGGTTCCCCAAAAATCTTGGAAAATAGCAAAAGCACTAAGTTTCAGCCCAAACTGCATTTTATAAAGAAGCAGTTTTGCTTCATATTTCACAGCCAGATTCAAGAAACAAAGAAGTAGTGATGAAGTTATTATGTTCTACCTTTTAGTGTGATCATAGGATAAAATGCCTATTTTTCTCATTTCGAAGAAAAATGCAAATTCTGTGCTTAGGAATGATGTTGGATATACCCCAATGGAACAGTGAGGAGAGTCTAGAACATGAGTCATTTTGTGGTCTCACATAAACAGACACACTCTAAAACTGAGGAAAACAAATCATGTCTTTGTAGCATTGGCTGGCTCCCAGGACAGGCAGCCAAAGAAACCTACAGGAATAACACATGATGCTTGAAACATGTTGAATGGATGCTGCTCTAAAGTGCATGCAAACACAGAGCCTTGAGAGAAATTTGTGAAGACAATATTGTTTCAACCTTGACTGGAAAAACTCAAAAGCAGTTTGAGAGGAAGCCAAATGCAAAGGTTTTGCCTTGAATGTTTGCAACACTTTTCACAAAACTGTGACCTTAACAAAAGTTCCAGTACAATTTATGTCTATATTTTCTCTACAGCTACAGTAGTTATAAGCAATTTTTCAAACAAGGCCTTAGGAGGAAAAGGACAGGGGATGATCAAGCTGAATTTTTGGAGTGACAACAGAACAGAGAGACAACTTTGAGGCAAAAGCACGGACCAGACAGCTACTTGCATAGAGTTGACAGACAAGTTTGTTCAAGAACATTATGCAGAAACTGGTGTGAAAGATGAAATCACAAGTGTACTTAAATACAGATAAAATTTTCAATTTACAGATAAGTCTATGAAGGTACACTTGGGATTTGGTGTAGATTAGGGATTTGTTTGTTTGTAAAAGTGGCTTTGAAATTTGACAGGGAGAAACCCTTTTCAGTAACTGGGAATCTATATTTGATGGAAATGGTGGACACTTCAACATTCATGTTCCAATATACTCCTTTGATGGCAGGAATGTCATGACTGATTCATCTTGGTGAGTTGACATTACCATTTATATGTCACATGTAAGGGGTTTTTTTCTACTTTTACCAGATAGTAAAAGAAATAGTAGCAGTATCTTGGGCTACTAGACGTGTGATAAAAATTTCTCACTTTCTTTATGCCATTTTTCTTTCCCTTTTCTGCTAGTCTAGAAATGACATATCAGATTGTGTTCTCCTTTCTTTCTCTCCTTTCTGTCTTCATCTTTACCTAACCACTCTTTGCTTCAAGCACAAGGAATGCAGATCACCACACATATAGATGTGCAGTTGAATAAAGCAAAAGAGACTTTTCCAGTAAATAACTTCTTAACATTACCTTTCAGGCCTCAAAAAATAATATGGCATGGTTCAACTGCAAATGGGATCCGACTGGTTAGCAACTACTGTGAAGCCTGGCACACAGCTAATATGGGAGCTATGGGACAAGCATCGCCTCTGAACACAGGGAAACTTCTTGACCAGAAAGTATATAGCTGTAATAATCAGTTTATTGTTCTCTGTATTGAAAACAGTTTTGTATCTGATCCCCAAGGAAAATAATTCACCTGCTGCACATAGGAATATTCCATTTGATGACAGAAAAAGCTGACACTGAAATTTCATTTGTAATGATGTAAATATTTTAATTTTTGTAATTGCGCATTTCAGGAAAAAAAAGACAAAGAAAACATACCTCAACACAAACCGCATTCCAGTTAGGTGGAACCTCCAGTGCACACGACTGGCTTAAAGCCCATACTTCCCCTTGAACCCCATGCGCTTTGAAGCTTGCCAGCAGTTAACTCATGTTCTGCCTGAGCTGGAGGTCACCTAAGGGCACAAGTCAAGTTTGGTGAGGAAGATCCAGTAGCCTGCCTCGTAAGCAGTGTGGCTCAGCAAGGCTGCTGCTTCACAGCTGAGAAGCTGCATGCTCCATGCTCTCCTTTTCACTTGCATAGATTTTGGATACCCAAGGCACTGTTCATATATACTCATATATACAGTGAATACTGGGAGGCTGTTTTGCCTTACAGAGCTCATATTTTCAAAACAAAGCTTTAAGAACAAATGTACTTACCTCCTCTGAGTTTTGGTGGAAGCCAAGTACCTGACTCCTGTAAGCTTGTATGGATCTCAGCTTGGTGCTTACACAGAAATATTGCAGCTCCCACATCTTATTTTAGCTTTTCTCTTTGCAGATTCTAGGCATAAGACTTTATTCAGGAGGAGTAAATTTCACAGTGACAAAATCTGGTCTTTATTTAGGTGCTATTGTTACCAAGAAACCTGAAAGCAATGTTAATAGAAAACATCCTGTTTAACTGCTAAAACTGAACAAAGCAAATGCAGACAAATGAACCATCTGACCTTTGTTTATTTCATTACATATTAGAGGAAGTAATTTGCTTTTGTGTCAGACTGAGGAATGAAATATGTCTCTCATGGTTTCTTTAAAATAGGTTCTACACATTGTTATCCCACTAAGTTGTATGTAAAGTGATTTTCCTTCTTGTGAATTTACCCTTCTGGCATTCACGTAATTAAAGAATTGTTAATATAAAATAACTGAAACAATTATAGGAATGATCAGGAAATGGTCACGAACAGTATCACCATAATATCTGAAGTCTTTTGCTGATATAGTTGTCTACTGCATACTTTAAACAACATATTTACTTATGTTTTATCAGGCAGTGACTATGGAGGTCAAACTCCACATTATAATTTTTTTTAATATTTTAACAAGAATCTGTGTTGGAAATACATGTTCATTTGCTGACAAACAGAGTACTAAATAACTAGACTGCTTTTGTCAACAGAAAAAAACAAATTACACTTACAATACTAAAATGATATAATTATACAACTAAATATTTTGAAATGCAGCTTTATTTTTCCAATTGATCATAAAAACTTATTTCCTGGGGTCAGCTGAATGGTATCTTCATTTTTTTCTGGAAAAGCAAAAAGTATAAATTACTCCATTATTACAACATGGTAATAAGGCAAAAGCAATTTGTATTACATTTAAAATGTATGCATAACAATTCACTATACTCATTTATAGTCATCTTTCCTAAATACTGAGCCATTCTTGTGCCAAATTCCTCCAGTTCACAGAGCTGGAAGATTTGTTTATGTACAGCAGGGTTTTGATCTGAGTCACAGAAAGATCGGGGGAGGAGGGTGGGGAATAAAGTGCTTTTACCTGCTTCAGGCAGGAGCCATCTACTTTTAATCCTTTACAGGCCAGTGGGGTCTCTGCTTGCAGCCACTCATCCACATCAGTCCCCGTTCTTCCTCTCCTGAGCTCGAGCAGCACTCGAGAAGCTGGCTGTCCCTTTGCCTGGAATTGCAGTGACAAGAGGTAGCGGGGGCATGGGATCACACAGAAGAGCTCTGTGAAGGGGGACAAAAGAAAACTAATAAAAACATATAGGTTTTAGAAGATACTGAGCTAGAGTTCAAGTTGGGTCCAGCAAAATGCATCCAGAGATCTTTGTGCCAGTCCTTCCACAGAGCTAATCCATCTCTGTATCCTGAACAGAGCTTAGCAGGGAACTGAAATGGTTAAATACCATCAATAATTTGCTAAAAACTCTCCATGTTTGCTTCCCACTGCTAAGATTAATCTGCAGGCTACAGCAATTTATTGCACACCATTTAACTGAATACAGAGCATGAACTGTACACCACCTGGGTTGCTGTGGTGCTGAGTTCACAGGCTTGCTCACATGCCAAGCGAGATACCTTTACCAGAGAATGGCATGAGAGGCCTGTTAGAAAGATGATGTTTCCCTTGGGGAAAACAACAACAACCCATACTTTTTTTTCAAAACCAGTGATGTTCTTTAGATTCCCTAGTATAATTGAAAAAAATCTAATATTCTTTAAGGATATGACAGAGAAAAAAATTAGCCCAGTACTTAAGAATAAATTAGCTTTCTCTATCAAGGGAGAATATTTATTTCAGCACAGTTCCGATACAAAGGTCAGCTGCACTTGAGGAAGAATGTCTGCTAATTCAGGTAAGAAACTGTGTATAAGGCAAAGTAATCACCAAGAGAGCACTAGAGCAAGATTGAAAACTGTAACTGCACAAAAAAATCAATGTAGCAGTCCAAATTGTACTGAATTGTGAATAGCACAATATCCTGATCTGGCCCACTGGTTTGGTTAGCAGTAAGTAATCAGCAGGTCTTTTGCCCTTCTCAATTCAGGAATCTTTTCTCTGTGCAATCACAAACCATGTCATGTTTCTATCTATCAGTAGCGTGCTGCTCTGCCCAGAAGAACTGCAGCGAGAGGAGCAGTTTCTCCTCCCATTGCTGTTATAATCTAGCCAAACCTGTCAGTTTCTGCAGCGCAGCATCTCAAGGGAATGACAATTAACAAAACTTGTTTTGGTGTAACCAAAGACTGCCAGCCTTGCTTCTGAGCTGTGCAGTGAAAAAAGAAAGAACGACTTGCAGTATGTCCTGCCTGGAAGATTCCATAGTTCCTCTTCTTTGCCACTGAGATTTAGGTATTACTTCTGCATTAATATTTGCAAGTCTTGTTTTCACTCCAGTACTGTCTTGGAGAAGAGAACCTGTCTTCTAGACTTTTAAAAAATTAGATGCTGGAATTGCAATTTCATTTTGGTATACTGGGACTAATGCCATGTATGCATCTTAGAAAAAAATCTGATTAAGTTTTGGCTTTTATTTGCTGGTCTGATACATAATTTGAGCCTGCACTCTAACAGTGCTCTCTCTGCTTAATGCTTCAACAGTAGCTGCCCAGAGATAGAAATCTACTTAACTACTTTGATGTTTTAACCTGAACCTGGCCTCTCTTTTTTAACCAGTCAGAGGGCTGCTATTTGCTACACCTTAAAAGGCCTATTCTGCACCTTCGTGCAATTTCCACTGTTACCAGTTAATCTCAAATTTTTCCTACCATATTCTCTTCCACTGTATCCATATTAAAAAAAAAAAAAAACCACAAAAACAAAACACCATAACTCCACCCTGTTCTACTTCTAATGTTCCTAATTAAAGGCTCTGTGTACACACAGCCTAACCTGGAGGTGCACCCAGGGTGGATGTCACAGCTCCAGCAGTAGTAGAATTTGCATAGGGGAGAGGGAACACAAAGTCAGAACATCTCTTCATCTGGTGTGGGCAAAAGAGAGTAATGAAATTACAGACAGCACAGGCTGTGGGAATTTCTACATTGTGCCAGTTTGCCTGAGGTAGAGTTCATTTTCTTCACAGTAGCTGGTATGGGGCTGTGTTTTGGCTGTATGCTGACAATGGTGCTGCTAAAACAGAGATGTTTTCATTCTTGCTGATCAGGGCTTACACAGAGCCAAGACCTTTTCTGCCTCTCACCAGCGAGGCAGCTGGGAGTGCCCAAGAAGTTGAGAGTAGATGCTGGGACAGCTCACCACAGGGATATTCCATATCAGATGGCATCATGCTCAGCATATAAAATGGGGGTAAAAGCAGGAAGGGGGAATAATTCCAGTGATGTCATTTGTCATCCCAAGTCACCATTCCACCATTCCATTCCAGCCCTGCTCTCCTGGGTATGGTTTAACAATGCCCAAAAATCAGAGAAGTGAATTAATTCCTTGTTTTGGTTTGCTTGTGTGTGTGGTTTTTGTTTTATCTATCAAACCCAACCCATGAGTTTTCTCATCTTTACTCTTTCAGTCCTCTCCCCTATGCCACCCTGAGGGAAGTAAGCGAGCAGCTGTGTGGGACTGAGTTGCCAGTCAGGGTTAAGCTACAACTTACATACTAAATGAATTCAGCATCACACCCTGGTGTTGATCAGAGGTGACTTATAACCTTCCCTCAGCCTGTCTCAGGGATACTAGTAATGCTTCAGCAGAAAAGGGGGTGACAGCCCTGTTGGACCTTACAAGAAATACCTAAGATCGCATTCAAATTCAAGCCAGGATGATGATGACATTGCCTCTGCAAGAAAGATAAGTTTTGTATTGAGCAGATTGAATATGTTCGCTATTGGAAAAACATTATCTCCCCACTGAGTTAGATGGGTTGGTTTTAACATCCAAAAATTATTTGCCAGTCTAGCTTTGCTCTACAGTTATATATTTTCACATTGCAGGCCTCAAGGTTTCAACTGCGGCTAGTCTCATACCCAAGGCTAACACTGTACTAGAAAATTATCAGTCAAGGCAGAGCTATTAGCAGAAATATCACATCTGACTGACAGCCGAACTGTTCCCTGACACAGTTCTGGTCAGTGCCATTTGTAACCCTTCCAGCCACTTCTTTAGGGGATGATTTGCAGGGACAGCATGTGCCAAGAGCTACTCTTGGAGAAAGTCTGAAAGAGCCACCCTATTTTGGAATAGAAAGATTTAATTGTACTCACAGGTACTTAAGCGGTGTGCTTGGTCTCAGGGCTAACTGGAGTCCTCATGGTGCTGAAAGCCTGTAGAGGGACTGCAGGACACGCTTATCTGATTGCCCACAAAACACACATCGATGGTTCTTCAAGTCTTTTTGCCAAATTTAATAATACACATTCCTTCTGCAAACATTCCCCATACATGTAAACCCCATGTCCAGACTGTGTTCATTCAGGGCGCCCCCTAAAGCCATCATTGTCTACACAAACGTTCTTAAGCTGTATACAGATATATTGTGCCATTCCATTATCCTCACCTTTTTCAACACTGGTGAGCACAATGGTTAGAGCCAAAAAGCCATCATTGTCTACACAAACGTTCTTAAGCTGTATACAGATATATTGTGCCATTCCATTATCCTCACCTTTTTCAACACTGGTGAGCACAATGGTTAGAGCATGGATTGACTGTTCACAGAGCTGGGATGTTTCAAACACTTGAGAATTAAAGGTTACTGGTACAGTCATCCTGGCACAGCTGATAACTACTACCATGATGCCTTCAATAGCAAACAGGGCAACACAAGACATTTGTTTATGTGCTTTACCCCATCTGGTGCACAGCCTGCCTGTTAGGACTACTGAACAGCTTCCCATTCTAGGGTCAGCAGCATCCTCTCAGTGACTTTTCAGAGTCTGGAGGTGTGCTTAGGTTCACCTGAGACACAAAACATGACTTCCTAGAATTATCCCAACACCCTTCCAGCCAGCCTAAGAGAAGCCTACCTGATACTTTGAAATGTGAGACTGCGTCCCTTGATCCTACACCATATTAGGGTAGAGTGAGTGGTGTGTTTGAAATCCTGTGTTGACTAAATTCTTATTTTAATGTTGACCAAAACCAAGCCTAAAGTTATATTACATTTCCTTTTTTCAGCTGAGTGAATTGAGAATTGTTCATCAGCTTCATCAAAGCAATTTCCAGTTTGTTGATGCCATTATTTTGAAGTCCAAGTTTCCTTCCAAGAAGGTATAATGCAGTGGGCTCTGAACCTTCACAAGTCCCTGCATTGGGGAAGTCCCTAGGGTACATCTGTGAACAGGCTATTTCAGAAGTAGTCACTATTGTATTTCATTGCCATTGGTTCTGCCTACAGAGTAAGAAACTGACTTGCTTTCAGCAGCTTTTTCCCACACTATTACTTGGCAAAGTTTCTCTATTACTATAGCAAAGCTGTTCTTAAATCACAAATTTATCTTGGACATCTTCTATTCTCGATCTCAAACATCCAGGATTTGGAGGTCGTCTGTATCAGGAAGACACATCAATTTTGACATCATACACTCAAGCCAAGGTATTTTAAACATATCCTGAGACTGTTTGCCTCTTTTGCTGAGATATCCGGAGCCAAAACCAATATACAGAAGCCAATTGGCTCAAGAGTTTGGAAGAGCACCCTAAAATTTGCTATGGCAAAGATGATCTGAGTAATTAAAACATATACCACTAACACAGCTGAAGCTGTGTGTGTGGGGGGGGGGTTATTTAAAAGGGTTTTCATCATGCAAAACTCCCATCTTGATCTTCATTTTCATCCAAATAAAGCTTACATAAATTTAAAAGAGCAGACATAGGACTGCTATTTGTGCAAAGGCTTAAAATCCAGCCAAAACTGATGCTGGCATTAATCCACCTGAATCAGAAATGGACATACAGAGAGTTATTCAAAAGTTTAAAAAGAATGCTTATTAAAAACCAGAATTCATCGAGATTTATAGTTAAATGTTTATTCACTATCTCTCTCCTCACTTTACTGTAGCTTGATATGTCTTATAATAGTAGAATAATTTAGATTGGAAACAGTCTCAGAAGGTCATCTAATCCAACTCCCTGGTCAAAGTACAGCTAAGCTAACTTCAAAGCTCAGTCTTCTCAAATTGCAGGCAAACAAACTGAAGATGCAGCAGTGTGCTCAGATGTCTACACCTCCATCTTAAGAAGGCAAGAAGTTGGTATTATGTGCTATGATTCTTTTCTGTGAGGTCAGGAAAGTGTCCAGCTGATGGATAGACGTAACTGCCACCAAAGTCAGAATAAGTTTGTGGCTGGGCCTCTCAAAATTTATCTCGGATGGAAAATCTCTGTTCTGACAAAGAAAAGGTTGAGGGAGAGAAGCAAGACGAGTTAGCAGCATCTAACTCAGTCACCTCCTAATGTGCATGCTTTTTTTTGTTTTGTTTTGTTTTAAAGAAAGTCAACTCTCCCAGCCTAGCTATTGATGATAAATCAGAGGACACTGCAAACCTTGGGCACACATTAAGAAAGTCCTGTTCTCAGTCGAGTGCTATATAATGACAGGTAATAACCTACTCATTCCATCAAAGTTACTGAATCACAATATCTTTCTTACAAAAACCCAATTGCTCATCACCAGGAGAAAAGCTCAGGGAAACTGATGAATAATCTAGAGGAGGGATCAAAATAGTCGCAACAGTGTCCTGTTTACTGGCATACTCAGTAAGACATAAGGTGGGAAGGAAGCAGGGTAAGACAAGTTGAAAGGACTGAGGAGGAGGAATAATAATGTTCTGAAGTGGTGGTGAACTCTATGAATGAGAAGCTAGAAGGAGATATAGAATTATCAGCTCTGTATAGGTTCTATTAAAGCAAATTTGAAGGCAGTAAACAACAGTGGCTGCAGTCAGAGCTATAAAAGGGAGAGTGTACTACGAGGAGGTGATTGTGAAGGGCAGCCCAATTGAATCTGATAGATGTCAAACACAGTGATGAAAAGGATTTATGTATCCATGTCCAAGATTGATGGTCCTCTAATTTCCCCTTGTCCACAGGTAAGACATCCATGGGCAACTGTGCTGTCATTGACACTTCAGGCTATTAAAGAGCAAGAATCTTTCTGTAGTTCATGAATAGGAATCCAGAGCTGTTTAAGTAGCTCCAGTAGGAAAGAATAGCACTCCAAATCTCCCTAGTCTTGCAAATAAGGTCTGTGAGCATAAATTACTTGGGCTTAAACCCGTGTTTTCCACTAGAATAATGTGTCAAAATGTAACAGCTCCCAGGAATAGTTCTGCAGGAATACCCTGATTCTATCTAGAATCTATTAACTGTGTGGAGAGATTGAAGTTTAGGCAACCTTGTTTCAAAACGTTCTATTAATTTTCAAGTATTTCTCTCTACATTGTGCAGAGGACTTAAGCACTCAACTGTAAAAAAGCTACAGTGGTAAGACTTCAGCTGCTTACATCTAAATTAAGTTACTTCTAAACTACTGAAACCTATTTTAATCAAAGGCTGGTCAAGATAAGAAGTAGAGCAGTGACTTTTGTTCTTACAAAATTAGAGCCTGCTTCAAAGTTAGTTTTAGTTCATAAGCAAGAGAAGAATAGGATAACAACCTACCTACTCCACTACTTCTGGGAAAATATGTCAGTGTCCTTTTTTATTATCAGTAAAGTCCAGTGGCAGCTGTGACTCTCCCTTTCAAGCCAACTTGGAACCATACAGAGAAGTTAACTACAGGACGAAGTTAGAACAGTACAGAACAGGACAGGAACCTGATGAGACCTAATTATACCTTTACAGTTTTTTATAGCAATGTTCAAATACACACTGCATTTCAGACTCAAGTGGTCTGTGGCAGTTTCCTTTTCACAGGGCTTCTTCCTCATTTTGCTCACAGGAAAGCAATATCCAGAGAATTAGGATTACTCATCAAGGTATGACTAAGGCATAGTATGGCCCAAGAGAAAGGATGATCTCATGTTTGTGGCAACAGAACAGTGCCCAAAGGGATGCAATTCTGTCCCTGATTCGCTCATGGAGGAAAAGCTCCACATAAATGGGTCCATTTTAGAGTAAGTGACAGATAGTGTGGAGTAGATCAACATGCAGTACCAGGCTAAAATAGACTAAAGACAGTTCAACCAGACACAAACATCTTTGTGTTCCATGTCCTGCATTCTTCCTTACGTCCACCCTCAAAATCATGAAACCCCACAGAGAGCACAGTATATCAAAAACACCCTGCAAACTAAAAATCTACTTGTTCCTTTCTGATTTTGCTCTTTGATTTGTTTCCTGTGGATAAGATATGGGCAAGCGTCAGCAGAAGGGAGGGCAGAATCCCATTGCCTCTCAGGCTCAGAGACCAGTTATCCTACAAATGCTAGGAACCATCTTTTCTTAGCCAGGCTGTAAGAACAAACTAATTCTGGTGTGTTTGTGGGCCAAGCCATTTATGAGAGTTGATCCAAGTGGAAACTAAAACTGTATTTAAAGAAGAGTCACAGCCAATCTTTAAAATGTAATATTTACACAGCTCTTTGACCTTCAGCAAAGTTCTGAGAAAATATGTATCCTGGAAAAAGACAAAGCATTCAGCTTCTCAAGAAAATCTGGACTTCTCATGGCTTCAACTACAGCTACAGAAGGAGTAACCTCCTCTATAAAACTGAACTGCAACAGCATAATACACAGATATACTCTAGTCTTTGTCTCTACTGAATTTTGAACATTATTTGTGCTCTGCATTCTCTGTCTCGCAATACAATCATTAATATTGGCAAATTAGTCCCATGACCAGTTAATTGAACTGAAAGTATCTCCTTGCCAAAGAGGGCTTTTCCTTTCCCATCTTTTACTTTTTACATCAAATAAGTATATATACTTACTACCATAATTTCTAATATTCTTTTGGCAGAATAATACAGTGCCATGATGGACATGCTCCTGACCTTCATTTAAAATGCTCTTTTTTCCCCCTTATTATTATCCTGTCTTTAAATTAGAAATGCATTTCTCTTGGTTTTTTGGCAATGGTTGCTTTTAAATATCACTGACAACAGGGAGTTGTGTTGTGCAGGTGTGATGAAAGTATTTTTGCCACTACTATTGCAGAAGTTCTAGGATATTAGTTTATCTAGGATCTCAATTTAACATGCTTAAACTCTCAAGAGAGACAGATTCTTCAGCAATCTAGTATCCAGACTACTAAGACTTCTTGGGTAAAAGTCAGCCTTTAGAATTACACTCAAGGGATATGGCTGATGGAAAATGACCGCTGTAATAGAGAAACAGAATTCTGAGAAACAAAATTAAGTGATTGTTATTTGCAACCAGAAAAATGCTGTTCAGCAGAATTCCCATGCTAATTCAGACATGAAAACAGCAGGAATTATTATTTTTATATAGGTCCACTGTCAAAAATCTTCCCTTTTAGTAATGTCACATGGAAATGTGGAAATAATCAAAGATTTGCACAATCTCAAAACTACATATTCTTGGAGAATAGTTAGAAACTTAATAGCTGGTAAATAATTAAGTTCTACAAATTATTTCCACCATCTTTCTCGTCATTGCATAATTTGTCATTTTATTCAAATAAATATTTAGCTTATTTTTGTCTTCTTCAGTTTTTATTCCTGAGTAGGTACAAACTCTATTACCTCATTCAAAGGAAAAAGCACCTTTTTAGAACACATTATAAAAAAATTGCTGTCCTGGCTTGTAAGATAAGCATATATTATATTTGCCATCTGTTGGAGGTGGGGCAGGTATCTTCTGTTAAGTTGGGCAGTTTCTTATCTCTTCCAAGAACAATGTCTCCCTCCAGGAAGATATCTTCTGTTAATGGGCCATTGAATGACTCACTGCATGACTGATAAAGTTACATCATCCCATTGTGAGATTCTTCACCCAGAGGGAGGAGCCAAGCATCTCTACCTGCATAAAATCAGCATTTTTTTAGGACTCAGAACAGCCTCTTCGATGGATTCTCAGAGCAGCAGCTTCTTCTCCACTAGATTTCTAGAGGAGCAGCTTCTTCCCCGCTGGATTCCCAGAAAAAGACCAGGCCCATCTACTCTATCACCAGACCTCCAGAGAAAAGTACATCCTTCTACAGGACCACCGCTTCAGTAGCATTTCATCTGCCATTCCTGGAGGAGCAGCCATCATTTAACTGGACTATTACCAACACCCTGACTCCTCAGGGTGTCAGGTTTCTGACTCTATCAGTAGTCTTGTTTGTACTAATTACATTTTTTTTCCTAGTAAAGAACTGTTATTCCCATTCCCATATCTTTGCCTGAGAGCCTTTTTATTTTGAAATTGTGGTAATTCAGAGGGAGGAGGGTTACCTTCTCCATTTCACAGGAGACTCTTGCCTTCCTTCACAGATTCCTGTCTTTTCAAATCAAGACAATTGCATACCATTTTCTTGGGAGTGCTCAAGATGCAGCACCTTTACAGTGAACTCTAGCTATTGAATTGAAATGAATGAGTGAAAACTTACAGAAAATACTGCTTAGAGAGACTACAGCAACAGGATTTCGAAACAACCTTGTATAACCTGAACTGTGATAGAAAGTTTAATGTTATCACCTCAGGCAGCCTACAGCCACATGCACTGAAGAATGAGAGTGGGTGGGGAATACGTATCAAGTCTAGAAAAGCTGCAGCAAAGCAAGCAGTTCCTATAGTATGAGATAGAAGAACCTCCCTTTTCTCTCATTTTCAGTTTGCAGGGTTAATAAACCAGTGTCAGGAATTAAATATTATTGTATTAATTTTAATTAGTTAATTAATGCTATTTTTTCATCTCTTTTTTATTTTATTTTTATTGTGAGTTTATACTCTACTGTACAAAATGTTGTTTTAACAACAAAGTGAAAGTTTTATTAAAAAACTTGATTTTAAATTTTTTTTTCAGGATAGCTGATATTTAATCCAAGTTGTGATCTAGATCCCCAAAACTAATTTTGAGGTCTTAGCAGATTGTCATCACAATTCCCACTTCCTACCCTAGGAAGTTTCTTGTCTGCTATGAGCCTTTATTCCATGGAAGAAGAAATCAAGCTTGTCAAGCCCACAGGATGCCTGCCTGCTAATGGGTACACAGAGAATTACAGTAGGAAAACCTCATGATCTGTGCATTGCCAGAAAGACATTAACTTTTGGTAGGTTACAAAAGGTGCTCCTTCCCCACTCTAGGCAAAACTGAGTCCAGTCTCTGGAGGAAAATTACTTTCCTAGAGCAGCAGAATTATATGCGTTATTACTTTCACCATCAAATTGGAATGAGTAACGTCCAAGCCCCCAAAAGCTGCACCGCCCCAGGAAAAGATATATCCTTTCATAATTAGAGGCAAGCTACTTTAACACACTTATCCTTTGGTGTAGTTGTAGGTGAGATGCCCCTGCCACTTCAGAGTTAGCAGAGTTAGAGAGTTACTTCAGCAATGTAAGGCCTTCAAACAGATAATGACAAACGGTCTCAAGTAATTTCCAGACATGGTTGATGTCAGCCTTTTTGCTTCTGGCAACTACTCCCTAAGCTACCCAGTCTTCCTAGTCACTGCTGTGTTTAGCAGCATGTCTCAGACTATACACATCTTCCCTACTTTCAGCATAAATCAGAGCTCCTTACAGATCTCTCTGTAAGGAAACTTACAGTCAACACTGTTCTCTTTGAATAGATCATACCTGATATCAAGTGAAGCTGCATCAGGACACATGTAATAAACAAGCTCGGCAGCTGGTGGACTCTACAAGTCAGAATGAACACCAAGTTTAAGAGGTTTAATTCTTGTCACTGAGATCTGCTTAAAGAACTTAGGACACTATGCATGGACGCATGTCCACAAATCCATTATCTGTGAGATAAGGTGGGTGTTAGCTGCAGGGATAAAGCAGCTGCGTCCCAATGTGGTGCATTGCTGGGCTGCCCAGCTCATAAGTCTGGGATATACAGTGTTCCACAGTGAATTAAAAGCAAAAGGGCTTCATACATCTTAAACAGTAACTGGCCTTCAGTTAAAGGAGATTATTAACTGGGTGTTCAGTAACTAAGATCTCACAGTATTTAGTTCTGGAAACATTGATGAGTCAAATCAGGCAATGTTTGTAAGGGTTATGAAATGAGTAATTCTGAGTTTTTTATAAAGCAGTGACTTCAAAAAAGTGATTCCTTTTACTTGTCTCTGATTTAGAAAGATCACAGGCCTTTGTAAAACTTTCTGGTTTGTGTACATACAGAAACTGCACACTAATAAGCACTTTGATATTTTCTGTCCCAGTTTGAGTAAAACTGTTTGGAAAAATCAAGGGCAAGGTGGGAGGGCAATGTTGGGGTTTTTTCCATAACTTGTTCTGTTTTGTTAAATGTTACACATTCAGTACTTTTCCTCTTGCTGAGTTCCTTGGTCAAAGTAATTTGTAAGTATCATGATGCACTGAATAGTTCTTCCAAACAAACAAATATAATATTTAGCTACTTACCATGGATAGAGAACTGTAAAAATTGAGTTTTTGCAGCACCTTCATTTTTATTGTTTTAGGACTAATTGTGCATACACTGCTTGTGAAAGAAAGATTCTTTATTACCCTGATACAGTACCTCTTACACCAAAAGACAAATAAAACTTCTAGTCATCACCATTAATACTATTTGCTATCACACTTCCATATATTTTTACTATAAAACCGAAAGAAAAAAATATTTATTGGTGTCCATTTTTGGAACTAAATCAGCTTATAATACAAGAATATTCGTATTATAGATCTTTCTCAAAGACTAACCTATAGAACAAATTGGTTTGTATAATTGTCTCTCTATCCATTTGTCCCTTTCCAAAATGTCTTTTATTTCAACGTTCTACATGGTTTCTTACTTTGTGGAGTACAGAGTTCCAGTAGTACAGAGTTCCATTTGAAACTCTCATGCAGTTGCAATTCTTTTGTTTTTCATCTTCCAGAAGAGAAAAGAAAACCATAAGGAGTGTTCATACACTGACAATAATTCTTGCAGAAAATAAAAGCAGTACTAGGTAAAGGTTAATTATTTCATTCTCTCTCCCTGTGGGTGCTGCACATGTGTATGACTGTCACATTCCAGTACAGAAGAAAGAAATTCATCAGTATTTAAAATGCAGATATTCCCTGTGTAATAACCTGATTTACTTAGTCTAAAAAGCAAGGATTTTTCAAATCTGTCCAACCATTCTGATGATTTAAATAAATCTCATAAATCCAGATAGTTTTGTTTTTCTGTATCATATTGCTTTGTGTTGTTCTACCTTGCATTAAAAATATTACTTTTGTTGCATATTTCTATAATTAGAATATAATTAAGTTATAAATTCATTAGTTTATTAGAAAAATTAGGCTAGGAAAAATGGGGGGTTTGCCTGTTCTTTTAATTATGTCCACATTATTTCCATCCTCAGTAAGCACTGAGGACTGCAGTTCATAAGAAGTGCTTTTAAGCATTCCTTTAAAGGAAATACTGAAAAATTATATTTAATTCATCCAGTAAAATGTCATAACCATACAATGGTCATGCATTGTTTTCTATTGAACTTGGCAAATTTGTACTGTGAAATTGTTTTTTCATGCTTTAGCAGGAAAAGACCAAGCAATTATTGCAATTTTGAAGAATCTGTGATCACAGAACAGTTATTTTCTCCTTTAACACAATGTCACTTTACAGAAAAGCATATCTTGGAAACTGTTTCACAGACTGTGTCATTGTCTGACTTAGCCCCACTTAACTAACTAGCATGTTTAGAGGATGAAAATAATAAGATGCAAGCATCAAGATGTCCTCACTATCTTTGGACTGGCATTCAGTTTGTTTGCAGACATAGGGAGGAACCAATGAATTAAATCTTTTCAGGCCATCATCTTTATTTTGTCATTTTTATTTAATTGCTCCATTTTGTATAGCAAAAACAAAGGCAGATTTTGTTGTTACCAAACAGGGCATGTAACATGAATTACTTTGCATCTCAACCAGTGAATCCAAGTAAATCTCCTATAGCGCTCCTAAAGATGCCAGGTACTGCCCAGATGAGCAAACCCCCTTGCTGCACCAGAAGTAGTTATGAAGCTCATAACAAGGAAGGGGAAGACCTAAGTATTGGAAAAGGGGAACTTACAGCAGAAGTAACAGTGGAAGAAAGATGATGGAAAAACACCAGGATGAATCTTACATTGATAAGGGGGAGCTAACAGGGGAAGGTGCCAACAAGAACAAGACCCAGATGTCTACCAGAGCCCATTGAATATCAAGAGTCTGTATCATAATCAGATGTTCTTAGACCCCGCCTTAATCAAGACCAGAAGCGGCAGTCCTAAGAACCTGGACACGTGGAAGCATAGCAAGAAAAGGGGAGATTCTGGAAATGCAGAACCCATTTTGATAGCTTTGCTTCAGTCCACATTTACTTTGGCTTTTAAATGTAACATACATAAGATCAGAGAGAAGTACCCAGGCATCAGGACAAGGGATGACATAATTTTAAATATTTCTTCTGTAGTGGTCTTTACCTCATGAGTGATATGGAAGAAGAGTGAGGCCTGGCAAAAAAACATTTCCTTTGTAGTTGGCACTATTGGACCTGAATCCATCTTAGCTGGTGAGTTGATACCAGCAAGTTATTGATTTATTTTAATTTTTCTGTGTCTGTCAGCCAAATGTCACTCAGGATGTTAATTCAAAATGTTCCCCATAGAACTGAACTTGGAACCCTGAAAAAAAATCTTTCACCATGCTCTGCTTACTGCTCTCTGCCTTCCTTCAGAGATATAGTCTGTGACCCATCCCTAAACTCAGGAGATCTGCAATGAGGAATTGAACAGTGGATTTTTTTCCCCTGAGTATAATTTTCTTAATTTATAGTTTCAATGCTCTATATGAATTTAAAAGATGTCTCAGGATTTGAGCAATTTAACTGAGTGCTTCAGTGTTTCTTCCTGATGCTAATATATTTATTTGAAGATTAGCCCTCTAAATATTTCTATTTATGGATAACTAAGAACATGTTTGCCTGGTGTTGTCAGCTTCAGTAGTTCATTACAGCATGAATCTATATCAAATCCAGACATCTGGTTCAACATCTGTCATGAAGTGCATGTCATTAAAATGTTATTTTGTGAGAGAAAATATAACTAGTGTAACGAGTGCGGATCTCCAGGACGGTTTGGATGGATGAGAGATCTCTGAAGTCAGGTCTTAGAAAATGTGGTTTATTAAAAGGGGGAAAGGCCCTGCTTGGAGTTGCCAGGCGCAACTCGTGGCAGGCCCAGGGGGAGAGGGAGAGAGAGAGGGAGCAAGGGTTCCAGGTGAGGGTCCCAGGGGAAGGTCCAAGAGAGCGTCAGGTCCCTCGGGCACACCTTATCAGGGGGCTTCAAGGTGGGCTGGAACAGGACTTGGGCCAATGGGGTCACAGATACCTGATACTTCAGGGGAGGGTTACAGGTGTGGGATGAACCATACATTGGGGGGTGAGACAGAGCATTCCATCTGACCTTTGGACCTATCTGCAGGTAAAGGGCATTGTTTAATCAGAAAGGGGGATTGCTTTCAGCCTGGCTATACTATTGTTTTCTAGTTATTCAGTAGTCAAGGTTTGCTATTTCAAATCTAGTTCTCATCTCAATGTCTGTATTTTCCAAATCTTTTGCCAGGCAATCATATTTATAAGGTTTTCCTATTTCATCTTCCCCAACATCTCCCCCGTTCTGATGAACAATTAAGATACTAGATACTGTCTTACTCATTATTTTTTGCATACACTGAAGTATACAGGGTACTGCTACTAAAACTGCAACTATTACTATCAGAATAATCAAACCTATTTTACAGAGTTCCTTCAACCAAGGTGCAAAGCTCCAACCGTCAAATAAATTGTCTAGCCAAGATGGGTCATCTGTTGTAATTTGGTTAGCTAAATCTCTCAGATTTTGTAGCTGTTTATGAATGGAAATGGAATGATCAGATAGATTCATACAACATAATCCTTCAAAATCTTCACAGCCATGTCCATGTGCTAGTAAAAGAAAGTCAATAGCAGCTCTATTTTGTAAAGTGGCATGTTTCACCGCTTCTTCATCTGTTAGCAAGTCACTGATCATAGTAGAGGTGGCATTTACTTCTTTACTGAGCCAACACCCTAAATTGTGTAATTGTTTTAATGCAACTGAAGAACTTATCTGAGGTAGAAAAATGCTTACAAGAGTCGATTTTCCTTAGTTCCAAGGGTGGAAATCACTATCACAGTCGCTCTCATAAGTATGTCCCCAGGAGGATCTAATCCTCCTGTTTTTCTTTTTGACTACCCTTTTCACACTGGGAGCAATTATTGTAAGTTGTCCCATGGCACAAGGGCCACCATCTATTTTTGAAGGTATACCTTGCCAGGCCCTGTCTCCACAAATGAGACAGATTCCTTTAGGAAATCAAATAGGAAGTTTGTTAAAACGATCTGCATGAGGCTCATCATATATGAGAAGCTTAGTTTGATTACACCAAGAAGTTATATTGCTATAAACTGGGTGATAAGGGGTAACGTTTAAATAAGGGCCATCTTCACCTAGAAAATGAAAGAAGTAGCAGGTGTCCATGGTTAATGAGCCTAGGATTTCTAGCTCTTGAAGGTCAGATTTATCAACTTTAGAATTATCAATGTAAGTTTGGTGTCTCTGGCTGGGAGTTGGAGATATGTGATGATCGTCATATGGCCAATATTTCTCAAGAGTAACATTATCAAAACCTTCTGGAAGAGGTACTCCAACTAAACAGGTTGCAAAAGGTTTGTCAGGACTTGTGTCAGATAGACAGATGGTGTCAGAGCCTGCAGACTTGGCTAAAGCAACCCATTCGTCTTTGGTTGACTTACAGGTAAAGCCTTACTGGAAAAGCTAAAACAAGAGAACAAAAGTAGCATGCACGTGCGCAAACGACAGAACTCCATTCTTCTCTTGAGCTGTTCCCGGCAGATCACTTTCTCCTGATGATTCTGCGCAGCTCAGGTTTGGGTGCTTGCTTCCTGGCTTGTACTTGTGGAAGTACTGGCTGATGTGGGGGTGTCAGCAGGCTTCGATGTGTGGTAGGGTTTCACGTTCTTTGCCGGGACCCACTTGAGTCCTCCATCTGTGGAAACACACCCAAACCCCTTCCCCCATGTTATAAGATTGTATGGTCCTTCTATTTGTCCTGAGTCTAAATTTTTAATCAAAACTGGGGGATGCTCTTTTAGTTTTGCTTTTTTGTTGTTCAAGAAATGTCTGTAAATGGGGGTGTCAGGCTCTTCTGCAGAGCTATTTAGAAAATTGTAAACATACAAAGCCTTATTCAACCTCCTCTGAGGTGCAGCCTGGTCTCCTCCCCCTTTCTGTTGATCTAGAATGCGTTTTAGAGTTTGATGTGTTCTTTCTATTATACCTTGACTTGTAGGAGAGTAAGGAATGCCGAATGTATGGCGAACACCCCAATCATTCAGGAATGCGGCTAATTCCTGTGAGGCATATGAAGGGCCACTATCAGTTTTAATTTCCTGGGGGACACCCAAATAGGAGAAGGCTTGTGAAAAATGCTGGCAGACATACTTAGCTGTTTCTCCTGTGTGTGCGGAAGCAAATACTGCATTTGAGAATGTATCAATAGAGACATGAATATTTTTAAATTTCCCAAAAGAGGGGTACTTAGTAACATCTGTTTGCCATTTCTGTAAGCTCTCCAACCCTCGTGGGTTGGTGGCTCCTGAAGAAGGGAGAGGTTGAGCATGCTGACAATTTGGACAAGCCCGTACAATGTTTTGTGCTTGTTCTAAGGTAATGCGAAAATCTCGTTTGATTGCCTGTGCATTTTGGTGAAAAAAATGCATGGCTCAATTTGGCTTGTTCTATAGTATTAGGTAAGGTGGTTGCAACAAGCACTGAGGTGGGATTTTCAATGCTTGCTGCACCCTCCTCATCAGATGCTGTTGATGCCAGTGCGTCAGCTCACGCATTTCCTTCTGCCATAAATCCTGGAAGATCTGAATGAGCTCTAATGTGAGAAACAAAATAAGGATTAGTTCTGTGTGTTAACATTTGATAGAGACAGGTGAGCCAAAGACACAACTTGTCGTTGTTCACATCCTTTAGAATGGATCCTTCAATTCTCTTAACAATATTAGCAACATATGCTGAATCGGTAATCAGGTTGAAGGGTTCTGGAAAGAGCTGAAATGCTCTTACAACTGCTGCCAGTTCAGTAATCTGAGGAGAACCTTCAACTTTTTGAACATCTTGTTCCCAGGATTTAGTATATTTATTTTGCCATGTAACAACCGAATTGTGTGTTCGCCCTGACCCATCAGTGAAGATAGTGACTGCATCTAAAGGTTCTTCACTTATCAGGGGTTTTTCTTTGTAACATAATTTAGCTTTGATCATTTTGTGTGCTGGATAATGAATAGAACAAGCACCTGGGAAATCGAGCAAGGCATACAGCAGGTCTTCAGATTTTTGCATTGCCCAGTCAAAATAGGTTTTCTTCATGGGCAAATAGATAATTGCAAATTCATGACCTGCTATTGAAAGAAGCCTTGCTCTGCCTTTGATGATGATTTGAGACATCATTTCTAAAGGTGTGAGGATTGCCTTTGGCAACCTGTAGGAAATAAAAACCCATTCGATTATTAACAATGGATCTTTGTGAGAAGAATCCCATTGAAAAATGAGGCCGCATAGTCTCAGCTTTTCTCCTAAAATCGCAAGAAAAAAGGGTTTGTCAGGAACACAGCGATGGGCCTGCCTGTTCTGCAGAGCATCAGTAATGTCTTCTAAGGCCTTGTAAACCTCAGGAGTGAGAGATCTAGGGGATCTGATGTCACTGTCCCCTTTCAACAAATCAAAAAGTGGAGCAAGTTCATCAGCAGTGATTCCCAGGACAGGCCTAACCCAATTAATTTCCCCTAAAAGCTGTTGTAAGTCCTGCAAGGTGCAAACATCAGTTTGGATTTGTATCTTTTGAGGAGTGATAGACTGTTCGGTTAGTTTCCAACCTAAATATTTCCAGGGAGCAGTCTCTTGTATTTTTGATTCAGAGATCACCAATCCCACTCTTCTGATTTCAGCAACAACACAATTACGAGTCTCTTCCATTTGTTTTCGTGTTGGTGCTGTGATGAGCAAATCATCCATGTAGTGGAGAATAACTGACTGTGGGAACTGTTCACGGACTGGGGACAGGGCGCGGGCCACAAAATATTGGCAGATGGTCGGCGAATTTTTCATTCCTTGTGGCAAGACGAGCCAATAATACCTTTGAAGCAGTTCTTGTAAATTTATACTCGGAACAGAAAAGGCAAAATGAGGGGCATCATCTGGGTGCAGTGGGATGTTGAAGAAACAGTCTTTTAGGTCTATGATTACAAGTGGCCAGTCTCTTGGGATCATGGAAAGGTTGGGTAGGCCAGGTTGGAGAGGGCCCATGTTCTCAATCACAGTGTTGATCTTTCTGAGATCATGTAACAATCGCCAGGTGTCAGAAGTTTTCTTATGGATAACAAACACAGGTGAGTTCCAAGGACTGTTAGTGGGTTTAATGTGGCCTTTTTGCAGTTGTTCAGCTACTAAATTCTTGAGGGCACTCAGCTTATTGTCTGGCAGGGGCCACTGGTCGACCCAGATGGGGGTGTCAGTTTTCCAGGTCAGTTTTGGAGTGCTGAGTGCTTTAGTGGCCCCTAAGAAAAACCCAGTTCAATTTTTGCTCCCCACTCAGAAAGTAAGTCCCTTCCCCACACTGTGATGGGTTTCTGCACTACATAGGGACGGATCCATGCTTTCTTCTTGTCAGGCCCTGTAATGTTGATTAGAGACTCACTTTGCAAGCATGGGGTGACACCTCCAATGCCTGTGAGAGTACCTGGGGGAGTGACCAACTTCCAATCTGCTGGCCAACAGTAAGAGGAGATCACAGAAACATCTGCCCCTGTATCAATCATCTCCTTGATGTTAACTTGAACCCCACCATTTGACAATTCACAAGTTAGCGTTGGTCGTTGTTGACTTATGTGTTGAACCCATAGAACTTCAGGATTTTCAGGAGGAACTGGGAAACAGCGTGGCGGCATTTGGTCCATAGTCCCCATAGGCAGTGCTATGGCAATAGCGATAGGGGCTCTAGGTGGAATATGCAATGGGGGGTAGCAGGCGTTAGCTAACACCAGTAATTCTTCATTGCAGTTCACAGACATTACACAAGGCAGTACAAGCAGTCCTAGAATACTATTCCTATCTTTACCAACAACTAAAAAGTCTTGTCTTTGTTGTGAAGGCCCAGTGATCCCTGTTGAAATATAGTCATAGCCATCATCCTTTAAAAAGGTTGTTGGTTTGGAGGTTGCCAAGGTGCACCAGGTCCCTGGGGGTAATAGGCTTGGGTCATTACTTGGGATTGTGCTGGTGATGAAGCGAAGAGCTTTTGGGTCAGGATATTCACAAATTTTACCTCGGGAGCTTGGGGTGCCACTACTTGTTTCATCACGCGATGGCGTGGCACGCTCACCTTGGAGTTTTTTGGATTGTAGTTCCTGCTCGTATCACGTCTGCATCGACACTGGCAGGCAAGATGCTTCCCCTTCTTGCAGATAGAGCAATGATCTGGTGCTTGTGCACTTCGTCCAACTTCTGGACAAATTTTCATGATGTGGCCAGGTTTTTTGCAGAAGTAGCAAGATCGTGGAGGTACAGCAGCTTGCATAACAGCTATAGTGTTGTCTCTTTGCTGGGAGCTTAGATGTAAGGCAGTTAGGATTTCAGTAAGCTTTTGGTCTCGTGCTTCTGCTTGTGCTGCCTGTGCTTCTGCTTGTGCTGCTTGTGCTGTAAGAGCCCTTTCAATTTTTTCTCCTAGAGTTTTTCCAAGTTCGTTTGCTTGAATTGCTGCTACGTGCTGTGGACTCTCGACTTTGTTGCAGGCATCAATCATTTGAGGCACTGTAGGTCTTTCTTTTCCCAGGGCTTTGATAGCTCTCTTGCATTCTGCGTTTGCGTTGTTTTCAACGACATCTCGTATCACTATTGGACGGGCTATATCATCTCCGCATTGCCTTTCTGCTGCTTGGATTACTCGGTCTACAAATGTGGTGAATGGTTCAGATGGCTCTTGGCTAACTAGATTGTAGGCCTTTTCAAAGCTTCCCGCAGGCTGAATTTGCAAAAAAAAGCTCTGCGAGCCATCTTTTTGATGTCGTCTAATGCCATTCTGGGTAAATTCACTTGATTTTCATTCTGGTCATCAGGTGGTTCACCTGTTAGCTTAGGCATGGTGAGGGCACGAAGGTCTGCATCGGTACCTTGTCTGTAAGTGTTTAGTACCCCTGTAAGCAGTCTCTTCCATTTAAGTTCCCATAGCATATACTGCGAATCTGTAAGAAGTATACCAGCAAGATTTTTACAGTCATTTGGTGTGAGTGTATGTGCTTCCAGGGTACTTTTGAGCAGTTGTTTAAAATATGGAGAGCAGATACCATTGTCCTTTATTGCTTTTCGCAATTCTTTCACCTCCTGAGATGGGAGAGCTGTCCATGTTCTGGGACCACCAGCTTGCTGGCTGAATATCACAGGCATAGCTAGAGGACTTAGACTTTCCTCTTTGCAAATTTCAAGTTTGATTTTATGCCAGTCTGTCAGTTGAAGGTTATCAAAACATTTTTGCGAAGTTTCTAAATTTTGGATTGATGGCGGTGAATTTTCAGGATTATGAGGGTTGGCATTTGTAAAGGCAAAGCGGTTCTCTGTCTGTCCTGTATTAGCCAAAGTGGCTGTCACATTCCACCCTCCCCCTTCTCGTTGCACGGTTTGTGTGCTTGGCTGTGGTCCAGTCCTGCTCGGGCCGGGTGCAGGGAGCGGCGGCGGAGGCAGGGGCATAGGGGGAGGAGGCACGGCACCTGTCAGCGGAGGCATTCGAATGGAGTCGTGAGCTGCGGAAGGATACACGTGAGACGCTGTAACATGCTGCTGTAGCGCTGTAGGCAGGTGGAGAACGGCTGGAGGCTGTGGTTGCGCAGGAACCGCGGGCGGCTGTAGTGGTGGGGTTTCCAGAGGCTGTGCGGGATGCGCTGCAGCGGGGACTGTGTGTGATGAGGCCGTAACAGGATCCGGCTGGGCTGGCGGATACACTTGTAGACTTGGGAAATCTGGAAGTGATGGTGATCTGGGCTGGTGTCCTGCGGCTGGAATTGGGAACGGTGGTGCTGGGGTGGGAGGGCACAGGGATGTCGGCTGGGGGTAGCCTGCAGCATGGAGCGTGTGGGAACCAGGAGGCTGTGTCCAAGGTGCGGCGGAGGCGGTGTGAGGCGGCTCTGCTGAGGGTCGCAGGAACTGTGCATGCGGGGGGTGTGTCACGAGGTCCGCATGGTAAGGCATCATGGCAGCTGCCTGCACGGCGGGGGCTGTAGCAGGGACCGTGGCTGTGGCCTTAGAGGGGACCGCCAGGACGTCGTCAGCTGCAGGAGATGGCGGCGCTGTGCTACGGAGCCCCGGAGCGTTATTGCGCGATGGGAACGGGTCGGGCTGTGGCGGCGGCGCCGCAACAGAAGGGGGTGCACCGGAGGATGCAGGAGCGGAGGGCTGGGCCACCGTTGCGAGCCCGGTGCTGGCCGGGGCCCCCGGCGCGGCCGCAGCGGCGGCGGGGACGGGGGGTCTGGCCAGGGCTCGTCGCGGAGCGGGGACGGGGTGTGGCGGGCCAGCTGGCGCCTGTGCCGCAGGACTCAGCTGCTGACTCAGCTCGCAAACTGGGCTGGGGCAGGCGCTGGACGGCCAGGGAGGCACAGGACCGTTGCACTGGGGGTGTTGGAGCGGGGTGGTGACACCGGTGGAGCCACGGCGCGAGAGGCACGGGGTGGCTTGGCGGGGTGGACCGCTCCATCCCGCGGCGCAAACGATGCTGTGGTGGGGCCGCGGGGTCCTACCGGCATGTCGGCAGGGTCGAAAACGGGCTCCGGCATTTTCCTTGCCGCGGGGATGGGGCGCGCTGCACGTGCCTGAACACCAGGGGAAGTGGGGGGCATAATTTCCGCGGCAGCATGTACAAGGGGAACTGTTGATGTGAGCGCAGCTACTGGAGATCCGGAATCAGCAAAAGGCAGCAGAGGCCAAGGAGCTGCGTCGGCGGTGGCGAGGGGGACCCGCGCTGCTTGCAAAAGTGTGGCCGCCTGACTCTGCAGGATGGCAGCGAGAGCAGCGGCCACGGCCACGCAAGACGTGGCTGGGGGAGCGGCGGAACACGCGGCGGCACTCGCCGGGGGGAAGGGGGGCACAGCCGGAGCCGCGGGGGAAGAGGGGAGCGGGGCCGCCGCGGTACCAGCAGTGGGAGGTGATGCCGCAATGACACCGGTGGGCGGGCTCATAGGGGCGGAAGCGAAGGAGGGGCCCGACATGATGGCTCTGGAGCGGGGAGGGGGAAGCACCGTAACAGGGACGGCAGGGGTGAACGGAATTGAGGGCGCGGGGATGGGGGGAGCGGTGGGAGGGACCGCGGTTTCCGGTGGGGGGGCCGGGGACGAGGGAACGGGTGCTGCGATCACGGGGGCAGGGAGAGGGGCCGCGGGTGCCGAAGCCGCGTGGCGCGGGGGGGAGGCGGGAGGCGAGCCCCGCTGCAGAGTCGCGGCAGCGTGGAGAGGATTTTCAGGAACAGCGTGGCCAGGCGGAGCGGCTGCCGCGGGCTTCTGTGCAGCAAATAGCTCGACCAAAGCCCTGCACGCCGGGACGAGGTCAACGGCAGCGAAATCTCGTCGTGAAATATTATTAAAGAGTCTATTTCCAACTGAGTCCCAAAAGTCTCTGGTAAAGACGGCTGAACGGTCAGCATTAGGGAAGTTAACTAAAGTCCATTCTAAAAGGTTTTTTAGCTCTTGCTTAGGTAAAGTACTGTTATTGCAGCGTAATAAATGCTTAATTTGCTTATAGAGATCTCGATCAAGGTCGGAGTGGGATTGTCCCATTTTTACACCAGTGTGGCTTACCTCGATGTCGCAGAGGCAGGGTCCTCACTCAGAACTCCGACGTGGGGGGCTGGCCAGGCACTCCAGTCGGCGCTCAGGACTCTGCTTGAGGTCCCCCTCAGAGCTCCGGTTCCAGGCGTCACTCAGGGACGGCTTTCCGTGCTTGGGGCCTCCAGACTCCACTCAGAGCTCCAGGGCGGGCAGTGCAGAGCAGTGCTCGCCTGTGTTCGGTGCACGTGGCAGGGTGCCACGGCAAGGTTCCTCAGAGAGCTCCAGGTAGCTGCCGCGCAGCAGCGGCCGCCTGTGCTTGAGGATTGCCAGGCAAATTCCTCCGAGAGCTCCAGGTACTCGCTACTTGGTAACGAATCCCCGTGCTCGAGGATTGCCTCGGCAAAGTTACAGAGCTCCGGCTTTCACGCTGCTCAGCAACGATATGCCGTGCTCGCGACACCGAATAGGAGGCTACAACTGGTTATTTAGTTACTGTCCATGGAGAAGTCTGCCACAGGTAGAGAAGCTGAAGAGGCATTCAGACACGTGTGGATGCCTTTCTGCAGGGTTCGCTCTTCCACGTTGGTCGCCAGTCTGTAACGAGCGCGGATCTCCAGGACGGTTTGGATGGATGAGAGATCTCTGAAGTCAGGTCTTAGAAAATGTGGTTTATTAAAAGGGGGAAAGGCCCTGCTTGGAGTTGCCAGGCGCAACTCGTGGCAGGCCCAGGGGGAGAGGGAGAGAGAGAGGGAGCAAGGGTTCCAGGTGAGGGTCCCAGGGGAAGGTCCAAGAGAGCGTCCGGTCCCTCGGGCACACCTTATCAGGGGGCTTCAAGGTGGGCTGGAACAGGACTTGGGCCAATGAGGTCACAGATACCTGATACTTCAGGGGAGGGTTACAGGTGTGGGATGAACCATACATTGGGGGTGAGACAGAGCATTCCATCTGATCTTTGGACCTATCTGCAGGTAAAGGGCATTGTTTAATCAGAAAGGGGGATTGCTTTCAGCCTGGCTATACTATTGTTTTCTAGTTATTCAGTAGTCAAGGTTTGCTATTTCAAATCTAGTTCTCATCTCAATGTCTGTATTTTCCAAATCTTTTGCCAGGCAATCATATTTATAAGGTTTTCCTATTTCATCTTCCCCAACAACTAGGATATGTTTTTGCAAGACACTGATCATTGTTCAGAGAGAAATGAAAAGAGAATTAATTAATAAATATTTACCTCACTTTGAACTATGAAATTATCAAGATTCTTATCCAGGTGAAGTGTACTGTAGGAGAAACAAGACTTTTTATAAAAGCAGTGTTGGCTGAACAACTGCTGGTAAAAGGGAGACAGCAGATCAGTGTGCCATGGCAGTGAATGTGGTTCTGGGCAGTGGGAAGGGTGTTGTTCTGAGCACTGTGAGCTGGGAAGGCACCATCTGGCAAAGACAAGGCACGGGGCTTGCAAAAGCAACTGCAAGTAATGTGGAAAAACACCTGTGATCTTTGTGACTTGCCCTATGACAGGAGGGTCACACTGCATGCAAAACAAGCAACAAAGGGAGTATAAAGGCATATGCTGAGAGACTCTGAACTGATTCAGGATCTGGACACAACAGTCAGATATTGGAGCTGGGGGGGTGGGTGGATTCCCAGAGCAAGCAGGTAACTGCTAGGAGAATGGTTACCTGATCCCAAGAGGGAAGAGGAGAGCCTCTCCTCCTGCTCTGCCACCCATGCAAAGCTAATAAAGCGGTGGATAGAAGTAACAACCTCAGTCACGGTCATTTTCCTCACGAGGTACATCTTAGTTGCCCCAGGTTTTAATATTCAAGGTGTACCTCAGACGGGTATTTGGACTGCACGAGTTTGCTTGCGATTCCCAGTTAACTCCTGAAGTTACGTGCAGACTGTGCAATAAGCTGGCAGCTACACCTGTCGCCTGGCACCGCTCTTCCCTCGCATGAGGACAAAGCCTGTAGGCTCAGCTCTATGGCTCCCGCTGATGCGGGACGGCAAACCCTCCGCTCACGGATGGCGGAGCGGGCGCAGGACTGGCCGCGGGAGCGCCGGGCTGTCCTGTGACGCCGGGAGCTGGCACGTGCGCGGGGAAGGAGCGGGAGGGCGGGGAAGGAGCGGGAGCTGCCCCTATGCTGCGGCCCCGCAGCGACCGGCCCGGGGCTCCGCGCGCTCCGCCTGCCCACTCGCAGCGCCTCCCAAAAGGAGCAATTCCTCCGTTACCGCTCCTTTCTTCCGCTCCGGAGGCAACTCGAGGGCTGCCCACAGGCTCCTGCACCTGCCTTCCAGCGGAGCCGGTGCCCCCGGGACTCCGCAACGCAGCGCTGCCAGCGCTCCCTCCTCGCTGCTGGCAGCGCCTCAGCCGCTCGCCCGAGCGCTGTCGCAGCACCCGGACGCAGGGAAGCTCCAAGCCCGCCACTCGAGTCCCTTCGGGAGCCGCGCCGAGGGGATAGAGCAGCTGCTCTCCCGCCGGCTCAACCCCGGCCCGGCCCGGCCCGGCCCCGCCCCGCCCCGCCCCGCCGGGAGGGGGCGCCACTGCCCCGCCCCTCCCCGTCCCGCCCCTCGGCCGAGCGGGTCGCGCCCCGCTCCCGCCGCCTGTTGTTGTTGGAGCTGCCCGCGGCCGCCGGGGAGCGGGGCCGGGGCGCGGCGACCAATCAGGCGGCGCCGCGGCGCGGCGACCAATCAGGCGGCGCCGCCGCCGCCGCGTCGACGGCATTCGCGGCCGGAGCGGGGCGGGAGGGCGCACGCAGCGTGAGCGCCGCGCCGGTTCCTTGGCGGGCGGAGCGGGCGCGCGTCGCGAGGTGGATCCTGGCTCCGGGGAGTCGCGGCCGGGACATGGCGGTGGCTGCTCGGCGGTCGCGGCGGCGTCCCTGGACCCTGCTTTACCTGGCTATGGCCGCGCTGCTCTGCCCCGCGGTGGGCGGTGAGTGCGGAGGGGGGCGCGGGAGCGGAGGGAGGCAGCGGGCGCGGCGGTGGTGTCCGGTGTCCGGAGTGGGGGTGCGTGAGGAGAGCGGAGGGGGGCGGCGGGTCCCCGCTGGTTCCTTTCAACAACATGGCGGAGGGGCTGGCTGGGGCGGAGTCACCTCCCCTCCACCCCCGGTGTCCGAGCCCGGCGGGGACCGCTCGGCCGTTTGTTGGCCGAGAGCAGCGGCGGCTCCGCTGGAGGGGCGGCGGGGAGGGCTCCCCTCGGCTCCCGCCGCTACTTCCTCGCCCCGGCTGAGCAGCGCTTCGGGCGGTGTCTGCCCGGGGTCACTTTGTATCCTGATGTCTGCCCGGGTGGGTGCGTGTGGCCTTGGCCCGTGAAGGCTACGTAGATTCCTGGAGCTGCCGGAGTTCCCCCGTCCATCTGTCCGCCAGCTCCTGAGAGCTCCCGGACGGGTTGCGCCGGCAGCGGCCGGAGCAGCAGCCCATGGGCCGCCGCAGGGCCCTCGTAGCGGTGTCTGGGAGGAGCGGCCGGTGCAGAGACGTGTTGAATGTCCCACGTCACGGAGGTGACAAGGAGCTGCCCCCGCTGTGCTGCACGCCGCAGGACCGTGTGCTGCTGTCACGGCGGTGGGGGGACAGGTGAACTTTTGGTCCAGCAGGCCCTCTCCTGTGTGCTCGGTGAGGATCGAGCCGTGTGGAAATTAAATTTTTGGGTGATTATTGTACAGCGAAACGGTTGTGTTCCTCCAGTCTCCTGTAGCTGTTCTTTTTTTCGAGAGATATTTGATATCAGAGCTGTGCTGTTGCAGAGCTAATGCATGAAACATTGGAGTGCTTGACAGCATTCATAAACTGAAGATTTGGGTAGTTTTCTTTTTTCGTTTTGGTTTTTTTAAATGTGCAGGTTGTTCTGCGGTTAGCAGTTTGGGACATATGGCCTAATGTATTGTATAGCTTTGGATTTTAAAGAGGAAGTGGAGAAGCACCACAACTTTTTCAGTTACAGCTTTGAGACATCCCTCAGTCTGGATCTATACCATAATTCAATCTAAAATGGTAGTCTTGCTGAAAAAAAAAAGCTACTTAAAGCATCACTTGCTCTATTAACATGTTAATCATCCTTATTCTTACTGAAGGTGATGCAAGATCTCTGATGTGGAAACACTGAAATGAGCTTAAGTTACCCATGGGTTGTTCTTGTATTCTTGAAAAGGTGTGGCAGGCTTTAATAATTTAAAGCTTTCTTATGTAACACATTCAATTTAGATGTTGAAGGAAATTTTAGTTCACTTTGAGCTTTTCCCTTTTAATGCTTCCCATCAATCAACAACAGTTTTCCCTTAATCTAAGGCATGAAATTAAGGTCTAAAAGTTTTGTGTGAAAACAAGGCAACAGACTTCCATACAAAACCTTTCGGGTGGAAATGGTGGTGTGCTACCTTTTTTTAAAAAAAGAGAAATCCTCTCTGTTCAATGGAATTAGGAGGAATCCAGGGTTCCTGATCCATAACTCACCCAGAGGCCCTGGTATGGGCAAGGCAGTTAATTTGCCTGTACATTGTGATAAGTTGATAAAGTAGTTCAAGGTATGATTTGGCTACTGGTACTTCTTATTGTGGGTTGACAGAAGTAAGGCAATTTCTGATTGCTTCTGCTGGGGCTGTTTTGCAATGTGCTGATGTTACTGTGTGGCTGAGTCATCTGGCGATACGGTTTATATGGAGGTCAGGCATGTCATGAATCCCAGCAGCTAGCTGAACAGTAGAACAGCCTTAATTTTTAAGACAGAGTCTGAAAATAAGCTTTCTGGTTTTCACTTTGTAGGCCATAGTCTTTAGTCTTCTGAAGTTCTGGGAAGTCACCACTTGGAAACTCTTGCATTCAGACAATTGCTTCTAACTGCAAATAAAGATAGCAATCTGATTATTATGGTGGAATAAATTTAAAAGTACAAGTAAGGATCCTTCTCTTTTCATAATGCTTGTAAAATTATTATCTGGGCTTTTTTAGCTTTCTTCAATTTGTTTTTTTTTTTTTAAGCCTATTCTTCTACCAAAGAAGAAACAAATTGTTACTGTATCATGCTCTAAGAGGCATGAACATATATCTCTGGGTAGTGTTTTGGATAGACGACAAGAAAACTAAAAGTGCCACTTGCCACCTACATTGCACAGAATGTAATATCACTTTTCTGAAGTTGGGATTTTACACAAGGTTTTATCGTTACTTTCAAGTTGTGGGTATTTAATAGTAATTTGTCTGTTTTCTTGAGTGTGTCACTTTGTTTGAGACCTGCTGTTTGCAGGAAGGAAGTTTTGCTTAACAAAGATGGATGAAATCTATGTGAAATCTTTCCTGAAAACTTGATACTCAGTGCTGTTACTTTACAACAGTGAAACTTTGTGAGAGTTAGTTAGTGCCTTTGTGAGAATGTGTTAATGGAGGCCATGAACTATTGTGGTTTAAAAAACTGTACCTATGTCCCAGATATTTTAAGAACAAAACCTTTTTGTTATCTTGAGTTAAAAGAGTTCAGAGATGAGTCTGGTGTGTTGTTTGAGGCGATTGTCTGAATTATAGACTCAGAAGCTGACATTTGCACTGTTATGTATTATGCCTTTTTTCCTTTGGCAAGTGTTATTAGACAGGGAAAGAACTAACAGTGAGCATTACAGCCCTCTTGCTCATATTCCTAAAAATCTGGTTTTGTCTCTTGCACATCATAGCCTTGCTGCTTTATCCCTTGAAACTCTGCATCTTGTGGAACCAAGAATTGTGATTGCTCTTCTGATGAAGTTCTACTTTCTGGTGAAATTTTTGCTTCAAAATTTGTATTTTCCATGTAGGAACAGTTGTAATATCACAAGAGAAGTGTCTTTTTTAGCAAAATGTTGCTCTTGGATGCTGCAACTATTTGTCTTTTTTAAATTTGTAAAGCAAAGATATATTATTAAATGAAGTATTAACAATGTGAAATTGTTAATTGTGTGCAATAAGATGCGAGTTTGAGTTTTTTTAGAGCACCTCACAAGTTTTAACTTCTGTACTACTCCTTGTTAGCATCCTTTGGAAGACAATGTCTCAACTTAAAATTTCCAACTAAAAATTCTTTGGCCGAAGGTGTCATTCTGCTCTAAACTGTCTGGTCAAAGAAGTGATGCAGGATATAAACAAATGTTACATAGTGATTCATAGGGGTTTATGTAACTAAAAAAGTCTTTCTGCAATTTTCTTTCTTCAGAAAGACAGCATGTACAAAAAAGACTGTTTGTTGCAGAACACCCCCACTTTCAAAACAGCATTGTCTCACTGTTTCTTTTAGGGTAGTCAGTCTCAAAAAGCAGAAATTACTATGTAGAGTGGCAATGGTGCAGTGACAAAATGCGATGCACAAGAAACTACATTGCTATGTTGACCCAATTTCTGCTCTTGGCTGTGTTCCTGATTGTCTGTATGATTTCCAGTGCATTTGTTTAGCTGTTTGTACTGTCATTTCCCCAACCTTGTATCATGTAAACAGACATGAACTTTCACTAGTTGGTAGTGAAGTTAGTGGAGTTTCATGCTAGTGGTTCCATCCAAAAATTGTTATAATAATTTTTTAAAAAATATTCTCTGTCAAGGACAAACTTGATTGAGGACTTTTTACTCTTCTTCAGTAGTTTTGAAAGTGCTTTTTGTGGTAGTAGATTTAAACTGTGTTCACCAAATGCATTGAAATGTGTTGTCATTCCATACTAGAAATTTATGTATTTATTGAAATGAACTTGGAGATCTGACTGGTTTCTGTCCGAGTTTTTTAAACTACTGCAACTTTTCTTTGAGAATAACAGAAACTACTTGGACAAAAAGCAAAAAACTTTATCTCCAAGAGGACAACAGTATGGGATTTTTTTTTCTTTCATATCAGTTATAAGTGAAAACACTTCCTTATAGGAATTAAGTGATTTAACTATAGTTGGTCGTTGACACCTCATGCTGATGTTAAATCTCATCTGTGATGTGTTCATGTTGTTGTATTTTATGTTCTTTGCACACAGATAACTGGAGAATGAGATATGGGCAAGGATATTCCGATTCCATATTTTTGCCCCCTGGTATGGATTGTTGCTGAAGATGCTGAATTAATCTACCTTTTACTAAAACATGGAAATTCTATTGTTACTTGCTCGAGTTGGAAGGCACGAAGAACTGTTAAATGGCCAGAGTAGGAAGGAGGCTGAAGCATTTTTAACGAGTTGTTTTTTTTTTTTTAAGAGTGTGTCCACTAGAGAGCAGCAAAAACCTTTATTCCTAGAAGCTTTACTCTTCCGCTGATTAGGCATTGTTTTGCCCTCTTATGGGAGGGGGAGAGTAGCTTCAGAAGGGAGCAATGATTTATTTATGCCGAGGAAATCATTCCAATGTGTGTGACAGTGAATTGTGTCTTGTCAGGAGACAAGAAGATAGTGGCGTAAAACCAGAACAAAAGTGTAAATTTTATCAAATCACACTGAGTGGAATTCTATAGCAAAAGAGGGGTGGGAACAAAGTGAATGAGGAAGATAGGGCACAAAATGCTTTATTTAGTCACGATTGGAACAGTGAACAGCTTCACAAGACCAGGAAGATGAATAAGTGTAACAAAGGCAAGCCAAATGTAATTTTTCACTTCAAGTAACTTGGCCTCTGCACAGTGATTCAATGTAAATATGTCTTGCTGAATATCTGTCTCTTGCTATAGGCATTCAGATGCACGTGCTGTTGTGATGAGCCACAATTACTGTTTAAGTAGGTAAAAGTCATGGATTAAGCAAGTGAGATAAAGGTGTGCTCACTTTAAAAGTTGAAAGAAATGGTGTGTGTAAATATTTTAGGAAATTTTTAATGGTTTGGACAGATTGAAAAATATTTGTTCAGGCATAAATTACCAAAGGGAGAGCAACATGAAAATAAATGTTAAATTTTCTTGTAGTTAAAATCTGAATAATAAGACTTTCCTTACCTCCCTGATGAGGCAGGGAAAGATGTGCAAAAAGTGATGCTGTTAAGCTTTACCTTCCTGAATGTCAGTTCTCATTTCATCTATCTTCTAATTATTTTTTTCAATAATCTTCATAGTAAAAAAAAGAAAATTCTAATTCCATTTGTAGGGTTTTCTTTCTCCCTTTTTCTGACTGGTCTGTGTGCTGGTGAATCTCTTTGAAATAGGGTTATCTTTCTATAGTGGGTCTTAAGAATTTGTTCAAATCTCTTCAGTAACAGTAGAAGATGATCGGCAGTGATACGGTTTGATTCAAAATCTTGTTGGAAGGGGGTGTTTTAAGAGAATGTTTCTCAGGATTCAAAGTTTGAGATTACATACATATGTATTTGACGTCAGATTGCCATTTATTTTAATTCATGATAACCAGAGACAGAGAGAGGTGTAAAATCCAAGGCAATCCATATGGTTATATTAAACTCTTTAATTTAGGTGAAACGCTAGATTTCAGATTTGGGTAACTTTTTGATTGCCGCCTGTTAATCCTCATCCTTTTGGTGTGAGTTTTTCTTTGTAGCCTTGAAAGAGACTATTTTTATGGCTCAAGACATTTTTTGGTTTTTGATCATAAATGTTGAAGATTTTCAATTTGTCTAAGTTCCGTATTTTAATGTTTCTGTGTGCATGTACACAAGTTCTTGGCCAGTTTTTGCTCTTCACAGTTGAACAAGTCGACTCAAGATGTACTGATACTTTCATTGTTGCTCCTGCACCGTTTTCTATATGGATTTGGTGCTGTAAATGCAGGAAGGAGTGCAGAAAGAAATTAGAAGTAGTAGTCTTCCTTCTCCAAGAACTTCTGCAATGTGAAGAATGAAACCTGATCATATGGTGATTAGCCTGGCATTCCTGCTTCCTTCCCCATGCTGTCTCCTTTACTACTGCAATTGATTGCTTTAGTAAATCACCACCTTGAGTAATGTAAGAGAGCGTTTTCCTGTGGCTTCATAAGTAATAAGTCTAAACCACATTCTGCTTCTGTGAAAGGATCATGCAGGGTTTGGTTTTTAATGAGGATTAAGCTGGTATTTGCCCTTTTGGCACAAAATGGAAGTGATCAAGTGATACATAACATATTAATCTTGGGTAACCAGCAGCATCTGATTTGTCATTTACTTAAGCCGTACCTGTGGTTATTGTCGAAAAAACCGGCATTATTTGTATCTGGTTTGAAAATAGCAGACTTGCATGCAGTGTTGTTTTGAAAGTCTAGAACTTTTGTAGGAGGAACTGTAGTGGTGCTTCTTTACCTGGACAACAGCAAGGATTTTAGCCTTTGTCTTCTAATACATTATTGTGTAAAGAGAGATTATTTCAGATTTAAATATTGATTTCTTCTCATTTTCCAATTTTATTGTCCCACTAAAAGGCCTTGTAGCATTGTTGGTTTTTTAGTGTTCCTGTTCTGTGTTTACGTAAGCAAAACAGTCTCCTAGCGTTCTGAATTTATATTTCTTTAGTCATTCAAATTGCTTCTCAACTCAGAACGTGTACCAATACAAACATTAATGTTTTTTTCCCAATACAGAATTAGAGTGTTACTGCCAGCTATGTACAAAAGACAACTTTACGTGTATGACAGATGGAGTATGTTTTGCCTCAGTAACTCGAACTGCAGACAAAATAATGCGCAACAGTATGTGTATAGCAGAAATTGATCTGATTCCCCGAGACAGGCCATTTGTTTGTTCCCCCTCCACCAGAGATGGAGTCCATACTGTGTCTCATTGCTGTAACACACCTCTCTGCAATAAAGTAGAACTTCCAATTCCAACACCAGGTAAGGGGGTTGGGATTTTTACTCTTTTGTTTGTTGGATTTTTATTTTCATTTTTTCCAACAAAATTCTGTAAGAGTGAAAGTAGGTAAATTTGAAGGCCTAAAGTACAACTTAGATTCTGTAAAGAAAATTTCATGATATTTGAACAAGAGTTATCTTCTGGATAGGGATGTTAGAGACAGTTTTGAAGACTTAAATGAAAAGTGTAAATAGACTTAAATGAAAAGTGTAAATAAGCACATTGCTTTTGTCCTTTGTAGTACTTACTTTGATTCTGAAAAAAGTTACTGTGCAAAAGCTTTAACAAATGCATTAAAATAATTTGAGTATTGCTGTGGGGTACTATAAGTTTAGTAGAATAAAAGGAAATTCATGGTTCTTATAATTTTCTTTTATTTTAACTCTCAGGCCCTACTCCAGAAAAATCAGCTTCTAACCTAGGACCTGTGGAACTGGCTGCTGTCATTGCTGGACCTGTCTGTTTTGTCTGCATTTCACTGATGTTGATTCTATACCTTTGTCATAATCGTACTGTAATTCATCATCGTGTGCCAAGCGAAGAAGACCCTTCATTGGATCGTCCCTTTATATCAGAAGGAACCACTTTAAAGGATTTAATTTATGATATGACAACTTCAGGTTCTGGATCAGGTAATGTGACACTTCTAGTAGTAGTTACTCTTTGCTTAAGAGCCTTGTAAGACATCTACTTTTTTTTTTAATATTGTCAAATCTGCTTAAACTTATAAATTACCTTGAGAAAATACTAGAAAAGAAACTTCCATGTACATTCAGTCAACATCAGTGAAGATTCAATGTATGGAAATAACTGAAGAAAAAGAAACACTCAATTGTTGCTGCCCTTCCTTATCATTCTCAAGGTAGCCTTTATATAAATTTATATAAATTATATAATTCAGGGAATATTGCAGTCATCTATTGTAAATGTTTTGTGTTTCTGTAAGTCTGTCATTTACCTTTTTGTTCTGTACAGCCTATTTAAACAACCATCTTCTGTGTTTTTTAGATAATTTTGTGAAGGATATTTTTTAGCTTTAAATTGAAACTTAATTTACAGATGTAGCTATTGGTGTATGAAGACTATTCTGAGTTACTATTTTAGACAGTTCTTTCCTTACAGAAGATAATTTTCAATTGCAAATAGCATTTCTGTATATAGGATGGATGCAGTATGCAGACTATGTCTGATGAATGTCTGTCCCTTGATTTTGTGTTTTTTTTTGTTTTAATTCTGACTTGAAGAGGTGTTGCTCTGGGAAGAAGAGGCATTAGTCTGTTCACTGCATAGAGTTTCAGCTATTGTAACTCCGACTGTTAATTGTTTATAGGATTATGGTGGTTTGTGTCATAGGAATGTAGTTTAATAGGTGTTGTTAGGGGATGATGTGCCAGGTAAATTGTAGCATAAATTAATTGATCTTTGGTCCGTGTTAGGAAAGGAGGCCTCAATTTGTGTACTGCAACCTTTTACCAACCTGTTACTATATAAAATTTAAATAACTTAATACTAAAAATGATTCCTGCTACTTTCAAACGTGTTAAAACAACCATGCCCTTTCAGAACACTTTTTACAAATAAATATGGTATTTGATTCTCAACTGCTGTATCTTTTATTTTCCCAGAACTGGAAAAAATTTAAGCAACAAAACCCAAGCATCTAGGTTGTTCTTGTTTTCCAAGGACAGTAACTGGTAAAACTGTTTAGTTTCCATTGCTTTGTCAAATAAAATTAGTGTAACTTGCTGCACATGTTTAAAATCTAGATCAAAATTCATTTTAGTCATATCTTCCTTAAAGAAGGTGAGTTTGCACTAAGTATGTAGGTCAGTATGTTTCAGCTGAGAAAGCTTTTGTGTGTCCAATAAGATTTGATACTGATAAGGGTAAGTTGTTTTCTGTAATTCTGAGTTTTAGCAATTTGTGTTTATATCAATTTTCTCATTTACTAACAGGAGTAACTAAGTCAGGTAATGAAAGTGGTTAATAGAACTTACAATATATTGGGCTAGAGCTTGATAAGTGCAAATGCTGGACTTAGGTCTCCAGTTATGCTTGTTCTAGGAGGGGTATGCAGTAGTCAGAGATACTGATAATATAGAGGAGTCAGAGATTTACATATCGTGGAATCCAGAAAGATTTGATATAATTGTTACACTATTAGAAGTGTAACACTCTCTACTTAATGTCTGCAGATCTAGGCTTTTCTTAAGAAAGACTGAAAACAATTTCTAATTGAAATTCAAACTTAGTTGTTAATTGGTCTTTTCATTCATTATGAGGAATTATCCTCAATTTTTTCTTCTGGCCTTCTTACCTGTGGTGATTCCAAACCTCTCTTTTTGTTTGACAACTCTGGAAGTACTCCTTCAAAATAAGCTCTTGAAAAGCAGAGAATCCAAATTAGAAGAAACTTACGATTCTTCCTCTCGAGCACATGGCTAGAAACTACTGACCCTTCCCTTGCCTATTTGTAAATTACTCATTAAGTAAAAGGAGTGTGCTAGGGAATTGCTAAGCTTTCACAGCTGAATTCCGGGCACTCAGGCTGGTCTAGACTCCCAGAGCACCTGACCTACTATGGTATTTGAGCATTGGCTACTGGTGAATGCATCCAAGGAGCAAAACCAACAAATGTGGTTGAATTTGACTTATCCCTAAGGAAGCCTCTTCACTAATTTGCTTTTATGCTTGAACGGCTGTAAAGCAAGGCTGAGTGTTCCCTTAAAAGCAATCTTTTAACTTCAGCTGCAGTGAGTTCCATGTTGTTGAGCTGTTTATAAGACCGGTATTAGCCTTATACTTCACTTTGATTATGATAGTGAAATAGGAGATGCTTCAGGTACTTACTTTCTGTACTGTTGGCATTGTGTGTATTTGCAATGACTTGTGTCACTTTGTCTCAAAATTAGTCAGTCAATGACTATACAAATTCACAGTGCCCTAGCACTTGAACTGATAACTTCTGTGTGTCCTGAAGCACGCCTGCAGCTTTTGAATCTCATTTAAATGTGTATTTTAATCCAGACTTTGGGTAAAGCACATTCAAAGTTGAGAAGACTGTACCTTTATGGAATAAACTGGGGGTAGAGAAAAGGGTCTCCAAAGGGAGAAAAGCCACAGCTGCTAGTTAAAACAGTGCTTAACCCTGTCAGAAACTGAACTATCTGAAAGGGATGGTGTTGGGACAAGAGGTTGCCAAAACACAATGGAAATGTACAAAACAGGCAGAATAATCCAGACCCAAGGGCACAGCTAAGGAAGTGTTTTGTTTGGTGACACAAAAGCCATGTTCTACTCTTAAATTCATGCTGAGAGACCAGAAAAGCTCATAGTAAAATAAAAAGGATTCTACCAATTTTGTTAGTTCAGTATTCTCTGATGAGATGTGTATAAACAGAGAAATAATTGGAACTCTAAAAATGAGCTTCCTATTCAGACCAAAAGGGAGTAGGATTCATTTGCTGCAATGATGAATAGTAAGCTGCTATTAATTATTTGTTCTTGACTTAACGTTAGTGTTGCCATGTTGTTCCATGATGAACAAGACCTGAAATGAGGAGATACTCCATGAAAGGAATTAATGAGACATCTAAAATAAATCCTTCTGGCAAAGCTACAGCTTCTAAGAGAAGGATTTCAAAGCCTCTTGGAGCTGAGAATGATTTTCAGATCATGATGCAGATCTCTAAATAACAACTACATATTGTATAGACAGATGGGGATGCCCATCTGTTACTGTCTTAACTCACAAATGACGAAGTCAGTTACAAGGGAGTAGGAAGAATTGCCTTTAATGAGGAGAAGTTTTGGAGAGTACTGGTAGGCGACTTCCAGCAGGAACTTAAGGTATTTAGAAATCTAAAGGGTCACAGAAATCAATGCAAAGTTGAATCAGTTGAAGTGAATATAAAGCTTCTTAAAAACTATTTTGCAATTCATACAAGCTTGAAGGGAATAAGTTTTTTCACAGTTCATGGAATGGTGTTTTTTTTATTACTCATCAGAGGAAGTCTTCTGTGTAGAGACTTCTAAACAAGAACAAAATTCTAGCAGCTGCTTTTGTTGGCTACCTGTAGTGCTCTAGAACTTAATTCCTGAATGATACAATTTAGTTACAAACTCCTTATGCATTAGAAAGTCACTAAACTAATCAGAGTACACTTGATATTTGGAAAAGAAAATGAACATTCTTTTTTTGTTAAACTTTCAGAAGGCTTGAGGATACTTTATGATATAAGAAAATTATGACGAAGGTTTCAGGAGTAAGTCAGATGACCATGGTGTCAGGATGATCTAAATACAAGGTGTCAGACACTGTGCTGCTGTTGAATTTAATACGGGCTCAAATTTTCTTGTTCTCCTGATTGGCAATCTGGCTATCATCTTTCTTCATGCACAGTTAAAAAAAGGTGTATCCAAGAGCTTGGAGTACAATCATGCCCAATGTGTATATGAAAGGCTGAGGCTGTAGATGCTGTGAGATGCTTTTCAGGCAGTCTGGTTTACAGTACAGCCGTTGATCAAGTTCCTGGTGATACAGGGCTGTGTATCTTCTATAGCAAAATGAGGAAATTGCTGAGTTGCAACAGTGTCTATAATGAATTGCTATGAATGCAAAATAAATATGGATTCCAATCTTCAGAAGAAGCAGTAGTAAGGGAAAGATTAGTTTCAGACAAACAGAATCAAGTTGAATCTTGTAAATATTGTAAAACTAAATATAGGAGTAAGTGGATAGATCACAGTAGGGTTTTTATCCTACAGTGACATGTTAATGTCATGAATGGGAATTTGTAATGTGAAATTGAAATGCTTTCTGTCTAGAAGATTTAGAGGTTAGTATATGTTTAGCAGATAGCTGATATCCTTGGACATATATGTTAAACAAAGAGAAATGTCTATAAAAGGTGCAGCAAGTTGAGAGCAGTGCATCTGAAAGTGGGAATATCAAACAGTTTTCTGATACAACTGTATGGCCTGTCACCCATTTCAGGTACACAAGATCAGCTTCTATTTCACATTTAATTATAGATTTTGCAGTAGTGCATAAATTCTAAGGAAGAAACTTTCTCTGACCAATCAAGTTGAATTTTACATTTTCAGGGTTGAATTTGGTCCTGTGGTTGTTTTAGTCTGGCCTCTTCTGCATTTCAAAAGTCTTTCCATAAGGAATGAAGGTTAGGCTTCACAGAAGAGCGTCTATAGTTTGGGTATGCAGCACAATTCACCTGACGACTATTACAGCAAAATTTTAACTTTCTCAATAGAAATTATTACAGCACCTGACAATGAAGAAATTGCTGGTATGGTGTACATTTTTTTGCTTCCTATCTTCATGTAGGTATGTTGTCAGCATAGACCATACAGAAGATTTCTGTAGGTCTAGAATTTTTGAGGAGCTGTTCTGAACACTACAATGTTTTAATTTGGTCTTCTCAGACTGAGACACAACTGTGGCAATGCTGCCAACCAGATCAGATGATCTTCTAGGGCTGCTGTTAGCAAAGACTGTCCAAAGGTGGACAAGAATTAATTATCTGAGCTATTAGTTGGGATTTATTTTCTATAACATAAGGAAATGCAGGTGTTCTGTCAGATATTGGAACAGTGATTATAGAATAACAGACTACTTTGTAAAGTGTTTTGTTAAGGTGAAATAATCCTATACCAAAAGAGCGTATTGTAAGCAGATAACCTGGCTCATATTTTCATCCTGCAGTGTAGTATCAGTGTGGAATCCAGTGACAAGCTCTGTAGTTCCAACGGGAAAGATTTAAAATAAACAAAAGCCCAGCCTGGGTGAGGGATGCCAGTACTGCTTGTTGTATAAAATTACTGAAGAGGTGCTTTGTGTTGAAAGCATGTAAATGTTCCAAAGCTATAAAACCTTGATGAATGTAAACATTTTTCTCAATTATAATTACAGTGAGATGCACAAGAATGGCCTCTAAAGTGGGAAGCTTGCATTACAAGGATGTTTTCCTATTTTACAGTGACTCAGGATTACTAAGATGCTATTGGCACATTTGGGCATGAGTGTGGATTTTCAGTGGTTGCTGTTGCTGATAAGTGTGGTTTAACTAACTTAGAAATGGACTATCTAGTGATAAGCCAAGTAAATTATTCAGTAGCAAAAGTGCTCTTAAATTGTTTTGCAAGGAGAGTTATGGGTAGATCCTTTTACCAAAAATTAAGAAAAATCTCACTTTCATCACTGACAAGCAACCAAAAAAAACCCCTAAACCCGGTCCCTAAACTGTCTCATTATTGCTTCTTTTTTTGCATTTAAATAAAACTTTATGGCTCAGCAAGTGACAGCATTCCTAATTGAAAGGAAGTTTGTGTTGTGCTTTTGACAACCATAGAAGTAGTTTGTAGCATAATCTCCACGAGTACTTGTTAGCCAGTCTTTTAAGAGTGAAGGCAGAATCTTACCTATGTGCTTGCTAGCAGTCCTCAACAAGCAGTTAAAATCTTAGAGACTATGTTCATTCTAAGAGAAATCCCTAACAGAAATAGGATCTCATATTCAGTATATGGGATAAGTACTAATTCTGTAGAGTGATATTTAAGGTTAATGTAAAATCTTCTTTTTAGGTTTACCTTTACTTGTGCAAAGAACAATCGCAAGAACTATAGTTCTTCAAGAAAGCATTGGTAAGGGTCGCTTTGGAGAAGTCTGGCGGGGGAAGTGGAGAGGAGAAGAAGTTGCTGTGAAGATCTTCTCTTCAAGAGAGGAACGGTCATGGTTTCGAGAAGCAGAAATTTATCAGACAGTTATGCTACGCCATGAAAACATTCTTGGATTTATAGCTGCAGACAACAAAGGTTGGTGACACTATGAATTCATTCTGCTGATTCTGCATCTGGTCAGAATAGACAGTGCATTAAGGAGAAAAAGTATCCATTTAACAGTAGCAAAAATTAGTTTTGCTACTGCAGGAGTTCAGGGTTTGGCACACTTTTCATAGGTTTAATGAAGGGGAAAGTACACTGTCTCTTTTTTCGGAAAAATGTGCTTTGCTTAAAATGCTTTGGTATCAAAAAGGAGATGCCTTATCCTGTGAGCCCACACATCGGCTGAATACTTGTACCTGTCATTACCTCATAGCCTAATAATATAGATGTGTGGGACTGAAAGAGATCATGTCTCACCCTGTTGTCCTCATATAAAGAAGGAGGTAGAAGATTTATTCTTAAGGCTGAGTTATGAGACGTTATACTTTTAGAAGTCCGATTAGAAAATCTATTGCAAAAATGGAATTAATGATTTGTTTCTAGTAGTAAAAAACTATACCTGCTTCCTGAAGCTCTCCTGATAAGCCTTTAATCATCCAGTTAGAGGAACCATTTTTTCAACTTTGATTTGCTGTGATTTTGGACAGATTAAAATTTCTTGGATTTTCCTGCAATTTCAGTAAAGAGCCAAGAATTTGACAAAACTTAAGTTTTGAGTTTCTTTTATTGAGGGGAGTTAAGATATTAAGATGCTGTTTCATTCAGTTATTTTCACCTGAAATTGCATATTTCACCACAAATGGCATTTGACTTCTTTGTGAAGAAAGCAGTAACAGAAAATTCTGTCACATTAGGGAGGAGTCAATATTTCACACACATGCTAAATTTTTAAAAGACTCTCATTTTTGTGGGAAAATCCTAAATTATTTTAGTGAGGGTCGAGTATATGTGTAAAGCTCTTTTTAATTACCATTAGATGAATTTCAAGTTTCTGTATAGATCTGTAGAATAGGAAGAGAATCCAGAGATTGTACAGAACACTTATCCAGGAAAGGGCTGTCTAAGTTAACTTGCTTGTAACAAATGTTTGTGCAACTTATCCTCCAAGAGCTTGCAGATCAACACCATACCAGGCAACTTTTTCCTGCAGCTTACTATGCTTACCATGAGAAACTGTCTTATTTTCATGCCTAAAATTGTATTTGGTATTACCAGCACCTGCAAGAGCTTGAGTTTCCTCTGATTGGCCATGGAGAGTGAGTATCTGGAGGCTGGGTTTAAAATTAGATCAGCTGCATTAAAGCCATAAATTAAGAGCTCTCTCTGCAGAAGCTTTAGCTTCTATTTCTCATTTAAAAGCATAAAGGCTATATTGCAATACCTTAGTTGTAACTTTTCACAAAATCACCTGTAAGTATATCAGTGTCTCATTTTGCCTGAAACCTCCAGGTAGTTTGTCCCAAAAATATATTTGACTGCTGTGAAGAGGAGGTATGAGGAAGGTTTCCTAAATGGGTGGGTTTTTTAAATAATTTCTTGCTTGCTGTTTTGTGTTGCAGATGCTATAGCATTTGACTTGGTCATCTTTAATTTCCTTGTAATATAATATAATGTGATATGAAATTCTTTAAAACATAATGTTTATAATATAATGTTTCCTTGTAATGTAATATAATGTGATATTAAATTGTTTCTGGTTTTTTCTGTCAATATGCTTTACATACAAAGAAGAAATCCTTAACTGATAGCTCATGGCCTTATTTGAGGTTTTAGGTCTTCAGGGTAAGGGTCTTGTACTTTATTGAGAACTAGTTGGTGTCTGGTTTTTGAAAAATAGATAAAAATGTGTTTTGAAAATGCCACTATTCTTGACTGTGTTTTCTAACAGTATTACTGTCTGAGCAGATGCAGAAGTCTATATTGTTGTTTTTAACCCATCAGTGCAGAATTAATTCTTAGTATAACCTTCTACATGCTCTCAGTGAGGAAATATGTACACACCATTTGCTCCTGGGCTAAGAATTCAGTCCTGAATATTGAAGGAAGTTAATACTTCAATTCTTGTTTAGAATACTTCAGGCCACCTGTATCCCATTAAATGAGAGAACATAGAGGGACCATTGTGGGGGTAGTTCTCACAGTTTAGCAGGTGCACTATCATGGTACTCCAAAAGGAGAAGCTGTATCACAGCATGGCTTTAGACAACAATGGCTTAAGAACACCTAAGTGTTCCAGTGGCTTAAGGAACAGTCCTTCATTGTAGATGCTGGTGCTAACTGATGAATGTGGTGCCAAGTGCAAGATTATGTATTCATTCACAGCAGTAATGTCTGTGGAGGGTTTGCATCCATTTCTCTGTAGGGCTGACTTTTGAATGTATTTAGGAGTTACTACAGTCCAGCTGGAATGCACAAAGTCATTAGACTGCAAGAATCTCCGTGTCTGAGGTACTGCAGAGGTACAGGAGTATTAGTAATTTTAAAATTAGCAAAGGACTAGTAAAAGACCTGTAGAACCAGCTCAGTTCTTGTGTGTGCTTCAGTTCTTGCTGCTGCTGAAGGTATTAATAAGGTCTTTCCTCTTACCTCACCTGCAGTTTTTCACAATTGCTGAGGAACATCTGGCTGGCTATATAGTGTAAAATTGGTGGAAGGGGTTCCTTTGGGTAGGAGAGTGTGTTTAGATTAGAGCTTGTAACTGAACTGCTGTCTTCACTCCTTTTTCTACTACACTGTTCCATCCATGTGCCTCAATGGCACATTCTTTTCTACTTTCCCAGACCTGTGTCATGTTCAGAAGGCTACAGGAGCTGGTCCAATCTGTCTGCTTCCCATCCTGTAGTCTACTGGGAAATAGGTGCTATAGTTAAGGCAGTTGAGGACTGAGAAGCAATGAATGATTTTAACTGCAGTTGTGGTCTGCCTGACAAGCTCTTCTGTGTTCTGGGTGGCTCTTTGCATAGCAAATATGTGCTAACTTCCAAATTCTGCTAGGTCAGGGAAGTTACTTTCAGGGCCATGTATTGTCTTCTTTTGTACCATCTAAACACATGGTTTGTTTTGTGCACGTTTTTTTGTGTTGTTCTTTCTAACCCAGTTACATGAAGGTAAACTGTATCAGGGACTACTTAACTGTACTATCCTAGTAGCAAAAGAGTAGTGTCAGCAACCACAGTTTACAGTACTAAAGGTTTCTTTGCATTAGCTGGCTGTAATCTTAACTGTCTGTAGGCAGATCAAAATAAAGTTAAGTCTTGCACTCCACACTTCCAGATAACTTTATGCTCTAAAATATCTTGACTTCTCCATTTCTTCCCCTTAACTGAAAGCACACTCCCCAGTATGATAGTTTGGTTCAGTCAGAATACCTTCCTTGGTAAGTAGATCCCCAAAAGTGATAATAAACAATATGCTGCAAAGAAATGAGCAGAATTCCTGAACTTGAGAAGTAATATTCAGCCATTTATTCTTTTTGAAGCTCTGGCTTTAGCCTGAGAAGAAGGAATCTGCGCAGCTCAAGTGCTTTTCATCATTTAGTCAGATGACTATGTCAACATGATAGAGTCAAGCTGTTATGCTAACGAGACACCAGTCATGCTCTAATCACTGACAAAAGTGCTGTCTCCCTGAATATCTCATTTCTAAGAGATTTCTAATTGGAGATCCCCTCTGAATCTGATCTTTTCACTGCTTTTTCCTGGGTTTGTTTTCTAATATTTCATTATCTTTGTGCCAAAAAAGGCTAAGTATCTGCTTTGAAACACTTTGCTGCATAACACCACAGAAAACATTTTTGTTTTGCTAGTGTTGATGAGAAAAAAACCAAACATTTTTCACTTAAGTGATTCCAGTCAATTGAATTTTGATTGAAACTTGATTATATATTTGATATAGCAATTGTATAAATTCTTTTCTTCACAAGTCAGCTCTACTAAGATGGATTTTGCTTGAGCATTAGTAATGTTTCTCCCAAACTGTAATCAGTCTCTTGACAACAAATCTGAAAACTTCTTTTCTCAGAATTTCAATATTTATTTGGAGTTAAAAATTAAAATCTTTTACTTCTGAGTGTTCTTGGTGGTATAAAATACTTCCAGCTGTCTTGAAATAGCTGAAATAACAATAATTAATCTCTTAAATATGTTTCCAATAACACATGTAATTTTTTTGTAAATTTTGAATATTCTGAAATTGAGAGTCTTGATCATTGTGTGTGTATAAACTAAATTAGATTACCTAATCATGGAAAGCTGGGCTACTGTATGTAATTACTATTGAGTTTAATTACTTTTTCCTACCTGATTATGCAAATCCTGTGATTGAAGTCTTCATGGCAGATGCTGTTTACTGTGCAGCTAAAAATACTCGGGTATTTTACAGGTCAAGTTAATTATTACTTGGTAATAATTAACAACTGTCAACAGAATATGAAGACTTAAGTTTATCGTAACGTGATCTGCTTGGAGTGCTAAACAAATGTATGGTTTTTCAAATATAGCAAGGCAAGGAAAACATAGTAGGTCCCTTCTGATAACTGGACACCAGACTTATTGCTGCATTTCAGCTTGCTCGTAACTAATATTATTTATATAATTGGTTTCAATGTAGCACTGTCCCTTCTTAAAATCTGGTTGAAGGGTTACAAATATGGCACATAATAGGAAAGAATCATGGTTCTTCTCACACTGGATGGTAAGCCCAGGTTATATTTCTTCTTTGGAAGGAAGGTAGAGCTTGAATATTAAAACTTGCAGGTAATACACAAGATAAAACTGAATAGAAGAGTCTGTAACCAGCAGCATATTCCCCCTCTTAGGAGGAAATAGAGTGTTAAGAAGGGAGGAACTTTATGCAAAGGCACTACAGTCTTGAATCAAAGCTGTGATAATTCTTCAGAAACTGACATCTTTTACAGAGCTGTTTAAACACAATAGGTCTGGTAGACTAATTAAAATTAGTTTTACTTCCCTCCTTACAGCTAGGTGTCTAGTACAGACACCTGCTGAGGTATCCCACTCCTAAGAAACAGGAGAAGAAATAAAATACAGGACCAAGTAATGAGTGTGTATGATGTTAATGCCCGGGAGAGGATTATTTCATGCAATGTAGGGTCATAACTGATGAAGCAGTAGAATAAAACTGAGTGAAGAAAATATTCTCATGTGATAAGGTTAGTTTACTTGGAACTTCTGCAGCTTTTTGTGTATTTAAAAGCAACTTTTCTGTGCCTGTGAACTCATACCTGTTTCTAATGTTTCTGTAAGACTGGTTTAGTGAAGCCAATAGTGTTGGATTGATTCTTTGGAGATGATAATTCTGTTAGGGAAAAGTTACTTTTAATACTAGGCTGAGTTCTATGAGTTTGTGTTTGGATACTGTAGCAAGAGATGCAGCAGTTCTAACTAGAAAATAATAGGATTTTTTTTTAATCTTTAATTTCCACGTTCCTTTTTAAAAAAACAAAACTTATGTCCCTTGTGTGGACATAAAAGACTCTTCCTGCAGCAGTAGTAGAATTTTGCCAGTCTGGTACAGGTTGGAGTATGTGTCTGTTTTTTTTTTTTCCTCCTGTTTAAACAGCTTAGTTGAGACTATTCTGTAAACATAGCAATTTAGAGTTTGCTTTCCGTTATGGGAATTGTTTGAATGTATGTCAGTCTTTTTCCTACTCTGAAGTATTTGGAGGCCTTTTAATTTTGGTGAGTTTTTTGATTTTTATCTTTTATTTTTGGATTTTTTTTAAATGGCATCACTGCCTTCCCTAAAAACATCCAAATAAAAAGGATGTTTGTAAGTTTTCCCATCCCCACCAAAGTGTTAAGATAAGCACAAGTGTTTCTCTAAAGGTAGTTTATGTCAATGTGTAGAGTAGGTGTTTTGTGCTTCTGGCTTTTCTGGACAAGTGTATTATTTGGAAAGTAAAGATTTTTCAGTATGTTTGCGATAGGAAGTAAGTTCTAAACTTTCTTCCCTTTTTCATGTTCCTCATATTTAATTCTTGAGCAATCTTTAGGGACTATCACATAATGATATATCTTTTGACTTGTGCTGAGTGTTCTCACTTGTTCTGAGAGAATAGGGGCTATATAATTCAGGATAGGAGTCCAACAGATATCCTTTATGACATAACTGCTCTTCTAAAGAGGTGAAAGATTCTTTTGTAAAAGTAGCTGGCTATAAAAACACTTTTCAAGTCTGCCACAGGAGAGGTGCTTTTATAACACAACAAAATTGGAAAACCTATTTGGTGGCAGGATTGTTCTTTCCCAGGTATATTTCTACTTTTTAGGTAAAAAATAGTTTTGATCCCCTCTTGATTTGAATTCCTTTGTTAGTCTTCTTTCTGTGGCTTAAACTTAAAGGTATTTTGTGTCACTGCTTTAATAATGTGAACAATTAAGTTCTTATATGTCAATTGTATCCTCGGGATATCTACAAATGTATTGTGGTCTGTCTTGTTTGTCATAGTTCAATCAAAAGTCATAAAGCAAACTGATTTCCTCAGTGTTTTTTGTTTTCTTTACCCTTGTGCCTCCTGGAAACCTCAATTTGGCCAGCAATTTAGAGGTCATTGGAGATGGGATTTAACTTTGTGTCTGAGGGCTGCTTGTGAGCTTCTACTCCAGAAGGAAAAATCCTCTGTGGAAACTGTCTCCCAGGCTGAGGGCAGATAGGTTATTGGAACACTGGAGGAGTTAGGGAGCAAAGTTTGAAACACTTTTAATGGTTAGCCTGGACAGCATTGTGCTAGACTGATAGTGATAGGATTAGTTTTGTATCATGCATTCAGCACTGTTCCCTGTGCCCCTCTCTAGCAGGAAACCTAGGGAAAGGTAGGGCCTGGCTAATACCCTGAACAGTTCACACTGAATATACACCTCAGAATTATAGTGACATCCATTTTCTATGGTTTGTGTTTTAGTTTAAATACAAGAATACTCACTAAGCTTTTCAGAAACTCACCCATGGTATTACCAGCCCTTGCCAGAGGCATTAAATTGTTACAGGAATAGAAAAGACTAAGAAACTAATAGTAAGAGTCTAATTTACAGAGGTTACTTGCAGACCATAATTTGTACTTCTTAAGCATTGTATAAAAGTGGCATGTACTGTTTATTTGTTGCATGTATGTGTAGTATTCATGCCAGTTCTCTTTTGCAGACAATGGTACATGGACTCAACTGTGGTTAGTGTCAGACTATCATGAGCATGGATCACTCTTTGATTACCTAAACAGGTATACAGTAACAGTGGAAGGAATGATAAAATTAGCTTTGTCCACTGCCAGTGGTCTTGCTCATCTGCACATGGAAATTGTTGGCACACAAGGTAATTTGACCATTTTTCTGCTTGTCATGTGGATAGTACTGGTTGGTTTCTTGGTTTTTTTAATGACACATAAGTAGCTCGTTCTACTCTGTGATGATTTCCAAATTCACAGACCTTCTTAATTTGAAAGGCTTTTTGCCTTCTTTTCTCTAGTATTGTGGTGTAACAATCCTTCCCACAAAATACCTGTTAAAAGGCACCAAGTAATGGTGCATGTAGCATCTTCTTAACTTTGAGTTGAGACAATGTTAGAGTAGGATGTGTGTGCAATAAACACTTGCAGGAAGAGGGAAAAGGAGCAAGTGTGGTGTAATACAGTAAACCTGAAAGGCATTTTCCTGAACAGCCAGACAATCTACAATGAGTGATTTCAGGAGGTACCCTGGTGCACATTAAGTGTCAAAATTGGAAGGAATTCTGTTCCTTCAAACAAAAGTTTGCACCAGGCTTAGAATAAAAGGAGGTTCGTTTGGGGTTTTTTTACAACTTCTATTTTTTTCCTTTACAGGCAAACCAGCGATTGCCCACAGAGATTTAAAATCAAAAAACATACTGGTGAAAAAGAATGGAACGTGCTGCATTGCAGACCTGGGATTGGCAGTTAGGCACGATTCAGCTACAGACACAATTGATATTGCCCCAAACCACAGAGTGGGAACAAAAAGGTTAAATCATTTATGTGATGTGTTAGGCAACTTTTATAATAAAATGCTTTGGTTTTTCTTGTCCCATGTAAATTCATGTTGATAGAAATGTAAGCAGCAGGAAAATGTAATGGCAGAATTCTTAAGCTCTTCCTTGCCAGCTGGTATTTTAGTTAGATGGTAGGTGCTTAAAAAGCACGTTCAATGTTGGCATGTATAACATACTGAAAACTTGCTAAGTATTGTAAGGCACAAATATGTATAAAAATAATTAAGAGACTTCATGACTGACAATTTTAGAGACTTCAGTGGTCTCCTTCTTCTTCTTGCCATGTATTGCATGGAAATGTTACTTGCAGCCCAATCAGGAGTGTAAGACAGGATATTGATAGTAACAATAAAAAGCTGTGGTTGTCATGTGAAGCCTGTGTAGAAGAACATACAAGATGCAGAGTCCTGGACATGGGCTGTCTTAGAATCACTTTTTTTACAGAAATGCAAGAAGTTAAAACAGTCATCTTTGTCATCTAATGCATTAATAGAATCTTAAGTGGATGAGTAATATAGTATCTCTTAAAAGCTTTTTCTGAATTTGGAAATACAGGTTTTTCTTGCCCCAGAAGAATTCAGAGCTGTTTAACTCAGCACAAGTGCAATAAAACTTACTGTAAATAATTTATCATTGGTGAACCTTCAGGCAATAATAATTGGAAGCTATAAATAAATTTCCCTTAGTAATCCATGCAGCTATACAGAATACATAGATGGCAGCACTAATAGTGAACCACAGCAAGCATTTTGGATGTGGGCAACTTTTCATTCTTCTGATGCCTACAGGTTCAGTGCTGTGTCAGATTGGAGTTTGGACACTGCTCAAAGAGAAATGTGTGACAGCCAAGCCCATATGGCTTAGCAGTGTTGGAGAAAATTGTGTTGGTGTTGTCCAATCTCCAGTTTGTATATCAAAAATACTTTAATATATCCTTTTAGTAAGTGATAGTGCAGCGTGGGGGTTGATTGGGATTTTACAGTGAACTCAGATGCCCCTTGAGCTGTGTCTTTTTGGAAGGGAAAAAGCACTTAAATATTATTTTAAGGTTCAGTTAACTAAAGCTTTTAGAATATGTACTGAAAACTTGCTTTACTGACACTTATGCTGCCAAAGTTACTTTGTTCTAAAGCTCTGCTGTACTAGTCCTTTGCCAATTGTAAAATCACCACACAAATGGTCAGATAAGATTTATTTTCTTAACTACTCCTAAATTATACGGTACTGAGTATTATTCATTCTCAAAGTGTCAAGTAGCAGGCTTATTTCAGAATTTGTCATTGCAAATTTATCTGCATGCAGGGTGCATGCCACATGTGATTTTGAATTTTCTACTACGCCTACATGCAAAAGAAAATGATGTACAAATCAGTTACTTTCTTTAGTCATTGGAGAAAGCATCCTTTCAGCTGTGTTTGCAGATCCCACTTACTAGATATTTTCTTACATAGGCATTATTACGTTGCTTGTTCATCTGCCTTATGCTTCTTCATAAGGGTGAAGCTGTAGCAACTCTTGCTTGCTGCAGTGGGCAGCAGGAGGGCTAAATCTGTTTCCCCTTTTAAAGACATTAGTCCTTTCTACCTCTCTGAAAATTGCTCATTCTTGTAAAAGGCTTAGACCCTCCTTCTTCCTCTTGTGCATTCTTAGGTAAATAACTCTGCACCTCTGATTTATTTTTCATAGTACAGTTCAAGTCTTACCTGTTCAGTGACAGTTTAAAATCCCACTGATTGCCACTGCTAGTACTTCTTCTGGACATGGAAGCTCTGTGTACAAGTTCAGGGAGATTTGATGAAGTTTGTATTTTTCTCATGATTGTTGTAAAAATGTGTGTCTAGGGAGCAAGCAGACTTACCCTTGTGTGAGTGATCAGAATGTTGAGTCAAACTGATGATCCCATTTTCTGACTTTATTTCTTTTCTGTTGAGAGACTTAGCTTTACCAGAGGGGTGAACTGTGTGCTTTCACAGCTCAGCCTGCAGTATAAAGCAGGGAATGTAAGCTTTAAACTGAGAAGGAAATAGAATCCCTCTCTCACTCCTTGTGGCAAGTAAAAAACCCTTCTACTTTTTTTCAGAAAAAGTTATTTCTAAATAACTAATAACAGCTGTTACTTTTGATAGATCAGATATGTTGTGTTTTAAAAGAAGATTGGCATTAAATTCTTACCACGGGTGCTTCTCTGAAGTTTACCTAAACAAAATATGAGCAGAATTTTACTTTGTGGAGTATAGGCTTGATGAAGGGAGATGCCACACAACATGTTGTATATGGGTCTATTTGATGACGCAAAGCTCCCTATATGTTGTACAAGAAATTTAGACAACAAGTACTGAGCTTTTGGACTAAAAGAGATGGGAGAAATGAGGTCAGCAGGCACCCAAAGTTTGGCAAGACCATGCTCAATATACTTTGTGTCCTTCTTTGTAGACTTATCCTTTCATTCTTGGATGATACTGAGCTGCAGACCTTGCTCAGAAGGTCTCTTGCTCAGTTACTGTATGCAATAGCATTGCTCTCTCCAGAACCTAAGATACTGCTTCTGCCAAGCAATGCATTTCCAACACATAAGCTGACAAGGAGATGCCTACTTCTCTCCCTTTTGTCTAACAGCCATGAAACGGCTGAGCTGCTGACCTCACTACATGACCTCCTTGCCTTTTGCCTCTCTTGTTCCAGTAATAATCTCTCAGCGGTCATTCACTGTTCTGTGTCATGGAAGCCAAAGCCAATCTAAATGCATTGTTGGAGGACCATGGTAAGAGATCAATTTGCCAGTGGATCTCACATGGGGGGAGATTTTTTGCCACATTGAGGCCTCTTATGGCCTTTCCTGTTAAAAGCCTTGTTCTTTGGATGGCTCACGGAAGTCGAGACAATCTCCTTTACTGCTTGTTTAGTGTTTCTGGTTGACATCTTGCACCATGTTTGGGGTTTCTAGTTTGTTTTTTTTTTTTTCCAGGTCCATCACTCATTTCATCCTCATATCATCTTAACACTGATCAAATATTCTGTCTGCTGGGCTCCAGTGCCAAGGACATGAAATACCATAAGAGTATCAATTAATACAGAATCCTTGGAGAGTATTAAAGCATTCACCACAATCTTCCATTCTTGATAAAAACATTTTTGATATGGGTGGATCAGAATAATTTGAGCTTTGTCCATATCAAAGATTGCAACAATACTTAATACTCTACTTCCATTCAATAAATACTGTCAAAGTAAACCTTACACTCAACTTCAGACAGTTGTCCTCTGCTTGTGCTGTGTTTATTACTTGTGGGGAATTTGTATGCCTTAGGGGAGTTCTCATATCAGTAAACTTAGTTGAAATTCTGGGTAATTCAGAACAACTGCAACTATTCATTGCGATTTTTTACTTGATAGCCCTTGCTTCCCTGTATCCATGTAATTTCTGTAAGACACTAGTTCTGAGGGAGTTCTGAAAGGTGTGACAGTCCTGAAATTTCTTCTAAATAGTGTGTCTTGCATTCTGTCTACCATCCCTGGTACTGGAAAAGAAAATCCTACTATGCTATTGATTAAATGAAGCCATGTCTAGGCTTCTGTGGCTGTTCCAAAGGTAGAGCTATTGCCTGGCACAGTATTCTACTGCAATAGTCTGCACCTGTTGCTTTTTTACCAGTCAACACTGCTCTTCAAAGCCCAGGTGCCACTGTTGGCCTGCTTCATTGATAGGTCAGCTTGATACTGCTGGAGCAGTGATGTGGAGAAACACACTGAACTCAGCTGAACATCACATACTGGATTTAGCTGCCAGAACCCAATCAGAATGAGAGAGCAATGCTACCTACTACTGATGTTGACTTGATGCAGCAAATAACATTGATTCTTTTGAGCAGTCAGTGGGGATGCTGCTGTCAGTAGCTCTTGCAGTAAGGTCCACACTGACATTTTGCTTGATGTTCCCATATCAGACTTACTCACTAAACAAGGTAAAAACCACTTGCATGCCATGACCAGTTTTCAGGCCTTGTTTCTTAGGGGAAAGGAAATGTGGGTAAACCAAATTCATGAGCACAGTTGTTAATTTGCTATTTTTTTTATGACATAATTTACTATTTTTTTAAAAAGCATGGTTTAGGGTGGGATTTGCAGACTGTATGATGAAGAATCAGGTACTGAAATGATAGTGGGCCTTTGTTCTCAAGAAATTTTTAACAGTGCTTTTTTCTTAACCAGCACTTCTTGTCTATTCCTGCTTTAGGCTTGTTAGGTGATATTTTAAGTGGCTGCTAAAATTTTTCAGATTATGGGAGCTGGGGCTTCCTCTTGTTTGATCTTTGGAGCCCAGTTGGTGTGTTCCAGAGGGCTGGGGCACTGTACATCCGAGGCCCATGGAGGTGGCTGCTGCTTTCTTCCTTGGGATCCAACCAGTCATACACGGACACATACAGTACTGATAGGGCTGCTTATACAGATTGCTATGCACCATGTGCTGTCTTCAACACCCACATAAAACACGGTCAGAACTTGTATAAAACATAACTGTAGGCAGACAAGTCTCCTTCCTTCTCCTCAGCTGATCAGGATTGAACTTCTTTAGTGAAAGTACATACTCCCTTCTGCAGCCTCACAGCTCCATGCACGTTTATCAACCATCCATCCAAAGCTTGCTGTGTCTAATGCCCTTTCCTGAGGTCCATGGATCTCATACTTGTCAGCTGGGTTAATGCACAGCAGCAAACTGCTGGTAAATTCATATGCATGCCTTTGTGCATGGATTCCCTCAAATATCAGCCTGGGTCATTGTGCTGGCAAATATCCCTGCCTGGGTGCTGGCTAGACCAGCTTGAAGGTTGGTAGTTAATTACAGTCCTGCACACCAGCTGCACAGGGTTGGAGAAATGCAGATCTTCTGGCTTCACCTTTTGTCAGACTACAGTTGCTGGCCCAGAATTCATTCACAGAATGACCACTGTGTAGCTCCAGATATGTGCTCTTACCACCTGCAGATGTGCTCCTAGGATCTGTAGTTCTCCTTCCAGCTAGTGATGTTGAACCTGTCCTTCTCTCTAGTTTCAGCTTCATCCCTTGTACTGCTGCAGTTGCTAGACCTGAACAGACTCATGCCTGCCTCCAGTTGCTGACATACAGTTCTTAGAGAGCACGTGCACATGGGCTTGAGAGTGAGATTGCACAGAATAGTTAGAATTTAATAAAATATGTTTTATTAAATATATTTATATACCAGGATATACTGGTAAGCATGTGCAGACTGGCAACCTCTTATGCAACTGGCCCTTTTTGCTACCCTTTTCTATCTGTTGCTGCACTTCTGTTCCCTTTGTCCTGAACATTCCTTGATAAGCATTGCATAGTTGCACAGGCCTTCCTTCAATATCCTCAATCCTCTTTGTGTTCTTCTTTCCAGTGTATTAGCAGTCACAAGGTCCAAACTGCACCTCCATAAAGTTATGCCTGGAGTTTCTTAATAGCCTGTCAGTGAGGAACTGGAGACTTTTGGTCTTTGTCACTGTCTCAGTTGTGCCTTGTCTAGCAGGTTTATGGCTCTAGTTGTTTCACATTTTACTTACTCTCCCGATTTCTCTGCTTGTTTATATCAGTTTACTTACCCCTTTACATTGAATTGTCTCTGATTGGATAATCTTAATGAAGCAGATTATTCTTTGCGTCCTTTTCCACAAAAATACGTTCTTTTGTATTTGAGCTTATGAGTAGTGCTGAGCTTTTTCTACTCTTAAGTGTTTATGAATTTTTTTTTCCACACACAGGTACATGGCTCCAGAAGTTCTAGATGATTCCATAAATATGAAACATTTTGAGTCATTCAAACGAGCAGACATCTATGCAATGGGATTAGTGTTTTGGGAAGTAGCTCGGCGGTGTTCAATTGGTGGTACGTGGCAATCTTTACAAAATGGGACATATTAAGGAATTATAAGAAACTTATTCAGGTTGTGAAAACAGTTTGCTCAAAAAACAGTGCAAAGTAATAGCCAGTCTATCTCAGACTTTCTAATTGTTAATCCTGTAAATGATAACTGGTGTATTCAACCTCTTTCTAGATTGGCAAACCATACTTGTTGAAGAAAATAGGAAATATTTTTATCTATTTTAATTTTTTTTTTCCAAATATTTACATAGAAGGGAGAAAAGGGTAAAATTTAATACTTTTGTGAGCAGGAGGCAAACACCACAAGACCTAGCTATAATGTGTTCAGATAAATCTATACCTTATTTTAAATGAATGCTGTTATAAATCATGTGCTCTGAAGAAGCATGTTTTTAGTATAGCATGTGAATGATTTGATGTAGCTTATATCTCTTCCAGTTTTATAAATTTTAGATCCTTCGAGGGTAATGTAAACACTCCTAAGGTATGGTTAAGGATTTTCATTTATTTATTTGTCAGTCATTGTGATGTAATTTTTAAAAATGAAAACCAAAAACTGGTAGGGTACTGATAAGGAACACAGTAAAAAGTGAAGAATATGTAATCCAGTGTTAGCTAAAATAAAACTATTTTCAACCTGTTACAGGAATCCATGAAGATTACCAGTTGCCATACTATGACCTCGTTCCTTCAGATCCTTCTGTTGAAGAAATGAGGAAAGTTGTGTGTGAACAGAAGTTAAGGCCCAATATTCCAAACAGATGGCAGAGCTGTGAGGTACTACTAACCTTGCTGCTTTAGTGGACACTAGAGCTTTTAGTGACCACTAAAGCTGCTTTAGTGGACACTAGAGCTTTTAGTGATTTCAGTGGCTTAAAAATCATGCTTATTGTTGAAGGGAAAAGAGCTGCTTTTAGGAGAACTTAATTAATTTTATTCTAATCATTATGATTTTATTAAAAGCATTGTTCCTTGGTTATGCATAAGTATTTAAATGTAATTTCATAAAAGTTAATGGCTAACTCTGCATGGAGGATTCTAGGATCCCTTCCTGTGAAGCATAGATGATGCTAATATAAATTACAATTTATCTCTGTAATATGATCTGAACTACATTTTGCAGGAAGCATAATTGCAAATAAATTGTACTGTGTCTGGCTGGGATTGAGTCAACATCCTTCACAGTAGGCTGCATGATGCTGTGTTTTGGATTTGTGACCAAAACAGTCTGATAGCACACTAATAGTTTAGCTGTTGCTGAACAGTGCTTGCACAGCTTCAAGGCATTTTCTGTTTCTCAGGTAGGTTGGGATGGACAAGAGCATGAGAGGGAGCAGAGCCAGGAGAGCTGACCCAGACTGGTCAGAGGGAATATTCCATAGCATTGCTTTGGGAGCCTAGCGAGGGCTACAGCCAGGGTGTTCTGACTCACAGCTTGGGGCAACAGTTGCAGTTGCACTAATAGTTTAGCTGTTGCTGAACAGTGCTTGCACAGCTTCAAGGCATTTTCTGTTTCTCAGGTAGGTTGGGATGGACAAGAGCATGAGAGGGAGCAGAGCCAGGAGAGCTGACCCAGACTGGTCAGAGGGAATATTCCATAGCATTGCTTTGGGAGCCTAGCGAGGGCTACAGCCAGGGTGTTCTGACTCACAGCTTGGGGCAACAGTTGCAGTGGGCTGCAGAAGTAGTGAGGTACTGATAAGGATGGGGTGCTTTGAATAGAGATGGGAACCTGGGTTGTGGCATATGTGGAATGAATGCATAGCTAAGAGCTGGGCAAGAGTGCACAGGAAGGAGAGAAAGGTGATGAATGCATCAGCAAACTGAGACAGGAAGCTATCGGGATTAAAATGACTAAGGTAATACAGCTTTCAAGGTACTTTGGAGCTGTTACTTTATTTCATCTGCCATTTTTGTTATTTGCTTTGTTACAAATAACAGGTAGAAGCACTCAGATTTCAAAGAATGGCTGTTTGAAGGATAAAAAAACTTCAAAAATTTTTAGAATCCTTGCAGAGCTTCAATTTGAGGAAGACAGCTCATGAACTTAATTGCTGTGCATTGAAGTAACTTCTTAACTCCTTGAAATTAAAAAAGTGTATTTTTGTCTGATATGAAAATTCAGAAAACAGTTACAGACAAGCTACTAATTTTTCATTAAAGTATTGTTTTCATGGGCCAAAAGTCTGTTGAAAAATACCAGGTTTGCTCTACAGTGTTGAGAGAGTTTTACTTTTCTGTAAATAAAGTGCTTTCTTTTTTTTTTATTTTCTTTTTTCTTTTGAACAGCACACTCTCCCGTGCAGCTGTAGTACTAGAAGTGGACTTCAGAAATGCCCGAAGAGGCTAAGGCAGAGCAGCAGTTCCATGGGCTACACTGGAACAGCAGTGCATATAATTACTTGTGTTTCCTTTGCAGGCATTACGAGTGATGGCAAAAATTATGCGGGAATGCTGGTATGCCAACGGAGCTGCTCGGCTGACAGCTTTGCGCATTAAGAAAACATTATCACAACTTAGTCAACAGGAGGGGATCAAGATGTAATCCTGGATTTGTTACCGAAGAAAACTGTAAAACTCCCTATCTGTAAGAGAGTGGCGTGTTAAGAAGGTTAATTGTTCTACCTCACTGGGGGAACAGAAGAATATTGCTGCCTTTTAGTACTTCATAGGAACGTCACTTATTAGGATTTTTGTGGATGTGCTAAACAGTTGTGTTGGGTCTTTCCGTGCACTGTGAACCTCTTTCCCAGGTTACTTACAAAGCATCATGTACTCTAGTTTTATTAATCTGTAATTTTTTTATTTGGGACGTTGATAGTTGGTCTTCGCTAGTTAACTGCTAAAAGTAGAAGGTCACTTCTAAAATGAAGCTGGTTCGCTATATTGTTCTACAGTGCATTGATGGCTCTTAAAGCAACTTTATTCCTGCCTGGTACATTGACTACTCTGAACCACTGTATTGATTCCTTGATTCAGATTGTGAATGTACTACTGGAGTATACCTTGCTAGCTATTAAGGTAGTGCATCTTTTGGACTCTTAACCTTGACTTACAAATTGACCTCATTCAGTTGTGGGAACATATGCAACTATACTTTATAAATGATTACTGGGTTTTTCCCACTTTTTCAGAACATTACATTGCCTTCAAAATAGATTGTATTACACCAGTAAGTGCCACTTTTGAGTCTTCTAATGCAGAATAGTAGGGATGTACAAAGCCTATGGTACTTTTGGTATCAAAAATACAAGTTAAAAGTTGTTCCTTTGCCCAGCTAAGTGCTAAATCTTACTCATTGCAACAGTGAGTACATAATTGATAAAATATCTTCAATTTTACCAAAATCTGACTCTTGAAACCACTGTAAGAGTTTTAAATAGTGTAAGCTAGTAAATTCACTGTCATATTTTGTAATTGTCAAGTTACGAGTCATAATTATGTAGGAGATTTTATTAAGTGGTACTTCCAAAATGCTTGAAGTACCTATCTACTTCAGAAAAGTAGAAGGAGAAGTAAAATGTTAAGGGAGATTTTGCTTCATTAAATAAGTATGAAAAGCATATTTTCTGTGCAGTTCTACTGAGTCTTAAGGCTCAAAGAACAATATTTGCAATTACACAAGGATTAAATGCACCTCTCATTAGAGAAAAGTTATTTGGGCTTTTGTACTAGACAGTTCAAAGCTGCTTATAAGTTTTATGTGCATGTATGTTGTGTGTGCTTCATACACAAAGCAATGAGCTACAGAAGGTGGTGAGCTGCAGGTCTTTGGATACAAATATCAGGAGATTCCAGCAATCCTCTTCATTGTTACAAGAACAAAGCTTATGGTGACTTGTGTTGTCATAAGAACAGAGAAGAATATGCATGGCTTTAGTCAAGATTTCCCTGAGGTTTTAACAGTATCATAATATTTTCACAAACTTGTTTAGAAATTAAATTGCTTCCTGCCCAAATGTACAACAAAAACTTGCTGTTACCAGGATATTTTTTTAATTGCAATTTTAGGAAGAGTCTGGTTGACCTTTGGTTTCATTAATGTCCAAAACACTAGTATTTCAGTATTTAAATATACGTGATAATTAATATACTGCCTAACCTGCCACTCTTCAGAACACATCAGTACCCATTCCATTATGCAACACACATGACAACCTTTAATTTAGCTTCCAGTTCATTCCTTGGCATAGAGCCCAGTGAGAGTTTGTTACCAAGATAGTGGGAGTGGCAGGGTGGTTGCTGGCAGCAGCACAGTCAAGGTTCTGTGCCATGGTCTGTGATGTGTGGCAGCTAAAGCAGGAAGAGGAATGAGGCCCAGGAAGAAGAGGCTACATAGGTGACACAAGCCTTCCCTAAGAAAAGCCTTAAGAGTTAATTTTTGTTTATTTCCATATTCTTACTGCTTGCTTGGAGATAAGTTTAAATGATGTCAGAATTACAGACCCTCAGAGGTCGAACTGGCAATAATGAAATGCTTTTGTCAACAACAAAATGGATTAGTTTATTCATACGGAAAGACAGTATTTAGGAGAAAAGGGAAAAGTAAGAGAAGCTCTTAAAAACCAATTAGGCTTAAACATACATACAGCTGTCACGCCTATGTTTGGCATTATCTGACAAGTCAGGCTTATGTGTTTCAGACTTCTGTCAATCAAAGCCGGATTAAAAATTACTTCATGTAGGTGTTTTAAATAAACTATCCCTTTGTGTACATGGACAGTTGTGCACCACAGAGTTTTTCAATTAACTGTTCAAAAAAAAAGTTTGACTATAACGTAACTCCCAAGCCGATCTACTTGGCAGCCTCTCTAGCAAGTTCTGTGTATCTGTACAGATACTAAAAAAAACAGGTCATCATGAAAATAGGTCAGGGTCTCCATCTAATTTCAAAGGCTTCCTAGTTAGCAATTTAACTTTTTTGTTTTGTAACTTTCTTACATTTCAAGTTTTCTTAGGTGTCCTGGGGTCCTTACCATTGATACAAATGTACAGCTCCTACTTCAGAACTACCAGGCTCCTGGCATGCCTCAGATCTCTATAGTAATTTTGGTGGTAACAGGAGTGTTTACAGTATAATTAATAAAATAGTTTTTAGTGACTCTTTTAGCACCCACAAAACCTTATCAGCAAAACATTTAATTTCCTAAAATATACAGAACAGTTCTATTGCATTTTAAAGAGGATGTACATCAGCTGAACAGTGTCATGGCAGGCAGATGATTCTGTCAACAATATAACTGTATGTTATATTGTATCAACCACCTGCAAACCTTCACTCTCCTGAATTGCTAGCTACTGTTCTTACTTCGTTCAAAATTTAGCTTTGTAATAAAAGCTTGCAAAAACAAAGCACAGAAGGATGCTTGACAGTGTATGACCTAAGAACAGTATTTTAGAACAACTTTGTCATTCCTATTGGGCTGCAGAACAGGAAAATTCTGAGTAGAGCTATATGTATCCTCAGTTCTAACACCATGACTTCAAGCTTTGTTCTTCTTTTCCATTATATGAACTGAACACCTTTTACAAAGGCTGTGTCTGTATGTATTATGTAACTAAATGTTACCTGTGTAAGATCATATCTTATATATATGGACAGAGGTACACATAAGTATTTTTTAAATTAAGATTGTAATGTCACCAGATCTGCTCTTGGAAATCCAGGGGGACCAAAATATTTTAGCATTCAAAATATTAATTTTGTATCATTTCAAGTATATACCAAAACAGTTTCTGATTAATACTGATGCAAATGTTTATTGTAATTTTTACACACATTATACATTCACTTAAGTTTTGTGGATTTAATCAACTTTACATTTTAGTAGCATTGAAGTCTCAGTTTGGTTTACAGACTTGTGACCAGATGGATATGGACATGGAGAACAAGGAGCATTGTAAATGGTCTGATGCTGAAAAGCCTGAAATGTCATTTTTGAAATGCTGGAATTCTTCAGGGACCTTCCAACCTTAAAAGCTGGAATTCTGGGATGTTTCTCAAGCAGACTCTCCAAGTATGACACAATGTCACCTTCCTATATGGTTCTGCTTGTAATCCTAAGAAAGACTTTGTATATAAGTAAAGACCTTGGTATTGACTGAATGGGGACATGAAGGCGTCAAATGAAGTAAGAGGCTATTTTATTTTTTCAGTAATGGCTCTGAGTGTGATTGCCATGAAATTCACCTTTTAGTTAGTTCCTTGTTTATATTGTGCCATTGAAATGACTGCAAGTTGTTAATCATTTTGTGTTTAAAAAACAAGCAAACAAAAAAATCCCTTCACCATATCTGTTGCTTTAAACTCACATTACCTCTTAAAAGACCAAGGTACATTTACCTCATGTGTATATAATGTTTAATATTTTTCAGAATGTTCTCCAGGTTTGCAGTTACATGTTTCTAGAAATAAGAGTCTTACTAAATTTACAACTTCAGTGGTACTAAGTGTATTATCTGGTGCCCCAAAACACTTTATTTTCTATATTTTATTGTATTAGCAAGTTTGCTGCTTTGTCACTGTAGCACCTGCCCTTACATAGCTGTGTGGATACTGCCTTGTAAATTTTACTTTTTGGATTATTTGAGGACCCTGTACAGATGAGTGCCACTTTTTTAAACCTTACCAAACTGTGCATTTCCCTTACATTTCTGAAAATATGTATTGTATTTGTAGAGTATGAATTTCAATTGATTGTAAATAGGACAGTAGAAGAGTGGATGCTTATGTTAAGTGATAACACTACATTAGAGAGATTAAAGCAGTGAAAATAAACAACTTTTTTCAAAAAGCATTACTTGTCTTTCAGAACAAAAAGTTGCAGATAAATACAGGTTTGTGTGTGATGTTTCTGCCTGCTAAAATGTGGGTTTACTGTCACTTCCTTTCCTCAGAAGGAATTTCTTCTACTGCTAAAAGGATTTGCTACTGCTGAGGCAATGCACCTTGTCTGTGTTACATACATAATGCTGAAGTGCCTGCTCTTCCATGCCTCCTACAGTAGTGTTGGTAAAAGAACAATGCTGGTGTGTCTCATCTCCTGGACAAAATTACAAATGACAAATTGTTCCCTCTCCACATTTATATTTGCATAGAAATAACATTTTAGTCTATTTTAGTCTGTTTAAACAGGTCAGCACCGCAGTGCATTCCATAACTGAAAGTAAAATCAGCTTGTGTTGGAGTGGAGTGTTTCTGTGCAAAACTCAGTTTCAGGCTGGTGTTACATTTCTGAAGGAAAGTGGAAATTTAGACACAACAAAAATATGACATCTTGCCCTCACATAAGTTTAGGTTCACCCTTCAGTTTTGGCTCAGACAGAATTACCAAAAACTACTTCTTCCTGCAAACTTTCTTCACAAAAAAGCCATAAAGTGTCCAGAGAAAGACTATGGCTGCATCAAAATACTGCATTCCTTTCAAATTCTTCTACAGGAGCTATGATTATTTGGGTAAGAACATGTCTCTCGCTCATGAGTGGCTAAAGGAAAGCCTTTGCTACCCTGCAAACAACCAAAACTCAGTAAAATCCTGAATCCTTCTGCTGCATTTAGTAGTAGAGGAAATGGGTGGCCTGGAGCTAGCATAGCAATGTTGCTGTCTACCAAACTTTGTTTTCATGAAGTAGTTTTCTCTGTTTCATGGTTTGAGAGCCTGAGCCTAACAACTGGAAATTCATAAAGAGCAAACAATTACCACAAGTAAATTAATTGTGCGGATGTTTTAGGATCATTTTAGAGGAAACACTCAATTTGGGAAATCTGTGTGCTGGTTTTGGATTGCAAGTCAGCATAAAGAGTGGCAGACTTTCAGCTGACTGTTTTGCACAGTATAATTATTTTTTAATTTTTAAAATGTGGGACTGTTGAAATAAATTATTTTTAATTCCCCCTGCAGCCAAACAATATTTTCTGTAGGTGCAACATAACTAATGAGTATATAAACAAACCACTTCTATGCAGTACCAGTACTACAAATTTCCCTCTATTAATTTTTGTGATATTGGTAACTGATGTACAGTGATGTACCCAGTAATTGTAGTATAGCATAAGGGTGGTCTTATCAGAAAATAGATTCCTTTTGAATAGGAAATTAGAAATTCCAAATCTCTCACTCAGTGCTCTTAGTAGCTTTATCTATCCAGCTAAGCCATAATGTATTAACTGGAACCAAGAGTGTTCATTGTTTTGCTGATGAATGTTTACTGGAATCTCACACTATAAACCCCATTACCAACATGAATCTTGGAGGGGCTGGAGTTGTTCAGAAGTCTTCTAGGTTGGAAAAAAAAAGGAAACGTTGGCATAGCATTTCCTTTGTCAACTTGCCTGGACTGCAAATAAAATCCAGTAGTGCTCAAAAAACCCACAACCTTAACTCTTCCTCAGAGTTTCTTGGAAATAAGATTTAAATCCCCTGTCTGAGGTGAAATGATGCCTGAAATCATTACCTCTCTTGAGAAGAAGGAAAGAAAAAAAAGCCAGGGCAAACCATACTGATAGGTTCCTATGCACGATTGCAGTGTTTATTGGTATTAAAAGATTTCTCACTAGAGATGAAGAGTCAGCATCCTCACAATGTGTTTTTAATTAGCTCAACTAGGAAAATTAGAAAAGTTCTCCCACCTTCCAGTAGCAGAAAATCTGTGTAAGCAGTTTAAGAATTGGGCACATGATACTCAATTTTATAGAATATCAAATACATTTATGTAGGTTTTTAAATGAGGGGTGAAGAAGTTAGGAATATGCCTTTAAATTCAAGCAGGATGCAGGACTTGTGGGATGCATAATGAAGGAAAAAAAGACAGGGAAAGGGAGAGGTTTAGGTGACCTGGAGAGGAGTGAGCATGGGAAATAGAGGAATAAGGAGATAAAAAGAGTGGGTCTCATATAAATAGCAGACCAGTCAGTGTGCCAAACTGTCTGTGCCCAGCACAGCCTCTTCCTTTATTTTTAAATCCCTTCCTGCCTGAGGAACTCAGTTCTGGGGCTGCAGGGATATCTGAGCACAGCAGCTGGAGCCAGACCACAAAGAAGAGGTCTTGTGGGTCTGTGGTGAAGCAATGGGAAAGACCAGAGTGAGCAAACACAAGAGTCAGCAGCAGGAGTGTGACCACAGGTCACAGGTGCCCACGTGTCCATAGTGCCGGTGACTGGAGTGTGGGTCCAGGCACCAGCAGCTGGAGTGGGACTGAGCTCCAGTACCAGCAGCCGGCGAGACTGGGATTGGGGCAGCTGCTTGTAGGGTGTACATCTGTGCCTCTGAAGATGTGGAGGTCCTTAGTGTTGGCTGTTCTGATCTATCCTTATGTTCTGGTGGGTCTGCATTACCTGCTAATGTGGACAAACAGTTACTTATTTTCCTTGAGGATGTGTGGCCCAGTGTACTGGCCCAGTCCTGGGATTGCTTGCCTGGCTCTTGTACCTTGGGCAACAGAAGCTTGTACATCCAGAATTGGGTGTCACTGTTTTGATTCTTGACATTGATCATCTACCCACAGGGACTAGAAAACATTTACTTTATTGCGGTATTAAATCAAGTATCTAAAAACCTGGAAAGCAAAGGCAATAAGTAACAGTCTTAAGAAAATGTGTAGAACAAGAATCGGTGATAAATTCCAAGTTGACTCTATGTTGTCATAGCTTATCTAGTGCTCTGGACATCCTCAGATGCTAATTTGCATTCATGAAATTTTCCTATCTCCCTCTATGCTATGGGCATGGGAAACACATTGTGTGTAGTCCCACTGTTCAGACTCTTAATTAGTACAGGAATAGGGTAAAGAATGACAAGAATTCTGTGATACTGATAGAGTAAGGGTTAAATTTAGTAGCTTAGAATTGAAATTATAGGAATGATTTCTAAACTGTATCGGGGAGGGGGTTGGTGGTGGCCAGAGCAGGCAGGTAGAAGGAACAGGCCTGGACCTGCAGGACAGCCAGGCCTTGGGAGTGAATGATAGCCCTGTAAACAGTAATTGTCTTAACCAAATCAAGCATGGTCTTCAGTAAATCAAGTATAGTCTTCAGTAAGTCAAGCAAAACAGCACCTGTGTGGAAATGGGAACTAGAATAGAATACAAGTTAATAATCAGTGTGGGGTGGGGAGGAGTAGAAGGGGTTATAAGCTACCGATTTGGGTGTATCATTGAAGCCCAGATCTGGGGTCTCACCCCCGGGCTTCTGCGCGCTTCAATAAAACACCTTCATATACAATCAATTCTGATTGTGTGTGGATCCTGACGCTAACAATACCACAGCTGCTGTCTAATTCTTATGTGTTGCCAAAGAGTGGAATCAAGCTGTGCTTTCTTTCGTTATTGCCCTCCTGTGGCTTGGACTCTCTGACCCTATATCTCCTTCCGTGAAGAGAGTACTGATGCTATTACCAGAAGGGTCAGTGAGATTCAGTTCCTAAGCCCCTCTGGACAATTCTTTGTGAAAGCGAGCTACTTTTTCTTACCTTTGTTCAGGAAACTGTTTTGCTTATTCTTTTTTTGCAAGGATAACTCCCACGCTAGATGATAGAAGGTAATAAATTTTTGTACTGCAAGACCTGAGCCCTTGCAGAGATCCTTATTTCCATCTATCCAGGTCTGAAAGGTCCATAGACTGTTGGGCTCTTCACTGCAGTAATATTGTCGAATTGCTAATTTCCATCTCTTGCAAAGGCTCCTTGTGCTGAGGCTCTCGTGACTGCAGGCATGCAGCCTCCTAAGCCTTGTATCATTGCTGGTAGAGCAGGTAAGCACAGCCCTTTCTCAAAACCCTCTGAACAGTACTGGACTTCTCCCTCACTGGAGACACTCAAAACCCACCTGGACACATTCCTGTGTAAGCTGCTCTAGGTGACCCTTCCTTGGCGGGGGCCTTGCACAAGGAGATCTTCAGAGGTCCCTTTCAACCCTAACAATTCTGTGATTCTGTGATTCTGTGAATTTCAAGAAGAAGAAGGGAATACTGCAAAGGAAAACATATTTCAACATTTCTTTTTTAACTTCTTCAGGCTGTGTTATCAGTATGTGCAGTATGCTCACAACCTCTCTCCTAAAGTCCATCTCTTCTGGTTCCTCATTTAAGAGGATGCTTGAGAAGGAGAGGTAGATGTTTTACTGCTTTTACTATTGCTGCAGTTGCAGGAGGCTTGATGTACAATACTGAGGAAACTCATATGGTAAAATTTACCTTAGAACTTGCATACAGATAATCTCAGTGTAAATATACAAACAGGTAAGCCATTTTAAAGAGCAGTTCCAGGAAAGTAACTTGTCTCTGTTCATCATTCTGCTAGTCTTTGAGTTCTAGCTCAAAAGCAATGGTTAGGTTCTTAATGATTTCTTCCTTCATAATGATGTGTTGCCGCAGCCATTTTTGCAGTTTCATGTAGCCAGATGTGTTTTGTTGTTTCCTCTTCCAATGATGTTGCATTCAGCAGCTGAAAATGCTTTTAAATTGTTTTAAAAAGAAATAATTTATGCTAAGGCAGTATATTTAATACCCTTCAAATTAAGAACGTGGCAAATGCTGGACTCCTGGACGGTTGGGATGGATGGAGATGAGAGATCTCTGAAGTCAGGTCTTGAAATATACGGTTTATTGTAAAGGGTGTGGGTGTGGGGCCCTGCTTGGAGCTGCCAGCCACAGTTCGTGGCAGGCCCCAAGCAGTGGGGGCAGGGAGAGATAGGGAGAGAGAGAGAGAGAGAGAGAGAGAGAGAGGTAGTGGGGGCGGGAGAGGATGCAAAGGGAGCGTCTGGTCCCCCTGGCACACATTATCAGGCAGCCTCAAAGTGGGCACGGAACAAGACTTGGGCCAATGGTATTACAGATACCTGATGCTTCAGGGGGAGGGTTACAGGTGTGGGATGAACCATACATTTTGAGGGGCGAGACAGAACATTCCATTTGACCCTTGGACCTGTGTAGGTAGAGGACATTGTTTAATCAAAGGGGGGATTGCCTACAGCTGGCTATACTATTGTTATGTGTAATAGGCATAATTCGCGCCTATAAAATGATATATGGGTAGGAGTTTTTATGTTATTAAAATATAGACACAAAGCAAGCAGACCAGGACAATGGGGGGCTGCCTCATGTATGTCAAAACCATTGTAGACAAGGCTTCATTTACAAGTTAATACATGTGGCTGCTGGGAGATGGGCCATTTCTCGAGATAATCTAGGAACTCCCAAGCGATGATTGTCCCGACAACTACCCGAGACTGGGATCTCTGGAACCTCCGGAAGCTGCATCTCAATGCCAAAGATGCATCTCAATGGCGGGTTCCCGTAACTCCATCATAGATATACATCACTTCCCCCGACGGACCTCGGATTGAACCACGGACCTCGGATTGTTCAATCCGGCGCAGAGAAAAGAAACTTTATGAATATGTGGAACTTTGAATGGAAAGAAAAGGCTGATCGCTGAAATCCCGGCCTCAAGCAAAATAAACTGTATAAAAACTACTCGCGTAGGACGGATGGTGTGAAGCACAAGAGAGCCTCTGCTAGAGCGGTCAGACCTGTGTCTCACCCAGCGCCGATCCGGGCTCGGCACTGTCCTTTTCTTTGTGGTTGGCTCAGATAGAATTTGATCTTTATAATAAAATTTATTTTTTCTTTTTTAATTTGGCTGGGTCAATTTTTACCTATAAGACTATTGTTTTCTAATTGTTCAGTAACTAAGGTTTGGTATCTCAAAGCTTGTTCTCATCTCGATCTCGCTTATAGTTTCTGTATTTTCCAAATCTTTTGCCAGGCAATCATATTTATAAGACTTTCCTATTTCATCTTCCCCAACAAGAACAGATGTTTCTTTAGACCATTTGAAATCTGGAGGAAGTTAAAGAAACTTATTTAATATGTGGTTCAACTGATAAATGTTTAGATATCACTGTTTTTCACATCATGCCACTCATTTGTAGAAGTTGAATGACAGCTTGGGGATTTTTTTAATCCAGTGGATCTTCTCTGTTGGGAATAATTATCTTGGTATTTCTGTGTTGCACTTTGTTTGTATTTAGTGTTGTAGAATGGAGAAAGACAATTCCAGCACTCATCTTGCTGACTTGCTTACTTCACCCTTCTGTTTTAGCTAATGCAAAATTCTGCCTGCTGTCATGTGTGCTGAGTCACTGGCACTCAGTTCTCCCTGTATCCCCACAGTTCCATTTCCTGCTCCTTGTCAGAAAGCCACTTGGAAAGCAGGAGGCAGTTGCTTTGGTTTAGTTCATTTGAAAAGGTTATTTTTCTCTGCAATTTCTCAAGCTTTTCTTGCTTTTTGTACAGCCTCACTCTTTACTGGAGACTTTACTGAGAAATTTTACCCAGCAGGGGGTCTCCCCTTACTTGAAGTCCTGCCATGATTGTGGATGAAGGGAGAATTCTCACAGACCTCTCTTGACATGAGTTCCCTAACTTGTGCACCCCTGCACTTGTGCACAAAACACACGTGGTTGTTTTGCTCTTGCTTGTCCTCTTACTCCTCCAGATTTACAGGGTGAAACATCTCTGTTGTGTGCTTGAAGTTTGCAGAATAAAATATCTCTATTGATATGGACTGTGACTCCAGTATCCTTAATTGAAATAGAGATTTTTGGAGTTCACTTGAATTAACAAAATAAATTAATTTTAACCTTTTACTTGAGAAACCTCTGCCATGGTACAAAGGGCATAGGAAAATGCAAATCTCTGAAGCTTCTTGCATAAAGGACAATGCCAGAGAAGACCAGGAGATGCAAAGAACACAGATAAAGAAGCTCCTCTGTCTCCAAGCTTATCAAGACCGACAGACTACTCAGATAAGCACCAAAGGACCAAAAACGCGTGCGCAGAGGAGAAAAGTTCAAAAGTTCAATCCTGAGGAAGACCACAATCTTCACCCTCAGGAGACCACCAGAGACCACCTCGCAACCACCACAGCAAACCACGCATGCCCAGAAGGGCGGGGACCTATTTATCATGAGAGGCGAGGACAGGCGGGGCCAGGGGTTGAATATGCTTGGGAAAGTTGTGTAATGTATTGCATATTATTCACCTTTGTGAATAAAAATGTGGGCCAGACTGAAGCTCGGGGCACAAGTTTTTGGAGAACTATCTCACTTGTGCCGGGTGCTGACATACATACCCACTTCATAACTACATCGAGTTGTGGAGTCTATTTATTTATTCCGCGTATCGCTTCAGTGGGCGACCACGAAGGGACGGCTCTGCTCACCCCCGGGTCCGGTTGGGGGCAGACGCCCTCAGGCGCCGCGGGGCTCTTCCCAGGAGGGACTCTGCGCCTCGGCTGTACGCTGTGGGGAGCAGACCACAGCCCTGCGACTGCGGACAGAAGCGGTCTGCATTAATTTCTTTTTTAAGGTCTGGATCTGGTAAAGCGCGTTGAGATGTCTTTGCGTGCAGGGCTACCCAGGGGCTTGCAAGCAGAACGCCACCGGGGGAGAGACCGGCGGCGGGAGAACCGCCCCCAGCTGATAGCGCGGCTCGGGGAAGGAGAAATCGCGATTTCAGTGTGGTGTGTTGTGATTTCAGTGTGGTGTGTCTGTTACGTCCGGACGTGTATGCTTGTGTGCGTTGTGTGTATGTGTGAGTGAAACGGTGAAGCACAGTGTGGCGGTACTAAGATACAAAGACGCGGCGCGGCGGTGCTGGAGAGCACAGGCGCAAAGCAGCTCTCAGCCAGCACTGCCTGATGGAGCGGGCAGGCACATTCGCCTGATAGAGCAGGCAATGCGCATGCGCGGCACGGGCTGTCTCTGGCAAGTGGGGGGAGCAAGGCGCGGGGCTTGACCCAGGGCTTGCGAAGGCACTCTCGGCGCAGCCTAGCTGATAGTGCAGCGGGCGTGCGAAAACAAGCCGCGGTTTGAGGAGCTGCTTTGAACGCCGCTAGCTGATAGCGCAGCTAGTGAGACCGTGGTACAAGTTGGGACTTGCAAGCACCACTTACAAGCATCGCTGGTTGGTAAAGGGTTTGCAAAAGTAGCCAGCGAACCCGGCTGGGCTAAGAGTTAAGTGTTTGTTGTACAATAACACTGCCCTTTAGTGTAAAAGCTGTCACTGAGAGATCCTTTGCATTATGGGGCTTGCTGCTTGGTTCTTGTTACAAGTGAGAGGCAATCTGCCCACAGTGGCTGCAGAACTTCAAGCCCGGGCCGAGAGAGCCCAGCCTTTGAGACAGGCTCTCCACAGGTGGTTTCAGCTTGAACCAAGTCAGTCTCTTCATCCATCAAGGGACTAGGTAGTCATAGAATGGGAAGACAGAGGGAGAGACAGAGTGTTCTTGGGAGGAATATACTAAAGTTCAACAAGTTGCTATCTAGCCTTTGACTGGGAACAGCCCCCAGTTAAACGAGCATTTAGAAACCCCTTGAAGTGGGTTCTAGAAGGGGTAATGCCCTGTTTCATGTGCGGATTGACAACCTTTTGCTGGAAGCCAGACTGGCACACAGCTTGGGTTCTCCTCCGATGTTTAAAGTGTCAGAGGAGGTGGTATTATATTTCATGTAAGCGGAGATCCACGTGTCATGCATGTAGCCCTGAATTACCGAGATACTATAACCCAGGGGTTGAGCAAGCAAGGTGTGAAATAGTGAATTTAATCTGTGGGAAAAGCCACCTAGTCCCTGAAACCTGGGACGTGGTTGAAGAAGATTGGGAAAGAATAAAGGAGTGGCACAGCCTTAATGTTAAAAGGAAGAATTAAGGAAATTTTTTTTCCTTTTTCTTTCCTCCCTCCCCAGTGGTTTGGATTGAACCCTAAAGAGTTAGTAAATTTATGTGGGACTGGGCAAACAACAAAGTAACAACAATTGATGGTTAATTAATTAATACAATATTTCAATATTAAAAGCATTATTGTTTATTAATTTGGCTGTTAATATTTTAATTTGGTTATTTGAATAATTATAAATTTCATTAATATTTTAATTTGAATATCTGAATAATTAATTTTTTTAAAGAAAAAAAAGGGGTTTTCTTTTCCTTTTGTCTGTGACTTATATTTGAACACTCAGTGTTAAAATTTGCTCTAAAAGACAAAATGGGAGCAAAACAGAGTAAGGAAGTACCCAAGGCTAGCCCATTAGGGTGCGTCTTAGATCACTAGAAAGAAATAGAAAGCAAAGGGAGTATGGAAAATAAAAAAAAGTTTAATCAAATATTGCTCCAATTGGTGGCCCTTATATCGCCTAGAGGAGGCGGCCAGATGGCCTCCTACAGGTACATTGGAATATACCTTGTTACAGGTAATGTTATTTCTACGGAGGGAAGGGAAATGGGAGAAGGTTTCTTGTTGTGACATGTTCTTCTCCCTCAAGAATAACCCTAACTGGCAAAGGGACTGTGGCATCAGGGCCCCTCTGACCCCCTCGTTCTGGCTCTTGAAAAAGAAAACAGAAGCAAAATGGGTGAACTTAAACGGTGCTGCTCGTCCTGTAGCATAAGACAGAGGTGCACCAGGACAGATAAAGTTTATCGCACAGCACTAGCTAAATACAGCCTTGATGCCCATAGGAGATAATTATGCTATAGTTACGGCTGCGACTGGCCAAACTGAAAAGGCATTTTTCTTTAGGCCGCTAAAATACAAATTGGGAAAGCAGTGGGGGATCCACAACTTTCTATATATGCAAACTCCCCTGAGCCACTTTTGGGTAGAGATTTGCTGGGGCAATTACAGGCAACTATTACAATTAAAAATGGGGAAATGACTCTGGAGGTAAATGATCAAAAGCATGTAGAAATATTGAGTTTGATATTAACCACTAGCAAAGTCACAAGGGAAACTGAAATTGAAAGGAAGGAATAGATCAGGTGCTTCCTGGGGTATGGGCCTCCGATGTACCAGGGAGAGTGAAAAACACTCCCCCTATACAGATCAGGTTAAAAGAAAGAAAGCAACCTGTCAGAGTTAAACAGTATCCCTTGAGGAGGGAGGATAGGGAAGGAATTAGCCCAGTAATTGAGAATTAGTAAAAGAATGTCAATCTGATTTTAATACCCCTATCCTACCGGTCCGCAAACCTGATGGGTTATACCAGTTAGTACAGGATCTGCGAGCCGTGAACAAGGTAAATGAGGATCTGTATCCTGTGGTGGCCAATCCCTACACGTTATTAACTTGCTTAACACCTGAACTAACTTGGTTTACAGTTTTAGATTTAAAAGATGCCTTCTTTTGCCTTCCTATCCACGAAGCCAGCCAGAAAATTTTTGCATTTGAATGGGAAAGTCCTAAAAGCGGGCGAAGAACCCAACTTACATGGACCAGACTTCCACAAGGATTCAAAAACTCAACCACTCTGTTTGGAGAACAACTGGCAAAGGAATTAGAGACCTGGGAAGCCCCTCCAGAGGAAAGGAAGCTGCTACAGTACATAGATGACATCCTAATAGCCACACAGACAAAGGAAGCATGCGTGGCCTGGATGGTAAGCCTCTTGAACTTTCTGGGGCTCCAAGGGTACCGGGTATCAAAGAAAAAGGCCCAAGTAGTAAAACAGAAGGTAACTTATCTGGGTTACGAAGTCAGTGCTAGACAACGTACCCTGGGCCAAAGCCGGAAAGAGGCAATATGCCAAACCACATAACCCCAGACTGTAAAAGAACTACGAACTTTCCTGAGGATGACGGGTTGGTGCAGATTATGGATCTATAACTATAGACTGTTTGTTAAGCCTTTATATGAACTGATTGCAACTGAAAGCAGGGACATCCAATGGACAAAGGAAGCTACACAGGCTTTCAACCAACTGAAAAAAGCCTTCATGTCAGCTCCGGCTCTGGGATTGCCAGACGTGAGTAAGCCTTTCCTTTTGTTCTCCCATGAGAAGCAAGGAATCACTTTAGGAATATTAGCACAGGACCTCGGCCCGTACCAGAGAACAGTTGCTTACTTCTCTAAGCAATTGGATGCAGCTGCTAAAGGGTGGCCTGGATGCCTCAGAGCCATAGCAGCAGTTGTACTGAACATCCAAGAGGCACGTAAATTCACCCTGGGCCAGAAAATGACAGTGCTAGTATCTCACACAGTGTCTGCGGTACTAGAGGTGAAAGGCGGGCATTGGCTTTCCACACAATGGTTCCTGAGATACCAAGCTATTATGGTGGAGCAAGATGATGTGGAGATAGGGGTGACTAACATTGTCAATCCAGCCTCCTTCCTCAGTGGAAACCAAGGGGAACCAGTGGAACACGACTGCCTGGAGACACTCGAAGCCACATATTCCAGCCGCCCTGACTTGAAGGACACCCCTCTCGAGAATGCAGACGTCTGGTTTACTGATGGAAGCAGTTATATCATCAGTGGAAAACGACACGTCGGGTACGCAATTACTACCTGCAAGGAGGTAATAGAATCTGGACCCCTACCAACGAATACCTCTGCACAAAAGGCCAAAATAGTTGCTCTAACTCGGGCCTTAAACATGCATCCGAAATACTGCGACTTCTAGAAGCAGTCCAGTTGCCAGAGAAAGAAGCAGTCATGCACATTAAGGCACATTAGAGGATAAACTCAGAATTGGAAGAACGGAACGAGCTGGTGGATAGGGAAGCAAATGAAGTGGCAAAAATTGAGGTAATAACTGAAGCAGCCCTGATTCCAGATGGGCAGATTTCCCTCAAAGGTAACCCAAAATACAACAAATTAGACAAAAAAAATTATCCAGGAGCGAAAAGGAGATTATAACCAAGAGGGATGGGCCACCATAGAAGGAAAATTAGTTATATCCTCCTATTTATTATGGTCCCTAAGAAGGGAGGAGCACCGGAAAGCACATTGGGGAATTGATGCCCTACGTAAATATCTAAATGGAAGGATCATAGCTAGATATTTACGAGCCACTATTACTCAAGTGACTCGACAATGTGACCTTTGCCTCCAGACCAACCCCAAGAATATTCCCAAACCAAAACTTGGCCAGACTGGGAAGGGCCATGAGCCTGGGTAGCTATGGCAGATCGATTTCACGGAATTACCAAGAAAAGAGGGGTATAAGTTTTTACTGGTGCTAACAGATACCTTTTCAGGATGGCCAGAAGCATTCCCCACCAGGACTTCTAAAGCTCAGGAGGTAACTAAGGTATTGGTACAAGAAATCATACCATGCTTTGGAATCCCGGCCACAATCTCCTCAGACAGAGCACCACATTTTATCACTAAATTAGTGCAACAGGTTAGCCAATACTTGGGCATAGACTGGGAACCTCACACCCCATATAACCCATAATGAAGTGGTCAGGTAGAATCATTTGATCAAACAAATTGTACGACTGGGACAAGAGGCTAATTTGCTGTGGCCTCAATCCCTCCCACTAGCACTACTGCAGATTCGAACCAAACCCAGGACCAAGGAAAAGCTGAGTCCCTTTGAATTGCTTTATGGGAGGCCATATGGGGTGCAGAAGGGAATGTCTGCCCAGGATGTATCACTAACCTCCTATATGATCGCTCTAAATAAACAACTTAGAGCAATCAAAAAACATGTGGCCAGAACTCGGGGTACAGGGCTCGATGCACCAGTACATAACGTACAACCTGGAGACTATGTATATGTTAAGTCTCTTACAGAGAAGGCCCTGGAACCACAGTGGGAAGGACCATACCAAGTGCTCCTTACTACCTTCACTGCAATCAAAATTAAAGAACAAAACGCATGGATCCACCACAGCCGTGTTAAAAAAGCTCCAGAAGCCACTTGGAGAATAACACTGGGTGATGGTGAACTGAAATTGAAACTTAATCGGACAAAACGAATGTATCATGGTGGGTGGGGATTTTCGCTGAAATGTTGTTTACAATCATAGTTGTAATCCAACAATTAGAAAGTATTCCTAGTCAGAGCAATGCCGAATGGCCTTGGTCCCAGGCCTTTACTCAGTACACCGGATCTATAGGGAAACCTTCCAATCTAAAAGGTTTAAATCTAACAACTCTGGTCATGCGCAGTAGCCAAATATATATACAAAGCAAGAGTGGCAAAAACAGAGGTTGTGGTCGCTTCAAGGGACCATAGGGGAGGTAGTTAAGATAGGGTGTCGAATGATTAATTGGACTACCCACAGTAAGGTTAACCCAAATTGGTGTGAATAAGCGCCAGAAGAGTTGCAATCATCCAAATGAATTAGACTGTTGGTAATGATGTCTATGTTAACACTCATGTGGAATTGGAGGATGCTAAAACACGTAGCCATTCTGACTTCACTCTCTAGAACTCATGGAATTCTGCTGAAGGAGAACTGTCATGATAGTAGGTCAGAATTTAGACCAGGACCCCTGTAGTAAAAGAATTTACTATACTTTAAGAAAAGGGGGGACTGAAATAGAGATTTTTGAATTAAAAAAATAAATTAATTTTAACCTTTTACTTGAGAAACCTCTGCCATGGTACAAAGGGCATAGGAAAATGCAAATCTCTGAAGCTTCTTGCATAAAGGACAATGCCAGAGAAGACCAGGAGATGCAAAGAACACAGATAAGCTCCTCTGTCTCCAAGCTTATCAAGACCGACAGACGTACTCAGATAAGCACCAAAGGACCAAAAACGCGTGCGCAGAGGAGAAAAGTTCAAAAGTTCAATCCTGAGGAAGACCACAATCTTCACCCTCAGGAGACCACCAGAGACCACCTCGCAACCACCACAGCAAACCACGCATGCCCAGAAGGGCGGGGACCTATTTAGCATGAGAGGCGAGGACAGGCGGGGCCAGGGGTTGAATATGCTTGGGAAAGTTGTGTAATGTATTGCATATGGAACACCTTTGTGAATAAAAATGTGGGCCAGACTGAAGCTCGGGGCACAAGTTTTTGGAGAACTATCTCGCTTGTGCCGGGCGCTGATATACATACCCACTTCATAACTACATCGAGTTGTGGAGTCTATTTATTTATTCCGCATATCGCTTCATAATGTTCAAAGCCTCTGCAAGATTTTTACACATAAAGCATTTCTAAAGTTACAATAAAATACAGCAAACTGTAATGTTCTATTTCTTCAGTATAATTTTCTGTTCAAAGTAAGCTGTGATTGCAATATTCATGGGGTGACTTACAGAAGTAGATGTCTGTATTGTTTATGATATCCTGGAAAATATCTGAACTCAAGCTAGATAAAATTCCTGTAATGAAATTGCTTAGGTGGAAAAGGAAGGAGGGAGAAGACTAGAGATCATTTGGTGTTATCTAGGGTGAAAGGATCATTACCATGTTATCCCTATTTTAACTGTGAAAAGATAGTGAAACAGAGTGAAAATTTAACAGGGTAGAAATCCATTTGGATTTAGGTGAAATGTGCTGCTTTCAGCTTGCTAGCATAAGTAAAATATGGTGTTTAGGCTGGTAACTCTGCAGCACTAGTAAAACTGCCCCAGCTGAGGAGAAAGAATGTGAATTTCGAAGCTGAAGAGATAAGAGAGGCTCCTCTAACCTTGAAACTGACAGGGCAAGGTGACCCAGGAGTTCTTTCTGTTCTTTCTGATAAAAAACTTGCTACAAGTGTAATTAGCTGTAAGTGTAACGTGAAATCGGTAGAATGAATATGCATGAACCTATTGTGAAACACTGTGCTTATGTAAACTAGTTAAGAGGGTTAAAAAGAGATCGGGAGTTCTCAGCGGCATGCATGTCCTTTGAAGGGGAACGATCCCCACACAAGGCCAGTGCTGTAATAAACATACCATCCCTACAAATCTTTATAGGAATTGTGGGGTTTTGATTTTTCATCTGCATTTCAATAGTAAGCTGTTCTGGTTGGAAATCTTAAAATCTTTGCTTTAAAGAATTCTTTGTTTACAACAGCCCTTAGGAAAACCAAAAAGAGGTAAAAATAGATTCAAATCAAAAGACCAGTGATGTCACTTTGAAGCTCATTAGCTTCAATACATACCAACATGTTTCCTTCAGTGTCCATCTGTTAAACATGATTACTAAGTCAGCTACACCCTGGGATAAATATAAAATTTATGAGAAATTCTAATATTTATAGATCTGGATTGGTTTGAATTTCTCATTTAGAGACTAATACAGTCCTGGGTTATGACAATAGTTATACATGGTGACAATACTTACACATGAGTTCCTGAAGAATTATATTTGATCAGGAAGTGATTTAGAAGAAAATTGAACATTTTTTTTTTCTACACTCCTGAGGGTTTTAGCTCAGCCACATGCCTTATTTAAGTGTTACTGGAAAAATTAGCTGGTCTGCTGAAGGCAAAGACACACTTCTGAAGCAGAAGGGGTGTTTAAGGAGCTTCCAAGACTAGCTCTGTGTGACTGATTCCTGAGGCAGAACTGCTCTGGCAGGGGTCTGATCACTTTGTGGGGGCGGGGGGGAGTTTTCCTGCGGTTGTTTTTCCTTAAAGTGTAGAGCACAATTGGACGTGATGTATATAGGCCAAAGTTCAGGAAGGTGTCATCTCTCCAGTGACTTGTCTACTGTGTCTAAGCTGGAGTGCAGGAACTTTATAAATTATTACAGGTGTTTTACTTATGAGTGACTTATGAGGTTATGGATCAATCCCTCAAATACGAACCTGTGTGCTTTTTCTGGCTCCCTGTCAGCCTCTTTCAAACTGTCTCCCTAGATGAATCCTGACATTTGGAAAGTAGGAACTACAAGTCCTTGCAGAGTATGCGACTATGGGCCTGAAAAAGGTGGTCAGGCTGAAGGGACATTGCTCATCTCAGTTTTCTCAAAGTTATATCAGACTTTGCAGGATTGAGGGAAGAAAACAAGGCTGATTCTTAAGCAAAGATTTTCATGTCAGGCTGTTCTCAAAGAAATGCATTGGAAAATTTTCTAAAAAGCAAGGGAGGTTTATTTGAAGTCAGAGGTGATCACAGAGAAGATAGGAGATGAGATAGTTTTCCATCACTTGGTGTTGCTTAGGCACAATTTAGTGTGGATTGATGGCTTTTTACCTGGTCAAGTACCTCCACTTAAGTAGACAAATATCCATGTGTTCACAGGTGAGACAGTGAAACACACACCCTGAGAAAAGTACTCATCTCTTCCCTAAGTAAGGCTTTGGAGTCACCTGACAAGCTAAAAATAATTATAGGGAGAAAATCATCATAGCAAGGAGCTTAAGACAGGTATTTTTAAAGGTCTAATAAAGAAATAGCTGTGCAAACACACAAACACGATCTGATGCAATAAAAATTCAAAAGACATGGATATGACAAATCAAGGATGAAAATTCAAGGCTAAGAAAGTGAGAAAGAAAGAAACAAAGCTGTATCACTACAGTTCTCATGCCATCTGTGCATACGAGGTGCTAGACAGAATTTTGCTGACACATCCTATTTTGAAAGCAATGTTGAAGATAATACAAGTAGTGCATTGTCTGTACTGTAATTTTCGGTCTTTCATACAGAAAATCAACCCAGAATCAGTTTGTTTTCATATGGGCTTTGAACTACAGCAACAAAACCAGGTGAAAACATGGCTTGTTGTAATCTGGACAGTTGGAACACAGAGATACAGAGAATGTTCAGCTCTCCAGTACAGAAAAGTGACACAATAGCCACTGAAGAAGAACATGCTCCTTATCTAGGAGGAAAGCCATGACTCTTTTTATATATCAGACATCTATAGTGAAAGGACATAGAAAAAGCTGTAAGAGACTGATGTAGTAGATTGTGTTTCTGCTGTGAATGTGGGGGAAAAGTTATCCCAGATTATTCCTTTCTGTGAAAGGCATCTTGCTGATAACTTATGGGAACCAGAAAAAGCAGTGAGCTTTGGCATCCTGGTCTCTGACGAGGCTTCTTCCCTTGCTTTCACAGCAAACCACAGATAACTTTATCTTGTAGCAAGTAATGCTGGGTAGCTTTCTGTCTGCAGACACAGTCCATGTTTTAGCCTCCCACTGCATGCTCTGATTAGCCCTGCAGTTACTCAGGAAAGGACCACATTAATTCATGTGGGACAAATGCACAGTCAAAGCGTGGCCAAGTAGTGTATCAGGAAATGTGAGGACCCTCGCTGTAGGTAGGACAAATATTTGCTGCAGTCAGGAAAATTCCAGCTTTGCTAATGATTCCAGACTCCCTACTGCAACATTTGTGTGTTCCTGGCTGGAAAAAGTGGGTTTCCATTTGGGTACGTTTTTGTGCATGCATGGTCATATCATGGCTGCAATTAGCAAAGCTACACTTGGATCTCTTGGTAAGGGGAAGCTTGTTCTGCCAGAAGTTCTCTCACTACTGGTGTTTTCCCTGGGTTTACAGCACAGTCCTCTCCTGTCTTGTTCCACAAGTCCAGTGAAGAAATGATGTCCAGGACTGAATTCTCCATAAGCCAGGTTATCACATTTTGTTATGGACACCACCATAATTGGAAGAACAGTTAAAAGCCCCTATTTTCAAGGTACAGGTGTTTTAATTTCTATTATTCTTGTTAATGTAATTAATACACAAACTAATAAATATGAAACTACTTTCCATATGTTTGTTGTGTAATTACAAATCTGTCCAGATACAGCAAGAGTTTTGGCATGGCTGCCATATGATTTGTTGTCTTCATGCTCTTGAGGTTTTTCGGTATTTCAATTCTGGTTTTATTACAACTGACTGTGCTATTTAGATCTAAATGGGATATTTCCTTGCCAAAAAATCTCCTTATCTACAAAGACACAGTACCATTCTGTGCAGGTGATAACAAGCATTCATTTATTGTAAAATATTTTTATTAATCTCAGTCTAGTTCTTTATTGCACTATACAAGCTTGAAGTTCGGCATCTCCCACACTTGGTTTTGTATGTGTCTTATTTACTGATAAATTAAGAAGAAGGACTCACTGAACAGATCAAGAAACCAGACTGTGGCTGAATTTTTTCCTTTTTTTCTTTTTTTCTCTCTTTTTTTTTAATGCCTTTATTCTCCTGGCTGCAATACCTGGGATTTTTTGTCAATGTACATAGTAAAAGATTGGCACAATTTATATTTTCTTCTTTGACTGACATGTTCAGGCAACATTTATTTGTTGACTCTGTCCATTTTTTCTGTTTCCTTGGTTTCAAAGTCATGAGCTTGACAGTCATGTAGGTAGATTCTTCCAGGTACCTGGAAGAAACACGACAGGCTGCTATGTAATGATGTCTGTCTCCATTTTATGTGACTGCTTCATGGTAAGCTGCAACCAGAGGCAATTAATTTCATTGCAATAAATCCTCAAGCTTCTAAAACTTCAATACTTCTATGGAGCTGGAGGAAATTTAAGTTAGGTGACGTAAAAGCAGTATGGAAATGGACCATATGCTTTCTTTTATCTGTGTATGATACAACACAATCCACTACTGATACTTTTCTTATTTGTCATAAGCCCTATTGTAGCACTGCTAATTCTGTAATTTTTGGCTATCAAAGCCTGTCACAAAATGGATCAAACTCAAATGCATCAATTATATGTACACATTAATGCTGAACATCTAAAATAAGGTATTTCTTTTCTAAATATTGCATTTAATACTCACTGCAAAATCTAGCTGATTTTTGGAAAATAAAATTTTCTTAATACTGAGAGGGGAGGAGAGGGCAATTTTAAGAGCTGCCAGTCAAGAATTTTTAATGGCTGCTCCTTATTTCAATGATTTCTTTGTTTTAACTTGGGGAAAATAATTTCCCCCCATGTTTAGGAATGGTAGGATTGTTGTTGCACCTCAGGAAGTGGCTCAGCACTGCTATTTTTACTGCAAAATGCTAGTAGATGTAGGTAGGTTGGGAGTTAATTATGTCTTACAGCAAAAATGTAGAAGTATCAAATCAAAACACTTTGTCAAAACTTACATTATACTTCTGAAGCATTCACACCTGAATTTATAAAATTTTCATATCTTATTATGTGACATCATTCTGCCTTTAAATACTTTGATACTTTTTCTCTGCTGAAAGGAAGGCTGGATTTGATAGTTACTCAGCTGTTTTTAGGGATCTGCCTATGTATGGTACCAAAACAACCATGCTAGTACACACTTTTATGCAATTGTAATTAGAGTCAGAATGGCTTGGGTTAGAAGGAACCCAAAGGATCACCTTGTTCCAATCCCTGCTATGGGCATGGACACCTTGCACTAGACCAGGATGCTCAGAGCTGCACCCAGCCTGGCCTTGAACTGCCAGGGATGGACCATCCTGGACAAGCTTCTTTGGACAACCTGTGCCAGTGCTTCACCACCCTCACAGGAAGTATTTTCTTCCCAATACCTGAACTAAACCTGTTCTCTTTCACTTTAAAGCATCTCTCCTTTGTCCTGTCACTACATGCCCTTCTAAAAAGTCCCCCTCCAGGGAGGGACTCTCCTGCAGGCTCCCTTCAGGTAATGGAAGGTGCTGTAAGGTCTCCTGCCTTTCATATTGCCTGCATCCAAACCACAGATGATGTACAATTGCAATTCAGTATTAGAAGCCATCTCAGTTTCTCAAGTCATCTTTAATTTTCAAGTATTCAGTGGTGTATTGTTGTTAACAGACTAGATGGGATTACTGAACATAAATGTGTGATTGAGTTATTGTACTTAATTAATGGAAGTAGAAGGTGGTCCTAGTCTGGGTGATACTGTGCTTTACACAGAATGAAACAGTTTTTCTGTTGGACTTCCAGGTTCTTTGCTTGCTTTTCTCAATAACAAAAAACACATTTCATTTTTTCATTCTTATGAGTCAGTTTAGGGAACAACTCAAATCTATGAGCTTCCTGTTCAGACCTATGAAAATAATATTTCTTGCAACTTTAATTAATTATTCTGCTGCAATTGAATTAAATATTTTGGATAAGGTCAGCACTGTTGGAAGAGAATGAGAAAAAACAGGTGCCAGCTCTACTTTCCATGCTGAAGATCAAAGACATCAGATAGCAATACATCTTAGTTAAGTGAGAGTGGAACTATACTTCTCATGAGTCTTATTCTTCCTCAAAATGAAACATTTTTGCTTTAGGCATCAGAGACACATTGCTTCTTAAGGATTGAACAGCAGTGAATTTGTTTACAAAACCCATTGCAATACTGCACCCAGAGGATCTACAGTCCAGAACGCTCACTTTAAAATCCTGACAATATCTCCTGCCTTTAATCTTGTTAAAAGTGCTAAAATAATGTAGACAGTAGTAACCAAAGCCCTTAATACATATCTACTTAAAATGTACCCAGGCCTGAAAAGAAATACATGTCATCATTAAACACCTTTTTTTTCCTTTTTTTTTTTTTTTCCTTTTTTTTTCTTTTTTTAGGAAGAGGCCACAATGCAGAAGCTGAAAAGCTCAGTAGCAAGTGAAGAATGTTGCTGTGAGATCCTTTTCTACAAGAAATCAAAAATTTCATAATTTAAAGAAGTGGATATTTTTAGTACCATACTGCTTGGACATGAGTGCATCCTGGTATCATTAGTTTCAAGTTAAAAGGGCTGATTTTTCAGATATTTATCTCTTAATGAGAAAATCTTAGTCATGTCCTTCTAAGGTTCTTTCTAGGGGGGAAAGGAAGTTGTATTTAATTTTTGTTCAGGTTTATAATTCACTTGATATTTTTGATAGAGAAAAGAACTTTTGAAGTATCTGAATTATGTGGCTTTGAAACATTTTTTCATACAAGCCTGTAACTTTTCAGATAATTATCTCTGTTTTGCTTGCTGTTGCTTAAGGAAAGGTTGGAAAAGAACATGTGATATGATACAGAGGCTTTTTATTTCCTTTTTTCAAATTAAAACAACAAACATTCATGTTACCTTATATGTTATGGAACTGCAGAAAAGTGCTCATTAAAAGCTGCCTAATATTTACATGGTTTATTCATTTACTTTAAACCTAATCAAACCAAATTTTACTTAATAAATTTTTGCACTGGTTTTGGCTGGGATAGAGTTCATTTTCTTCACAGTGGCTGGTATGTGGCTATTTTGGATTTGTGCTGAGCACAGGGCTGATAATTTAATGATGTTTTTGTTATTGCTGAGCAGGACTTGCACAGAACCAAGGCCTTGTCTGCTTTCATACTGCCATTCTGGCAATGAATGTGGGGGTGCTTGGGAGGTTGGGAGGAGACACAGCCAGGACAGGTGACTCCAACTGACCAGAGCGATATTCCAGACCACATGACATCTTAGTCAGTAAATTATGTGAGGGGAAGAAGGAGGAAGAGAAAGGACATTTGGAGTGATGGTGTTTGTATTCCCAAGTTGCTCTTACATGTGATGGGGCCCTGATCTCCTGGGGATGTCTGAACACCTGCCTGCCCATGGGAAGCAGTGAATCAATTCTTTGTTTTGTTTTGCTTGTGTGCATGGCTTTTGCTTTTCCTATTAAACTGCCTTCATTTTAACCCACGAGTTTTCCAGCTTTTACCCTTCCACATCTCTCCCCAGTTCTGCTGGTGGGGCAGTGAGAAAGTGGCTGCATAGGGCATGGGTGCTGGCAGGGGCTGAACCAAGGGAGTTGGTGAAACAGAAAAGTGCTCTTTACAATAATATCAAGAAGGAACTGATTTCATAGAATACAACTCTTACTGATCAGCAAGTCCATAGACATGGGGACAAAAAGCATCATTTGAAAAGGACCAAGGAAGGTGCTTTGATTTTTTTTTTCTTAAAACAAATACAGGAGTTAGTTAGTAGCTCTACTGATAGATTTACCAATCCCCTCCTGCTATATCAAATTATTTTCAAATGCAAGCATAGTAACACAAGTCAATGAGAAGAATTTTCTTTTTATTTTAGGTTTCATTGCATCAGACATGACGTCAAGAAATTTCAGTAGAAATTCAGCCTTACTGCTACAAAAATGCATCACTGTTTAACTACATGCAGTTGATAATTTACAGCTGTTTAAAGTTTTTACTTTTTGTTGCAAGTGGTCTTGTATATCCACATATTAATCACATTGAATCACAGGGTAAACCAGCAACAGCACATAGGCATTAAAAATAAAAATATTTTCGTTAATTGGGCTGCTGCATTGCTGACCTCAGTAAGGAATGTTCATTGTTTGAAAAATAATCCTTTTAAGGACAAACTCTGAATTTAAAATAACCTGTTCTTCTTGAAGTTAATAAATCTGCTGTGGATTTAATATGTAGCATTTATTGGACATCTCATGTTGCGTACAAAACACTATATGATATTTAGTTTCAGGAATAACACAGCAATCTAATCAGGAGTCCTACTACCTTAACTCTAATACCTCACAATTGATAAGATGTGGCTAATGATTCACTCATTTGTACATAGAAAAGGCTAAACAGGATAAAAATACTGTGATTAAATCTTGAATGCCTGTTCTATTGCATTGTACTTCCCAAAAGAATGTAGGTTTTTTAATTACAAGTGCTGGTGGCTGAGCTGATTATAAAAACTGTAATGCAGAAACAAGGCAGAAACCCAGCAAGGATAATTTCTCAGTAAATAATAAATATTACTAGAAAATACTCTTAATCTAAACTGCCTTTATTCATAATGCTTTTTCAAAACCTTCCTGATTTTCCCCTTTTGAGATTTAAGATTACATAAGAAAATCATTGAACAATCATTTTAAGAATAATTAAAATTGTTACAAAAGTATTTTAATAATTTAAGCAATTTAATCATTGTTTAAAACAATTAATATAAGTTGTAAATGGAATATTATTTAATTTTGCAATGTCCTACATTAAAATACATAAACCACTGCATAAGTGTGGATAGATAATTATATTATTGTTTTTGGGACTGAGGTGATTTTATTAAGCCATGTATTTTCTGCACTGTGCTTTGTCAGACCTCTATTATATGTTCTTCTGATGAAAACAGTTCTATAACTGTACTCAAAGCACAGATTTTGCAAGACTGCTGTCAGTCATACTCTCAAGCATCTGCAGTAGCAACAGAGAAAGGAAGGGATATATAACTAATTTTCTTGAAATTAATTCTACACTGTTATTTGTCACTTCTTTCAAAGTATCTCTAATTCCTCTGGGTCTGATTACTAGAACAGACTGTTTTCATTAGCTCTTCTTGATAAAAACCCTTGTGGAGCAGGGTGGTGTTTTCAGGAGGTTGCTGCAGTGGTTATGGATACAGCACTGCAGCACATGGGAAGCCTGCCCAAGGCAAAAGCAAACAGAATTTCTTCTGCAAATACGTGGTAAGTGAAAGAAAAAACATCCTCAATTTCTATGTCCTTCAAAGCATTTGAGGCCATTACACCTATGATATGTAATCCCAGTTTGTTTCTACTGTATCTTAAAATACAAGAAGCTGTCACAGAAAATTGGATAGGCAATAAGGAGTTTGAACTTTGTGCTAGAAATAGATGAAAACTAGGAGGTTTTGAATGTGTGAGATGGGTCTTGACATTTAGAAAATGTCTTCAAATAAAGACCATTTCCTAGAGGTGAAAGGGTTTTGTTTGTGCTGTCTTTTGAGGTGATCAGGTCTTATTCTGAGATTGAAAATGAAACTTTTGGGTTTTAATCACCAGAAAGGCTGAAAAATCTCAGCAGCTCCATTTGTTAGGTTTCTCTTCAGGAACACACAGGTGGTCACTGGCAAAGGACCAGCCAGAAGAAGGGTGCTTCCAGCTGCTCCACGTTTGTCTATGAGCACTTCAGAGGCCCAAAAAAGCCCCTTACAGCAGTCTCTGCCCTGTTTGTGAAGGCCCAATATAAAGCTTGTAGGACTGTGTGGAGATTCAGGGGGGAAAAAGGCCTGAAAAAGATTCTGAAAATCATCAAAGCTTTCACACTCCTCCCAAGGGAGAGAAGCCATATCCATGTGTTTGGTAAACATTTACATAGACTATTTCTGAAAGATTTGCCAGACTCTTTCTGGTGGATATTCTTCAACTTCCCTAGGCAATACATTCCAATATTTCACTAGCCTTATCTTTAGAAAGGTTTTTTGTCCAACCCAAATTTTCCTTGCCTCTGTTCTTGTGAAGGAAAATAACCTGTATTCGCCACAACCTGTTTGCAACAAAAAACTTGCTTGCTGTCATGGTGGTACTCAAAAATAATGCTGGATGACTCATTCAGGGTGGATTTTTTCCCCAAACAACCAAAATAAAATTATCAGTATAAAAATTCTTATTTCTTTTCTTTGCTCCTCTTCAAAAGAATCACTGCCCACCATCCCAATCTTTCAGTACATTCCCAATCCTTCACAAGCTGCCAAAATAACACCAAGTCCCAACATTGCTTCAGCTGTTATTTTTAATTCCTGTGATGAGTGACCCACCTTGAATTAATCTGAAGGCAATACTCTACTTGTCTCACTTTTTCTCACTGAGTGATACAGTCAGGTAGCTATCAATGTCTAGAAGTTTGGAATTAATTACTTTCAACAGTTTGGAATGAATTTCTTCTAGTAATTTGGGTGTTGGAGCTGCATAATCCTTATGGTCCTTTTCAGCCCAAGACAATCTGTGCTAATGCCAAGGTTTCATTAACACAGATTAAATAATCTGCCACTTCCTGTGAGAGCATTTCTGTTTTGCTGTAGCACTTCAATCTTTTTATGTCCCTGATTTGGTATTAAATAGATAATACTGATCAATTGAATGTGATAATGCTAATTTCAAATCTGTATGAATTAAACTTTCATTTTGAAGTACTCTTACCTTAATTTTAGGCCTTGCATTTACACATTCCTGGACAAATAACTGAACAGATGTTGGAAACAATCCTAGACTTGGCAGAAAATGGTACATGGCAAAACTTCTGGACAACTTAGTTTTGGCTGATGGCTTTAATGCACATAGGCACACTTACATGTGAGCATTTGCTCTTATTCTATGAGCAGTAACAAGAACATTTAGTAATGGTGAGTCAAAAAGAAAAAGGAAAATTAGAGTTTTTCCAAATCTCTTTACATTTTCCAAATGTAAGTAGCTCTAGAGATGCCTTGCCAATGAGTCAGTGCTCTAGTGACTAACTAGCAATACTAGCTAGAATTGTACTACTAATACAAAAACCATTGTATCGCAATAATAAACAGGATAAAAATAACAAACATTAACTTCACCAGAGAGAAAATCCATGTGCTTGAGCGCTCTGTTCCCTTACCTGCACTGCACCAGGAAGCATGTCCTTGGTGCCTTCTGGAAAGAATGAGTTTGCTTTGTTTGCTGCTTTTGCATCTTTTTTAGGACCAAGATGGAGCCTTTAGGCCTTTTGTAGAAATAGTACATTCAAAATCTCACACTGTTCTTTAACACACCGTGTTTTGCTCATAGGTAAGATATTCAGAAGCTGCATATGCTTCACAGGGATATATGACTGATAATATGCTCCTTAGAGAAAAATTCAGGGAATGCAAGAGGAAGATGAAGGAATGCAAAATCCCTGCAAGTGTACTAGCTCTAGACATGTGGTCTGCTTTCAGCTGTTGGGTTCTTTCTGTTCATTAGGGGTCTTCTTAACTTGTTTTACTCCCATTGTTGTATATGTCCTTCAAGTTATATTCTGAGCAGTTTTTAATAGGTATGATAATTCATTTTTCCCCCTTTTGGTTTCCTAGCATAACTATAAAATCCCCCATGTCCTTTACAAAGAAGAGGATGTCAGCCTAGTTACCAAAAGGCTGCTGAAGCAGAGACAACTACCTGGTTATGTGTCTTGTTTTCTTGGGCCTACAGGTGATGTACTGAGAAATCAAAGAGTGGATTATGTTATTTGGTCCAATGTTGGCTGACATGAGGAACAGTTCATCCCCACAAATACAAGAAGCACAGAGGAAGGATGGACAATCCCTGTACCCCAGTAAGAAGAATGAAGCCTTTGTCCCAAAGCTGCCCCAGGAAAGCCATCAGCCTTGCTGTCCAGCTGAGAGTCCCTGCGGATGATCCTGCTGCTGGAGATGAAGAGATTTGCGGAATAAATAAATAGACTCCACAACTCGATATAGTTGTGAAGTGGGTATGTATGCCAGCGCCCAGCACAAGCGAGATAGTTCTCCAAAAACTTGTGCCCCGAGCCTCAGTCTGACCCACATTTTTATTCACAAAGGTGTTCCATATGCAATACATTACACAACTTTCCCAAGCATATTCAACCCCTGGCCCCGCCTGTCCTCGCCTCTCATGATAAATAGGTCCCCGCCCTTCTGGGCATGTGTGGTTTGCTGTGGTGATCGTGCGGGTGGTCTCTGGTGGTCTCTGAGGCTGAAGATTGTGGTCTTCCTCCTATTTGAACTATTGAACTTTTCTCCTCTGTGCATGCACTTTTGGTCCTTTGGTGCTTATCTGAGTAGGTCTGTCAGTCTTGATAAGCTTGGAGACAGAGGAGCCCCTTTATCTGGGTTCTTTGCATCTCCTGGTCTTCTCTGGCATTGTCCTTTATGCAAGTAGCTTCAGAGATTTGCATTTTCTTATGCCCTTTGTACCATGGCAGAGGTTTCTCAAGTGAAAGGTTAAAATTCAACACATAATTCTACAAACTAAAATTTAAATGTTTTAATTTATTTTGTTAATTCAAGTGAACTCCAAAAATCTCTGTTTTAGAGAGGTTCTCTCCATCTGGCCTCCAGCTGTATTTCCACAGCATATATAGGGGAGGAACCAAAGGTAGGGAAAGCGGGAAGCGAAGGAACAAGCATAGGAAAAGAGAGGGGAAAGGGGATAAAAGGGATGGCTTGGTGAGAACAGGTGGCTGCCATTACACTTAAGGTCATTATACTTTGGTCATTACATTAAGGCTGCACCCTCTGTTGCACTCCCACATTCTGTTCTGTTCCATCATGAAAATCCATTTCTATCTACTTTAAATACACTTTCATTTAAAGACAGCTCTTTCTTTAGGATTTGCAGAATTTTACGTGCCATTTAGGATTGTGTTTCACTATTTTTCCCCTATCTTCACATCTAGGAGGTACAGAACAGCAAAAAACACACCAGAGGGCTTTCAGACTCTGTAAGTGGTTTTAAAGATAAAATTTTGGTTCTGTTTTTGAAAATGCTCTGGCACTTCTAAATGTACAAGATGTAAGTACAGCTTGATAAAGCACATTTAATAACATTCCCCCTTTCCCAGGTTTACTTTCATTAATGTTGTCGTGGTTTGACATGGAAGTGATTTTTTTTTTCAGGAAGTTGGGTCAAACCAATCAGTGGTCAAGTTTGGATATTGGCACCTGAAGTGACCACTGAAGATAGGGATACGCCTCTGAGAACACAGGGGGTTAAAAGCAAGAACTCCCAAGAGCTCGCTCTCTTTGGTTCCGGTCAGGGTGCTGTGCAGACCTCCCCTGCCCAGCCATGGGGCTGGGTGGGGGAGGGGAAGCCACGAGGCCTGGTCGAGGTGAGCTGAGGGGTAGAAGGACTGGAACCGAGCCAGCTCCTGTGGACGGAAGGGTGGAGAGAAGCGGAGATGTCTTTGTCATTCCCCCCCCACAGAAGGAAGAGATAGAGTCCGGACGGCACCTGTAACTTTGCCGGTGCGGAGGAGAAGGAAGGGGGGGGGGGGAAGGCACCCAGCCTTGGCCTTGGGGATCGGCTGCTGGGCAGAGATATCAGCCGTCCAGGGAGTCTGAGCTTTTAACCCTTTCCTGAGAAATGAAGGCTTTGTAAAATATTGCTCCTCCTTGATTTGAAGTAGAAGAGAGACAGTCTGGGATCCGAGATGATGGAAGAAGAAATTCTCGAGTTGGAAGGAGATGATGGAGTGGCTTGTGGCTGGACTTCTCTTGTTAGACATAAACTGAACCAAATTCTCCTAACAGAAGCTGCACTTAGGGTGGTGCGTTGGTGTGCCAGGAGACCTGTTTCAGTGATTACCAGCAGAGGAGTAGCGAGAAGGTGTGGAGAAGCCCTCTATCTTCAAGGAAGAAGAAGAGGAGAAGAAGACCTCTGTTCTTGGACCCTCAGCCCCAGGGGAAAATGGGGGGGACTGTAGTCCCAAAATGAGAAACTGAACTGTTGTCTCTTTTGGTCCATGGCAAAGCATCCTTAAAGGAGCCCTATGAGCAGTCTGTCCATGCACGGTGGTGAGAGCACTGTGACATGGAAAGGAGAGTGTCACCATGGCAGATTTTCTCCGGGCGGTTGCCATGTGTGACATGGAAACACAAGGGTGGCAATTGTGTTTCCTGGGGGGGGGGTCTGTGGCACAGGAGAGACTCCTGTCTCCCTTGAAAGACTGAGTATTTGAATATCTGAAGGGTAGCAACTTGATCAGGATCCTGGGTGGTGTCTCACTGTTAAGTTTGTTTAGAAATTAGGTGGGAGGAGGAGGGGTGTTTTGGAAAGTCTTCATCCAGGATTTAGTGTTTGTAGTTTTTCTAGTAGTAGTAGTTTAATAAAGTTCTTTCCTTTTTTACTAAGATGGGCCTGCTCTGCTCTGTTCCTGATCACATCTCACAGCAATTATTTAGAAAAGTATATTTTCATGGGGGCGCTGGCATTGCGCCAGTGTCAAACCATGACAAATGTATCTTCCATATGTGCTGCCTACTGAATTAAAACATAAAAAATAGTGCAGGTAAGGTATACAGGTATGCATAAAGGACATCACTTATTTCATTTGTGACAGCAGTAAATTATTACTTGATTTTCCTTTTTGGCACTAGTAAGAACACTTTTAAACCAAGCTACTCTTTAATTTTGTCCTTTTAAGATGCTATGTGATGGGCTTCATTATAATTTTGAGAGGCTGCTTATTCTCAGGCTTTCCATGAGAAGATCGTGGCCACACAGAAGGATGAGGGGCTCACAGCTTTTGTCTGGGGCATTGATACCCACATCTGCCTCTGTTCCACTGGAGGAGATGAGCTTTGGAGGATGCCAATCCACCAGCACAGCTAAGAATGTAGGAAAAAGTGTCTGGTGAAGGAACTCAGGCAGCTGAAGCATGAAGTGTATGCAGTGTTTCCAAGCAGTCTATTTCAATTTTAGTTTTATGTTTCTTTTTACAGCTCTTGCTCTCACTTCCCCACTGCCTTGTCCCTATGCATAGCTCCCTTTCTCCACTCTTCTCAGACATGTTGCTTCTCCTTTCCTAGCAAAGACATCCAAGTTCTCTAAATAACTTCCTTCATTCTTAATATGAAAATTACCCATATCTATATATATTTTTATTACAAACAGCTACATACGACGGGATAAATAAGGCACCTTTAACATTTTTATTAAAGCATTTTGAGAAGTATTCGGGATTAATGCATACTACCAAAGTTCTACCCTAATTCACTCATGTCACTCAAGCGTAGGTACAAATGGGAATAGGCACTGATCTGTAATTCATGTAGTTATAATGTCATCTTGACAGAACTTGATAGCTAATTTACGGAATAGCAAGAATAAAACAATTTCATTGTAGTTTAACTGATTAGTTTTAGCAAGTTTAACTAAGACTGATTTAAATAGTATGACACAAACTAGTCGCAAAAAATGGAATTTTATGCCTTCCCCTTCCTTTTTTATTTAACCTACCAATCTACATTGATTTTTTTCCTGTTTGAAAGTAGAAGCAACTGCACAATTGTCAATTAGCAGCATAAATTATTTCATACCACCCACACCCCTTTCTGCAAAGCTTGCAGACTGTTCACACAGAAATAAATGTGAATTAATTATATACAGTCCTTCAAAGGTTACTAATTGAGAGAGAATTATAGCTGCTAAAACATAGAATAAAATTAATAAGGCTCTTTGGATTCTTTAAAATATCTCACTGTAGGTGCAGGTTATGATGTAATTTTGAACTCAATTCCATAGTACAGAAAAACATAAAAATAACCTTTGGAAAACATTCCAGCAGCAATTCGGTCCTTAAACACCATATGGAGAAGTAACTAATCCTATACACAACTAGATAATTCAGTGGGATAATCCACAGAAGAATTTCCAGATGGCATTTTCAGTGTTCTTCAACACATCCTGTTCTATCTCCAGCCCATGCTTATGAAATGCTGGCAGATGCACTGCTGCTACAGAAGTCTGAGTTGAAAAGCAAAATGAATATCCATTTTATCTGTATCCAAAGACACAGATGACACATGGATGTGTCATCACCAGCTAAATGCTATTATTTGTCCCCTTGGATGGTGAGCCAAGGCCAGCAAGAAGACAGAATTTCAACTGGCATAAGAACAGCCCATCTCTGCTATGGTACAGATGTTCCAGGCTTGAGTTTAGATTCAAATTTAGATCATTAGGATGGCTGAAGGATTTGACTGGACTGAACATGACTCCTTTTGAAACACTCTTTTCCTACCTTCCTGTTATATGTAACAAGTATAATTTGCGCCATTTTTTTGCATTATATATATATATATATATATATATATATAATATTAAATAGTTGTTAGAATGTACCCTTTGGCATTAGAAGCCCCCCTTCTCAGGCAAAACCAGGTGTGTGTTGAAACCTGATTTACAAGCAAGGGGATATAGCTCGCCAGGAGATGGGCCTTATCTGAGGCGATATGGAGACACCCAGGCGCTGATCATAGCGTGAACGACCCGAGATGGACATCAGGAACATCCCCCCGGGCCGATACATGTGAATACTCTGTTCCCGTAAATTTCATCAAGAGTTTCAACGACACAGGACTTCAAATTTTTCTGCCTTGTCGCCGAGAAGGAAATCTCATCAACTTATGGGGCTTTGAATGAAACAAAGGACTGAATGCCGAAATCCTGGCTTCAGGCAAAATTTTCCCTATAAAAATCGCTTGTACCAGGATGGTGGTGTGGGGGCATAGAGAGTCTGCTGAGGCTGATCTCTGTGTCTTGCACCCAGCGCCGATCCCGGGCTCAGCACTGTCCTTTTCCGTGTGGCTAGCTAAGTTAGATCTCTATTGCTGAAATAAATTATTTTTATTTTTTTAATTTGGCTGGATCATTTTTCATTTATAACAATTCCCAAACTCCAGGATCTGCCAGTGTAATCTCCCTCATTTCCAACTTCTCAAACTGAAAATCTTTTTTTTTTTCCTTCTGTCAATCCCTCAGTGTTAGTCTATAAATAATTTTGTAATTATCTGTCCAATTAGAGGGTGTTTTACATGAAGGTACTCTAGACACTCTCTAGCAACCTCGGCCCTCATGCAGTGGTCTTGAAGGCAGCAAATTGATACAGATCTATTAATACATATTTCCATTATAAAGAGTACACAGAGACGGCAGAGCATATAAAGAGCATAGAGAGATAAAAGCATCTGACCAAACAGCAGATATGGATCTTATTGATTTCTTTGAGCATTATTTTTAGCATCACCTTCTTTAGCATGGAAAGACATAGTAATTACACTTCACTGATGAAGTTCTTCTCTGTTAAAGAAAATGAATGGCCTTGATGCTCTCATCACTGCACAACCTGGTTTTAAATTATCCATTTTATAAGTTCTGTTACCAAGAAGTGTATTTTACTTCACTCAGCATTTTCATTTGAAGAGAAGCAGATATGGCTCGAACCCTGTAACTGATTCCAGGAGCTTAAAATTTAGACTGACAGGTAACTTTAGTTTCAGGTGGCTTGCTCTGCTGAGAAAAGTTATGCAATGTGAAGCAGAGCCAGATTTCTTATAGTACCTTTATGAACATCAAAGCTGCCTCTGAGCAAGCATGAGATCCATTTCAAATTCCTTTCTGAAACAATAGAATAGTTTCTTAACTTACGCTCACTGATGATGACAGAATCTTATTTACTTCTTTATTACCTTCATAGCAAATTTTAATTAATTATACATTCTTCAATTATTTAACCACTTTCAGTTGACTATCCTTCCAGACTTGATATATGCAACATTAATTATTTGCCTATGGCAAGATTTTTGAACTCTAATATGCACCACATGTTCAACTTGCTCAAAATTAATTACAGACATTGTATTTGGCATTAATGTACATCCTTAATTTGCTTTAATTTCACATCTGTGTTGCTTTATATACAGCATTCTTTATCAGCATAAATGCACACTGCTTCTGATGGGTGTAATAGCAGCCATCAAACCCATCTTTTGTATTAACATTTTTTTTTCTTTTACTATAAATCTAGTTTTCTGGGCTAAAAAAAAGTAATTTGAAAATAATATTTCTCATTCATATTAATTATTTAGAAAGTCAGGTAGAAAATGCTGGCTGAGATCTAACAGAGAAAATATAAAGTCGCTAAGCTTTGCCTGAACAAGAAGGTTTGTCTCTTTAAGAAAAAAATCTCTTTGAAAGAGGCTTTGTTGTGGAAATCCATGCTTAGCCTGAAGAAACAGGCAACAGCCTCACTTACTAGCTAGCAGCTTGTTAAGGACAGCCCCAGGACCGCTCCCACGGTTCCTCTCAGTTTGTCTGGAGACACATCTGAGGCAGCTGTAAAGCCCTGCCTTGGTTCCAACCTGGAGATGAAACCGAACAAGACCCAGCACAGGAAAACGATTCAACTCTCGCTAGGAATCTGGCACTGGTTTATCATGCAGGTATCTAGTTGTTGATACACAGATTAGACAAATTAATGTTAATTTGGGTAAGTTCACAAGTGTTGTAAGCACCTTTCCAATTGCAAGGTGTAGATATCCTGAGAATTACAGCAAAACAACACTGCACATCTCAAATGAGATACAGTGTGTATTCAAATACAGGACACTCTTTGGTCCACAAAGTACTCTGCTGAAATACACAGAGATTTGCCACATTGACAATTTGGATTTAAGAAAACTGTGGCATAATTTTACTTTCTGAGGGTATCCTGATCATGTCAGAGCTTTTTCAGTAGAATGTGTATTTGGACCAGTAACTCAGACAGTGACTATCAGAATCTTCACCTATTGCTGAGGGAGACTTCAACATAAACTATGGAGTAACATTCAGCACTTTTTAGGATAGGAAGGTAGGACCAAAAGCTACTCAGCACAAAATATAATTAACTAATTATTCAAGGTATTACTAAAAGGGTAGCTGAATGAGCAGACATTATTATATTCTAGGCAACAGGAAATACAGCATACAGAAAAAAATATTCCTTTTCCCTTAGCAGTTGACAGGAGCAGCAAAAAACAAGATAACACTTGAAAAACAATTTCTGTCTTACCACCAGACTTTAAAATTATGCTGTCAGCATACTGTAATAGATAAGAGAAGCCTCTTTGTTCATCATTAAACAGGAACTCAAAGAAAGGAGGAGGCTTTTGTGAATAGCAGGAAACCCGAGGATATGGTGACTCCTTAAGTTGATTGTACAACTAGGGTCGGGAGGTGTGTAACCATATATGGAAAGATTGTTACAGGGTCATAAACCCCCAGCGAGGAAGAGGAGGAGAGCCTTCATCCAGATGACCACCAGAGAGCAGAAGGCGACCCCCCTAGCAATTGGAGGCGCATGCGCACAGTACTCCCGGAAAAGCCACAAACGCGGAAGAAGGGGGAAAATAAGACCGTGGGAAAAGAGAAGCGGTGTGAGCCTTGGCGGAGTACTGACTCCCCGGCTGCACCCAGCGCTTGTCATTGCTTGCTATAATCAATAAATTTTCCAATCAATCCCTAAAGGATCGGACAAATTATTTACCTTGACTTATAACAATACTTGTATTAAACTGCTTTACACTGAGGCATTTAATTATTTCAAGTCCCAGAATTCCACTTCTCATTCTTAAATAATCGGTAGGACTCAATTCCAAACGGATGCTGCTTTGAAAAGGCCAATGCACACGGTTTAAGTGGAAATCAGTAGCCTGCAGATTCAGCATCCAAACTCCAAGGACAAAATTCTTTGCTTTCTAGAACAATTTAACTTCATACCTCCCTTACAGAAAGCCAAATTTTAGAAGCTTATATTATTTCAAAGTTCAGTTTGCTGCTTTAAAGTGAAGGAAATACTTTCAGTGGTCTCAAATATTTCACCTGGAACTGAAGAGGTGACTTAGAGTGTCTATGAACGACCTTTGAATTGTCAGACCCACCCACATCTTCTCCCTGCCTGTTTGCTTGGGGGACAAATTACTGCTGCTAATGACTTGGCACGTAAGTGGCACTCAGGGGAAGCGGGATGCACAGCAGTTCGCCCTCATCCAAAATCAAGCCAGATTAAACCATTTAGCATTACTGAGAAGAATGCATCTAAATTGTTCAGGTCCTTGGTATTTTCAGAGAATCTAAACCCAAAAATTCAGCCATCGTGCTAATTTTCCTATGGGATCTGCTGCCGCCTCGTGGTCTCGCCGTAAAATTTAAGTCCCAAGATAGAAAATTAGAAGTTAACCTTGGATTGCGGGGGGAAAGCCCAGATACTTAACTGACATGTAACCTCACTTACATACCAGCATCATTTCTGTCCTGGTGTGACAAGATTTTTGTGTAATCAGGTTACAGTCGAGACTTCACTTTCTTGAATTTACAATTATAGCAATAAAAGACCTCAAAATACAACTAGCTGTATTATTATTTTTTATGGCTTCGGTCAACAAAGAAGTAATACACTTGAATCACTCTATACTGTGTATAGAGTGTAGAGAGAGAAAACTTTTTCAACTTATTGGAGTGTTCTCCTGTATTGTGTTGGTTTGGTTTTTGGACCATTTATAACTTGATATTGGAATTAAAGGGTTTCTACAGATTCTTCAGGCTATATAAGATCATGGAGTCATTAATAGCTTGGTAGATTGTCTTCAGAGGAGGAGGTCACTGGGATATTAGATTGGAAAAAGGAAAAGCAGTTTGTGGGACACTGAATTCCATGGGTTCTTAAAAATTTTCCTATTTTACTATTGCTGGAAAATCTGATAGTGGGATGTTAAGGTGCTCTTCCAAAACACCTGAAGTTGTCAGAAGCTTGGAATGACCAAGCTTCACCTTGGAATGACGAAGGCAAAACAGTTGCATGAGCAGTATGAAATGAGCAGTAACTTAAATTCATTTTAACTTGATTGGATAGCTTGCATCTCAATTCCCTTTAATTCTTACCAAAAAAAAAAAAAAAAAAAAAAAAGGAAAAAGGTGGGGTAGCCTAATCTCTAAATGGAAAATAAACTGCAGTGGTGGCTCTACTGTACAGAGGTTTCTTCAGTTACAGACTCTTTAACTGTACACCCTATGGACTGAATTTGACACCGATGATGGATCAGCATCACGGTGTCACACGGTGTCACAACAGCCTCCTCGCCTCTGTCCTCCCAGCCTAGGGGTCATTCCCCTTTGTAGCCCATGCTTGGGACCACTGAGGCCACTTCTCCCCCAGTCACTGGATACACAAAGTAATCTCAAGCAGAAAACATTGCTATAAAGTTGCCTTACAAACATAAAAATCACAGAATGGTTTGGGTTGGAAAGGACCTTAAAGACCATCTTGTTCCAAACCCCCTGCCATGGGCAGGGACACCTTTCATTAGACCAGGTTGCTCAGAGCCCCATCCAACCTGGCCTTGAACACTGCCAGGCATAGGGCATCCATAGCTCCTCTGGGCAACCTGTGCCAGTAACACACTTCCCTCTGAGTAAAGCATTTCTTCCAAATATCTAATTTAAATATCTCTTCTTTCAGTTATAAGTTATTCCCCTTTGTCCTGTCACTATTTGCCTGAAGTCACTCTCCCTCCTCTTAATAAGCCCCCTTTAAGTACTGTAAGGCTGCAACCAATTCTTTAAAAGTGATGTCTATAATTATGCCAATAATTCAAGTACTATATAAAAATAGAAATTAACAAACCAACCGAGTCTGTTCCCCCTTCTCCTCTCCTTAGTCCTCTTTTCAGACCGAGCCCGAATCCTCCCTCCGGGCACGGCCCTGTCGCTCCATGGGCCGGGGAGAATGAAGGCTGCGGGACGCCTGCGACCCTGCAAGAACAAAACGGGCGCCCGCGGTCAGCCCGTGGGCGGGCCGAGGAAGAGCATGAGGAGAGACCAAAACCCCCCCTGCGCCGGGCTCCTGCTGGAATGTCCGCGGCTGCCTGGCGGGGGCGGGGCCTGGCGGGGCGGCTCAGCCAATGGGCGCGGTGGGCGGTGGCGCGGGGTTGACGGGAGGGGGCGCTCTCGGCTGCAGAGCTCGCCCGTCCTTCCATCCCTCCGTCCGTCTGTCTGCCTGTCCGTCCGTCCGTCCGTCCGTGCGGCGGTCGGGGGGCGCCGGGCGGGGTTGGCGCGGTTTCGAGACCCGGCCATGGCGGCGGCGGCCGCTCGGTGGCCCTGGGCCCTGCTGTGCCTGGCGGCGGCCCTGCTGTTGTGCCCCGCGGCGGCCGGTGAGTAGCGACCGCGGGGGAGGAAGTGAGGGGAGGTGGTTGCGTGGGTCCCTCTCTACAACATGGCGCAGGGGCGGTGTCGCCGGCGGGAATGCGGCGCCGCGGGACTCTCCTGTCCGGCCGCTGTCGGGGCAGGATGCGGAAGCTGGGGAAGAGGGGGGACCCTGCCCTGCGCCCAGGAAGCGGCAGTAGCGCCGTCCCGGTACCGGTCCGGGCTGGTGCCTGTGCCGGCTCCCCGGGGAGGGAAAGCGCCCGCCGGAATCCCTGCGGTCAGGACCGGAGCCGGGGAGAGGCATTTCCATAGCCTGCATAGCGGCCGGATCTCCGGCATCCCACCCGGCAGCGTGACGGGCATAGACTTCCTCGTCTACGCCAGCGGGTTCCGTGCCTCGAGGCCGGGATGTGTGCCTTCGGCTCTCAGGCTGCCTGCGGATGAATTTCCTGGATTGTGGCTTGAAATGGTCTAAATGGGTAAAACCTGACGCAGTGTCAGATCAGGCTGTGTGTTACAGGGCTCCTATTCCTTGTTTTCAGTAGAAGAGTGGTATCGAACAAGGTATCGAGTATTTTAAAAAGTGGGTGCAAGACGTTTAATAAAGAGAAGGATGGCAGTAAAATAGCTCCACACATTATAGCTGTGATAGCAGATGTCTTGGCAATGTGTGCGCACAGCCCAGAATGCCAGTCACGTCCAAGTTTCCCAGAGGATGGATGCTCCATTCCTGGATGTGTTCAAACGAGTCTGTATGGGGCTTTAAGCAGTCTGGTCTACTGGAAAGTGTGCCTGTTCATGGCAGGGGGCTTGGAACTAGCTTATCTTTAAGGTCTCTTCCAACCCAAACCGTTCTAGGAATCTATGTGTCTGTAACTTCCTGACAGGACCAAAAAAAGAGTGGGGGGAAAGAGAAGGCAGCTTAAGACAGGTATTGGAAAACACCCTTTAATACATAGATGATATTGTCATAGGAATGGAAACTATAAAACATGTAATACTTTAAAGCAGAAGACTGCAGTCACTAAGACATTTATGGGCATTTAATTGTTCTGTAGTTTTGGTTTCTAGTGAGGCTTAGTTCTAGGAGGGAGACAGTAAAAAACTAGTGGAATGAAATACGACAGACTCTGGCCCAGCTTTCCATTGATAAACCTACTAATATTGCAAGGAAATAATGCCCAAGTTCCTTCTTGATGATTCAGTCAAAATCTCTTTGGTAAGGTGTTGTGAAAAAGACTTTAGTTGTTGTTGTACCAGTGTGATACATAGTTCAGATGCATCTCAGCAGAAATCTATAATCATTAAATGATCATGTGTGTGGAACTAAAAGCTTTGAAGGACACCTCTGTCTGTTTTCTAAAACACTGGAGAACATAGGAAAATGAGGATGAAAATGGATATTAAGGCACTGTTCAATTCATTTTATATTTGCCAAACTTAACCATGAATGAACAAAATATTTGAATGGTAGGGGGTACAAAGCACAGCAGAGTATAATTCTAAAAATGCTGCTTTAAGCTTCGGTCTTTCGTGACTTTCTCAGTGCTTCAGTTGTTTTTTGGGGTTTTTTTAACTCTTGATGTGTTCATATCTGTGTTTGTTCTGTGACTTCCATCCAGTCAGGCAAATCCAGTCTTAATCATCCATCACTAGTGAAACAATGTACAGTTTTGTTCCAAGGTTTTTAGAACAGAGAATTCACTGAGCAGCTATGTGAAAAGAGACCATGGTCTGATTTCCTTCACCACCTGTTCCTAAATGATTCTTGCACTTTTCAGATTCTGTGAGATGATTCAATTTACAAAGGCACATATTCTCTACAGAGATTTTTGGCAGGTTTTTTGTTTACTTTTTCATATTTATTCTTTTTTATGTTCCCCCTGAGTTAATAAATTAAATTGTCTCATGAAGGAATTTGCCATGTGCCAAGCTAGTGCAAGTTAAGTAGCAGAAATGTGACTAGAGGCAGAAAGGGAGTGAGATCTCATTTTGGTAGCAGTGAGTGTTCAGAGGTGACTGTGAGACTTCTTGTAAGGATCTTCATAATTTCAGAACAAAACTTTCTCTTGTTCATTTTTTGCCTTTTGGGAAGGAATGTTTCCCACAGTCATATGTGGGCCAGAAGATTGTCCTGATAGAACATCAAGTGTGTACTTGTGTTCAGTAGTGATGGTTAGGTGTTTCAAAGCTTTTAAGTATCTTTTTCCCTCTCCCTACTTTTCCATAGGCTTGTCTTGTTGTTACCATGCAAAGGACAATTTAATGTGCCGTGATGTCTGTGAACAGGTAAGCTTGTTTTAAATTTAACTCCATCAGAGTTGAAATTGCCTTTAGACAATGATGTAGCAACATTAAGTTCTTAAGCTAACGATCCTCTCTCTGGAGGCTGTGTGTGAATTGTGAGATGTAATGGTATCGAAATGAAAACTTGGAAGTTTTAGAACCGTAGTCCTCTTTCCTTTCGTAGTGGAAAATGGGTTCTGCTGAAGTTGAGGAGAAATAGAAATACCAACATGAGGCCACAATTTGGTCGAGAAGTGATAAACACGTTGGGAAATGAGAGGTCTGAAGGTATTTTACAGAATTTATGAATCTTACATGTTTCTAAATTCTGGGGAGTTCAAACTGAAGAACAAGATGCTGGTATTATTATTTCTTCCTTCAGGTTCTTGTTTGTCCAATAAGCATCTCATTATGATTTTGGCTTTGTAAATGCAGCAAAAATCTGCTCACTTACTCTAGTCATAACACTGTTTGTTCTGAAGTCAAGCTTGAAAAGTATTTTTCCATAAGTTATGTTTGGATTTGTACCTGTTGGTAGTAATTTGTACAGCTTTGGGTGTGTGTGTGTGGTTACATATATTCATCTACATAAGAATTTTACATCAGTAAAACATCGATATAGACACAATTTTTATATTAAAGTTTTGTTCTTAGATCATACTTGCCCTCTTCTTGTTTTCATTGCTCAGTTTGGGGCTGTTCGAGCAATAAACCTGGTTATGATTAAGTTTATGTTTATCTCTGATTGTACTAACAAAACTTGCACTTTAAATTGCACTTTTCCCTCCCTGATATAGCTAGAGAATACAACCAAATCTTCTTTCAGCTTTTGTATTGTTAGGTCAAACAAGGAAAAGTCTTACAGTCTCTTTGCATAAGATATTCTCTTAATTCCTATAATAATTCTTGCAACCCTTGCAGTATAAGGTTATCTCTTTTAATGCAGGTAAGCAAAACTATACACGGCATTATTAAAAAAAGTGTGGAACTCAGTCTTAAAAATTGTGTTCGAACTTGGATATAAGAGAAAGATATCCATTCCTGTATATTAAAAAATGGTGAATTTAGTAGTTGAAGTGATACAGCATTTGGAATCATCTTCCCATTTTTTTCTTGTATTTAATTGGTTTGAAGTTTTCACTTTATCATGTTGGCTCTTCATGAAAGGCCGCCAGCTTTTTACTGTCAAATTCCATCCTAATTCTGCTATACTGGTTCTAATTATTACATAATTTTCTGTGGGTTTTGTAAGATACTCTGATCTGGTTTCATCTGGATGATCTCTCTCCACTCAGATAATCAGCATATCCAGAATCTTAGTAGTGAGAGGTCTAGAAAAAGTCTGAAGCAAGACTGGTGCTCCTCAAAGTATGCTATAAGTAGCTGGCTTAGCTACCTCACATCAGGCTAATGGCATCATTTTCTGTGTGATCCTTTCATACAGTGCAACAGGCTGACTGAAGGAACTGTCTGCTGTTATTTTACTGGTTTTCATCTTCTATAACTTAACTGTTTTGTGCAGCTGACAGGAGGAAGTAGTTTCATGGCTGTCTTTGGATATGTACTTGCCTTGGAGCAGATGAGGAGGAACAATTTGCTGAGGAGCCATCTTGGCCTAACCAGCAGATTGTAAACAATACCACCAGGAGAAACGCTCCCTTCTGCAGGGCATGGAGGCACTCACCTGCAGAGGAGGCTTTCTGGCTAAGGTCATTTGGTTTTCAGGGACTCAGATCTAGGATGCTGCAGGAATCACAAGGGTTTTTTTGACCCTTAGACTGTTTCATATTGTCTGCACATCTGTACAGACACTGGCAATAGTATTGAGGGAGGCCTTGCCTGGGAGTCGAGGGACTAGGGGGAAAGGCACAGGACACCCAGTGATGTTGCCCTGGATCCTGGCAGTTAAGGAAAAAGGCTTGATTAAGGGTAAGGAATTCTACTAACCAGTAAATCAGCTACTGTGAGACTTTTGAAAAATGAATGTGGATTACAGTTATGTTTGTCAACTAACATGATTGAAACAACTAATTATTTTGCATTCCTAATAAATATTACTCTACTCTTCGCTTTAGTATCATCTCCTTTTCATGATTATTTGATTAAACGTGTCAGATACTGTAGCAAGGAATAAGCGGGCCTCTCTTTCTTCAGTTGATTTTTTTTCCCTAAATTTATTTCTGAGAAGTTTCATTGTGAAAAGTTTCCTGGCAACATTTATCTTTATACCGTTTCAGAGGACTCTATCCATATCTTTCTCTAAGCATAAGGACTGTCTGTCCCTGCTCCCAGGAAAACTCCTTAATGTTCCAAGAATCTGATTCAGATAAACAGAGAAGTCATTAACAAGCTTTGGTGCAGAAAAGGTATGGTATAGAGAGTGTAGAATCAGGGAAATGTTTTACAAGAAGAATTTAGTCCTTTTGCCAAGGAAAGTAAGGTTATATAGGGAAAGACAAAGCACAGCTGGAATTGAGGCTCGTAGAGGAAGTCAAGGGCAACAAGACATTTTATGGCAGTAGTGAAAGGCTGAAGAAGGAAAAATATAAAGCTGTTGCTGAAGGCAGTGTGTGATTTAGTGTCAGTAAATTATTCCTGGCCAACCTGATTTGATAATGAGACTGGATTTCTGGATGAGGGGAGAGGTGTGTATGTCATTTGTGTTGTCTGTAGCAAATTTTTAAACATTAATTCACTCAATGTATTTGTATTCATTTGAGCATCATATAGCTTTGAGGAATGGGCAATTAGATGAGTAAAACACTGGTTGTAAAATCAAGCTCAGAGATAGAGGTTAGTGGGTCCTACTTTGCCTACAGGCTAATAAGAAGTGGAATACCAAAGGGGTCTGCCCTGGCACCTGTCCTGTTTAACATCTTTGTTAACAACCTGGACAAGGCAACTCATTGAGTTTTCAGGCCATATGAAGCTGAAAGGAAGTGTTGTTAATCTTAATGGTAGGACTGTCATCCAGAGGGACCTGGACAGATGGAAAGAATAAGCAGATGGACACCATGATCTGGTCTCGTAGTTTACCCTTCTTTGAGCATGAGTTTGAAATAAATGATCTTCTAAGATCCCTTCTAACCTGAATTATTTTATTATTCTATGACCTCAGAAGAGTCAAAATACTTATACAGTTCTTTTTTTGCTCTCATTTCTGAAACAAATGGTGTTGTTCTCTTGATTTTCTTTCAATAGGTTTATCATGTTAGAATAGAACTGTTTATAGTGTTAGAGTAGAACAAATTTAGAATAGAACTGTAATGTATTTTTGATTCTGAAATTCATCTGTTTCAGTTATATATAAAATACTTCCATTTTCATATCACACATTAAGAGGTCTGTTTCCATTCCTCTTGTTGACCAGTTTCTTGTTTTAATTTATAAGTAAACCTTTTTTAGACTGCTAAAGGAACAACATCTTCAACATCCTCAGTTGTATTCCATCCAGCAACTTCCTGGGTTTTCAGTTTGCATGTGGATATTATGCATTCCCCTGCTAGTTTTGATTGTGTCTTTAACTAGTCTTGGTTTTGTTTGACCTTTTTCCACAGAAATTACTTGTTTCAGGGTTTTTCTGAAGTTTAATTGCTTAAGGTCATGTAACATGTAGCAGAAGGTTAAGTAAATAGAGTTGTATAGTGTTTTGATATGTGCAGCAGAAATCCTCTTGCTAACATTGCCCTTCCACATTCAGTAGGAACATTTTGATTGAAGTGTTTGAGGAGGAATTTCTCATTTCTTCTAAACAGAAAAAATTGTGTCTCTATAAAAAGTGAAACATATTTGAGAAACTACAAATACATAAAAAGACATCTTAAATTTGAATTCTATTCATACTGTTAGGCAAAGTAGTCAGAGTAGATATTAGAGAAACTAAAACCAGTGAAATCAATTGAAAAAAGTACTTAATGTGCCATTACATTCTCTATGTTTTAAGATGTGTTTTGTTTCTAACAGATTTTGTCTTCTAAGAGTGACTCCCGTTTGAAGCACTTAGTGCAGCGAGCGCCTGAATATTGTCCAGAATCAATGGTAAGGCTTGCTAGAAAAGCTCTTCAAATGAGATTTAACCCCAAAGTAGGATATTTTTTTTTCTGTAAAGCCATCATAAATTATGTTACTTGCAATAAGGTGGCATGTATAAGCTATAAAATGCAATGAAAATCTTAGCTATGTTATAAAAACTTGTGCTGGGTGATTGTCACTTGGATGTTAATGGTAGTGACTTAAATTAGATTGTACCTTCCAACATTTATGGCACAAAGCCATGAGGTCTTGGGCTAAGACAAGAAGGCCCTGATAGCTGCACCAAATTGTTTATGGCCTTACCTGAGAAACTGAAGTAATGCTTTTATTGGATAAGTAAGATTGTTGTTTCCTGTAAGTTCTGTAGTGTCACTAAAGTCCTTTAGTTTCACTAAAAAAAGAATGTAATCTGCTGCGTTTTGTAAGGACAATCTAATCAGGGAGTAGATAAGTATGGTCATTCAGATTGTAAATTTTAGAGTCTTATCTCTTGGCACCCTTTTGCAGTCAGAAATGCCTGCTTTCTTCTGGTAATTTCTGTTACTCCTGAACAGTATCAATACTGTTTGCAGCAAGCCTAAAACATAGCTCAGCTAAAACTCAGCTCAAGTGAGCCTAAAACTCAGCTCAAGTGAGAAATGAGTCGGAGCAGTAAATATAGGAATAACATTTAATCAGCAGCTTTACAGGATTGTGTTCGCTTATAGATCCTTTCTGTCTGTGTGTCAAATTCCTTAGGTTTTTTGTTTCTGGGGTCAATAGCTTTAAGGTCTCAGAAGGTTATAGACAGCTCCTGGTATGAGTAAAACCTGTCATGAAAACCTGTTGAAGTGATGAATAGCATTTGGTTTGGTACTGGTTTTCTTTGTCTTTCATTCCCTGATGAGTAGAATCTTATCTGTACAGTAGAGAACTGCTTCTGATAAGATAGGATTGGAGATTATCTGAAAGGGGAAAAATGACACAATGGTTTTTATATCTCTCAATTACTATCTTTATAAATGATAAGTCAGCTGTCCAGTGTGGATCTTAAATTAATATCACTGAACTGGTAATACCTAGATACATAAAATAGTTAACCATTCAACAACCTTATTTGTTGTTCTCAGATATCTCTTGTCTTGTTGGACAGGTGTTCTAGTGCCATTTCACTGATGAGCAGATGGGTTTAGATTTAATCAGATGGTCAATATTCTCGAGCACTGGTTACAGACATTGTGTTGTGTGTATTCCTTCAAGGAATATTATAGGAAGGGTATTGCCTGGTATTAATTTAAAAAGTAACTGTCAACACAAGAGGTGATTTTTTTTCTTTGATTCATAGATGCATTTAGTTTGGAAAAGACCCTAAAGATCATTGAGTCCAACCATTAACCTCCTCATGAAATAAAGGAAGTCAACTGAATCAAAGGGATGGAACCTGAAGAAGTAGCAGCTCTTTACCATCTTTGTTCGATCTTGCTTTGACCCTTGTCTAGGTAGAAAACCTCCACAGATACAGAGTATGATAGCGTTAGATCATTAAATACAGATCCATTGCAACTTTGGAAAGTCATCAATTCCTGTGATGATAGATAGATAGATAGATAGATAGATAGATAGATGTGTCACTGTGTGACAATACAGTTTGCTGTGTCAGTGTGATTGAAACACTTTAAAATTTGTTTTCTGTGTGGTTTTGTGTGTTTAGGGTATTTTTAAGCTGGTGGGAATGAATGTCAGGGCAGTGAGCTTCTCCACAGGTCTTAGTCCTAGACAAGTCGTTTTCTTTGTTTAAGTTGCCGTTTAGTTCTGTGAACATTGATGGAGAGAGTTGACTAGCTTGTGTATTCTAGATAACTACATTATGTTCTACTCCTGCAAACATGCTGCTATTGATTTTATAGTCTGTGCATAGCAGCCCCTCTCATGGAAGGAAGTGGTACTCAGCTTCTATCATAGCACTTCTTTAAAATATGTTTAAATGTAAGAATTCTTCCAATCAGATATTTAAAATCCAGTGAAAAAATGTTGAAATTGCTGGTTTGAGTCTGCTATAAATTCTCTTATTCTGTAGACTTTCTTTTGCTTAATTGCATTTTTACTTTTCAGAGAGAAGTGTGGGGTTGTATAAATTCTTCTTTGCCAGGTAAGAAATACCAGTTGACTATTGAATCATGTTGCTTTTTCACCCTGTCTGTTTTGATATTGAATCTGCCACCTGCACCTATCAATTTCATGATAGTTTAACTTCCACTATGCATCTAATACAAACTGTGTGTTGTTAAGTTTCCTCTAGTATATAATGAGTTACTTGTGCATTTTATTAATAGTTTTCCTAGTTAAAAATATTCAATGTGTTTGTATAATTAAACATATTCTTCTGTGACAAATCAGGGAAATATCAGCATTTCTTTCTTTTCAAGATTTTTTTTTTTGTTACACCTTAACCTGATCTACAAAATGGTTGATAATTATGACTTTACTCTAGATGCAGCATAATTTGAACAAAAACTGAGTAACACAGGGAGATAGTAAGAATTAGGCAAGCGATTTAAGTGCAGGGGCTCAGATTATGAACCCAACTGCTTGGTACAAATGGATTTAGAAAGTGTGACAGGTTGAAGCTGGCCAAATGCCAGTTCACCCACAAGAAATCATTTATTCATTTTCCTCTGTAGTTAAGCAGAGGGGGAAAAGAAAACTCATGGGGTGAGATAAGGATTAGGAGAAAACACTGTAGGGGCAAAGCAGGCACAAAACTTTAAAAGGTATAAAGAAAAAAAATCAACAGAATTAGAAGAGGATAATAAGAACTAAAAGAAACCTTTAGAACACCTTTCTCCCCCGCCCCAGCCTCTTTTACTTCCCACTGACAGCGCAGGGAGACAAAATATGCGATTTTTAGTCAGTTTGCCACTTTTTAAGATCTTTCTTCAGTTCACTTAGGGAGAGGAGTCTCTTTTGCTATGCTATGGGGTCTTTCCTATGGGAAACAGTTCTCTGTGAACTTTTCCAGTGTGGTTTTAATTTTCACAGCTAATAGTCCACCTGGAACCTGTTTGCAATGTGAGATCCTTCCATGGCTTGCAGTCTTCCCACAACTACTTTTCAGGGGCCATTTATTTTATGGAGTGCAGTTTTTAAGGATGAACTGTTCTAGTATAAAAGCAAGGTCCTCTTCCTCTATCTCTGAAAGCAAGGGTTCCCTCTCTCTCTCTCTCTCTCTCTCTGTTAAAGCCTCACACCAGATCACAGCTTTTCAGCATCCATGTGCTCCAGCATGAGTGCCTTTTTCTCTTGGGCTGAGGGGAAATGCTGCATCCCCCCATGCACTTCCTGAATCACAGGGAAACAGTTTTATAGAGTTCTGCAGCACTGAAAAACTGATTTAATCCAGGCTTTGCATTGGGGAATTGCTTGCTGTGCCTCTCGCTGTTGGTCACATAGTCCAGGCCCCACAAGGTTTTTGTGTCACTGGGATGCCCCCCTGGTGACAGGATCTTGGCAGCCAGGATGGGGCTCAGACACACTGCTGACCACCCCTCCAAGGGCAGAAAGAGAGCTTCCTACAGTTTCTTCTTTCTTAAATATGTTATCATAGAGGCATTACGAGCTTCTCTAATTGGCTTAGCAGTGTGCCTGTTCTCAGAGCCAGCCAGCGATTGGTTGTGCCAGGCACGAAGGAAGCTGCTAGCTGCTCCTCACAGAGAATTACTTCCATGGCTGACTCTTTCCCTCTTCACCAAAAGTCAATTAAAGCAAATACAGCATAAAAAGTTAAAGCATGAATCACAAGATAGGGCTGTAATGTTAAAAGGAGAGATCAAAAATAGATTAAATCAGGCTTAACTAGTCATTGTATCATGTGTGATTTCTAAAAGACTTTGAAATTACAAAATTAAAATGCTATAGTTGGAAAAGTGGGAGTGAGGGAAGAGGAGGCTGTAACAGTTTTACAGCATCTGCTCAGACTCCCCCACCTCCTTCCTGTCCCCCCACCAGGCCTTGGAGGCAAACTGTTGATTCCAGTGCTTGTAAACAGACTTCCTGTCTTATTGGTTACAAACCTGTGTGCAGCTACCTGGCTTCCATCCTGTTGGAGTCACAGAGACAGCAGGAAAGCTCCCACAGCAGGTGTGCTGTGAAGAACAGGTACAGGAAGATGAGAAGCAGGAGTTGCCCTTTATGTGAGAGCGTTAACTGGATTGCATGGAGCTCTGCCTGGAATGGCTGATGAGCCAGCTAAGAACAACCTGTGGGCATGGGAGTGCATTGTACAGAGAGCCTGACACAGGTGATGATGTGTGTGTCTGCTGCACACTGCCTCATCAGGCTGAAGTAGTAAATGAGGTCTTCTTTGTACAGCTGGAAGAAGTCTTGTGTTTACAGGCCTAGTGTTTATGGGCAGCTTTAATCACCCGGATATCTTTTGAAGAGAAAACACATAAGGGCACAGGCAGTCTACTTGGAAGAATGCCATGGGCCTTGGAACTGGAGAAAAGGAGGGTCCAAGAGAGCTGCTTGACCTTCAAGGATCACCTTATCCAAGCTCCACTTAATGCATGGTGGGGTTAGAAAAGCCAGAGCCTATCAGGAGTTGTTCCTGGTGAATAATGTGATTGGCAGCCAGAAAGCTTCTTGAGCTGCATTAGCAGAAAAGGAAGACTGAGAAGAATGTGAGCCTGCTGCTGAATGAGGCAGGAAATCTGGTGACAAATGACACTAAATAGCCTGTGGTCTTCTTTGCCTCAGTCTTTATTGGTAAGATGAACCTGCAGGAGTGCCAGGTCCCTGAGATCAGTTGTAAAGTCCAGAGCAAGGAAGACTTGTGTTTGATGGAGGAGGATGGGGTTAGGTATTGAGAGGGGATAATGAGGACTTTGAAGAAGAAGGGAAGAAAGCAAGTTCACTCCTGCCTCTAGAAAGGGCAGGGAGGACCTGAAGAACTCTAGGCTTGGACAGTTTCACCTCAAATCCTCGGAAGGTAATGGAGCAGATCTTCCTGCAAACAATTTCCAGACACATCAAGAACAAGAACGTGATACTCTATAGTAAGCATGGATATATGAAGGGGAAACTGTGCTTAACCAACCTGATGACCCCCTATGATGAGATGACTGCCTTTTTAGATGAGGGGAAAGCAGTGCATGTTACGTATCTCAGCTTTAGTAAGGATTCCACAGCTATTTTTTATGACTTGCTTATAGACAAACTGATGAAGTGTGAGCTGGATAAGTGAGCAGAGGCAGTGAAGTGAAAACTGGCCAAATTGCTGTGCCAGAAGGTTTGATCATCATCACAGAGTGCAGCTGTAGGCTGGTATCCCGAGGGTTGATGCTGGGTCTAGTCCTATTTAACATGTTAATTAATGATGGGACAGAGTTTACCCTCAGTATATTTGCCAGTGATGCAAAAGTGAAAGGAGAGGTTGCTAGACCAGATGGTTGTGCTGCCATTCACAGGGATGTTGATTAACCAAAGGAATAGGCAGACCTTATGAAATTACAGAAAAGGAAATGCAAAGTCCTGCACCTGGTGAAGGCCCCATGCTCCACAGCATGCAGGAGGCTTGGCCAGCTGGAAAGCAGCTTGGTAGAAAGGTACCTGGGAATCCTGGTGACCAGCAAGTGGAACATGATCCAGCAATGTGCCCTTGTAACAAAGAAGACCAGCAGCATCCACACTGCATCAGTGAAAATGTTGCCAGCAGATCAAGGGAGCTGATCCTTCCCCTCTACTCAGCATTGGTGAGACCACATCAGGGATACTGTGTCCAGTTCTGAGCATTTTGGATGAGAAAACTATGAACACTCTGGAGCAAGTTCAGCAAAGAGCCACTGTAAAGTGATTAAGGAGCTGGAACATATATGAGAGCAGGCTAGGTGTTTGTGTTAGGCAACTAGATGATTTGTTATGGCTCAGGAATCTGTATGGTACAGATTAATGTGATGAATTATCATAACTGTGGGCTCCAGTCAATTAATTGTGCACTGAAGGTGTATTTGCATTTAGAAATGCACACAACTACCTTGATGACAAAATTAATTTACAAGTTACTGTATTAAGACTGAAGTTCAATGTTTCTTTAGAGTGTGACATCAATTTATTCACAAGCTTGTCTGCTGGCTGGATATAACCTGAAGAGAGGGCCACTTGTCAAGAAAACATTAACAACAGCTGAAAATTATCAGCCTTCTTAATTTGGTGTGTATTTGTAGTTTGTTTCATTCTTTTGTCACCGTTTAGTTCCAGTATGTCTGAAACCACAGGCTCTGTATTGTACAAAATATGGATGACTGATTACTTAGTGGTGACTGCTAATTGGTGACACTGCTCCTGAAGCTGTCCAGATGTATTTACCATGTGTTTCTCCTGGATACAGCTAGTTATTGCCGCAGAAATTTCTGGAAATCTTTTTTTTCATATTGCCCATGATATTTCTTTCATGTTTTTTTAGATTGCTTATGCCTTATGTTATCAATCCTACTAATAAATGTTCTACCAAATATTACTGTTCTGATTGAAAGGAATCCCCACACAGGAATTTATGCAAAAATTACTGATGCCTACTGATTACTGTTATTTTATGCCTAAAACAGAGTACAGCGAGTGGTTGATTTGGCCATTAACTGTACATATGTAGGAAAACCTAAATTCCAGATTCCTGAGCAGTGATTGCAAGCTACTGATTTGTGCGCTACGGCGATCTCTTTGACACTGTCAAAAAGATGCTTAACCTCTGAAAAACTAATTCTGCACCCCAGTTGTGGAAGTGAAAGGTGAGCTGTATTTGCAGTTGTTAGTGACCTTCACAGCTAGTGTGAATTGGAAAGCTGAGGCAATGCTCTGAATAGATGTCAAGAAGATTTTGAGAGTCTCCAGAAGGTTCTGTGGATCACTGGCCTGCAGAGGGTCTGAACCATTCTGTCAAACTGACAGAATACAGGCTACAACCAGAAGCTGTAGTGCACCTTTGCCCCTCACTTCCCTTCCCTGGCTGAGTAATGCTGTACCTTACTTGCATTAAGCTTTTAATTTGTATTTTAATAACTGTTATGCATATTTTAATGTCCACAGGGAATGTGTTCATTTTGCTTTGTTCAGATTTTGCTCCTCTATAAATTTGCCATTAGCACATTTTCTTAATTTACCCATTGGAATGTCATGAAAGACAGATGCCGGCAAGACTTTCCATGCCACCTGTGTTTGTAAAGCCAATCAAGTGTGTTTAAAAGGCAATTTTCTTTATTATAAATACCAGTTGGCCATTGTTTTCCATTGATTGCAATTATTTTTTTATTCCTTTTTTTCCAACACTTTTTCCAAGTGTTTTTGTAGCTTTTAAATTTAAGATCTTACACCTAGCTCTTTCACTTCCCTTTTTCAAAGCTGGACACCCCATGTGGCTCTTGTAAATAGGCATTTCCAGTAGGCTTAAGAGCATTTTTTTAAATTAACTTACTGGTTCTGCTTTGTCATGGTTTGACACTGGCGTGATGCCAGTGCCCCCATGAAAATGTACTTTTCTGAATAATTGCTGTGAGATGTGATCAGGAACAGAGCAGAGCAGGCCCAAGCTTAATAACAAAGAAAAGAACTTTATTAAACTACTACTGCTATAAAACCTGCAAACACTAAATCCTGGATGAAGACCTTCCAAAACACCCCTCCTTCTCCCACCTAATTTCCAAACAAACTCAACAGTGAGACACCACCCGGGATCCTGATCAAGTTGCTACCTTTCAGATAATCAAATCAAATACTCAATCTTTCAAGGGAGACAGGAGTCTCTCCTGTGCCACAGACCCCCCCCCCAGGAAACACAATTGCCACCCTTGTGTTTCCATGTCACACATGGCAACCGCCCGGACAAAATCTGCCATGGTGACACTCTCCTTTCCATGTCACAGTGCTCTCACCACCGTGCATGGACAGACTGCTCATAGGGCTCCTTTAAGGATACTTTACCATGGACCAAAAGAGACAACAGTTTAGTTTCTTATCTTGGGACTACAGTCCCCCCCATTTTCCCCTGGGGCTGAGGGTCCAAGAATAGAGGTCTTCTTCTCCTCTTCTTCTTCTTCGAAGACAGAGGGCTTCTCCACACCTTCTTCAACTCTCCTCTGTTCTTTCTACTCCTCTGCTGGTAATTACTGAAACAGGTCTCTTGGTTCACCAACGCACCCCCCTAAGTGCAGCTTCTGTCAGGAGAATTTGGTTCAGTTTATGGCTAACAAGAGGAGTCCAGCCACAAGCCACTCCATCACCTCCTTCTAACTCAAGAATTTCTTCTTCCATCATCTCAGATCCCAGACTGTCTCTCTTCTACTTCAAATCAAGGAGGAGTAATATTTTACAAAGCCTTCATTTCTCAGGAAAGGGTTAAAAGTTCAGACTCCCCGGACGGCTGATATCTCTGCCCAGCAGCCGATTCCCAAGGCCAAGGCTGGGCACCTTCCCCCCCCTCCCTTCTCCTCCGCGCCGGCAAAGTTACAGGTGCCGTCCGGACTCTCTGTCTCTTCTGTCTGGGGTCGGGATGACAAAGACATCTCCGCTTCTCTCCACCCTTCCGTCCACAGGAGCTGGCTCGGTTCCAGTCCTTCTACCCCTCAGCTCACCTCGACCAGGCCTCGTGGCTTCCCCTCCCCCACCCAGCCCCATGGCTGGGCAGGGGAGGTCTGCACAGCACCCTGACCGGAACCAAAGAGAGCGAGCTCTTGGGAGTTCTTGCTTTTAACCCCCTGTGTTCTCAGAGGCGTATCCCTATCTTCAGTGGTCACTTCAGGTGCCAATATCCAAACTTGACCACTGATTGGTTTGACCCAACTTCCTGAAAAAATCACTTCCATGTCAAACCACAACATGCTTTCTGCTTTTTTATTTCTACATAAAGAATATAATTTATATATTTAATAAAGTACTGCTTTATTTTTTAAATGTTTGTAACAAAAATGAGTGGTTCATTTGAGTTAAATAATTCTACCTCCTGTCCTAAGAAAAGGAATGTAACAAGTTTTGTCACAGCAGCTGGGCAGCTGCATAAATCAAACCTTCCCTTTATTTCTGTCTTTAAGGTTACAGGAGAAATAGATGCAGGAATGCATTTTTAAATTTTATTTATGGTGTTTGGAAAACATTAGAAAATCTGTATTTATTATTAATTTAAGAGGATGAAGCATCTAATGGCAACAATTTGCTTCTTACCATATTTCTGTGTAACCTTGTGGTAAGAAATGACGATCATGCAAACAGTGAAATAAATGGATTAAGAGAGACAAGGAGATGGGAAACTTCTATTTGCAATAGTTCTGGCTATGAAACCATGTTGCTGGGGAGATAAATGACAGAGAAAGTGTTACGGATTAACCCCAGTAGGCTGCTAATTACCACACAGTGTTTGCTCATTTTCCCATTAGTGGGAGAGAGGGGAGAATCAGAGGGCAGCAGTGAGAAAACCCAGGGGCTGGGATAAAGACAGTTTCTAATTCAAAAATGGAAGGAAAAACAAGAAAGAAAGGAGGAAAAAAACCCAAACCCAAGAAAAACAAGTAAAGCAAAAAGAAAGTAATTGCTTACCACCAACCAACTGATACCCAGACAGTCCTCAAGCAAGGGCAGCCCCTGCCATCCTCAACCCCAGGCTTTATTGCTGGGTATGGTGCCATGTGGTATGGAATGTTAGCTGGGGTCAGCTGTCCTGGCAGTGTCCCCTCCTGACCTCTTGTGCACTGCCAGCCTATTTTTGAGTCCCTATGAAAAACAGAAAAGACATGGATGCTGCCTGTATTTGCAGTAACTAAAACATCCCTATGTTATCGACACTCTTTTAGTCAGAACTCCAAAACATAGCCCCATGTCAGCTCAGCTGAAGAGATTTAACTCCATCCAGACCAAAACCACCACAGGAAGTTTGGAGAAAGAACACGGAACATTTTCTGCATTGGCAAAGTTGGTAGAGAAATGTGCTATTGAAACAAACAACAGGGTGTATCTGTAAGAGATGATGCTGTAATGAGATTTTTTTCCTGATGGTTTTTGTTGTCTTATATTTCAGATTAGATAGATTATCAAAATCTGGTATTTCCATTGAACATATAAAGTAGTTTATGTAAAGCACCTTTATCCTCAATGTGTGGAAGGTACTTCATTAATTGCTAGTTTCAGCATTTATGAAAACACAGACTTGGGGTTTTTGCTTGCAGTTGGTTTGGAATTCCAGTAAAATGTAATCTGTACATAGGCTTCCTGAATGAGAACAGGATTTTCAAATTTGAAAAGTAGAGGGAAGGGAAAATGATGGCATAGTTTCTCTTTCTACTCTAATTTAAAGTCTGTCATCTTATTTCCCAAGGAGTTTTGAAGAAGTCTGATGGGTGGGTTGGTTTAGGCTGCTGTGAGCTGGCTATTGCTGTGGAGTGTCGTCAGGTGTGTAAGCAGGTAAGGCTTTCACCCTACTGACTGAATCCAGGCTGATTCTGCAGCTCTCTTTGGTTATGCTAAGCTTACTTCTCACTATTTGTCACAGTCTCTACATAAAAGTTGTTACTTTAAAATAATGTTGAGTGAAAGGCAACACTTGGCTGATCCTAAGCTCTTTTTCTTTGTAGTGTAATGTTTAGTGATAAAACATTGTGGTTACAGCCCCTAACAGATTTTTGTGCCTCTTCAAAGAGGTTTTGGTTCATCAGATTAAAGAAAAGGGGATATTTTGGTGTTAATAGAGCCAGTGCTTTTGTCAAGTAACAGTTTTAAGCATAATTTGTAAATTTAGCAATGACCTTTTTGTTAAAAATCTGTGAAGCATTTAGTGATTTTTTTCTCCCTGAATATGTGTTTGTGGCTTTAAAAACATCTTCAAAATCTAGGAGCATATTTGTGTTTATCATCATCCTTGTAATTCATTTGTGGAGCACAGATGTACTTAATATTCATATTTGTGAATGTTGCCTGTGTAGCACAGTCTTAATCTTGACCAAGCAGCCTGCTGCAAACTGCCGTGATAACAAAAGAAATTCTACTTTCACCCAAAAGCACAGGGTTTAAACTATGTGGCAAGAGATGAGCAGTGAGTACAGAGTAGTGTGGGAGAGAGATGAGGAGTGAGTAAACTGGATACTTTTGATCTTCAGGAAAGAAGATGTGTTCATTCTCAAATGCATTTTTAAGCCCTGTTTTCAAATATGTCCTAATGCTTAAGTGTCTCCAGACCTGCTAAAGACATTTCTGTTTATTGCAGTCTTATTAAATTCTGTTAATTTAATCTCATGATTGTTACATCATTTCTCATTATTCTCTTAATCAGATGTTGTATTGTTTGACTGCAGACTGTTGTTTCAGAATCTTAGCTATATTTTGTACTTCAGCAGACTCTGGTTAAAACATTTCCTGTTTTTTTTCATTTATTCTAAAATCTAAATACCTGCTAAATATTAGGGATAGTGGGAAATACTTGAATTTTAATTTTGATCCTTGAAACTTGAGGGGATTTTGGTGTCATTTTGAAGGCAGTGATAGAATAGGTCTGAGGACAGACTTTACCCAAGTGTTTTAAATTACTGGAGGGGGAAGTAACGTGTTAGTAGTTATTATAGTTTTGAATATCTGTCATATGAAAAAGGAGCACGAGATTTTGTGTAGAACAAAGGGATCTGCAGTTCGCAGGGAGAATTTCTGCAACTCAGTTTGACAATAGGAACCATAGAAATGAACATACAACAGGGAAGAGAGTGGAAAGCGACACACAAGTTATAAATCAGCAGGGAAAATGGGGAGATCCTTATGCTCAAGCTCTTCAATTTCTTAAATGCTTCCTGTGTTCTGCAATCTGGCAAACCTTTCACAAAACCTAAGTTGCTTTGTGTGCTTCTGCTATCAGCTAACTTGGTGCAGAAATATGAGGGTTTGGGTTTTCATTAAATGTCATATTAACAGTCATGGTGTCTGCTCTTTTTTCTTAAAGCTTTCTTTAGGATTCTTTAGGTTCTTAAAGGAACATTTTAATAGATCATTAATCCATTGTTATTGCAGTTAATTTAAAAGTAGAACAGTCTTTATTTCACAACATGATTTATCGTTTTCTACTACAAATGGAGAAATTTATCTTTCAGGCTTCTGCAAAAAATGATGTTTTAAAGGTCTGCAGGAAGGAATACGAGGTATGTTTTTATGTGTCTGAATATATCTGAAAAAAAATCAACTTTTATATCAATCATTTTATAAGTCCTGTAAAAATATCCTGTGGAAGAGGGAAAGTTCAGTCTTTTTAGAGCTGTGTTTCTGAATGTGTTTATTTTCATATGAATGTAAATTACCTCTCTGCAGTTTTTATAAAAGTATAATCACATTCTGTAAAAATGTTTTGGACTTTTTAGACTTGCATATAACTTAATTTAAATGAAAAAGTTGCAACTTTCAAATTGGATTCCCAAAAAGTTTATTTCATAGGAGTTTTGATCAAAGTCAGCATTTGTTGTGATCATTCAGTCTGTCAGAATCCTTTCAGCTTAGACAGTGAGAGCTTAAAAGTGACCTTAATGAAATAAACTCAGGATAGAACAGCCTTAAGTATCGTGTCTGAATATAAATAATTTCAGTGTATAATTTTTTGTAATGTCAGTGAAACTGTTGATGCTTGCTGTTATTTTTACTGTTTTGCTCATAAAATTACTCATCAGGATATCTTCAGAAATCTGCCTTTACCTATGTTCTTTTTAACACAATGTATGGAAATGCTATTTTGCAAGAACTGCTTTTCTTTCGATCTTCATCTTAATTAAAAGCCAGATTCCTTCCATCTCCTTTCATCTGATTTCCTTCAGCCCTAAGTTACGTAGTCCTGCATCAGTTCTGCTCCTAATCAACAGTTCGGGATATCAGAAAATTTTCCATTCTTTTGATTTGGGCAGAAGTGGAGCAGTTTTCCTGTTTTTTTCCAGGGAGTATTGAATTACTTTTTTTAAATTTATTTTCCCTTTTGTCTTTTTATCTAAACAATCTACAGAGTATTTTCCTAGACTCTTCACTGTGGAAGTTAGCATGGGTTGAAGTTGCTGTAGCTTGTTCTCTTAAAAATGCATTTTCATTTTAGGTAGTTCTGTCTCCTTTCATGCTATAGTATGCTATACTGTCAACATCTGCAAGCTTCTCCTCTATTATGCTGGTCTGTTTCCTTCTTTTTTTCTGTATTTCTGCATTGCTGTAGGAGGTTGGCCAGGATGGGTTGAAGGAGAACAGGAGAGGAAAGGTAAGAGAATAAAGAATGACTTCAAAATGGTCATACTCATCTTACTTACTTTTCCAGTTTTTATCTGGAATTTTGAAAACTGTGTGTCTCACTCTTAATCAGGAGTTAAGAGTTGCTGTTATTGTACAGAAAACCTTAATGCTTGCTATCTGTGCAAGACTAAAAGAGAAGGAGAGGGAGAAAAATCATAGTAGAAAGTATCAGTCTTCTGATTAGGGAAGGAGAGAACTTTTTTAATGAGGACTAGGTGTAGTAGATAGAAATAGTGTGTCAGGGACAGAAATTGATGTGCTAGGTCTTCAGTTATGATAGAATTTTATATGACAATGATTTTTCATATGTATCCAGGCTTACAGGTGCTCATGGAAAATAATACTTAAAATACCCTAGGAGGCTCATTGGTTGAATTAAATTCAAGGAAGTTATGCCTAAGATTGAAAATTCTAAATACAGCTTTTGGAGGGAACCTACATTTTCCCTGTCATTCTTTCTCTTAAAAAAAAAAAAAAAAAAAAAAAAACCCAAAAAAAAAAAAAACACCAAAAACATTGTTCTTGCCACTTTGGTGTATGAGTCCTGCTCCCTGTGTAGTATGTGAATAGCTTCTTTGTCCTGTACTGTACTTTGCATTCTGTGGAGTTGGCTGGGGAAGCACTGAACTGGGGAAGGAATGGCTACTTGTTCTGGTTTGAAAAGGAAAACCAGTGAGAGATTTCAAGTCAGAAATACAATTTATTAGGAAAAGAGAAAAAAAAAACTAAATACATGCAATAATACAAAAGGAAAGAAAACAACCACTGACAGAGTCAGAATACAACCTGACACTCTGGTGGTGGTGGGAGTCCAGACTGGAATGGCCTCAGTCTTCCTAAAGTGGCAGATGTGATTCTGTCAGATCCTGTAGAAGGGTGTAATCTTCCTCTGACAGTGCAGTGGAGAAACCCCAGCTATTCCCAGTGGGAAACTGCCCAGATTATATTCAGCCAGGAAATGCTCGTCTCCTCCCTCTGGGCGGAGCATCCCACAATGGGATGATGTAATTTCAACAGTCATGCAGTGACATTGAATGGGCCATTAACAACAGATATCCTCCCGGGGGGGAAAGATAAGAAGATAAGAGATAAGGAGGAGGTAGAAAAGGTAAGAAGAAACTGCTCACTGATGGGAAATAAATAACATCTTGCATTTCAACCTGGGACACTACTTCAAACTGAAAGAGGTGACATGAGATCACAAATAACATGTGATTCACATAAATACCATGTCATACATACTGTGTTTGGTTTTGCATTTAAGAATTCATACTTTTCTAAAAATGAGGATCCAATTAGAAAATTAGTTTGCAGTGTGGATCATAATGCTTGGTAATCAGCTCTTAGGTCTGTTGCTGAGGTATTTAATAATTAAGTACATGACATAAAAGTAAAAACTCTGTTAATTAAGTATGTAAATTATAATTCCATTTTTTGTAAACACTCTCATAGCTTACCAGTCTTCTTAACTTAGTTAGCTTACGCACATAAGGATTTCCCAGAGAACTTTTACAAGCTGCTTAGAGAGTCTGAGCTGTGCATAGTACACTTCTGTAATCTTTTGTGATTAGGGAAGCAACTTCTTGAGTTACCCTTCAGCCTCCCACTAAGTTAATGAGGGTGAAGAAGGAGGTAAATCTTCAGGGTTAGGGCAGAGGGTTCAGAGCAGTGAAAAAAGCCAAATTCCATGCTGGAGCTGTCACAAGTTTGAAGTCACTAAGTGGAGTCTCAGGTTGTGGCGTAGCAGAATCACTTCAGCATTGATGTGCCAGCCTTAACTGAAGATGCTTTTCCTGCTGATCATATATTTCTGCATTCCTTTTACTGTAAATATTTATGTTTATTTTAATGTCGAGATTTTACACATTTTAGAAAAGTATTGTGTTGGAATAAGGTATTCATTTTTATCAGTGCTTTGAAGATGGCGTGTCCTGTTAAACAGTTTTTATTTTCAAGCAGCACTGCATGCAGAAGTGAATTAATTTTACACAACTTGCGCAGTATTTTTGAGTGTTACCAAAAGGTATTTTATTTGCCTTCTTTTGAAGATTTTATTCTAATAGTCCTTTTTTCCATCTTCTGCTACTCAGATACTCATTTTGTCATCTTCATTTTTCCTCTAGTTCTGTGCACCTCAGTTCTTTTATCTTTCACTACTTCTTCCAGCTTTCTGCTATCGTGTTCAAATTCCTCTAAAAAGAAGGTAGGTAATAGTCAAAGGAAGAAGAAGAAAGAAGTGGAGATGGTATGGACTGTATGTAGGATTTTCTGATTTTTGAATTTTTAAAACTTTCATGTAAAGTGGGGGTTCATTTTTTAAAAGACCACTGGAATACATGCTTGGAGGAGCAGCTTAAAATACTTCATTAGTCTTAAAATAAGCTGTAAAGGCTTTATTACTCTGTTTAAGGTCCCTTTTCTTTCTTCTGTGCATGGAAAGAGTAGCACTAAAGTTTCCATTAGATTGCAGCTCTTGAGTCTGTGCACTGCATATTGTGAGTTCACCTCTCTGAATATTAAGAACTCCAGTTTTTACTTCATGTGTTCCAAATAAGACATATAAACTTCTCTAGTTAATTGGCACTGTGAGAGCTTTATTGCAGCTGAGCACTATTAACATCTCCCAAGCAGTTGAAATGCAACTGAAAATGTCACCACTTATTTAGCCTCTGCTCTTAAAACTACTTTTGATACAGTGGTGAACACTTGATGTCCCTGGATGGCTTAAAGGTAGTTTTGCTATCACAGATTTGAGCAGTCTAGTCTAATCTCACTTTGCAGCTTTTAAACACAGAAACTTAAAATGCAGTGCCTGCAGCTTCAAGTGCTGTAATGGGTATTCAGAAAAGTATTCACTCTGCTATGGTATTGGTTTGTTTTTTCCTTCTAGGGTCATATGATCCTGCTTTTTGTTGAGATTTTACTCAGTGCTGACTATTAATTACCCCTGCTGAAAAAGGCAGTGATCCGTTTTTAGCTCTTATCTAATTGTTTGTGTGGATTACTCCGAGACAATAGATAGTAACCCTAAACAGTTTTAATGAACTCCTAAGGCACAGGACTGTGTGTGGCCTCTGGAAATACTGCTTAATGAATTCAGGATGGACTCTGACCATACACTACACATCGTAGATAATGTTATTGTCATCTACTGATGCTTTTTGTCTCTATTCTCTGCTGTTCAAAGAAGGGTGATAGAACACTCAATGATCTTGCCAAAATTTGAGTTCCAGTAAATTTTGTACTATCTCACTGTGCAAGTGTTTTCAGTTCTTTACTGGTTTACATAATAGAGGAAAATCTTGACCTTACTTGTTATTACTGCAAGTTTTTAAAGTTTTTAACATATGTTCACCATCATTTGACACTTCAGCTGATTCCACTAAACCTTAGTATGCTGACTTTTTCTGAGTTTTATCTTCTTTCAATAAATTAAAAGATTAAATGAAGTCAAGAGGAGATCAAGAGGGTTTTCTGTGCTTCACTGCACAGAGTTAAGCATTTTACTATTTGTTAACTGTAGGTAATACTTATAAATTAAGATGGCCTTAATTGGGTAGAATCTAGATTCAAATATTTGTCATGGTTATGTTGCCCAAGACAATAGTACTGAAGTAATTTTTCTGCCAAAGTTAGTAGAATATAGATACCATTATAATTTTTAGGGAGGAAAATATTTTTTATGGGTTGTTTTCAAAATACTCTTAATTTCTGGTGTGAAACAACAGCTTCACTGTTGCTTTTCATTCAAGACATATGATGTAGCCATTTAGAAAAAAATGTGCTTATAATGTGAAAGCATGCCTCGCAGAGGACTTCTTCCTTCAGCAAAATGTTCTGCTCTTTTTGTGTTGGGGTGCATGCATTTTTGAGTTTTGAGCCGTTACCTGCAGCTGATGAGCTCCAAAAAGAGCGAAACCAGATAGGTCCTGCAGTACTGGCTAAAATCTTCCTTCAGGGGGTTCTGGTGGGGAAAACTAAAGAAGGTTCTCTGCTGCATAAACCTCAACAGCCTTTTTCAATTTCCATAACACCAAAAAGAAATCTGTGGGAGTATTTGCTTTAAGGTGAACACTGTTGTGGTGCTGGTGTCCGCCTGCCACTTTTCACTCCTGTTTGTAGTCTCACTGGCTTTAATCACCAGGCTTGGAAACACCTGGCTTTAAAAACAAAGAAGTCTGAAGGATGGGACTTGTGCACAAGTAAAACAAATCATTGTGGTTTTGGTTTAGAAATGTTGATTTGCCATCTTTGTTTGCTTAATTGAGTATTCAACACATGTTAAAAATGAAGTATCAGACTGTGTGTACACAGTATTGCCTTTGTACCATCATTTTCCCAAATCCTGATGACTTAATCATTCCTTTAAAGAGAATATACTTTTTTCCTCGTTTGGTTTTTGTGTTGATTGGCTGGTTTGGTCTATATCTGTCTTTTACCTTTTGTTTTCTGTGTCTTTCTTCACTGCCAGTTCACTCAAAGATTCCAAAGGATATGAGTGAAGGATATCCTTAGATATGAGTGCTAATTTAGTAGAGATGGACATGAACCTTGTGTTCTGAAAAGAAGTTGCAGTTAGTAATTCAAATCAGACTGACTGTCTAATGATGTTAACAACTTTATTTATGAACATGTGATTAGACACTAATTTTGAAATTTTTTAAAAATATTATCTCATATCTATGTAGCTATACCCCTCACATGTGTGAGGGGTATATACATACACATGAACTGAACATTACCCGGACCTACCCAAAAAACGAAGTCGGCACCCTCAACTAGCATTCTAGTGGTGGCTACAGACACTTACTTACAGTTTTGTGAAATATGGTGAGTTGCTGTAACAACTCAGTGCAGCTGAACTTCTTCCCCTGCCTTCCTTCAACTGCCGTTTTTCCACACAATTCCCTCCCCTTCCTTGCCTTACTCTGCCTCTGGCATCTGGCAGGTCCTTCTAAAAGACAATATCTAAAAAATGCTTCTTTTATTCTGCTCTAACATAGTATTATACCTGTTGATATCACTGATTTAATCCTAAGGGGATGAGAAAAATGATTTTTCACCAGGGTTAGTGAGAAAGATCAGGTCATGACAAGGTGATGGTGCAAGGGCATACACAAAACTATACAGCTGGGAACAGGGGAAAGGTGGAAAAGAGAAGCCAGACCACCTCCTCTTAACAGAAATGTGAGGATTATTGCAGTGATTCAGCAGTCTGTGTAACTGTGGTTTCGAAATACAGAAAGAAGATTTATTATTAGGTTAGGAATTCCTATATGTATAAAATTGGTGTGTGAAATCACTGTGAAAAGATAATTTTATCTCAATTTGAGCCCTTCTTTAGAGGAGGGATATTAGTAAATGCCATAATTTTATCAACATTCTCCTTTCTTTTGTGTCCTCTGAGCAGGGCAAGTGACACTATTATTCATTAACTGCTTTAGAGTCACTTGTTTGTATCATTCAACTTCTAAATAACGTGACAATTTTATCTGAGTTTATTGCAGCATTAGAGTATGATTCTAAGTATTGTTTGTGCTAACAGTATGATCAAGTACTCTGTGTAACCATGGCAGACAGACTTTAGACTTTCCAGCGGCCTCTGCTGTCCCAGTGCCTTAATTAATAAAGTTACGGTGCTCATTCTGCCTGGCTGGTTTGTGTGCCACCTTCCAGTTCTCTGTGCAGGGTGGCTCTGGAGAAGTCAAATATCAGCAGTTTCTGAGGACAGTCAGTTTACAGGCAGAGTGTTGTTGTGTGTGGCAGGTCCCAAGGAAACCAGATGGCCACATCGAAACAGGGCCTTTCTGGTAACCTTTGCCTGGCATCCACAGTGAAAGATATATGGTGCTACAAAAATGTCATGAGCCTTTAGGCAGCAGTATAAATCTATTCTTTACAGAGGTGACCCCACCTCTGTGTTCTATCTCCATTAATTCTCTTGTCCCTCATCTGTGTTACACAGATGGATGCGTAGCAAGATTTGGTTTGTGTGTAGGAAAGAAGGGAACATCTAAAGTTAATCAGATGAAAACGTGCTGCTGGGATGAAGAATGTTGCTGCAAATTCATTGTAATCTGAGAGAAATAATGTAGTATCCGTGCTTTTGGGAGAAAAGATCTGAAATACTGCAGAAGATATTTTTGGCATGAAAATAAAACATCTGAATTGCTGCTCTGTGAAATCCGGGGCTTTGTTTTATGTAAGGCACATTTTTCAGTTTTTGTGTGAGGTGTACGAATAGGTCTGTGCTTTATTTATGATCACTAAAATTATGAATAGTTGCTGTTTGTGGAAAAATAACTTAACACCTTCAAGTTAGATGTGTGTTTATTGTCTTAGGGCCTTTCTTTGCCACATCTGCCATGGCTTACCCAAGGTTTAAATTAATTTCTGAGTGTTAACAGAAGGAATTTGATGCTGCTCATTACAGTATTGGGACTGTCCTGTTTAAGATCTTGTGTTCAGGAGAAGGAAGTAGAAAATACGAATGAAAAACAAATTCCTGCACACTAAACAATATCTAAGTCAAAAGCAAAAATAAAATAACCAAGTTAATTCCTAACACATTTGTATTTTCATATGTTTGCTGCTGTACAGATCTGCATAAAATAGCTTCAAGATTATTTGGGATACCCACTTCTCTGCAATGCAATCAATAACTAGTAATTAAGATAGATGAAGAATGGTGAATTACTGAGCTTGAACTAGGTCTGCATTTTGAGCTCTCTTCCATGTGTTAGAGGTAGTAGCACATCTGGTGCTTTCCTGTGTTTAAGCAAGACTGTAATCCCACACGATTTGGGATCAGTCTGATGGTGATTCTGTTTTCTTCTCTAGATACTCTCTTTTGTGTGTAATACAAATTTGCTTAATTATAGGGATAGGGGAAATGGAGACCAGGAATTTTACAAAGATGAGGATTGTGTTTTGTCACTAGATCAATGTATTTGATCAGTTTTTATAATCTGGTGTTCTGATAATTGTAGAGGTTAGATATTTTTAAATTCAAATTTCTCTTCTCACAATCATATAATTTTAGTCTTTAATAACTGGCAACTACATTTTGGAATTTCAACCTCATGACTTCATCTTTTCATGGAGTTCCAGACAGCTTATATGCAGTATCTAATTTTTTTAATAGAAATGGGCTTATTCAGTGTGGGGAAGACTGTGGGTTTTTTTGCAAGAGTTCAGTAGTCGTTAGGGTGGGGATTCTGTCTTTCTGCTCTGCTCTGGTGAGACCCACCTGGAGTGCTACATCCAGGTACAGGATGTGCTACATCCAGTGCTACGCCTTCAGCCCAGGGAAAATGTGGACCTGTTGGAATGAGTCCACAGGAGAGCCACAAAGAGAGATGGGGCATGTCTCCTATGAAGACAGGCTGAGAGACGTGGGGTTGTTCAGTCTGGAGAAGAAAAGGATCCTGAGAGACCTCATAGCACTTCCTGGTGCCCAGAGGGGACTTACAAGAAAGCTGGAAATAAACTTTTTGGCGGGGCTTGTTGTGATAGGGCAAGGGTTAATGATTGCAAACTAAAATAGGGTAGTTTCAAACTAGATACAAAGAATAATTTTTTTTTTTTATGATGAGGGTGGTGAGGCACTGGAACAGGTTGTCCAGAGAAGCTGTCGATGCCCCATCCCTGGATGCGCTCAAGGCCATGTTGGATGGGGCTCTGAGAAGCCTGTTCTAGTGGAAAATGTATCTGCCCATGGTAGGGGGTTGTGACTAGATGAGTTTTAAGGTCCCTTCCAATCCAAACCATTCCATGACTGGTCTGCTGATTAGAGACCTCCGAAACAAAGCAGCAGGATGTGTGTGTTTCCCTTCTTCTGAATTTTGAGACTTACATTCCCCAGCTGTGCCTTTTGGCTGCAGTTCAAGGGAGTTGATTGCATGCTTTAGCTTTTAAGGTAAATTGTCAGGGAGTTATTTTGTTGAGACTTCCTATTTGCATGCATCTGTGCAAAATTATTTTTTTCTACATAGAATCTTTAAAATTATTGTCCTTAAAAAAATCCCAACATTTTGGGACACCCTATTATAACCATTTACCCTATTTCTAAGTTAGTCCAGGAAAGTCTTCCAATTTACTTGTTTGCTTGAATATTTATCTGTTTTATTATGAGTACACACAGAACTTTGGTGACCCTTGATCTCTTAATTTCCTGGTTTCACTGTTTGTATAGTGGTTTTGTTTTAATATAATCTAATTGAAGCAAATAATACCAAAGGTTTATTAGCTCATTATAACAAATGACTGGATTTATTATTATTATTATTATTCAAATATTTATTTGAAGTTTTCTGGCTTGTAACACTGCTTTTGTTTTGATTTCAGAATGCTCTCTTTAGTTGTATTAACAGAAATGAAAGTAAGTATATAATGGTTTCTTTTGGTTTTCTTTTATAATATTCATTTTTCTCTAAACTATAAGAGATTATGTAGGAGAATGTGAACATATACACAAACACATGTATTTCAGACCTGTATAAGCAAAAGTCATGAGTAAATTGTGTTACTCAATAATGAAGGGATTTGGCTATTTGTATAATTAATATCAGTTTTAGTTTGTGTATCTGCATTTGTCTTTTCTGTCATCTTTTTCTTCTGCTTGTTCATTTGATGTGTGCTAAGTAGCAAAATTAAATGCATAGCTGAAATGTTGAAGAACCATGTGTTTTGTTGCCTGATATCTGTTTATATAAAATGAAATCAGTGTCTCAGAATTAATTCAGGTAGAAGCTGTTCTCAAGAACTACTATATGTGTTTAACAACATAGCTAAAGTGGGTGAATCACCAATACTATCTGTCTGGGTTTTTTGAATGATAATACTCTCATATTTGTTTGTTTATTAGTAGCATTTCTCTGATAATTCAATTATTGGACATGTCTGGTTACCTAAAATAAGAACAAAACAGCTGAAAATGAGATTTAGCTGGGTTGTTCATGTCTTGAACTTGAGTTCAAGGCAGCTTTAATGCTGATTTTTTTCACCTGCCAGACAAACAAATGTAGTTTGGCTAGTTACAGATATTTCCAGTCATTCTGTAGACAGAGGTTTTTCAGTAGAGCATAGAATTTATTCTTTTTTTTTTTCTTCAGCATCATTGTGTGTCAGACTTGCTTATGTCTTCATTTCTCTGCGTAGGAACCCATAGATTTTCTGTTGTTTGTCTGTTTGCTTCCCCAGTGGGTTCAGTCTGTTGCAGTTACGCAGGTCACCATACGAACTGCCGGGAATATTGCCAAGCAATTTTTCGGACAGATTCCTCTCCTGGTCCGTCACAAATTAAAGCAGTTGAAAATTACTGTACATCTATCAGCCCTCAGCTTATACACTGTGTGAATAACTATACACAGTCATATCCAATGAGGAACCCTACAGACAGTAAGTACAAATAAAACCATCTTTACTGAAAGAAAGTTATAGAAGATGTTGAAAAGGTACTTCTTGTACTTTTTATATAAAATGTGTTATTGTAGAAGTCTATCATATAATTGCATTACTATCATTATGTGTATATATATGATTATAACTTTTGGGTTTAGGTGCAATCATTATATGAATTTATATGATGATAACTTTTGGTTTAGGTGCATTAATAATTTTTATTTACTTCTCATTTTTGCATATTGGCTTTGTAGTTTTTTTACAGAGTTGATTCTGTATCTATTTAGGAGAAGCAATGTTATTTGCGATTCTTTGGAGGAGAAGATACCTTACAGAACTTTTATTTTTCAGGGCTGTTATGTTGTGCATCTTTAACGTTGTTTTGTGCTTGACTGTTAACTATTTTGTTAACAGGTTTGTATTGCTGTGATAGAGCAGAAGACTATGCATGTCAGACTGCCTGTAAAAGAATTCTAATGTCAATGAAAACAGAGCTTGAAATTGTTGATGGACTTATAGAAGGCTGTAAAACCATGCCTCTCCCTCAGGACCCACTTTGGCAATGTTTTCTTGAGAGTTCAAGATCTGTTCACCCAGGAGTCACTGTGCACCCTCCACCTTCAACAGGCCTCGATGGAGCTAAGCTCCATTGCTGTTCTAAAGCAAATTCTTCCACATGTAGGTCAGTATCTCTCTAACCTCATTTACAATTCTGAAAGTATTTAGGAATTTGTCTTGTTTCTGGCCTTTGCCTGAATCCTGCTGAGTACATCAAATAGGAAGTTCTGGAATTCTTAGAAAAAATACAGGTTCAGGTAATCAGATAGTAATCTGTTTAGTAATGTATTCTGTCCAATACTTTGTATCTCAAAACATACTGTTTCATAAGAGGACTCAACCTTTTCTTACATTTGGCACTGGCTTATTACAACAGACACAGTAAGTTAATGAAATTTGTACCATACTTGTGGTCATAATAGCCAATATTGCAACCTCTGTTTAAGAGGTCTTAATGAGATGCTAAAGAGAGACAAATGATTATCAGCTCCACAAACGCTCAAGTGCCTGGTTGCTTCATGTTAGAACCTTGGCAGTATTCCTTTCTACATGTTCTTCTGGTTTTTGTCAGTGAAAAATAACTTAGGTGTTTTAGTAATTAAACAAGGGAACTAACTATTCTGACATTTAGAAAAACAAAGGTTTTCAGCAAATTGTTGCATGCTTCCAAATTATTGAGGCATTTTTAGTCTAGAGTGGTTTTCTGTCCATTTTAAAAATAGATGATGATTGCATTTGAAATGCATCAATGTGTCTGAATAAGTGGCAAACACTTTTGAGCTATTGCTTCCTTTTATATCAAAGTTTCCAGTAATGTCTCATGAATGCAGCAGGGTCTTTAAGGGGTTTAATAGTAGAGCCCTGGACTTACATTATTTCTTAGAATGTTATAGCATAGGATAGTTAATAAAGTATCTTTTAGTTCCTTGCTTTGACAATGAGTTCTAAAATGGATCCTTCTATCAAGTTTTCAATAGGCAGGAGATCTAATAATACAGTGAAGTTCCATATCTTGGGATGGAAACATTTGAAGTTTGTAGGACATTGCTGTAAACAATGTGGGCTGGGTATTGCTGACACCAGGAAACATCTCAAACAAAAGCTGCAAACAGTATCCCGAACATCAAAGAAGGCAAAAGAAGGAATGTATTTTGCTTGACAGTCATTTCTGTAGGAGGAGAAAGTGTGATTTGAAGCTGAAGGAAGGGATTAGAAGTTGTTCATTGTGATGGCAACTTAGATTTATTACCAGTAAAATCAGCTGGGATAGTTCTAATCTCAAAGTTGTAAGTTCAGGTTTCAAGTTGTTGCATTTTTATTGGATATTACAGTTTTATATCCTGAAGTCTTTTGATCTTACTAGCTTAAAGATGTGCTGACATGCTTGAGCAAAATGAGTTACTTGCTTTGAGCACTACATTTGGCTGCCCTTGGAGATTTTGTGGGCTCTAACACAATGCTCTGTGGTGAGCAGAGGCAGAGTGATGGAGCAAAGAAGTGATGGGCTATATCTGAATGGCTGTTCTTTTAATTTTATTTTCTTCTTCTCTATTTCTTTTTTGTTTTCAGAGAGCTCTGCACTAAACTTTATAGCACGAGCTGGGGCAATTCACAGAGCTGGCAAGAATTTGATCGCTTTTGTGAGTATAATGCAGTTGAAGTTTCCATGTTGACCTGTTTAGCAGATGTACGAGAACCTTGTCAGCTGGGCTGTAGAAATCTTACTTACTGCACTAATTTTAATAACAGGTAGGAGAGAGACACTGAATAATTTATAAAGGAATTCCTATTCTTTGATTTCAAAAATAAAATTAATTGGTTTTAAGACTTATTTTGAGATTGTATGTAACTTTCTTTCTGCAAATATGGTTTTAGTTAATTTGAAAATAAGTACTTTTTCTTTAGAATGGGCTTTTGGAAATACATTTAACAACAGATGTAACAAAACTTACAAGAATAAAAGTTGTAAAATGTCACAGTATATTACGTCTGCGTATTCCTCTGTCTTACTGCATAGACAAGTAAGTCATGGTTACTGGAATGTTGTATATTATAAATAAGGTTAAAGTGTTTGTTAAATTTACATGTTACTCATTTTCAAAATTCCTTTTTTGCAGAAATGTTTCTGTGGGTGTGTAGGACAAAATTATTTAAAAGTGGTGTCAGAAAGTAATTGCAAGGTTAGAGTTTAAAAAAAACAAACTAAAATTTGTTTTAAAAAAGCCCTAAATTTTCTTAGCTATTAGAGATCGCTGGCTTTTTTTTTTTTTTTTTTTTTTTTTTTTAATAGTATGTATTGGTGTGAGTGTTATAGGAGAATCCTAATTCTGGCTAAATATAAATCATAAATCAACTTGCATTAGTGATTCACTAAGAAACAGAGATAATTACAGAGATATTTGGGCTAAGGTATTTTCTCTTAGGTCAACTTCATGAGAAATATTAAAGTGATATTTGATCTAAGAGATAGAGGTGAGAAGGGAGTTTCAGCCTTGAGTCTTAAAGACCTTGTCTTCCTTAAAGACAGATTTCAAATTGATTTTGATCTTGCTTAACTGTGGGAGGGATTAATTGCTTGTATACCACAAAAAGCAAGCCATATGAAGGATGTAGAATTCTTATGGTGAAAAGGGAAAATGTGGGGTATTTATTTTTTTTTATACATGCTACATCTTACCTTCTCCTTTTAAGACCAACAGAACTATTTAGAAGCTGCAATATTCAGTCAGACCAGGGGGCCATGAATGACATGAAGTTATGGGAAAAAGGGAGTATTAAGATGCCTTTCATAAATATTCCTGTGCTTGATATTAAAAAATGCCAACCAGAAATGTGGAAGGCAATTGCCTGCTCCCTGCAGATTAAACCTTGTCACAGCAAATCTAGAGGAAGTATTATCTGCAAGTAAGTACCGTGGGGAAAACTTCAGAGGTTTTACTAAGGATTTTAATGAAAACTAAAAAGCTGTAGGACTGTATTTGCTATGTTAGGAAAACATGGCAAGGCAAACATGGAAGGAATATGAAATTGTTTGGTTGCCACTACTTGAATCTCCAACAGTGTAATTTAAGATATTTGCCTGTTAATGAGATGGATGTACATGCTTGCATTGTAAAGTGAAAAAAAAAAACCCAGATGTATTGAAGTTTTTTGGCTCTCCATGGAGTGTTAAATCTTTCCCCTTTTTTGGTTTTGAGATCTACCAATGACTTTCAGCTGACAGAAAGATCTGGGAAAAAAAAAAGTGGGTTTTTTTGTTGTAATAAATTTTGAAAGTAGGTGATTGAGTAGAAAAAAGAGCAGTCAATAATGCAGGTAGTGAGGTAGAGTTCAACCCATATTAGACATTAGTAAAATTAAGGAAGTGCTTGATCTTGGAAGATGGCATATTATGCCATAGAAAATAAAGATCACCAAGCCAGAAGTCAAAGAGGAGTAGTACAAGCGGTAGTTTCTGTCTTTGTGTCACAAATTTGTTCCTTCCTCTTACTTAAAATGTAACATATATATATATAAACACTCTGCTGTGAGGCATATTGGGAAAGTTGTGGATTCAGCGAAGGGAATAACATAGAAAGAAATTTTTTTCATATAAGCCCTTTTTTCTTCAAGTAGTCTTCATGAAGTTCTGTCTTTTTATTTACCTGTAGATCAGATTGTGTGGAAATACTGAAGAAGTGTGGAGATCATAATAAATTCCCTGAAGGCCACTCAGCTGAGAGTATTTGTGAGCTCTTGTCTCCAACAGATGACTTGGAGAACTGTATACCCTTGGATACTTACCTGAGTAAGTACTAACATACCTATGCAGAAAAATTAGAAACCAGGATACTTTGAATGCTTGTCATTACTTTTAATAATATTCATTATTGATCTTAGAATTGTATTGAATTTGAGACATTTTATTTAGTGTATTAGAGAAAATATGAATTTTCTAGTTGCCATAGTTCATTGTTTCTATTCCTTCTTGTATTGGACATATGTGACAGGAAAATCATTGGGCAGACAAGATAAAAAAAATATATTTTGTTTGTGAAGGATTATCTGGGTCATTATTTCCAGGACTGAAGATTAAACTATTGAAATAAGTTAACTACCTGGTAATATCACACTTCTACATCTATAATTAAAGTAAAAAAATTTCACAGAATTGTCAAAAATATCCTTTTACTGGATGTACGAAATGCCATGCTTTGCTGAAGGAACATAAACCTCATTTAAATCACTGTAGATGATGTGTATTCTGTTTTCAGGCCCAAGTTCTTTAGGCAACATTGTAGAAGATGTCACACATCCATGTAATCCAAACCCATGTGCAGCTAATCAGCTATGTGAAGTAAATAGAAAAGGATGTCAATCTGGAGAGCTGTGTCTTCCATATTTGTGTGTGCCTGGTAAGGTTTTTGGGCTTCTCTTTACTGAATTTTGCAGGTAAATGTACCACTGAAATACTGTTGAAGATTTTGAAGTGAACTACTGTGCCATGGTTTAATCCAGCTGACACGTGAGTACTGCACAGCCGCTCACTCGCTTTCCCCTCTGGCCTGGGCAGGAACAGTTTAGTCACTGAAATAAAGTTAATAATAATAATTGTCATGGTGCTGCTGATGAAAAGGGAGATAAGAAAAAGAGAGGAATACAACCCAGAGGAACCAAGAGATACACAGTGCCACGGCTCCCCTCCCACTGACCCAATGCCCAGCCCTTCCACCAAAGATGTCTGGACATGCAGCTAACGGCGTTTCTGCTTCTGCTCCCTTCAGTGACACGTTTAATGTGGTTGCACCTCACCAGAAAGACACTTATGGTCATTTGGGAACTACTTTTTTAGAACACTGGTGTTGTCTAACCTCTGCACCATGTGTAAATGTGAGCTGACTGGGGAGAGAGCCTCATGCAGAATAAGTTTCAGGTACCTGACTTTGAAATGGCAGAGTTGGGTGGTGTCAGTAACAAGGATTAAACCTACAAAAGGAAGTGTGAGACTCTGCGATGTCCAACTTCTACAACCCCTTCATTGTTCTGCCCTAGGCACTGGTAGTGCTTGCCACAGTTTTCACCTTTCCTTTAAAGCAGGAGGTGTCATTCAGTGACATGAGGGGTCAGCTGTGGTTCTTGAAGCAGTGCAGAAAGTGTGCATTTGGTGACCTCTTGAACATGTGTGTGACTGAGCAAGTGAGAGCAACACTCTCACTCAATTTTTACACTGAATTGCGTGGAGCAGCCTTCTTTCTAGAGAAGGTGATAGAGAACATTGCCATAGCTGTCTCACATCAGTTCCCTCAGCCTCTTTTCTTCCATCAGTTTTCCCAGTGGTTCCTAATTAAAAAGGAAAGCTGGATTTTGCTTCACTCATACATCTGCTCTACTTGAGCTCTTTTAAAAGTGGGGATAGACTTCAGCTCATTCTTTGTGTGAGCTTAGGGATATTGTTTTAGTTACACTTCTATGACCCTTACAAATATTTTTGTTTTCCTGGAAAGCTGAGCCTTATTACTATAAAGGTTGTATTGTCTTTACTTGCTGCAAAAGTCATTCAAAGTCATCTGAAAACAAGCTCATACAGAGCTTTTGAAGAGACAATTTACTTCCTCTGAAGGCTGGAAAGTGACTTTATATTTTAATTCAGTCTTTTTATTGGCTGAAAGTTTCAGGGGGTTTGTTGCAGTTCACCCCTTGTAGGGTTATTTCAATCTGGTATTTATTTTATTATTTTTCCTTGCAATTTTTTAAAACAGTTGTTTTTTTGTTTCCATTCTTTCTTTTTTAAATCCACTTTTCCTGCTTTTTCTCTCTTTCTCCCCTCTTCACGTCTCTTGTAAGAATCCTTCAGTGTTCACTTAAGAGGTACAAGTAGAGAAGAAAGGCACAATAAAATATGTGATAGAAGGGAAATAACTGGGCTTTGCTTGTGAGACCCTTTAATTCAAATTCTGTATTGGAGAGGGTGAAGCATATGTAATATTTGTCATATAACATGTTTCATACTACTATAGAGCTGAAAAATTAAAATACTTGAGAATTGTAATTTCAAGTCTATTTCTCAAACGTAACTTCTTCTACAGGTACTTCAGAACATTGTCTCAAGCAACTGTCTTCTGTTTTTGCTGCTTGTTGCCTCTGTGAAATGGGTGAATAAAGGGGCAAGAGTAAGGCTGCTCAAGAACACCTTATGTTTTTTGCAAGTCAGTGTAGTAATTAATTTCAGTAGTGGCACTTGCCCACGTGTTTACTACTTACGAGCTAAAATTTTTCCTTGTATTCAGGCTGCAAACTGGGAGAAGCCTCCGATTTTATTGTCCGACAAGGTACACTTATCCAAGTTCCATCCTCAGCTGGTGATGCTGGGTGTTACAAGATTTGTATCTGTGGACACAGTGGCTTGCTGGAGAACTGTATGGAAATGCGTTGTGTTGACCTCCAGAAATCATGCATTGTTGGAGGACAGAGGAAAAGTAAGTAATAGAGCAGTGATGCATCCAGCACCTGCTCCTTACCTAAGGAATTTTGAGCTATGTGAGAAGATACAGAGGATCTGAATTCAGAGCTTATCAGAAAATACAAAAGCTGATGATTGCATTCCTATTTTTAGTACTAGGTTAAGTCTTACATATGCTGGAGGGTTCCACTGTTGAAATCAGTACTGAACTGTGCCTGTCTCAAATCAATCACAGTCCTGTGTGAAGGGTATTCTCAGTACAATATTTCGTTTTAGCATGGGATGGTTTCTCTGCTAGCTCCAAATGGTTGGTGAGGGGTTGTTTTGAATTTGTTGGGGTTTTTTAATTCCTTCCAGTGGCTTGTGGCATCTGGGCCAGTGAACTCCCAAGGTTTGTGTTTCCACTCCAGTGGTTGGCACAAAGACCCCTTTTCCTACTTACTGATTCATTCAGCTTAAGGTTTGTGAGTACTCATGCAGCTATTCAGAGTAGGAAGCACACATCTTAAAAGTGTAAAAATGGGATTAGATAAAAATATAGGATAGGTTGTGGTGATCAAATGTAGGGTTTAGTGAGAAAGGCATACTGTCCAGATACCTGTCTACATTGAACCATTCTCGTTTTCCCTTCTTCCCTTTGCTTTCCCACACATCTTCCTGCTTGATTCATCCTAATTCCTCCTTTTCCTTTCCTTTGGCTCTTCCACTAAACATCCCTTAATAAATTTTGCACTATCTCAGCATTAAGTAAGAATTATAGTTTAAGATATTTATCCATGGGGCTAACATATGCCTAAAAAGAAATGTGTAAGCAAATACATGATGATGATGATGAAGGTGCATTGAACAGTCTGGTTTTTTTAAGTCTTCCTCACCATGGCAGCTCCCTGTTTAAATTGGCATGGATAACAAGGATTAATTGGGTTCTACCTAATCTGACAGTCCAAGGAGTTCAAAGAGATGTGACAGGTGCTTCTTAGAAGATTATATTGATTTATTTTCAGATTAACTCTTTGCTTTAGAGCTTTAAATGTGTATTTTTGTCATGCAAATTGGCATAATAATCTTGGAAAAAGAAAACAAAAAACAAAAAAAACAAACAAAAAAAAAAAAAAACAAAACAAAAACCAAAAAAAACCCCAAAAAAAACCCCAAAAAAAAGCTACTAAGGTAGGGGGAAACTTACAAAAGGTATTGATTATAAAATTGAGTTTGTGCTGAGCTGTGACCTGTCTGAAGTTGGTGTCTTTTAATCAGCAAGCAAGAGATATTCTGCTAGTGAACATTTGCATAGCTCAGCACTAGACATTGTTTAGTGTCTGTAAATCAGCCCTTTTAAACTACTGTCACACTGTTGTCCAAGCAGAGCTAAAGCAAGGTAAAAATACCTCAGGAGTCCAAAATAACTGAGGTTTCTTTTTTACCATGTGATATGAGTTATTTTCACATTAAGTAAAACTTTAGAAGCAAGGCACTTATTGTAGTTTCATTTGTCACAAACATAATTTTCAGATTGGAAACCAAATCCTCAATCATGAAAGAGCAGGAAATTGGGATATTTCTTTCTCACAAAAGATACCAAGTTGAGCTAAATAATCAACTGAACTATTATTTTCATCACTCAGAAAAGTCTACCTGCAGTATTCCAGGGAATGGAATGGGGGATTTTGGAATCTGGTCTTTTGTTGGTTTTTGTCCGAAGAAGATAAAAGGCAGCCAAACATACTTAAAATTTTTCTTCTGTTATTTTCTTTTTTTTTTTTCAGAGTTGGTACTATTTGTTAATGGAAGCAGAACAATGAAAACATCTTAACATTAACAATATATTTGATGGGCATTTGTAGAAAATATCTAGTGAAAGTGGATGCTTTTAAGATACAGTTGTTAACAAATACAGTTTTTAAATGGTGACTGTGACTTTTTATGGACCATTCTATCCAAGGAACTTGTAGTTTTTCAGATTATTGGTGAAAATAATCACAAAGATGTTTGATGCTGTATTTGTATTTAACAGTTGCACAGTGTACAGCTCTCACTTGTTCTGGGAACCATAACAGTATGTGTAGCTGTAGGTTTTCAGTAAGTGCTGTCCATTTAAAAACAAACAAACAAACTACCACAACCCCAAAACCAGACAGCTTCCTCTTTTGCCATAGTGACTTATGAAGTGTTTATGGTGATTAAGACTCTAGGTATTATGTAATAAAAAAATGAAAATTACTAGGTTTCAAATTTGTTAGATGATGCATTGAAAGCAAAGAATTAAAAGTTTATGGTCACCATGTAAATATTTTGTAGTAACTATATTTCATTAGTTTATATATCAATCATAATAAAAAGGGTTTAGACATAACATCTGAACTGTGTTTTTTAAAACCATTCTCTATAAAGAAAACAACTCTGAATGTTTTGAATGATGCTGGGGTTTTTTGTGTTGTAAGTTGACTCCAGCCAATAACATGATTACTGATGAGGACAGGTTGCTGTGTGTGCTCTTTGACAGTGAAAGACAATAGCCCTGCACAGATTTCAAGTGGATCCTAAGTCAGGTACTCTGAAGAATCACCTGAGATCCTGTGTTTGTCATTACCTTCTAAGCTTTTCTTTATCCCTGCTGGCAAATTCTTTGCTCCTTTGAGTACAGTGGTGTAAAGAGAGCTGTTTGTGCTCCAGAGGCTTTCTCTCCCACCCCTTCTTTTCTGCCCTCATTTGTCTTCTGAATTGCTCCAGTCCTGAGGGGTTTCCAGCCTGTGTAATATTTTCTTTAAAATTCTAATTCTCAATCTCAACCCTTTGAAAAGAAATGAGAGGGAATTACCTTACTTTGTAATTACCTTATTTTGTAAGGTAATTCCTATTACGTTTTCCTCAAGAGCTGTGTACTTTTTGGTAGTCTTTGATAACCAGTTTGCTTATGGATAGATCAGAGTCTTGTCATCAACATTAATTGATTTGATATAAAACATATATCACAGCAAAGGGCAGTCATATGGGCAGTTCAGAAAACCAAACTGGAGTTGCTAAACTGAAGAAAAATCCTCTAAGTTTGCAGTTGGAGTCTTAGATTCAGGTGTGAAAACGTTACTGACTTATAAAATACATTCCAATCCAATGAAGGCCAGAATGAAGCATTGGAACTTTTACCTCTTGACAATCACATACAAGTTGTGCTTAATGTGTGAGACTAAAAGTTTAGGAAGCTTATGTAAATTTTATTTAGAAGAATGTGTCTTTACAAAAGCTTTACCTTTAAGAAAATATGAAACTTGCTAGCCAGAATTTATTGTTCTTAAAAAAAATAAAACCTAATTTATACAGGCTTTGAAAGAACTAAGTGCTTGCTTCTGTGGTTAACTAATTAATCAAAACCATATGTGAACAGGCTTTTCTATAAGTGAATAAAGCAAAACTTGAAATCTATTGAAAAAAAAAAGATGGAAATTTCAGTGGGAAAATATACTGAGAAGAGAAATTACAGAAGCAATTAATGAGAATGTAATATCTTTATAGTGCATATGAATATGTAGTCTTTGGGTGTATTTGCATTAATTCTATGTATTTACTTAATTTATTTGAAGGCCATGGAGCATCCTTTAATATAGATTGCAATGTCTGTTCCTGTTTTGCTGGAAACTTGATTTGTTCGACACGTCAGTGCCTAACTGAGCACAGCTCAGAGGATGAACGTCGGAAGTTTACAGGTAACTTTCCAAACCATGAAAACTCTTAAGTTGAGTATTTTTAAAGCAGAAATTATCAACTAAATTCTTTCTGCAGTACTAATGGAAAGCACCTGATAGTTTGTTATTACTATGGTTTTTTAACTATTTATTTTTCTCACATCCAACCTGCACTGCAGGAAAAAGCACATACTTTAAAAAAGAAAATCAACACTGAAAAATAAAACCTCAAGTAATACGTAAAAATAAGTAGAGACAGGGTGCACTAGGTATGAGAGAGATAAAGAGTTTAGGGGGAAAATGGAGAAAGCTGAGTAGAATGAGCAAAGAGGCAGGACACAAACTTCTCTTCCTGCTCCTTGTGCTCCAGCACTGCTAAATGGCAGGTGGCAGAAAGGGGCTGAAGGTGAGACGCCTTGTGTATCTTGTGTCATGGAAAATGAGTGTGCACCCAGTCCCTGTTCTGTGTGTTGCTCTTGCAGGTTTGCCCTGTAACTGTGTGGACCAGTTTGTCCCAGTCTGTGGCCAGAACGGGCGCACATATCCCAGTGCGTGCATAGCTCGCTGCGTTGGGCTTCAGGACAACCAGTTTGAATTTGGATCATGTATTTCCAAGGATCCTTGCAGCCCAAGCCCTTGTAATAAAAATCAAAGGTAAAAGCAGAATACGTTTTTCAGCTTTTCTTTGGATTCGTCCACTCATAAAGCAGATTTATGTGTTCTTTGAATGTGTTGTATATTGTAACATTCTACTTTGGGGGTATTCCAATAAAAATAACTGTTTGAAGTAGCTGGTTTTTATTTATCATAGGTAGTAATATTGGACTGTAATAACTGCCAGTTCTGGGTTCCAGTTTTGTAATACTATGCCAATTAAATTCATTATGCAGATCTCAGTTTAGCAATAAAGGAGATTTGACATATACTTTCAAAAGTGGGAGAATCAGATTTTGTCAAAATGGCAATAACTGTCATTTTACTACTTTGTTTCACACCTTTCACTAGTTTACAAAGAAGACCCACATCTGAATTCAAGACTCGGAGTCAGTCTTGCTTATTCAGTCAGTAATCTGTGCTTTTTGTCTCTAAAATAGGAAAATATCAATCACCCTTTTTTTTCTTAGACTGAAATCTTGTGAAAACTATGTCTGTACAACCTCTGGTTTTTCAATATCAAGAAAAGAAAAATCTGCATAGACAAATACATTAAAACAAAAATATGCTTTGTACTAGTGTCAGGCAAAAGAAAAATCTGACCTTTCTTAAAAAGATCAAAGTCTGTGGCTCACAATATTGGTCTCTGTCTTCAGTTTTCCCAGTGTTGTGCAATATTGCAGTCTCCTTTGAATTAGTGGATTTTTCTGTTTTGAAAGAAAGCCATCAAAATAAGTTGTGTAATATTGTGCTTTCATGAAAGCTGATTGTAGCAATTTTAGGGTTTTTTCCTTTTTCTGCACTTGTAATGCTATGATGCAGAAAAATACTGAGAAAACACCATAGTTTTGTAGCTGTTACATCCATAATGACATTCAAAATTGGAATTTCAAACCTGCATTGTGGATAAACATTTTTTACTTTTTATGTTTGAAATTTGGAGAGTACATAGAGGCTCCAGTTTTTCAAAATACCATTATGCTTAGAACCTCAAGTTGTAGTTTCAGTAAAAGACTGTACACAATACATTTTTCTGGGTCAGTTTGATAATATAGCTCAAACTGAACATGCTCATCTGAAAATGCCCCTGATGCACTTGGAATGTATTTAGGATCTTACATTCCACTTGTGAAGTGTTTAAATCTCAGAATTTCCAAGCCTTCCCTAATATCAAAGGCGTGTCTGTAATGCATGAGAGTGCAGCACTCAGAGAGAATAAGGACATATTGTGCATTATCCAGTGGTGGCAATACTGCTGTAATTTATTGAAGCAGGGAGTTGTCCAGAGAGGCCATGAGACCTTTCATCAGCCTGCTCAGCAGACTGCATTGGCTGGTATTTCTCTAGCAGAGGGATGCCTTGCAGGGCCTATGCCAAATGTTTTGTACATAAGATCATGGAAGGTACATGTTTTATACAAAAGGGAAAGAAATTGTGCTGTTTTTCTGTCTGTACTTGTCTCTGAAGGCTGCAGAGGAATGGACGGTAAGAAAGGGTAAATACAACATTCTTCTGTTTGTTTGCAGTCATCCTCTAGATGGGATGTCGTACAATATTCCGAACCTCCAAAGCTAGAATCCAATTAGATATTCGTAATTGAAACCATATAATCATGTAGATCTTGTTTTCACCCCTTTCTCAGAGAAGGGCAAGACTAGACCTCTGCAATAGAATCTTTTCTTCTTGCTGTTTCCATGTTTTCTCTAGCCTACCTGTTGCTAAATACTCATCTACAAAATGAAGTATGGGAGCAGGTAAGAAGTTTTTCCAAGCATTTGTCAATAATCCATTGAAAAACACTTGGTAAAAGATAAATGTTAGTGGAAACTGCAGTTGTGTTGACATCATTGAGTAAACATGGGGTGCAACTGTCCCAGGTTTGTGATGAGACCTGAAAAGGGCTATTCAGAGTGTTTTATCACTTGTATTTCCTGCAGCTCTGCTGAACCACAGTTAGTTCTAAAGCAGTGGAGAAAATTTCACTGAAAATATTTTCCCTCAAAAAATAATCCCGTGACATGAAATGAAATTATTATGACTTTCTGCAGGTGCATACCAAAGAAACAAGTTTGCTTGACCAGTTTTGAGAAGTTTGAATGCAGCCAGCATGAATGTGTGCCAAGGCAGTTAAATTGTGACCAGACCCGGGATCCTGTTTGTGACACAGACAATGTGGAATACACTAACTTGTGTACTTTGTACCAAAAAGGAAAAAGTTTGGCATACCGAGGACCATGCCAGGTAGGAAGTGGTTCTGGCAATAAGTATCAAATAATGTTCTTTGTTCCTTGGTGTTCAACGTAACAGTTTTTATTTTTATTTTTTAAAATGTTGTTTGGGTCTTTTTTTAAGTATTCTTTTTGGGGTTTATAGCTTATAAAATGTTCTAATAAAAAGTAGTAATCTAAAAACTTATTTTTAACTTATTTTAGTATAAAAATAATCTCACATTCTTCAGAATTTTGTCAAATCTTTCTCTGCTTTAGTTAACAGTTGTCTCAAAGCCAATCAAAAGCTCTACTAATGCTTTCTTGGTGGCAATACTCTTGATATTTATATCTTCCTATATATGCTATTAAAGCTTGCACACTAAGGTGTGTTTGCAGTAATTAGTGCAGTTCCATGGTTACTTAAATCTAATTCTTACTGATATGAACGTGTTGAAATATAAAATAATGCCCAGTCATGCAAAGTCTTTAGCTTTTTGTGTGATTGTGCCTCAGGTTTACCAAGTTCATTGCTCAGGATCTATTTACAGACTAGGCAGTCTGTAATAATTTCCTTGTTAGTCTGCATTGGATTAGTCTTCATATTAATCCTTGGGAAGGATTAAAATTAGGTTTAGTTTTTGCATCCCACTGCTCTCTACGGTGGTGTTAGATGAGTTACTTCTGTCACCTTACAATAACACATATACAAATATAAGTAATATAGGTAAATAAATGATATGTAAAAATATACAATGTGTTAGAAACACATGTGCATGCATACTAAATTTTAAGCACACAAAACTACACTAAGATGAATTAATAAATTACTAATGAGTTGTTAACAAATTAATTTTATTAATAGAATATTTTAAGGTATAGTGAAATTATAATTATTTTAATTGATTATAAAAGTTGATTTAAATATGGTCCTTTTATTTAAGCACTGGAGAGAACAAAAGTAGTTAGTTTCTGAAATATGTTTTATTGTGCATTTCTCAGACTCTGTCACCTTCTTGGAGTACTTACCCTTTTCATTTATGGCCCATTCATAAACTGGCAGGTTCTTTCCTCTGGATTTCCTACCTTTTCAAAGTTCTGACAATATTAGTAGTGAATTCCCATTAACTTTGGCTTTTCTCATGTTGAAACTACTTAGCAGTTTGTGCAGCAGGGCTGAGGTGACACTGCCGGCGTTGCTGTGTGTTCCAGCCCTTCTGCAGGTCGCTGGAGCCCGTGTGTGGGCACAACGGGGAAACCTACGGCAGCGTCTGCGCCGCCTATGCCGACCGCGTGGCCGTGGACTACCAGGGGCACTGCCAGGCCGTGGGCGCGCTCTTCGACTACGGCTTCCACTCCGAGTGTGCCTTCGTCAGGTGTCCCCAGCTCTCTTCCACTGGCTGCAAACCAGTCCTTGCGCCAGGTGGGGCAGGTCACTGCAGAGAGGGGAGAGTGCTCCAGGCTCTGGGGATAAATAGGGCGATACTTGGAACAAAACACAGGCTTTAAAATGTTATATTAACAGAAAGCATAAGGTAATGACTCTGCTTAGGGCTAGAATAAGCCAGTAACAGGACTCAGATGAGTAAACCTGAATTGGAAAGGCCTTGGCCTTAGAGGGATGCTCCTTCAGTCTCTTAGAGACTGGCAGCTGGGATGGGTTTGGGAGAAATGAATGAGCTCTGTGGTGTCCAGGGTATGATGCTTCTAGGAATCCGGTGAGTAATTTTTTGGAAGTGGCAGCACAGATACCACAGTGGAATGCTGAGCTGTCATCAGCATAGGATTCCCAGAAGGGCAAAGATGGTATTTAATTAGAAGACAGAGTAAAATACCATATGTATTCACAGTACTGTGGAAGACAGCAGGAGTAGTTTTGCAGTGTGCTGGTTTGAACCAGTTTTTATTGTTTTCACAAGTGCTTCCTTTATGAAACAACAACTCATCATAGATAATACACAGAGCAAGAAAAGCTCTGTTCTTGAAATGGAAGTTTTATTTATTTTTCTCCTTTGTCACCCCCTTTGAAAAAGGTCTTCGTAATAACATTTATTATTACAAAGTAAATGTTACTTTGTAATAACATTTAGTACTGTAAATGTCACTCTGTGAATGTGAATTACATATAAGTTGGAGAGTGGATTTAATATAGAGGCATGGATAGAAAGTTGAAATATTATCCCTTTGGTTTCTGACATGGTGAGGAAAAACAGTCGGAGAAATACGATACCTGTCAGACAAGCACTTTTTCTCCCTTGTTATCTAAAGATTTTACTCTCCAACATGGTGTAACTGCAGAAATTAATGCTTGCAATGTGCATAAATGCTTCTGTCATGTCCTAGCTATATCAGCTCTTGAAATCCATCATTTCTGTAGGTCATATGCATGCATCCATACAAAATCTTGTGGTACACACAGTGCCTCCAGTTTTTAGCTTACAATAATGAAGGATTTATAAAGGATGAAAATTCGTCTTGTTGCTTCATGCTGATAGTAGTAAATGTGTGTTGAAATGTGACTGATTTTGCATTATAAATATTTTCAATATTAAAAAAACATTAGAAATGTGCAATTCTGCTGTCAAATTGAAACATTTTCTTTGGAAATTTTGCTATTTTCATTCTCAGTTAATTTTCAAATTTTGACTCTTGCTTACTTAAAAGTGAAAAGACTATTTGTTTTTATTACTGAGATTTCTTTAATCCACATAGGAGCCTGCTGTCCACTGTGTGCTGGAATGCTAAGAATCTTATATGACAAAGACAAGCTGGATAATTTTGCAAGGGTAAACAGTTCAATCATGCCTAATGTTTAATGGTATATGAAAAGTCAAGTTACAATGCACTTCCTCCTGAAAGGTTAACATGTTCTAAAAGCCATTATTTTTCAGTTGTTATTTGTGATTGTAGGTTTTTTTTTTCCTTATACTGCTTATACTTTCCTTTATTTCTTTATCTGAATCATAAATTGAATTACAATGCAAAGCAAAACAGAATTAGATTACGCATGAACAAGCAGACTCAGGTTTGCAGTTTATAATACTGCGGTTTGCAGTTTTTGACTTGTAATAATGCAGACAAATTACATGATTCTACTATGATCTATGATTCCAGTGCTTTCCTGTCAGAGATTTTATGTTTGTAGGTGCTGTGTATGTGTGTTGACCGATTTTGCTGAATAACAGTATTTGTTGGGTCATGACTGCATCCTGGATTGCTGTCCAGTTGTCATCTCTAATGGTATCAGGGACATAGTGGCTACTGCATCTTCTCAGTTCATACATTACAACATGTGACTGTGATGAAGAATTATTAGTTTCTGTTAGAAGAAGGCTTTCTAGTTAAAGAAATGTATTGGTCTTATTCAAGTAGTTGGTGATAACTGCTCTCACCTACTAAGCACCCTAATACCTGGATTGTAATTTCTGCCTCTTTTAGTTCAGATACCTTGTTCATGTGAGAAAAAACTCCTTCAAATATTACAGAGTTCTATAAATCTAGGGCTGCTCTGCCTCTTGTTTTCCAGTGTGGGAGCACAAACCACTGTAACAGATAACCAGTTACATTATTTTGAGGTACCTGATACATAGACACACTAACCATGAAGGTGGACAACACATATCAAAACCATAGTTAATATAAGAAGTAAATATTTTTCCTCTTTTCCTTTTTCTTTTTTTCACTTTTTACATTTTTGGAGGGGTTAGTTTTCAGGTTTTTTTAGAATCAGTGAATCATTTGTTTGAATGATGTTTTCGAAGCATTGAATTATTTAGGTCTTTTGCTAGCATTTAGAGTAGAGTTTGGAATAGCTGAAACATTTTCTAGCATGACATAATGTTACAAAACTGAGGAGGAGAATTTTCCATAATATCACATCATCCACAGAGTTCTTTGTTTTCCTCCAGGTAACAAATAAAAAGCCGATAACAGTACTTGACATACTTGAAAAAATCCGCCTGCATGTGTCAGTGCCACAGTGTGATGTGTTTGGATACTTAAGCATAGAATCAGAAATTGTGATTCTCATCATTCCTGTGGATCAGAATCCCAAACCATTGCAGGTAGATGATGTTATTATTTTATTTACATTGCATGAATTTGCTTCACTATTGTATGTGTAGGATGGTGCTTGTTTCTCAGGCAGATCCATTGGGTGTAATTTGATTGCTCATGCCCTATTATGTCCAACTCAGCTCCAACTTCTGTCTCCTTCTCTAGCAGAAATAGCACAAAATGTTACCAGGACTTAGGAAGGAAATTCTTGCCAGACTGGTCAGTCAGCCTGGTCAGCTCTCACTCCATCTGCAGCAGATGCTGTCAGATTCCTGGGGGGAGGAGGATTCCAAAATCAGAGGCCACCACTGCTTACCTCATTGGTGGCACCCATTGCTGAGCTAGACACTCCTCAACTTTCAAAGCTTTGGACCTCCAGATACTAAGCTTGTCAAGTTTAAACTTCACCAGAGGCAGCTCCCAATGCTTTTAAAGAGGTGACTCTTTATTGCTATATTTCTTTCTAGGGTGCAGTAGAAAATGAAGTGGAAAAAATTAATTTCCTAACAGAAATTAATTATTATCATCATGTCAGTGGGGGAATGGAAAGCTGAAGTTTCCCAGGTTCTGTTGCTTCCATTCTTTTCTCCCTTTCTCATAAACAAAATCAGTTATCTCTCATTTGGAATAAAAATCCCAGGAAGGAGAAAATCTGGGTTTTTCCACCATTGCAGACTTCAAGGAATTGAGTTGGTCAATCAGGAAGGAAGTCCTCAGTTTTAGAGGCACTTTCTTTAGTGATAATTCACTGTGGGCTTTTTTGCATCAACATTCAAAATGTATCATCCCACACTAACTTGTATATAGATTCCTTCCTTTTCCTTTTCTACTGCTCAGGGCTTCCACAGGAGTTTTCATAGTACCGAAGTCTATGATGAGACCTCTGATCTGTTTTCCAAGTACTCCCCAAAATTGTATAAATCTTATGTGCTGATGGGAATATTTTTGCATTGGCATTTTACATGGTAAGAGAAATAATAACTTTTTTTTCCCTCTAGATTGAAGCGTGCAATAAAGAGGCAGAAAAGATCGAGTCTCTGATCAATTCGGACAGCCCAACATTAGCATCACATGTGCCACTGTCAGCTCTAATTGCATCTCAAGTGCAAGTTTCATTTAGCATTTCTTCTGCTTCTGCTCAATTGGTGCCTGCTCTGCACTCCCTGTTCATAAGCCTTCTATTCCCCTTGTCATCAGCACTGAGATATTGCATATAACTGCTTGGGAAGTATGCATGAGCATATGTATTGTGAAGGACATTTGGAGTTGTTGATCACTGAACCAGAAAAAAAAAAACGTGGAAGATTTGGTGAACTTATATTTTTCAATGAAGGACTAAAAGTATTTGAATAATGTGAAAAGATTATTCTCTTATTCATAACTAGTCAGATGACTGTTTCAGCATAATTAGATTGTTTTCCATGGATCTTGGAAACATAAATATGTTCTGGAGCGTTATGACATTATGGATTTATGATTTTGAGGAGAAGGGATTTTATAAGGTTTTTTCAGCCATGAACTAAACAATGTTTTGAGTTTACTGAATAATGCTAATTTTATATTATTCAGATGCATATCAGTGACAATGAAAACATGTACCTATTTTAAAGACCATTTTTGGAAGAAACAGATTGCTGCTACTTAATTACCTTACCAAAAATTTAAGAGTTTATTCTCATGTAAATATGCTTTCATGTTTTATTATGAAGAAAACTAACTAGCCCTGGGCCTATTTCAGTAGACTAGTCTTTCCTTGGACTAGTGAAGACTTGCAGGACTCTGGGCTCACTGCTTGTAAAATGACAATCAAGCTCTATGCTAGTACCTGACTTCAGTGAAGAGATGTATTCTTTTTATAGTTTTGTACATTTCAGAATCTCATATTGGATGCAAAATATAAAGAATCTCAGTATCTATATTTAAGTGCCATTTAAAATATTGCAGTATTTGCATGTTATCTAATGAAATTTATACTTCAAATGTTTATACAAACAGTATGTTTTATTACTTATTGTATTTTTTGCACCTGATTTTACTCTACATGAAGTATTTTATATCAGTATTATGATAGCCAAGTTTTGAAGTACATACAGAAAAACTTATTTTTGCCAAAATGCTGAACTTCGAAAGAAAGCACTGAAAACTTTTTGAACATGTATGTTGTAGCATGTTTATAGTAATTATTTTCTGCTAAGTCTCTTAAATGCAAAAGCATTAAAGCTTTTTATTTTAATAAAGACATGTGTCTTGTGTCCTTATGTAGAATGCATGTGATGTTACAGATTCAGCAACACTGCATATATTTCCCTTTCTCTCTCAAAATAAGCACTTAAAACTAACTGAACTTACATACTTGCATGACTCACACAGATAATGTTCCTAAATAGATGTCAAGAGGGTCTCAAGGGTGAAAGTGTTCTTGCTAAATACCTTGAGGAAGACTCATGCACATAATCATCCAAGTCTTGCAAAAAAACCTTGAGTATGTTGATAATTCATCTGTTTCTGAAATTTGTTATGTGTATTTTTTAGACTTGGACACAGAAATAGAATGGATGCATTTTTGAAAAGCTTTTTGAACTGAAATGGCTCAGAAGATAGCCCCAGAAACTTCAAACCATTCAGATTGTTTAATTTTTCCAAATCATCAGCAAGTATCTCTTCAATATGTAGTTTCTTAGCTTGATTAGCATTTAGCTGAAGCAAATCTGATGCTTACTTAAAAAAGTAATTACAAAAGTCTTAAGAAAAAAAATTATATATACACACATGTGTGTTTATATGTGTGTGTGTGTGTGTGTGTGTGTGTGTATATATATATATATATATATATATGCACCACACTGAAAACTTAGTAAAGAGCTTTAAAAGCACACTTTTTGTAGAATAGAATATACAGTGAATTTACTTTTATACGTCTGTGAAAATTTTTATTGATAAGAAATTATAACAAAAATGTTGCCTTTAATTTGTGTGATGAATCTGGGAGAAGCAGAATTTAAGACCAGAGATTGTGATTCTGTAATTTATATGTCAGCGTCCATTGCTTGTAGAAAAGAGTGAAGCTTTTGAGAGGTTAAATATGTGCAGGACCAATGAGGTTTCACAGAATCCTAAATTCTGAAACAAAAGTCCAGCATTGAGACTGTACAGGGCTTATGCTCTTTTTTCTGGATGAACAAAAGCACTTAAGTATTTTCTAGGTTTTCTCAAGACCTTGGAGTACCTCAAAAGAATGAAGAAACTGTTTACTCATGGGTTTTGAATTCAGTTGAACTGGGATAAAAAATAGAAGAAACCAAGCCCAGTCTTAATCGCAGTTTAGGAAATCTGAACCTGAAGGGACAAATCTGATACAGGTTTCAGAGAAGTTTTCCATAAAGGTGCTAACGATCTTCTGTCACCATCTGTGTGGAAATCTGGGTTCACTTAAAAGGAATGGAGACAGCATAAGGGCACTTCAAAGCAGCACAAGCCTGTTAGTTGCTTTTATAACAGGACCCAGATGAAACATTTACCAAACATTATTTGCTTCTCTGCTGAAAAACAGCAATGGCAATAACTGGCTCCAGAGAGATGCCACTGTCCTCCTTCAGTTTGCTTAGTTTGGCTCTTCCCAGCAGGGTGGTATGGAAGTGGAGATGCCAGAGGTGCCACCTTGTACACCCCGAGGAGAGGATTAGCCAGAGACAAATACCAGAGCAAGTAAAAGCAAGAGATTTCTGGCTGAGTTCTGAGTCCCGCAGGAGCTGGCATCTGAATTTTGGAGGTGAGAAACAGTCAGTTCTGAGCAGGCACAAAATCACACCTGAAACTGCAGTGTCACTTCACAGCCCCACTCCTCTCCCTTGCTCTGCTTTTATGGAGCTTTACCCACTATCATCACTTGGAGACTTGCACGTGTCTCTCAATTCAAAGGTTAAATGTTATTTATACATCTCTACTGAGTTCATGACACTTCTTTAGCTCTTCCTTTTACACATAACAAAGGATATTTCAAAACTTTTCCCCACCATCTCTAGTCCTAGGAAGGCCTGGGAGCATTTACGTGAGCAAATACAAATACATGAATGCTCTGTGAGACTGTGGCCTAGGTGTTTCCTATTTTAAGTCTGGACTGTAAGGTGACCCTATAGTCAAGTGAATCTCAAACAGTAACTATTAGGGGAAAAAACATTTCTCTGGCAGAGGAGTTGTGCAAGATTGATTGCAACTTCCTGCAGGTTCTTTGAACTGGTGCTTTTATACAGTGAGACAGTGGCTCCAGCTACTCCATGTGGAGCAGTAATGAATGCGAAAACTGTAGGTAACCTTGTCACCTCCTGTGAGTGGCTGCACCTACCACTGCTAAGGCATTCTGCCTCCCATATAGGTGTTTAGGCACTGCTTGTTTTGTGCTCTCTCCTAGCCCTCTCTGGGCTGCAAAATTTAGCAGACCCCATTGCATAAGCCAAAGAGAGTCTTAGCCCATAAACAAACAAAATCTCTGTGAGAAAAATGTTTCCAAGCCCTAGCAGGTTGGTTTGTCTCAAGTTATCACAACTACAGTCAAAAGGAAATGTTGATATACATTAGCTTTTGTTAATTAACACCATGAAGCTGAAGGTTTCAGTTATATTTGAACTATAATTCTATACAAATTCAATGCTACTAATATATGCATTATGGAAGGCCAATTGTGTATAACTAATATTGAAAGCAAAGGTTCTTACTTTGTAAACTGGGGAAACATCAATTTCCCAAAACCTTTCTTAATTTTAATGGACTTTGTACATGCAGTGCTTAATGGAAAAAAAGTGGGAGCATTTAATCTCAATATAAGAAAGACATTTTTTTACAGTGACAACAAAAAATCCCTGGAATAAACTCCCCAGGAATATGGTGGAGTCCCCCCAACTGGAAGTTTCAAGATAAAACTGGACATGGTGCTAAATGCACCAAAAGGTTGGATCAGATGATTTTCTGAGGCAACAGTGAAATAGCTAAGTAAAAGCTCTTGTAAAAGGATTTTTTTTGCCTTTCAGTTCCTAGGACATAAAGGAGAATAAAAAATAAAAGACTGCCTTCCCTGAAGATGCAATAGTTCCTGAAATCGTGCAGAAATCCTACCATTACTTAAATAAAGGTTATTAACATTACATTTTTCATTAGATTATCATATATATGAGAACAATTCTGATTCTATATGTATATATATAACACATCTGTGAACCTATAAATTACTTTAAAACTTGTATTAACAGATTATTAGAGTTAACAGAGTTAATTAGATCTCAGTCCTTTCTTAAAACAGAATAAATCTATTCTTCCCCCCAGAGTATTTTCTGATTCGCCTTCCTTAAAGCTGGATTCTGCTTCATTTGGCCAGGTCCACTAAGGAGAGTAACCTGAGCCAAAGGGTGTTGATGCCTCTGTAATTCTGACACTCCTTCATAATTCCATAGCTTCTTGCTGTAAAGAGCCACCCGTGTGTGTGCGACAGTGCGCTTTTCTTCCCCTGGTCCCAGGCAGCGGGGGTGCCCGGCTAGCGTGCTGCTTCTGGGCTGGACCGGGGCCACCACGTGTGTGCAGAGCTCTAGGGTTGTGCCTCCACGTGGGTCCGCCGCGCTGCAGCCAGATGCTGAGACGAGACAAAGGGTGAGGGAAGATGGCACACCCTGCTCATGTGGTTGAGAACTCTTTATTCTCTCATTGCTGCTGTGGTGGATAATGTAACTGTTCCCAAGCCAGCATGGGCAGAAATGGCGTCGGGCTACTGGGAGCAGGGGGTTAAATAGGGGGCGGGCTGACAGGGGCGGAAGCCCCTCTCGCCCAGCAGGGACAGAGGACAGGGGAGTAACATGGAACAGAACCTATGGGAACATAACAGGGGTGTGTACAGGGTTCTGGGACGAATGGGATTACAGAAGTGGGGTGACTGATGCAGAACATTCCGAGGGGAAGGGGAGTGGTTACAAGATTGACATGACTGAGCTCCTGTGATACAGCTTGGAGCAAACCATTATGAGGGGGAAATAGGGGTACATAGAACCGATCTAACTAACACTTATAAAATTCCCTAACTGTACCAGCTCGGGTTGCAACACCTGTGTTTTTGCAAATGCCTTCAGTTGTGCTTGGCAAGATTTCTCAATTTGCCTCTTTGTGCTTAGTTTTCAGCATGAGCTGCAATATATACAAAGGTCTTCAATCTGTTTTATCAAGTTCTGACTCTAAGACAATATTCCTCTGCAACACTGCTGAATAGTCCTAGGGGGTTAAATGATTCAATCAGTGGGTTATGATATATAGCAGAACAGAAGTTCTCACCAGTGCTAATGTGGCAGGTTTCAAATTAAAGCTTGCTCTTCACCTTGGTGTTCTGTAATTCCACACTGTTGGCTGATAGTGGAAGAAGTGGATGGGTTGTTACTACTGTCTGGTGTATAAATTTACTTTTTAGCCACGTTTTAAGCTGCAGCAGCAGGAGCAACATTCTATAAATGAAGGTATATTCATATGCACATATATGCTTGTATACATACAAATATACACATATATATGTATATAAATATATTTTTATCACAGTGTTCTGTATCAGGCTCCATATCAACCTCTTCAGGAAGAGCACATTTGGCCATTGTAGAGAATTTAGCAATTTATTTTAGTAAAGAATCCAAATATGAGGGGTTAATACTTTGAATTTCAAGTACAAATGGCAATCAGTGATGCAGGATCACAAAGACTTATCATGTAACTTATACACTATGTTGTCTGGCAATATTTACGCAAAAAGTTTAAAGATAACTTTGTATGGTTTCATTCTCAAGTGCACTCAGCTGCAGCAGTTCATTTTCCTCTGAGTTCCCTCTGGTCTTTTCACTCTGGTCCCTCTTGCTCAGGGCAAGTAAGAGCAGCTTCCAAGTACCAGTGGAATTGCTGGCATCAGTCAGGAGCCATCAGACTGCTGCCACATCAGAGCCTCTGGCATAACAAAATAAGTTTAAATATTTGCAGCCATTAATTCCATGCAGCAACTGAGCTGCTGTCAGCAAGGCTGTGGCTGTGTTGTCATTAGCAGTGGCTGTGGGCACCACCAGCTTCATCCAGATCAGAAGCAGGGACATGTCTTAGCCAGAAAACAAGACACAACAAGCAGCCCATCTGGCTTCCATGCTGGAAAACAAATGCTATCACACACTCACGCACATTCCCTGTGCATATGTTGAATATGGCAGGCTGTGCATTTTGCTTCTTTACCAGGCTTGAAGTGGCAATGTAAACTCTGGATCAGCATCTTGTAGCTGCAGTACTTTCTGAAGTGCTGCTCATATCCATAATGCAGGACTTTCTGCATCCCTGCACCACAGCTTTAGGACTTCACTCAAGGCCCAAAGGAGTCAAAGGAGATGTGAGAAATGCAAATACACATTTCCAAAGCAGAAAAAATTAAATCTATCTTATTTTCCTTTCTGGCTTTAGGTTTCAACAGAAGAAACTGTACAGGCAAGGTCAGAGGAATGAAACCATGTAACAGAATGCTTATCATAGAGACTAGCAGAAAAGAGAGATGGAAACTATTATTTCCTTCCATACGTAATGCAATAAGGATATGCCATCACAAACAACCTCAACACAGACTTCTCACCCTGCTCTGGGAGATGGAACAGCCAGGCAGTTCTGGTCAGTGACCACAGCTTAGGTACAGAGCAAGCAATGTTGTGGCCTATGGAGGGGAGCTGAGTTACCCCTGTCCCAGGTCAGGCAGTTGTGACGGCAAAGCAGCTAACACAGTACAGATTATAACAATAGCGATACATGGAACTGAAATGCATTTCATTATTTTGAGAAGGATTTTTAGTCAAGTTTAAGCACATTCAAAAATATGCAAAAGCTTCATTACAATCCAGTAACAGCATCTGTTATGTTCATGTGGAGAAGTTTCTCTTGGCAACTGTTTAAAAAACTTCAGAGGCAAACATGGGTGTGAGCAAGGGCCATAGCCTTTGTAGTAGCTGTGCCATCCTTTGATGCTCTGATTTTTAACAGCAGAGACGCTTCCTACCAGAACATAGCAGGAACATTTATTTATTTTAAGTAAATGGGTGTGCAGCTGCTGCTAATCTTCGATACATTTTTACTACCCTCTGCAGCAGTCTTTTAACTACTTTGTTATTGGCAGATGTCATTTTCCAAGGCCTCAATCGTTTTCTATAAGTGTTAGGAAAGGCAGACCCTGCTGGCAGGACAAGAGGCAGTGGACACAAATGAGAAACCTCAAACTTCACCTGAACATCACTTTTACTGTGAGATTGGTTAAAGCAGTGCTTGGCACAGGTTGCCAAGAGAGGACAAAGGTATTTTCCATCCTTGAAGATAGTCAACACATGTTGGGACACAGCCCTGGGCTCTAGGTGGCTCTGCTTCATCCCACATCAGAAATGCTGTAATTCTGTAATAAAGCTCTGAGTAGCTGAAAAGTAAGACCATGCATGCTAACCACTTTGCCGGTCTCCTCGCTTACCTTGCATTTTTAAAACGTGGTCATTTCCAGCATTTGGATTTGAATTCCATGACATATTTTCTCTCTGCAAGTTAATTCTAGATCAACAGTTCCATTGCAGCAACACATAATCACAGAATCACAGAATACCAGGCTGGAAGGAACCTCAGGCATCGTCTGGTCCAACCTTACTTGGCAAAAGCACAGTGTAAAGATGGCCCAGAACCCAGTCCAGCTCAACCTTAGAAGTGTCCAGTGCTGGGGAATCGAACTTTCTTCCCTGGAGAAATTATTCCAACGCCTGTTTGCTCTCATTGAGAAAAAAAAAAAAAAAAAAAAAAAATCTTGTTTTCCTTTGTGCATCCAACCCACCTGCAGCCCTCCGACAGTGCTGTGCCACATCTGCCAGGTAGGTACTTGACACCCTTGAAAAAAACAGCACTCACTGAGCAAGAGGGTTAAACCTGTCCAGTCCTTCCCAATCAGGATAAAAGTGGTTACTAAACCTCCAGCAGACCTACTGGCTTGAATGAGAGCTCTGTGGTTTACTTGGGCAATTCAACCCACAACTTAGTAACAACAGTTCTGTGTTTGGAAAGAATCAAATGAGTTGAAAATGCATTCCATACATTACTACTTATTCCTGAAGAGTACATATCTTCTCTCATATATTGCGGCCTTTTCTGTGTTGTGGAATGAAAGGTCTTGCCCAATATACACAAATTAGTAAAAGACTCACAGCCATAACTCAGATGCTTCTACTTTGAGTGTTTAACACTCAGGTCACTTGTCTGGAGTTTAGGACTAGTATTACACTTTCAGATCTATTTTTTTAAGTTTGCATTTAATTATGGCTCCCAAATGCTAATCTTTTAACACAGAAATCCTCTACTCTCCAAAACACGTATGAATTTCACAGGTTCAAAATCACTACTGCAATGTCTGCAGAAACTCACAAGATTTTTCATAGATTGTATTATTCTGATGATTTTTTTACAAGGCCGATCTAGTATGCACTAAGCATTTCAGAAATGCCTCTGTGGGCAGGAAGTATATGAGGTGTTGGGCTCAGGTCTGTAATTGCTGACAGCAACACACCAAAGTTGCTGAGACAGAATTCAACTTTCCTAAAATTCAATACAGAAATAGCTAACTACAGAGTGGGAAACGTTTGTTTTGATAGACTCAGGAGGACATCATGCTCTTGTGGTTTTAAAATAAACCTTCAACCCTAAGATTAAAAATCTAAATGCTGTGGTCAGGGTTGTGTTCCCCACAGAAATCCCGTAGGTGGCATCACAGCACAAGGGGAATTTTCAGCTGCTTTTGATTTAGAAGGAATGCAGCCACCTTGGGATTTTTATTTTTCAATTGTTTTTGTTTAAAGCTAACATTTTCCTGCAACTTCAGTTCTATTTTCTGTGCCACTTCATTCTCGAGAAGATCAAATCTGCACAGGCTTAAGTCTCTCTTGCTTTATGTAAATTTATTTCCTCCTACAGATGCCTAACAAAACCTACTCAGGGCTGCCCCAAGAATGTAATTCTCCAGTTGAGAAGGATAGGATTGGATAAGCCATGTCTGACCAACCTGGTCTCCTTCTGTGACTAGGTGACCCGTCTGGTGGATGCAGGAAAGGCTGTGGATGTTGTCTATTTAGACTTCAGCAAGGTCTTTGATAATGTCTCCCACAGCATACTCCTTGAGAAGCTGGCAGCCCATGGCTTAGACAGGAGCACACTTTGATAGGTTAGGAACTGGCTGGATAACCAGACCCACAGAGTGGTGGTGTGAACGGTGCTGCATCCGGCTGGCGGCCAGTCACCAGTGGTGTCCCTCAGGGGTCTATACTGGAACCAGTTCTATTTAATATTTTTATAGACTACCTGGATGAGGGCACTGAGTCCTTCATTAGTAAATTTGCAGATGACACTAAGCTGGGAGCTTGTGTTGATCTGTTGGAAGGAAGGAGGGCTCTGCAGAGAGAGACTTAGATCGGTTGGATAGATGGGCAGAGTCCAACAGCATGAAGTTTAATAAGTCTAAGTGCCAAGTTCTACATGTTGGCCACAAAAATCCGCTACAACATTACAAGCTGGGGACAGTGTGGCTGGACAGTGTTCAGGTGGAAAGAGACCTGGGGGTGCTGGGAGACAGACGGTTGAATTTGAGCCAGCAATGTGCCCTGGTGGCCAAGAAGGCCAATGGCATCCTGGCCTGCATTAGGAATTGTGTGGCCAGCATGAGCAGAGAGGTCATTCTTCCGCTGTACTAAGCGCTGGTGAGGCCACACCTTGAGTACTGTGTCCAGTTCTGGGCCCCTCAGTTTAGGAAGGACATTGAGATGCTTGAGCACATCCAGAGGAGGGCAACAAGGCTGGTGAGGGGCTTGGAACACAAGCCCTATGAGGAACATTTGAAGGAACTGGGGTTGTTTAGCCTGGAGAAGAGGAGGCTTAGAGGTGACCTTATTGCTCTCTACAACTTCCTGAAGGGAGGTTGTAGACAGGTGGGGGTTGGTCTCTTCCACCGGGCAGCAACTGACAGAACAAGAGGACACAGTCTCAGGCTACGTCAGGGAAGGTACAGGTTGGATATTAGGAAAAAAATTTTACCAGAAGAATAATAAAGTACTTGAATTGTCTTCCCAGGGAGGTGGTAGAATCACCATCTCTGGATGTGTTTAAAAAAAGACTGGACATGGCACTTGGTGCTATAGTCTAGTTGAGGTGTTAGGGCATAGGTTGGACTTGATAATCTTAGAGGTCTCTTCCAACCTCATTATTCTGTGATTCTGTGATACCTGACATCAAGAACATGTATGGATGTATTAAATTGTTGGCATGGAAATGAGTCAAATCCACAACCATAATTTTTGTCACCAGCAATACAAAGAGTTCATTTAACTGGGTACTTCAGGGATGAGTCAGACACAGGCACATACACAGGCACACTCTCAAGCTTTCAATACTTGTTAACAAAGAAGTGAATATTTTGAAGGTTTTTTTTTTAAGAAAACCCCAATGGTTCAAAGAACTTTTGTGCAGACCTGAAATTATAATAAGCAACAGTAAATTCAGCATTATTGTCTTAATTCAGAAGAGGAGGGAAAAGCAAATGAGTGCATTAATATCTGAACAACAACCAGTAGATGTCAGCACCATTTTTAATCTGGCATTGGTGGCCTCCACAAGGGGAGGACTGGGAAAACCAGCGAGGAGTCCAGGACAAGAACTGGACCCAGCCCCAGTTCACCACACGACCATCCTGTCCCCAATAATTGACCATCAGGCCAAAGTGCCCCACCCTCCAACTAGAGCCACATTGGTTTGCTTGATGTGCAACCATCTGGGCACAATGTATGTTATCTCCCTTCGAAAAGAAAAAGGAGGTAAATTGAGGCAGGGGTTCCTCTGGGCTGAGCCTTGACTGGATGCCTGACACCAATGCTCTGCTTCTCCCTTGCAGCTGACTTATTATACAAAGCAGATTAAGAAAACAGTGTACTTTTAATTAGCAGTATGGATGAAAGGAGAAAAAAAAAACAAACAAAAAAAAAAAAAAAAGGGAAAAACCCAGTAATTCCCTCTTGCAGGGTTTATAGCCCTTCTCAGGACTTCTCACCAACATAGTATTTCCAAACACAACTTATCCCTCTGTCTTGGGTAAGTCCGCTTATAGGGTTTGCAAATTCCTTTGTCTAAAGCTGCCTGTTTAAATTTTTGCCCTCCTATATCCTTAAGAATCCACCTCCCCCCACCCAGAGGGATGGAACAGGGAACTGGCTCCACCAGTTAAACATCTTCTAATAAAAATGCCACTGTATTTAAAGGTTTTAAGGCTTCAGATTTCCCATAGAGAAATCTGTTTCTCAATATGATAAAAATACTCCAGCAAAGACACAAGCAGATCTAACAATGCTCAACCACAGAGTAGTACAAAGCAAAAGTTTTATGCCAGTAACAGAAATCTGTCCGTTAATTTCTCCTCCACTTAGTCCAAAACTAGACAGAGAAGATACACAAATTGCAGATTTTTGGGTATTTCAAAGTTTTTGCCAAGATTTTTGGGTATTCCTATGGCAGTTGATCTCACTTAGGGCAACAGAAAGAGTAGGAAGCATCTGCTCTGAGAAAATGTCTTTTTTTTTCTACTAATATATCATCTTGCTGAGCTCTGTTTCCCCAGAGAGCCTTGCAGGATTAAGAGGTCTTTATTGGTGTTGTTGTTGTTCTGGTTCCCTCCTCCTCTCCAAAATGAAAGCATTCAGAACACTTTGTGCAATTTTTTGAATATCTGTATTATTTTTAAAATAATTTATTTTACACATATTTGACATTTTATTTCTTAGTTGAACAATTCTTATTAGAAAGCCCTCAGTCCAAGCTAATTAATCTATTAAAGAACAAAAATGGCATCTGAAGAACCCAGTGTCACTTTTGAGACAGACCTTTGCTCTGCCCAAGACTCCATGGGCCTGCAAGCCCCAGCCCCTTTGGTGCAGCAGCACCAGCTTGGTCTCATGCTCAGAGGGGCTCTGGAGAGGCTCCCCCATCCTCACTCCCACGGCACCCCAGCACCCAGGGACCCCAGGTCCTCTTCAAACTTCTCACTCATGCAGGGACCTGGTCAAAGCCATGTTCAGCAAAACCCAGGCTTTACAAAGAAACTGCAGAGCATGAGCCACGGCCACTGTGCTCACAGAGAGGTGTTTTGGGAATTCACCTACAAAAGCCTTCCTTGGTGCAGTGTTTAACAGGGAGCTGCCTATCAGCTTCCAAATGCCATTCCACGCTTCGACCCAACAGGAGTACCACCCTTGTTAGCTGGGCTTTCAGTCTGCTCCCAGGACACACATTTTTGCAGAACTTGGCAGGTTCCTACAGAGACTGCCCAGCCCTAGCTTGCACTGGTGGGTGACAGCCCCTTTGTACCTGGAGCAGACACCTCACACACCTCCTCTCAGCTGAAGTTCAACCCAAAAACATCTTCCTGCCCCAATCACACTTGGTCCTTCTCAATGTCACAGCCCTGAACCCAGCACTAGCTCTGCACAATGCCACACTGAACGTGGTCACATCACCCTCCATCTGTGCCAAGGCTACCCTGGGCCTTGAGCAGCAGTGGGCTGGGTGGATCTACACTGGCTGACCTTTATCCATGCGTGTTTATAAATCATGATGCTGTTGCATGAAGTCCCAGCACCCAAGTTCTTCACGTATAATACTGGTTCTTCTCTGCACCAAAGCTGCCTAGCAGCTTTTCCTCCATTAACAAGTTGGGTTAATAGACTTGCACTTTTCACAGCATTAACAGCTTTAATAAGATCAGTCCAGACAGCTACCTTAAAATGAACTCATACTCCAAAATGCAGAGGATCAACAAAATGATCAGAGGGATGCAGCACCTCTTTTACAAGGAAAGGCTGAGAGAATTATTCAGACTATAAGCCAAATTGACATTGACTCTGATAATACAATTAATCAGATCTTTCCCCAGAAATGCCCAAGCCTGATGGTTTTCAATGACACACACACTGTCAGCTGTCCCATCCTTGGCTTACTTGGTGCAGCTCAATGCACACCCCACCTGCCAGTCTCAGCCTTCAAGGATGACAGAAGTGCTCTCACTCCCACTTCGTGGACAAGCAGACAAAATAAGAATGATACCTGCAAAGCTTCTTGAGACTTCTACTCCCCTTCATTCTATTACAAGCTGCTCTGAAACATACTGCCAGGTAAAACCTTGATGAACAGCAGTTGGACTTAAAAGGGTGGGCACACGGCCCACTTCCTCCTCCTGGTTATCTGTAGCAAGCGCGGGTCTCCAGGACGGTTTGGATGGATGAGAGATCTCTGAAGTCAGATCTTAGAAAATGTGGTTTATTAAAAGGGAGAAAGGCCCTGCTTGGAGTTGCCAGGCACAACTCGTGGCAGGCCCAGGGAGAGAGGGAGAGGGAGAGAGAGGGAGCGAGGGTTCCAGGTGAGGGTCCCAGGGGAAGGTCCAAGAGAGCGTCCGGTCCCTCGGGCACACCTTATCAGGGGGCTTCAAGGTGGGCTGGAACAGGACTTGGGCCAATGGGGTCACAGATACCTGATACTTCAGGGGAGGGTCACAGGTGTGGGATGAACCATACATTGGGGGTGAGACAGAGCATTCCATCTGACCTTTGGACCTATCTGCAGGTAAAGGGCATTGTTTAATCAGAAAGGGGGATTGCTTTCAGCCTGGCTATACTATTGTTTTCTAGTTATTCAGTAGTCAAGGCTTGTTATTTCAAATCTAGTTCTCATCTCAATGTCTATATTTTCCAAATCTTTTGCCAGGCAATCATATTTATAAGGTTTTCCTATTTCATCTTCCCCAACATTATCTGCAGATCAACACGCTCCTCAAGCACACCGGGCAGCACCACAAGCACACCACAGACACCGCCTTGCAATCAGTGTGCTAAAATGGGCAAGTGCAGAGCAAAAACAATAGTGTCACACATGTTTTGGTATATGGTATCCAGGTAAGAAGAGAAATGGGCACAGCTCTGGCTGCTTGTCAGATCTGAACAGCCGGAATGAGACAAGGAATAAGACAGCAGGCACTAAAGTGAGGTGTTAAGACTTTAAATGCAGCACCACAAAGCCTTCCTTCATTCATGAATACTCAATTTGTTCTTTTCACATTGCAGAGAAGTTAAAGGTCTCCTGACTTTAAATAAAAGCAATGAATGTTTTCATTTTATTAAGTTTTTAGGTTTGGGGGTGGTTGGTTGGTTTTTATTTGGTTTTGGGGTGGTTTTTTTGGGGGGGAGCATTCCCCTCGCTATTAAGACTGCAACTTTTTTTTCCATGTATCTGTACATTCCTAATAAATACCAGGTATCTTTCCTACAAAAAGGTGTCCATAATCAAGTTTTCAAGTTTGAGAAATATGTTTGGAAATGGCACAGCCAGCTGGAGTAGAATATTAGCTTTATAGATAATTTTGTTGAGAATTGTAAACCCAAAAATTATATTCATCAACTAGCTGAATAAGCATCTGAGGTTTTCTGAATTTTAAACACTGAAGGGAAAAAAAGTTTTATGTGATCGTGAAGGTAGGTGGCATTCCACACACTATTGAAAACCCACGACAAAGGTGCTTTGGTTATTGGTCCCTTCCAAAATGTCAGTTTACCAAACAATATTCAGTTAACTCCCAGCACATAAGCATATGCAGAAGAAACATGACCAATATAATAATAATCCTTCCTACTACATATTCAAGTAATAAGTTATCACACTATTTCACAAGCACAAAACTCAAGGCACCACAACAAGTATTACTGCTCAAATATGGGCACCTCTCCAGACCAATGTATTTCAGAAGCAGAATACCTGTAGATCTGGGGCTTTTTCAGTCCCATAGGAAACAAGTACTTGCAACAATCATCCTGCAAGCCAACCAGTATTCTTTCCAACTGGGCTTCCTTCACATGCTTCAGGGAGTTGTATTCATAAAGTCTGCTGCAGAGGGCACCTCCACTGTTTTCCCATTCCCATATCCTAGCAGTGTGAGGCGTGTCCTTAGAGAAGTGCCTGAGAGACAATTCCACACTGCCCATGTGGAGCCTGAGGCAGGGGTAGCAGTGTGTTTCCTGACTTTCTATCTGAATGATTTCACTTGTGAGAAGCCCACAGCAAAAAGCCTGATTTAGTTAAAGTCACTGATTTTTAACTTGGCTGTTTTCAAACTCCTTGGTTTTCCTGAAAAACACAACCATACTACGTTCTCAGTCACCACTTTCACATTTCAAAATTCATGTTTTTTATTTCTACAGTACCCACTTAACAAGAGCACAAGCATTTAGTGATAGCAAATTAGTACCAAGATTTAGGAATATCAGTCTGTGGGAAAAAATGCAGCCATCAATATTTGAGATAATACATAATTACTATAATGCACTAAGATCTACCTGAGGCATCTAGATCCAAGTTCTACATCTTACTTTCTCTTACTTTCCTCTTGTTTCTTTCAACAGCCATTCTGCACCAAAAAATGTTCATATAAAGTTCTGTGAATGTATTAGAAGAGGGAAGAGGATGGATAGGCAATCATTTGTACACACACCTAAGAGAAAGTTAAAAATATGGTTTATTTGAAATTGTGAAATCAAAATCCAATAAATTAAGTGTTTAATATCAACACTGGACACTATGTAGGAAAACTCTGGTAAGACTGGATTGTTCCCTTGGTGCCCCAAGCATGGATGAACCATGAAATGACTTCCCAGCTCTCCACAGCCACATTGCTCACTCTACAATCTTTCCCCATTCATGGCAAGCCTTCCCCAGACGCACACTGCCAAACCCCCATCTGAAGTCTCATCAGAATCAGCAGAACTGCTCCAAAGATGACAGGGCTCACAGGGCAGAGGCTATAAGAGCAAGAGTAAGTGCCTACATTTCAGGACTTCTAGAGTGCATCCCTCTTCCTCACCCACAGGCCTCTGAACAGGTTTCATGAACTGTGTGCTATGGCCAAGTATATTTTATTTTTTAATTTTTAATGAGCTATTATGAACACAGGCTATAAGAACACAGTTTCTTAATCACTTTTTGGGGTGAGGCATGCAACTGATCCCATAAATATTGTTTATGTTTGTTTAACACTGCTATTAAATTACTAGGTTTTTCCAAATAGAAGGTTCTCTCTAAGTAACCATATGTTACATACACATTAAAACTCTTTGAAGCAATAAATATGAAAATATGAAGATTTTATCCAAAATATAACTCCAAACAGCTTATAAAGCCTCAGGCAGGAAGTCACCAAATTCTGATAAAAATGTCACGCCCTTTCAGAAACAGCAATAAAACATTCTGTATCTGCTTAAAAAAGTGCCTATGGCACAGGTCAAAAGTCTACTTACTACCTTAAAAAATAAAAATATGCTTGGGCATATCACCCTTTCCTTCTAACAATGGCACAAGTGAACTCTATTTTTTTCCTTCTTAGAAAGGAGGGTGGGAAGAGTGGGATGAAGAGGAGAAAATAAAAGCAATGCATCTTATAGGTTATTTATTATGCAACTGGCTGTTGTATTGGAGGCACTCTTTGACAAGCCAGATGAAAACAAGCATATCCAGAAAGGGGACACACAAGGCCTCGATGTGGCCACCAGTTTGTGCTTCAACTCAAGTGAACCTTCCCAACAGCTCTTCTGTATTCTGCAACAGAGATATTAGTCCATACTGAAGGTAAGTCTGTTTGGGTGCAATGCTCTCTACAGGCCAACAAGAATCAATCACTACATGAATATCATGAGCTCAAGTACTCAATAGTTTAAAGTCTTGATGCTACCAATTCATCCAGGTTCAGTTTGTACCATTTCTGACCCAAGGGACTTCAAGCCAGGGATATAATTTGCTGGTAACTAGGCTCTGCTCAGTTACTACCTCATAAAACAGCAATTTAAAATGTCAGATTTTTCACCAAATTTGGGTAGTATTTGGATAGGGCTTCTACGCATAAGTGACATGCACAGAGGTCATATACTCCATGTATCAAAGCAATGTGACACTCTCCAAAGCAGCTTTGTTTTTTGAAAAAGAAAATAAAATAAATGCTGCTTTGAACAATAGGTAAACAACCAGGTTTCAACACCAAATGAAAAGGATAAACACTTCTGGTTAGCAAGATCTATTTAACAGATAACACAACCATTTCAAGTCAGTTCACCGTAACACTTCAATGGGCACCCAAAAGCCCCTCATGTTAATACTCAGCAGGAACCACAGATCACCAGACTTAACTGGCACAGGTATTGTGACCAAAGAAAAAACCACAATGTCATGTATTTCACAGCTACCAGTTCCCTGGGAATTTGAAGGGGCAGTGGATGTAATGGTTGCAATCACTTCTTCAGTAGATAAACCAGAAACAGGTAAAAAATATCAGGACTTAAAAATACAAATAATCAAATTCATCTTTTTCACATAGTTTGCCTTGTTATTTTAACCCACATTACACATTTTATTACTTAGAAAAGATGACACTGCAGAAAAATAAAATAAAATTTGGTTTTAACAAGGACAAGGGTTTTACACAGTGGTATAAAAAAATGTAATCAGAGCCTGGAGGGGAAGAAAAATAAAAGGAAGTGGAACAAAACACAATAAAAAACAAAAACCACAAAGCAAAACAAGTAACAAACAAACAAAAAACAAAATACAAACAAAAGAACAAACAAACAAAAAAAACCCCCACAACACTACCCCCAGGGAAGGTAAAAAGCTAAAACAAATTCCAGATGTTTATGTCTGAAGGTTTTAGCTTTTATAATATACAACTATGTGTGCCTTTCACAATAACAGTCACAAGTGAATGATACTTTTTGTATTACTGCACCCTTCAACAGGCCAGTTTGCAAGTTAAAACAAACAATATAATAAACTGCTAAATTTTAAGTATGCATTTTAGCTGTTATAAAAAGCTGGGTTACATATCCAATGGTCCATCTTTTAAATTCAAACTGTGCTTAATGTTTTTTAGTTCAGACATACTGAAACCCATCAGCACAGATGGTTTGCAATGTTCTATCGCCTGTAAGCATGTATTCCTCATTTTTCCAAAGAATGATGCAACATCAATTTTCCACGCATATAGCAGCAAGGAAAGTAATTCCACCTCTTTTTTAGAAGGATATGGCCTCTTGTGAAAGTAGTCTGACAAAAACTGTTTCTGTGCCTCATATGAATTGTGATCATACTGATTAGGATCTACTGCTAGAAAGCGGAGATCCTCACTAGAAGGAAGCTTCCTCATCTCAGTCCTAATCTTTTGTCGTTTAAAAGGCACTACCCCTGAATTCACTTCGTTCTCTGCAGAAAGAGCTATGCCATTACTTAAGCTCAGAGGCTGCTGTTCCTTATTCCTTTGGTCTTCTGCAACAAAGCAGGAATCTGACTGCTTTCTTTTCACTACCACAGAAAGATGTTTCTCACCATTCACAAACAGCAGCTCTTTCCTCTCAGTGCGGTCAAGCCGCATCTTCAGGCTTGAGTTGGTGTCTTTAGGAGCACTTCTACAACGGAGCAAATGTACAGCAATAGCTGTCAGAGTCATATTTCCAGTGTACACACCACAACAGTGGATGCACTTGAAAGCAGGAGACTTTAAAATTGTATGCACAGTCGGCATTATATGATGCCTCTCTTTCAAATGCTTTTCATAAGTTTCTCTACCAGCAAATGTACCTAAGCAAAAGGGACAGGTGAACATTTTTCTAGTGCATCTCCCGTTCACTTGCGCTGTCTGAGGTTTCACTTTGATGTAAACAGGGACAAGAACTGTTGAATATATTCCAACAAGCACTGCCAAATGTACTTCTCTTTCACCCATGTCTTCATCTGGTAGCACTGTGTTGAAATCAAAGTGTGGGAACACAAGGCCACCCTGAGCATCATTACCTAGCTGAATTCCTCTGTTGCTGTAACTTGCATGCAACTCCTTTCTCCCATTGTGTGCAGTTTTGTTGTGCTCCACGAGGCTTTTTAAGTCATAGAAAGTACCTGTGCAAAACAAGCAAGATAAGCCATGCATGAAGATATGCTTCATGAGCTCTTCCTCACAGAGAAAACATTTACAAGCATAACACCGGATCGCCTTTTCTGTCATCCTCAGAAAGGATGCGCAAGCTGCAAGTTTGTGAGGTTCTGGGGTTTCTACTTTTACTTCAAGTGGTTTGTGGGCCACCGCCATGTGCACCTCGTAGACATTTGAGGGGAAAAGCTCATTACAAACAGGGCAGGTCTTCCATTGCTTGGCCTGTCTGACAGCCTGGCTTGTTTCAGGAGCAGACGGGGAGGCCTGCAAGGATGCATTGTCAGAGGTCAGAACCACAGGAGGAGAGGGAGCATTGGCTGGGGTCTGGGACAGCTGAGCCACTGATGCCGTCTGCATGAGCTGGATGGGCACCTGCGGAGGTGTCACAGTCGCTACTCCACCACCGGGAGAAACAGGCAAAGTAACAGAGAAGGGGGCCAGTGTGAAAGTAGGTATCCCATTAACTTGCTTGCCAGTGGGAATCAACTGCCTCAGTAGAGAGCCCGCAGTCAAAAAAGCTGTGTTTTGAGAAACTGGAGGTTGAACTGGTTGATTAACTGGGATAACTGCTGGGGCAACAGGTTGATTAAGCTGAAGGAACCCAGATCCAACAGGCTGTCTAACAGGAACCACCCCAGGAGCAAGAGGCTGGTTAAGCTGGAGAAGACCCGACCCAACTGTCTGCGTCACTGGAAGGACCCGGGGATCGATGGGTCTGTTCATGTTCCCAAGTGACTGACTGACAGACAGAATTCCTGGAGCAACTGACTGATTCACAGGGAGGACTCCTGGTGCAACTGGTTGACTCACAGGGCCAACAGGTTGAGTAGCAGGGAGCGGTCCAGCTGGAACCAGACTGTTTATAGTCCCAATGGTTTGATTAACAGGAAAGAGCCCAGGCCGGACGGGCTGATTAAGAGGAAGAACCGCAGAGGCCACAGCTCTATTTATGGTCCCAACAGAATGATTAAGATGAAGCCCATGAGAAACAATGACAGCCTGCGAAGGTGATGGCTGAATACTATGGTTATTCTGAGCCACAGGAGGATTGCTGGGCACAAGAGCGACCTGTGAGGACTTAGCAGCAGGAGCATAGGCGGTTTTTGGGAGGCTGCCAGAGGCACTTGGGACAGTCACTGGCCCAACTGTGTTCTGAACGGCTTGTGTATGCACCATGCTCTGGTTTTGATTATTCTGTGGAAATGCAACCTGGATGCAAGCTGGAGCTGTCACAGAACCTGCTGGGACAACAACAGGCCCTGCCGATGGGGCGGCTGCTGCTACACCTCGGACAGGCTTTGGAGCAATATGCATTTGTTTCACAAGTCCAGGTTTCTTAATACGTTCTGAAATCAGAGATCGAAGTTTGCTCTCCAGGTCTCTGTGTGTTTCAGCTGTCAAGACATGGTACATTAAAGAATCTGGGCTGTTTGCAGAAGCATTACATTTTTTACAGTAGAACTCAACTGAATTCGGTGTACTTTCATCACATTTATCGCTGAAATATGCACTTAGCAAGTTTTCAAAATGGTTCATCAGCACATGTTTCTTCATATTGTAATACAAGGTGTCTGTGAATTGACATTTTAGACATGTGAAGTTTATGATGTCACTCCTAAATTGTTTCATGCCATCCAAAATGCTGACTGTATAGTTCTGTATTTGTTTATTAAACGAATGAAACATCCAGATGTGCTCTCCCACTACTTTGGGACGAGAAGAAAATGCACATTTTGGGCAAGAAACCACCATCTCTTGGTCCATTTCATCCTCATGGTAACGATGCAAGTGATTCTTGAAAGAAGTAAGCAATTTGGATGAGAACTTGCATAAGCCACAGCAGTACGGTTTTGTTCTGTATCTCTGCAAACAATAGAAAAACATCCACTTAGAAACTGTGGTCCTATGTCACTGGTATCTGTTTAAATCTGCACTATCACCTGTCAAAAATGCCTTCACAGGATGTAGAGCATGTATCTTCTCAGTTTCTTCTGGTTTTGAAAAGCAGATTTAAAGATTACATAATTAAAGGGAGAAACATTTGTGCCTTTTTTGTTTCATTATAATTTACTAATGTGAAAAATGCATATTTTATGATTGGCTTTTCGCAAATATTAAATTGAATACTATATGTATTATGTTATATTGATTAGAAGTGCTGTATTAACATTTTAATAGTATGGTAGATGTAGTTTTGTAGTTAAAATAGAATCTATATATGTGGGGTTTTTTTTTACTAGCTCAAGCAAGAGATGAGATAATCAAGAAACTCTTCGCACAGAGATGGCAGTGATGGGGGCCCATAAAGAATTACTGCCTCCTTATCGGAAAAGACAAACATTCTTCCACCTTCTCTCCGTCTGTATGGAACCACCAGGATTAAGGGGAGGAAGTTGACAAAAACCAGAAAAGTTCTTAATTTGCAAATAATTTATGCATCATGTATGAGATATATGAATATGCAACAGGCTATTGCTTTTAAAGGTTATTCCTTTGTTCACAAGGTATGCTTATCGGGCTTAAGTGCCCGAGAGCATCCGGACATCCGTAATTCTTTGCTTTTTATTGTCTTGTAATTGTCCTAACTCTAAATTTCCATTACTCTAATTGTGTTACTATTTTTATAACTATTTTCTTATTATTAAACTTTTAAAATTTTAAAAACCAAGTGATTGGCATTATTCACACTAAGAAGCCTTAAATGAGTTTACTTCTACCCTAGTTCACAAGAAGCAATTCTGAAGCTTGTCTCTTTTTAAATACAGGAATCACAGAACAAGACGGGAAGAATTTGTATCTCCACTGTACATAGAAGTTAAGCCTTAGGAATCAGGAATAGCAGCCCTTTTAATATGACACTTTTAAAACTTTGTTTATTTCATGGCCAGCTCCTATCTACTGGACAAAAACACAAAAAACAGAACAGGCAAGGATTTTTTTTTTCTGTATTTCAACAACCTATTCTTCACTGAAAACTCTCCAGTCCTTCCCAACAAAGCCATAAACAATGATTTTTTTAAGAACATGCTTTTGGAGCCAAAATAATAACAGAAAGTAGTAAAACCACCTTTATAATAAAGCAGTGATGTATTAACTCATATATACAATTTATATTAACTCATCCATACTGGGCATCCCAGTATCTTTCCTCAAAAAATTTCCTCAAAAACGCTCAGTACAGAGCATACACAATCCTCTCAGGAAAGTGCTTTAACTGCTTTTTAACTGCTTAAGAACACATCTATCTTGTACTAAGCAGAGATCTGCTCCCTCAGTTACATGTCACATGACAGTACTGCTTTCATATCCATATGAACATCATTTGATCTTTCCGAAAAACTGGTAGCCCCATCAACCATTTTTTCTGATAAACTTCCTATTAAGTTAACCCCGGCTCCTGCCAAAAACTACAGAATCAGTCATAGTAACAACCATGTGACAAATCTGTACACACAAAAGTCTAGTGGAATCTGTTCCTTCAGACATGTTTTTCACCTCACTGATTTCTGCCCTCATGAAACAGAACCCAAAGGGAACAAGCTGTTCTGCCACTACAGCATCCAGCCCAGTTGGATCACCCACATACATCTCATTGACACACCATGAAGAACAGCAACACAACACGTGCAGGTTTGGGGTTTTTTTGCCATGTTATATAACCATGCAGGTTACAGTCAGCCATTTACAGACAACAGCCAGCAGTACTAGGAGATGATAACCAAAATCTAAGCTCCCAATTCAAATGACTGGGTCAGACAATGCCACTGGCTGGCTAAGGCTGCTGAAGAAGCACATTGCTAAGCTATCACTGAATTATCTTCTAGTTATACTCTTTAGCTGCTAGCAAACAGCAACAAAGGAAATTAGCAGATGCATCAATCATGAAGTATCCCGCCTAGAGAAAGGCCACTTACACTAATGAACTAATGAAGCACACAAAACATTACTAGAAGATATGCCTCACTACTTCTGAAGGAGTAAACTGACAAAGGAAAAATTCCAAACAATTCTCCTTCAGCTGAACAGAAGCAGGTGGAAGTATGCTGCTTTGATATTCTCTGTATGAAACAGAGCTCTTCCACACAAACACTTTACAAACCATTCTGCCAGCACATTCTCCTTCCATACTCATCTGCTTTTTCAGGTTCACCACAACCTACCAATGGCATGCCAGTTTCATAGAAAATTTGACAAAGTAAGAATTACAAGCCACTTAGGAAAAACAAAGCCTCCTGGAGGTTGACCAACACAACCTTCAAACTGTATAAATGGAATCCAAAAGAAGGCTTATTAGAGACATTGTGGTAAACTCAATTAACCCTCCTTTAAAGAACCTACCCAAGAACATAGTAATAGTTTCTGTTGTGTAGTCTCATATTCCCCACAACCTAGAAGCATGCAGAAAGACAAACGTCCTCCAAAAAACAAAGTTCTGTCAGAATTGTTAATGTCTCCCTAAAAATAGGTGGAAACCACCAACTTCACTTACATAGACATCTCCTCCAGCCTACTGAGTTTACAGAAGGAAACAATTTATTTTCCCCTATTGGCAACAACTTTGGAATAGAACACTCTGAAGGACCAGCTTCTTTTCTCCCAAATTTAGGAGGCATGATATGTGAATGATATACATTAATAAACCAAAATGGTTTAAAGAAAAAGGATAAGAACAAGGTTAGTATCCAAAAGGTTTGGAACACAATCTGTTCCACAGCAAGGTGTTATCAATTCCACACTGAATTTCATTGACAGGTCTTCCATAAGAAGGCCATGAGGGGCCCCAAGACTCTTCAGCAAGACTGACAAGTCTACTTTTTTTTATGGACATAGTCCACTGCTCTATACACAGCATCTTAGAAACTTGCTACTATATAAAATTATAGAATTGTTCACCACAACCCTGCCTTTTTTGTGGAGTCTAGATATACAGAACTAAAAGCTTTTTCACATACACAAATCTAACTGGAAAGAGTTTTCCACTGCCACCCTATACCAAGCCACTAATAATAATTTCATCTTAATCCACCTGCATCTATGCAATCACACTTTCACCCTTCCAATGAAATGGGAGTCATGTTGTACAGTAGACCATGCTAGGACTACATATTAAGTTAAGCTAAAAAGGCAGAATATTGTTGTGACATCTTAAACACTGATGTTTAGGGTTGTATCCTTAAAGACTGAAAATAGTAACTGAAGTCCTCATAACCACCTGCATTACAGGGAAAAACAAAGAGGATATGTAAGATTATTCCCTGACTAATAGCATTTAGAAAACAAATATTAAAGCTATTTTTTTCCATAAAAAAAGCTGCATTCCAATTTCTGAAAACTGTCAAATTCAGCAACTCCACACAATACATTTATCCAGAATTTGTGTCACAAACATACATACCTTCCTTCTGCCCACAGGATCCCAAGGAGAGACATCACTCCATGAAGTGTTACAAAAGTAGTTTTCACCTGCATCAAAATGTTTAAGATTCTAAAAGTAAAATAAAACATTAAATGAAAATGAGGAATTTGTAGTCTATTCTGAATATAAAGAAATTCTCAATAGGAAATAAGGAAAAATAAAAAAGAAAAACACACACAAATAAGAGGATGACTTGGAAGTCTCTAAAATCCATTCAAATAAATTACTTCTTTGATCAGCTTTGATTTATTTTACCTCAAATATTTGTTCATGTGACTGCCTGGTAATACAGTAGGAATTCTGAACACTTCCTAGTTACTGAAAATAATATTGTGTGTGAAAATATTTACACTTGAATTCCACTACTTCCAGCCACGTTCACAATGAACACTCAAAGTATTTTTCCTCTCTACCTTCCACCTCCTTCACTGGTAATATTTCATTGCTTACTTCATTGCTTTATTAACTTACCACTACGGTTTACTTTGCAACAGGTTTTAGTATTAAATCTGCATAACATTGTTATACTTCTAACTTGGAAAAACAAAATACATTCACAGAAGCTGATTTCCAAGAGATGTTTTTCCTGAAGCTGCAAAAGCAACAATATTACTGTGTCTACAACAACTGGCAGGGAAAGCAACTGTCCTTACAGCCTTCTATTAATTAATCCCATCAGAGCAGTTCACATCCCTCAAGACAAAGCCAGCTCCTATCCTAAAAATACTAAGTTCATCTCCAGATTTCTGAGACCCACACATATTTAAATACAAACTTAATGTGAGGAAAAAAAACCAAAAAGAAATCCCCCAAAAACCCAAGCTAGATTCCAATTTACTAAGCATTTCTGAAGACCCTAAACTAGATTCAACAGCACACCCAGAATGCCTTGGATGGAACACAGGCTACAAATCCAGGCTCTACCCATAGAAAACTTGCATCTCTTCTCCCCTCACACTGTTCTTTTTCACAAATCTCTCTTCACTCAAAACTCTGCAAATACTTAGAGAAAGTATGATTTCCATCTCTTCACCAAACACCAGCAACAGCAGAAGCAGGTAACAAATAACATTTAAGATTAGATGACCTTACAAAAGGAGCAGAATTCATTAACCTAATAGTTTGTATTATGTGAAATTTAGCAGCAACACAGAACATAGTCAGCAACAAAGAGCAACAAAGCTTCAACAATCAAAAAAAAATACAGAATACTACTTAATGCAGGCTCTGTCTGCACTAGGCTCTTGTTCATTTGCACTCTGCAAATATAAGCATTCCTACGTGTTCAGCAGATTACAATAAGCCAGAACATCATGCCAGTGCTAATTTGATTTTAACTTCATTATTCAAGAATTTAGAGAAACAGAGCAGCTGCGCTTGCAATACGCTGTCTACCTTTTCAACCATGAAGTACGCTAAAAGAGAAACCAGAAAAGCTCAGGGCAACAATAAACAAATCCCCTGCAATCTAATCAACCCTAGACACTGAATGAGTTATGTATTTGCCCTTCAACCAACCAACCAAAAAAAAAAAAAAAAAAAAAAAAAAAAAAAAAAAAAAAACCAAAAAAGACAACAATAAAAAAAAAAACACAGAAAAATCAACCTAAGAAACAAAAACAATACAAACCACAAAAACCCCAGAAACCTTAGAAAGAACTCTTGCATGCAACAAGAGAAATCTCAGAACTTTAGTGAACTATTTTTGATAGAGAAAATAGAGCCACTTGAGATTTTTCAGCCGAACACACTGGAGTGAATAACACACTGTTAAAAAAAGTTTTCTTAAAGTTTATAACTTACCTGAAACATTCTGTTTTTGGTTTGAGTAATGGGCTCCTACACTTAAACAAAAAACTCCCACAAGCCAAACACATGAAATACAACTACATATATTTGCTAAAATAACTATTTCCTACAGAGGAATAGCCATTCTTATCAATACAATTCTTCAGCAGTGCAAATGGCTGCTGTGAATACTTGCTTTAAACAAAGATCCACTAATTAGTTATGCCCTTTCCAAATTTCTCATTTCCAGGAGGGGATGAAAACAGGAGAAGGGAAAGGTAACAAGAAAGGAACAAAGCCCTCTAAGAAGCCTGACTAATCCTGATACAGAATAGGTATTTTTAAGTTGAAGAGAAAAACATTTTTAAACTAAGAACTGTTCTCCCCTCTGTTTTAAAACTACCACGGTTTTCCTTAACAAAAATGTAAAAAGGTAAGAGTTTAAATGAAGACACAGAATCATAGAACAGAATCATGGAATGGTTTGGGTTGGAAAGGACCCTACAGACCATCTAGTTCCAGCCCCCCCATCATGGGCAGGGATGCTACTCACTAAACCAGGTTGCCCAGGTCCACATCCAACCTGGCCTTAAACACTGTCAAGGATGGGGCATCCACAGCTCCTCTGGGCAACTGTACCAGTGCCTCAGTACCCTCTGAATAAAGAATTTCTTCCTAACATCTAATCTAAACCTACGCTCTTCCAGTTTAAAACATTGCTGCCCCTTGCCCTGTCCCTGTCTGTCTGTATAAAAAGTCCCTCTCCCTCCATTTTATGAACTCCCTTCAGGTACTACAGGGCTGCAAGGAAGTCTCCCCAAAGCCTTCTCTTGTCCAGGCTGAAAACCCCAGCTCTCTCAGCCTCAGAGCAGAAGTGTCTTCAGCTTCAGAGCAGAAGTGCTCCAGCCCTCTGATCACCTTCACAGCCCTAAAGACCACAGTATGTTAGAGAAGCTGGAACAGTGTATTAAAGGAAAACCTCTGACCTTACAGTGTACTTAAACACACTACTTGGAGAATCAAACTATTACTGCAGACAAAATGCCCATGTTTTGTTCCTAGCAGAGATCAATTAGCCTAAAAACTAATCCTTTTGGTCTCTATGATACAGAGAGCTACTAGTCATACATTATATTCCTTCATCTTCCTCACCAACTATTGTCCATTATCATGCCTTATTACAACAGTGCAAGACCAGATTCAGGTCATGTTTGTAGCATATCATATTTCAATCAATTTCTTACATTGTCCAGCCCCTTCATAAAGAGTCCAGAAAGCAATCTAAATATTTGAGAAAACAAACTTTAGGTACTTCCCACTAGATGGTTTTCAAGGTGCTTTCAAACCCAGGCCCTTCTACAATTCTAAGTTTTATTAAAACCTCACACATCCCATGCTACCAAAAAGCAATACCATCATCATATGAACCAAGTACAAATCAAGCTATAGAAACCATTCTTCCTACTGCTAAAGTTGCACCAAAACCAGCCCCAGATTATCTGGAAAAACCAAACTGAAATTATGAACTTGTTGAGGGAGAATTAGTTGCAAAAAAAACCCTAATATGGTATTTTATGGCACAAATTTCACAGAAGTTTTTCTACAATGGAAATGCTTGCTGGGTTTCCCACCACCATTTTCCCCTAAAAATGAAGCAAAACCAACTAAACGCACATTATACATACTCCCCAAAACCCAATCAAATACAAAACAACTTATTACTTATTTACCATTGAAGTCCATGCAACAATCAAAGAGACCGCAAGCAATTTCATAGTAAAAACCTGCCACCATGAAAACATTCCTGCTTCCAATGGTCAAGACAGACTCAGCTTCTGAGTTAGAACTGTGATTATAGAATATTAACAAAATAAAAACAGCATGTAAATGGAAATTAGTAGACATTATGATTTTCCTTGAGCTGTTACAACATTTAGATATATACAAAACTGTTCAACCGCAATAACAAAGAATGTTCCAAAAACAGTTATGCATGTAGACTTGAACATTTTTTTTCCAATTACTAACAGAGTTTCAGGAAAAAAACACCACAAAAGACACAACAGCACTCTTCTAGAGTGTTAAACCTACTTTAGTACTGCCATACAGAAGCAATGAACCCTCTGTCAATGCGAAGGCATGAATATATTCAACAGCCAAAAAAGCCTGTGCACCAGCTCACTGAAATACACTATTGTTAAGAAATGGAATTACATTGCTGTGTTTGCACCTTTTCTGGTATTAGGTTTGCCAATCTGATGGTGTGCATTCTTCCTGACTGATGCACAAAATGTTCTTCTCGAAGTGGCAACAGTGGTACAAGGTTTATCTTAATCACCCCAGTACACCTGCATATACTTTTTAAGATACAGAACCAAACTACAACTCAGTAAGATCATTTTGGTATTTTCCACCAGACACAAAGTTTAAAGGCTTATCCATTTTCAGAAATGCAGATGATTTGTATGGCCCTTCAGAAGCTTGCCTTTGATATGTGATGGGATGTCTTTGAGGAGATTCATCCTCATCTGCCTGAGATCTTAAAAGAATTGAAAAAGGTTGTGGCATAGCACACAAACAACAATTCATTAGTCTGTGGTAGTTTTTCCTAAAGCTGTACTGTTTCTTTTTGTTGAAACATTACTAACAGAATATGTGGCACCATCTATGACACATATTTGTTAGGATTTTACATTTCAGATTGGTTTACATTCTTTCAAATACTTTACCTTCAACAATTCCCTGCAGCTGTCAAGCCCAAGATCCACAAGAATGTCCTTCACCTTTTTTCGAGCCTTCCTTACATTATCAAGGTTTTGAACAGGAATTTGAAACATTTTGCACTTTTCCTGGGGAAAAAAAACACAACAACCAAAAAAGAAAAAATAATTAAAAAAAAAAAAAAACAAAAAAAAAAAAGAGAAAAAATAAGAGAATGAAAAAAGGGACTAAATACTTGAACACAGGCACTTGCATTTACGTGTGTTAAAATAAGAACTAAAATCTGAAAAGTCATAGACTAGAAATACTTAGGTTAGAAAAGACCTCTAAGATCATTGAATTCACACATTAACCCAAAACAATCATACCCATGCCTCTCATCACTACACCTATGTGTCTTCTAAATACCTCCAGGAATGGGGACTGAACTACTTCTCTTGCCAGCCCATACTAGTGGTTGGCAACCCTTTTCCTGAAGAAGTTTCTCCTAATAGCCAATTTAAACCTTCCCTGGTGTGACTTGCTCTTTTCCTGTCACTTGTTATGTGGGGGAAGAGACCAACCCCTGGCTACACTCTCCTTTCAGGCAGCTGTAGAGAGTGGTAAGGTCTCCCCTGAGCCTTCTTTTCTCAAGCTGCCTCAGCCACTCCTCATTGGACTTGTGCTCCAGACCCTTCCCCAGCTTCACTGCCTTTCTCTGAGCTCACTCCAGCTCCTCAATGTCTTTCCTGATGGCACAAAACTGGACACAGCACTTAAGGCCTCACTGTGCCGAGTACAGAGTCAATCACTGTCCCAGTCCTGCTGGACACAGTCTTGCTGATATGGGCCAGGCATGCCATTTCTTAAATATGAAAACTCAAAATCCTTGAGCCAAAGAAGTGGGCTCATTAGCATTTCCCAAGTAGAACACTTGACTGATAATAAAGGAAACAGAATCTAATATGGGGGAGGAGGGGGGGGGGAAATTCTTTATATTTCTTCTACCTACAGAAAATTCCAAATATTTCTTTCAGATCTCCTTGTATCTACATGGCAGGAACACTGGTTTTGTAGGGTTTTTGTAAGAGAACATGAACACCACATTTTTATTCAGTTCTATTCAGAAAATTACTATAATATCATTTAAGAAGGAGAAATTCCGCACCTTTCACCTTAAATGCTAGCATCAAGATGAGAAGTCTCTTTGATAATTTTGTTTGCTGTCAAGCATGTAGATACTTAAAATATGATTGCTAGTAAAATCTAGATTTCCTGCAGAAACTTCTACTTTTGTAAACTTGTAAGGTATCTCCATAGGCTCAGCTTTAGAAGTAAAAAAAGCTCAGCCTTTGTCAACTCCTTCCTAGATAACAGCAAGATGCAATTTAGACTAAGCTTAAAGAAACTACAATGGACACAGAATGAAAAACCTAACCCTAAACCTGCACTGATAAAGGTCACTAGAAGCTTCTGCAGTATTTCATGCTTAAACAGATGACAGAGGATCCAGGAACATTTACAACATCTTAGTCCTTACTGCTAAACAATTCATCCATCCAGGACACACTTGAACAGGAAAAAAAAAAAAAAACAGAAATACAGGAAATCTCCAAACAGTACTTTAACACATACAGTCTCAAATGTCTAGAAAAGCTGTATTTTACCAAAAAATAGCAAGCTCTCTGCCAACATGAAAGCTCTACTTTGAATGATGAGACTTTCATGTAAATAGTTGCAAAATCTCCTTGCACATAAGACACCAGCTACAAGCTAAGCCTCAGAAAAAAAAATCCCCAAAACCCAGAAACCATATAAAAAATGTTCTAGTCTGTATGTAATCACCCCAAACCTTAATATATGTACAAAACATACAACTGATGGGTTTATGATTAAAATTCAAACAACTCACATACTATTCTTTGCTTCTTCTCCCTTGAAAGGAAAGGTATGGAGAGGGAACCCCATTTGACAGACACTAGTCTTGTTTTCTAATGTTTTTTATCACCAAGAAGTCCAGAAGACATTCTGATACCATCAGGGTAGGTGTAGAACAGGAACCTATACAGAATGGAATAAATCAGAGTAATTGGTCTGGCATTCTCTCAAAATGAATGAGCAAAAATTTTACATAAAATACTCTTTTTAAAGTGAAGTCCATCAGGAATTTGCAGAGTCCCTAGTTAAAGCTTTAAGATCAGTCCCTCTATGACAGCAGGTTATGCACATCAACCCCATGGTCCAGTGCGGGTAACAACAGAGCTGCCTGGATACCACCATGCCCAGTGGTGATCAGCCAGAAGGAAATATGGTTCAATACATTAGGCTCCACTGGAAACAGTTTCCCCATCTCAGTCCTCCAACTCATACACTAATGCTACTAAAGAAGGTGAGGCAGGCATTTGTTGAGGCATGTCTAGCTCACAAATAAGAAACAGTCTATAAGGCCGTAGTATGCAACATCCATGAACTTCAACACCTCTCTTAACTAGTAATCATTCTGAAATTATTAATGCAGAAGACAAAAATGAAATAAAATTATTAATTATCCTTCAATTATTAATCCAGGTGAAAGAAAAACACACCAAAACCTCCACCATAACAGAAAAAAATAGAATATAAATTATTTTCCAGTTTTCAAACAGTTGGTCTTCAATCCAAAGGCCACCATGTGCCATCACATGCAATGTTATTCAGTAGGTATTTAAACAACCTTCTTGGCAGTAAGGATCTTAAAGGATCTTGCACCAGAATCACAGAACAGTATGGGTTAGAATGGATCTTAAAGATCATCTAATTCCAGACTTACTTCCATGGGCAGGGACACCTCCCACTAGACCAGGTTGCTCAAAGTCCCATCCAACCCAGCCTTGAACATTTCCAGGGATGGGGCATCCACAGCTGCTCTGGAAAACCTCTGCCAGTGCCTCACCACTCTCACAGTTAAGAATTTCTTCCTAATATCCAACCTAAATCTACCCTCTTTGAGTCTCTCTATGCATTAGACCAGCACTGCCCCACCATAAAGGTCACAGAATATCAACCTTCTAAACTTCTTCCCTCAAATCCTCAGTTTAATTCCTTGATTATTATGCAGTTCATTATCCACATTTTCATACTAATAATTTATTTTTCTTCTATTTTGGACACTCCTCAAGCTTTAGTTTGCACTTTGGTTCCATGCATTTGCTGCATGGAACAATGCACAACAATTTGTTCCACATTCCATCCTTACTCAGCAAATTCAACACAAAAGGAAATGAACAACAGTTACCAAGAGTCTTCATAATTTTACTGCGCTGCCTGTCTAAAAGACAAAAATTTATTCTTCACTGCTTTTAATTGTTGTTTCCAAAAACCTGATAATCCACTGCATTTTCAGACTAGCGCCACTTCATAAACAGAACCAAGGCAAGTTTTTAGCAAAATAAAAGAATAATTTTAGCAGATGATGTCTCAAATTCAGTTCTAAGAAGGCCATCCAACTCTTGCTCAGGCATTTTAGCCATCAAGCTATTCCTGCATTTGTTGCTTGTTCAGATAACATCTCCATAATGATATACAGAGTGAAGCTTTATTCAACACTACAGGTTTGTTTCATTTCTACATTTGTGATCACAGATTGTAACACCCAGCAAACTACATTTGACTTTTCAAAGATCACAAATGCCATTCCCTTCCAGCAGTACTGCAGTATTTTAAGACTAGACTAAAAGATAAGGTAACAGTCTGCACAGTATCTTGGTAGTCAAAGATACCAGTTTTCAAATTAACTACCTTTTACTGTCATTTCTCTGCATGACAAAAAAAAAATAAAAGGAAAAACACTAATACTGCACCTCTTCAAAGTGAGAAGTCATCACAAAATGCCAAGCTCCTATTCATTCTACTTCTTAGAACCATTCGCATTCACCTTGGAAGGAACCTCAAGACGACACCCAGTCCAGCTTTCTGTAAGCAGGCTCGACCATTAATTGAAGCCAGGGAACTCTGTTTTGGCCAGTCAGGTTTGGCGAGCTCTCTGGACAACTTCCTCCAGTGATAAGACTATGTTCACATAGAGAGCTTTATTCCTTACATGAAATCCGCACTACTTCTGTTTTGTGTTCCTACAGGAAGTAGGTATTTGCAAGCCAATAAAAATGGAGTTGGTATGGAGCTGACAAAAGGAAGATGCAAATATGTGCCTTCAATGGGCATGCAAATACTTCCAGCAAAATCCAATGAACTAGATAATCAGGCATTTCTAGAGTTTTCAGGAAAAGAGGAATGTTAGAAGATCCACAGAGAAAATAGCCACAATGTATTTTAGACACCAGATTGTTGCGGTGTGTCTCCTCCCTCCCAAAGGTAAAGTCCTCTCTCCTGTCCCCCCACCCCCAGTCCCAGGAGCCCTGGCTGTGAGACAAGGTGTCAAATGATCGGTAGAGTCAAAAGATACTCCCTGCCCCCTGTGGCCATTGGTCAACTCAGGTGTCTCTTCTCCCCCTGGGACCCCTCCCCCTCACCTGGTTGGTTTAGATATTATAGCAGAAGTAGTCAAAAAATGAAAGGAAGAATTTTTGAGTGCTGTACAGGGGGGTTTTAGGCCTTGTACAGAGGGGTCTGAGTTTTGTACATGGGGGTCAGAAGTTCTAAGATGGAGGGACTTGGGTGTGCCCTGTCCTCTTTCCTTCCTTCTTCCTAACCTCCATGTTCTTGGTGATGTTGGCACTCACAGATTGGTTTAGAGTAGAAAGTCACTGTTCAATATAGGTGATGGGCATTGGGGAAAAACTATGAACATCTAATACGCAATGTATGATATAAAAGAGGGCACCAGCCCCCTGGGCATTGGAGTGTGCCCTTGCCTGACTGCTGAACGGACCGCAGCAGCTCAGGGAGAAATCTTTTAGATAACATACAATAAACTACCTTGAGACCGGACGGCTGAAGACTACTGAATCTTTCTTTGGAGACGCGGGTTGGAGGAGAGACTTTTCCACCTTTCCAGCTCACCCCAACCAGGGGGTGAGTTCCCATAACTCATGAGGGGAATCCTGGTTTCTCCTTGTCCCCCGAGGTAGGGGCTGAACCGTGCTCTGGGGCAGTACAAAGATGATGGCTAACAGGGGAATAGGGAGGGAGTGGCTGAGGGACATAGTAACAGGGGGTCCCAACACCCCCTGAGGGAAGCCTCTTGTGTCTCCCCAACCCAGGGAATGCCACTTAGGGTCCCCACAAATTAATTTCATTATAGTAAACTCATTAGAAGTTGACAATTCAGTATTAGTTCAGAAAACAATTAAAACTGCTTCATTCCTGGAAGTGGAATGAAAGCATGTGATCTATTTTCAAGAATCCAAGGAACAAGAACACTGGATGGCAGAGAGCAGCTAGGAGGACAGGCGCACTAAGAAACTGCCTAGAAGAAAGAGAGTTTGGCTTGGCCATGCCAAACTTTACCCTCATCAATTTTTTTTTTCTGATAAGCTTACATGTTCTCTAAGAAATCACACCTGGGTATCTGCTCAACCACACATTACATGGTCAGTTCCATTTCCTGGACTCTTATCTCTGCCTTCTGAAAGATTCCTAACCGGATTTACAAGTACGTCAGCACCACTAAAGCTCATCCAACCTATGGAGGGAGAGGGAAGAAAGCTTCCTAAAGAAAAAGTTGATTGATTAGAATGGGTGCCATTCTTGTTCACTGTTTAATCTGCTGTAATTTAAAAAATATTCTAATAAAACTTACAAAGAGCAGTTCTGGTCAACAAAGCAGTTTCTCTTTATCTTCTTATATTCAAATTTCTATCCAACGGCAACTTAATAGAAATCTCAGGTAAGAAAAAAATTTAACTCTTCTTTGTCTAGCTATATCAGAAACTTCTGGGCATTTCAAATCATAGATCTCTTAGAGTCACAATGATTCTGCTCTTTTCATAGCTATAAATCATATACCTGTTAAAAAGGTCATCTTGCCCAACACCAAGTTGACCATCATTCAAGAGCTGCTAACACACAATGAAGAGCAGTAAGATATGAGATAGTATAGTTTGAGATGCAGCACAACATCCTGCATCTTACCTAACATATCAAAGCAAAATTAGATCACTAATGTCAACTATTGTGGTTTAAATAACTATTGTGATGGTTCATTAACACACAAGCAAGTCCCTGCTATCCAAGACTAGTGAGAAGAGGCTAAGGGACACTACCATTTAAACTCATGGAGCCTTCCTAAAGCACTAACACAATACTTTGACTCCCTTGGGAGTCCCTTCTCAGCACTGGCCAAAACCTGAACCCAGCAGGATCCAAGCTCATCCTAGGTGATGTAAGCATCTGCATGGAGCACACTCAAATCCTGCAGGATTTGTCAGCCCCATGTGTATGTGTTCAGAAGAGTCACACCCTGAGTGCAGCTATTCCAGGAGGAAGTACCACTGCATTTGTGCTGCACTCTTCAGCTTGGTGTGACCCGAAGACTCTGCACTTTACAAATGCACACAACAGTCCACAGCATAGACAATCCAAAACCTTAACAAGTCAGAAAGGGGACAGAACTGACAACCCCTTCCCCAGGGCTACACAACAGGTTTCAGAAGGACTAAAGCGTTCAAACACAAACCAGCTCCACCAGCACTCAGTAAGACTTAGCCCAGATCCAGGAATTCCCAATGGAAAAACATAAGGTGCAATGGAAGTGTGTGTGCTCTTTCTTGTTTCTAAAGATTTGCTGTAATTTCTGGGGGATGTTTTTCACAAAATTTCCATGAAACAAACCACAGAAACTATTACAGCTTATCATATACACTATACCTTATAATAGGTCTTATTACAGCTTATCATATTATTTATTTCTTACCTAGTTCCTCTAAATATTGTGCTTCCTTTTTTTTTGATCAAAATTAGAGAAAGTTTTTTTAAAAGAAGCACTAGGATTCTAGAATACACATTCAATATCCCAGAAGTCTTTTTAAGTATTTAATTATAGCTCTTTATAAGTGTTTTTAACAAACACAGATTTTTGGTTGACAGGTAGCTGTTAAGGACAACAACCAATTCCTTCCCAATAATTAACACGTCAAAACTTTATCTGCTGAAAGCGAGTTGTTCGTAACTTTGACAGTACAGGACTCAACCACTGCAGCAGGAGTTACACACATGTCTTTTATTCCATTTACAAACCAGGACAATTGGAACTCCCTGTTACGTGCTCTCGACCACCAAGCAAGTGCATTCAGACAGTTTTCACGGCTTGCATTGTGTGGCAGGTGTTTGTTTACATTATTCATAAGCTTCTTTTCTAAATGTATGCATTGCTGAGGCACCACAAGAATATTCAACGTAATTTTGCGTCCCATTAACTGGTTCCAGTAACCGGTGAGGAAGTGCTGGTTCCGTACGTGTGTCACTCCTGTCCCTGCAACAGCTTGTCAAACTGTTTCAAACCAAACCAATTTATTAAAAGTGATTAAAATTATTTATCTAGACTTCAAAGCAAGCTATTAAGCTGGTTCCTTAGACACTCCATCGATGAAGTGCGACCTGGAATTAAACAGCCAACACGCAAGACGCGCGATGATAACGAGCTGCTCACAGCCAGCAGCGGCGGCGAGGCAGCGGGGGAGCATCCCCGCGTAAAACGCCTCCTCTGATGGGGCCACGCCTGACCCGTCCCGACCCTCCCCGCGCGGGGAACCCGCTCTGAGCTCGCAACGCCCGCCGAGACGAAATCGCGCAGCCACTGGGGCGTTCGTTGCCCTCCGCCCCGCCCCGCCGCACGTACCCGGCCGGGCTGCAGGGGGAGCCCCCGCGGCTTCTGCTCCTCCTCCTCCAGCGGCCGCCGCCGCCGCCACCCGCCGCTCACGGCTCTGGCTCTGCCCACGGCGCTGCCCGGTGCCGCCGCTCCCGCGGCCCTGCCTCCCGGCCCGGCGCCGCGGCCGTGCTCAGTGCGCGCCCCGAGGGGGCGGCGGCATGGCCGAGGCTCCGCGCGCGCCTCGCCCCGCGCCCGCCGCCCGCGCCGCAGCAACCACTAGAAAGAGAAAATGGCGCTCGATCTGGCAGAGGAAGTGACGTAGAGGCTCATTTGCATGGCGGGCGGACAGACAATGGGGGGAGACTCTATCAGCGCTCCCATTGGCTCCCCGGACGGGATGGGCGTGGCTAGAGGCGGGACCTCTGGTGGGGGCGGGGCCCAGCCTGGAGCTCACCTGCGCCCCTTCACACCTCTAAGGGGCAGCACTGAACGCTCTCGCGAGAGCTGTGACGTCACCCTGGGGAGGAGCCTGATGACACCATGCCCATCACGTGAGGCTGCCACATGACCACCCAGCACTGGGCCGCATGGGGTGATGGGTGGGGCCTCATTTGCATCTGCTACATTCTGGAGGCTCCGCCCACCCTGCTGGTCACAGGGGCAAGGCGAGGCCTGGCGGGAAGGCTCCCCATTGGCCGCACTCCAGGGGGCGGGGCTCACACACCTCGGTGCCACGGCAGGGCTGGGCCGGGACGCGACACCTGGACCTGGGCCGGCAGGGACACAGGGCAGGGCCTGGGCACACAACCCCTCTGGTGACGCCATCCGGGAGCGTGGCACTGCCACACTCATGGCGCTGGAAGGCTCTGAGGTGTGATGGAAGACACCTCACTGCAAGTTCTCTCTACCAGACGTCTCCATGTCTGTCTGCTCACACAGTTCTTCTTGCTCTTCCCATGATGGCAGATGGTTTCTGATGGTCACAAGATGCAGAGACAATCCCCTGTGCGGGCAGGCAACAGCCATACCAAAAGGACCAAGACAAGCAACCACAGCAGCAGGATGTGTGGCTCTCCACCACCAAGACCCCTGATGTGGCCCTGCCACCAGAGCCGGCAGGAGTCCAGTCAATGGCAAGAGACCCGATATGACCATGCTAGATCCCATCCTTGGCACATCAGGACCTTCTCCCTGCATTCCTACCATCTTCCTGGCACAGCTCTCAGTCTTCGCCACAAGACTGACCTGGCTTTGCTCTGGCCATTCCCAAAGGTTTCACAATTGACTTAGACTAGAGATTCCCTAAGTATTTACCATGTGAGTGAGACACACATTCATGGAAGCCAAGGGGGATATTGCCATGAGCCTGGGTAGTCATACAATTTCACTGTTGGTCTACACACAGCTCAGACGCAAGTCAATGTGTTGGCCAGCACACTCAACGCCTCTGAAGGCCACAGCAGCAAACTGACTGGCATCTTCTCAAAAAGTAATACAAATCAAACATTCACTTTCGCAGAAAAGTCTTCTTTTTTAAAATTTTGCAGCAGTGGCCACAAAAGTTATTTACTTTTGCAGTCAACAGTCCAATGCAATTAGTTTTTTTTTCTGTTAGTAAGTTCCTTAGCTATGTACTCTCAGAACTTTCAGTGTATGCACAGTAAGGTTGTAGGTAAAAGTATTTACAAAAAAAGGGGCAGCCATCCATGAAAGATAAGTTATCCATAGTAGATATAGGACCACAATATAAAAATTGTTATTGCCAGTGAAAGAGGGATATGTCCCACTTAGTTTAAATGTAGCATTTAAAATAAAGTTAATAACTTCTGTCTAATAATTCATAAAATAAAATAATTGAACATGGTTTTGCCAGTATGGAGAGGCCCAATAGCTCCCACATTAGACTTCCATTGCTACAGACCCAATAATTGCAAAGTGTATCAAACAGTGGATGTGTTAAAGAGATTAAGTAAAAGGTTAAGAAAAAAACATTAGTGAAAGGGTCTTTCATGGCTGAACATTCCAGCCAAACTGTGGGGTATGTCCTCATTTTCACAGAACCCCAGGATGGTTGAGGTAGGAAAGGACCTCAGGAGGCTATCTGGTCCAACCCCATATTCCCAAGCCACCTGGAGACAGTTGCCCAGGATCATGTCCAGATGACTTTTGAGATCAACCAAAAGTGTTTTCTATCAGGTGGTAAAAAAGGGAGCTATTTTATAAAGGGGGCAAATTAAATGTACCCTCATGATAACTTTAGTTGTAAATCTGTTACCTGTTTATCGCCAGCTGCCAAAATCCTACAGTGTGCTTAGCAAAACTGGGTCATGTTTAAATCATGGCACTCATTCACTTGGGAAGGGAGGTTATATTTTCACACCGTGTGACTGGCATTAAACTGTGGACATTGGAAGTATGTTCATCAGCCACCAGCACAGGCCTAAGACTTTCCAAACTGAAACTTGTGACCAGGCTTCAAATTCCTTCCCTCATAAAAAACAATCAAACAAACAAACAAGCAAACAAAAACAAAACCAAAACAAAACAAAACAACAAACCAAGAAGGACAGAAACATGCAAAATCAATTGAAGAAGAGGATTTGGAAGAATAAAAATGGATCAGATTAAGAGGTAGGAAAAATGTATGTATTCACTTTTCCTGCAAGTCAACAACAATTTCACAATATAAAAATAAGTGGGCTTGGGGACAGCAGAGTGAAGAGAAGTCATAAACACACAATGTGAAGAAGAGTAAAAAAGCTAAAAAATAAGGTTTTCTTAGATAAAAGTAATAGCTTTGATCAATCAAATCCAATGGCTTAGTAATTTTCTTAGGGAATGTATTTGAAGATTAGTACTTCTCCAACTAGAGGGCATCAAGAAATTTGGTGAATATCAGTTTACTGTCATATGAGAGTTAAATATTTGTTTAGATACCTTAACAGGTTGCATTTAACAGTAACATATTACGTAATATTTTTGCTTATACTGTTGGGCAGTTCAGGTCTGGAGGAAGTGACAACAGCAAGAGAGTGCTTTGGGAGGTTACAATGACTTGTGAGTGCCTTAGGCCTCTCCTTTCCTTCCTGTGCACGTAATTCACAGTTTCAGCTCTTCCCATTAGCTGTCTCCAAGCAGAACAGCAGCAGCAAAGAGCACCCATCTACAGGTGTACAGCCAACAGAGGGGTTGGCAAAAGGGACTCCTCAGAGTCTATAAGAGAGTCAGGAGAATTACCTTCCATAGCTGCCTTCCAGGTCCCAGTGTAAGATCCCAAACCAGTACTGACCTAGATGACTCTTTTGAGGAAATGCAAGAGGATGGAGGGGAGCTCTGTCTTTTTACAGGGATTTCCAGCCAATATATTTTTCCTTCAACTCTCCAGTACATTTTCTGCATCAGCTTATATTTATGTTTTTGAAGATGATGCTGCAGCACATACCAGTCTCAGTGATCATCTGTAACACTGCCTAATGAACATGTTCATTGGGTTATTCTAGATGTTTAAGGATTAATGTAATTACTTTACACTCTTTCTTCCCAACAAGCAGAAGTTGCAAGGTCTCTTTTTGCATAGTCTGTATGTTTAATTTGCCAGAAAAACATGTTTCCTTGCTTGTTGTAGTGTTGTTGTGATTCTGGAGAAACAGAAGACCTTGGAAGAATTTCCAAAGGAATCATGTGCCAAGCATCCCATTGCAACCCCACTCTTCTGCTCCCTGCAGGAGACCCTCTCAAATTCCACTGAAATCTAGAAAGATTTTACTGAATGTCATAGCTTTTCAAAAAAGTTTTCATCATGAGAGGAGGAGCTTCTCTTCTAGAAGAAGAAAAGGAATCCAAGAAGCAAAGCACAAAGAAAAGACAGAGAACAATGCCAAGAAAGCAGAAGTTATGCGAAAAATAACCATACTTAATAAATTGTATTAGTTCAATATTCGTATTCATATTATAGGAGAAAAATATAAAGATTCCCAGAGGAAAATTTATCTCAAATACTTGTGATTCTGGCTGAAGCAATACCACTTTTTTTACTAAACAAAACAATGTTTATCAAGATGGTTTTACCTAGAAAAAATTAGACTTAAAATTACTGTTAAACAATGTGATTATTTGATTAAAGGAAAGATGGATCTTAAAAATCCTGGTTATGTTGTAGAAAGGAACTAATTATTCAGACAAGCTGAGAAGGAAAGATAACTAGAAAAGAATGAAGGATCTGTCCAAGTCCATCCCCTAGTTAGGATCTCTGACATTAATTGACACTCAAAATTATTCAAATTAGTTTTTATTATTTCTGAATTTCAAATGTCATTGGGAAATTTTCAGTTTCAATTACATTGAAGCATTTTAGCCAAATTTGAAAAGAGCATGTCTAGAGAGATTAAATATCTCAAATTAAAAAAAAAAATCATAACATCTGCACAGTAATGCAGAAAATCTATTCCTTAGTAGATGCAAATATTCTACTGTAAGAATTCCATTGGAAAATACAATTCAGTCTACTTTTCATAATTTCACAAGAAAATGTTTCACAAGAAAATGTTAGAAAAAAAGAATCACAATGCATTTGCCGACACTTTGCATGTACAATTCTGATATTTTCTTTTCAGATGTTCTCTGTTTTTAGAAGAGGAATTTAAAAACTGTTTTAACAAAATATTAGGTGTTGCCAGTCTTTGTCTTTTTAATGGTAAACATCCATTCAAGTTTAATCCAATATTCCTTAGGTTGTTCTGGAAGTACAGAGGTATATGTCTACCAACACCAAAGGCAGATTACACACTGTAGGCGTGCACATTTGGTTCACACAGCAAGGCTAATAAGGATGATTAAATCCACCAGAATGCCAATGTTTCTCCATTATTTTGGACTTTATCAAGCCAGAGAAGATACCAAGAGAGTAGGCTGTATTTTTGTCACCTCTATTTTCCCTTGTTCAAATTTTACCAGGAAATAACTTTCCTATAGCACTAGATGTCACATGTAATTTGTGTGATAAATAAGTACTTATACATGCAGATTGTTATTCACTTACTCAGCCTTTTCCTTATGTTCCCCATCAGGCAGGCATTCTGAGAAAGCTAAAAACCAGGATCATATAGCTTCTTTCTGAATGATGTACATATTACATATCAAGTGTTTTTCTTTATTCAGAAATACTTTTTATCAAATTCTGAGAATAAATGTAACTCGTGTATGTATTCATTCATATAACCACAGTATTCAGATTGTAGTCTTTAAGAACAGGCAACATTGATTACCCCATTTTGGCTCAGCTTCCTGTGCTGGGCATTTGATGGGTGATGAGATAAAACATAAAACAATTGATGTTTAACAGAGCTGCAGACTAACCTATAAAAGAATAATTAATGGCTTGTCATTGCTAGATTTAACATTAAGTGGAGGGTTTTTTTAAATTATCTAACTAAACAAATAACATGCCTAGTTATTGTTCAGGTGTAAAAATCAATGTATTTCAGCTAATTCTGAGAAGGGCTGATTTTGGACAGTCCCTGTGCAATGGTTTTGGAGTTCTTTGAAACAAATTAAAACCTTTTTTTTTCCAGCCAGTATGCTGCACACATACTTGAAATAATTAAGTGAATATTTAAATGTTTGGCTTGTGCTATTCACACATAAAGGAATTTTTCTATTCATTTGAAAGGTAACAGCTTTAAGTCCAAAATAATTAACACTTTCATTAAATATGCTGTTCATGATCACTCTCAAAAAATTCTAAGTTCCCTTTAAAAAACACAATAATCCCATTTGAATATATCTGAAGTTGAAAATCCTTTGGCCATTGTATAAGAGAACAGACATTTACATTTAAAATTAGAATGCTTTAGCTGTATAACACCCTGAACAATCCCTCACCTTGTATGGATTCAGACGTTTACTGAAATATTGCTGGGAAAAAAAACAAACCAAACCAAATCAAACCAAACCCCCAGAGATAAAGGTCACTTACTGTTAAGTCATTGCAATTCTAGACAGCCTGGCCAGTGCCCACCACTGATGACTGGCAGACTTGCTCTTGGAAATTAGATTCTTCAGTTGGGTAGGTGAAAAAAATGCTTGTGGAGCTTCTCCCTCTTCCAAAGCTGACATGTAAATCCAAGTCACAATATCTAAAAAGTTGAAGAGATTATTCCATTTTACAACCTTTCAGATGCCTTGTCTTGACATATTGCTAATGTGGACAGAAAGGTTTACCTTATATGTTGTTAAAGATTAAGTTTATATTGAGTATGAGAGGTACACATGTCAGCTGATAGGACAGGAAGGTGATGACTCCTTGATGTCTGGTTTTGGTTAAAAATATGTGGGTTGGAAAAGGAATTGATTGATTTCATCAATATCTCAAAGCAAATTCTAAATAATTTAAGCACATACAATATTTTTTCCTTAAAATTTACAGTTTTGCTGGAAGAGAAGATCGATGAAGAGGCCGATTTAGATGATATTCCAAGACTGCCATATCGAGATTAGGATCTTCATTTTATCTTACCATGATCGTTTGCCACACACTGGTTTGGCTAGAGAGGTCCAGATGAAGGCTGCTGGAATCTCAGGAAAATTGTAAAGGTCGCAGACAGCAGCAGATTCACAGCTGACAAAAATTGTTCAAGAAAAGTGGGGGAAATGTGTGGGCTTTGTGAAATTTGCCTTAACACAGCTGAACAGATTCAATTGGGTTCAGTGCCAGCAAAGGAGGAGCAGCCTATTGATGATTAGGAAGCATTACTTCAAAACACAGCATCTAGGGGTGATTGTGAAGAGCCTAGTTCTGTTCCTGTTTTTAAAACCAGGAATGTGTTTGAAGCTACTAACATGAAAGTCCTCCAGACATATAATTTGTTTGGCCTCCTCACAATTCTCTGGAATGCTCATCCTACATAGCTGCCTAAGAACTTCTCCTTTAAAGGAGCTATGAGTCACATCTATAAGAAGACTCTGTATCTTTTTCTAAGATTCATACAACTATCAAAGTCCTGTTTTCAAGCAGGTACCAAAACTGCCAATCAAGCTCCACCTAAACACACAAAAATAATACAATGCCTTCTTGTGCATCAGGCAACATATTTTTTGTAGGAAAGGCACACACCAAAGCCCTGGTGAAAACTCATCTATACCACTGTGGATATTTCTCATTCCTGAGGTTCAAATAGGAGAAATTCCATCTGAAGTAAAGGCAAACAAAGACTGAAGCAGTTAAGTAGGGACATGGAGGACCTATGGAATAAGAAGAAAACTAGCAAGGTAAGACAACAGCTGAGAGAGCTATCATCACTTTCAAGAAAGTTAGCAAGGATGAAATCCAAGGAAGGAAAAAAGCTACTGAAGTGCAAGGAAAATAATGTTTAACAACAGAAATCAATTCATTACTTCTTTCCAAAAGGAAAACCTCAGCATCAACAGTATAGTAGCAAATGTCCCTTGTATTGGGAAGAATGGTGAGGAAAACATGCATGCTGTCTATGCCTCTACAAAGTTCACACAGAGGAAACCAAAACCCTATTTTTCACCTCTCATGTCACCACAATAAGATATGCCCTTATTTACATAGTCTGAATGTACACATTCATTTTGGCACCAACAGAGAAAATTACAAGACTAGTACATTCCTTCCTCTTTCAAGGCTCAAAATACTAAATCCTAAAGGAAGAAGAGACTTACCAGACTTTTGTATAAGTTCTGAACATTTCCCCATGAATGGAGGTGCACAAATAACTTTCAGAAAGATCTGAGTCACTAAGGAGCTTTGAAAGTTTTACCCTATGGATGGAACCCATATAAATACAGCCAACTGGGCAGCTTAGTTTCAGTGGGAAAAGGGGATGTGAGGGTGATAGCAACAATGGGATGTTTACAGTTTGGAAATTTGCCTGACTGTGCTTTGGGCATGGATCCAAATGTTCTAGTTCTGAAAGTAACCAGCCTTTCCTCAGCACCTCCTCCCCCTTGTTTTTCAAAGTCTATATTATTTTCATAGTGGTCTCTTGGCACTGTTCATTCCAGCCAATGGAATACATTTGGCTACATTTTGGCTTTTGAGCCAAAAGTGTAGTGATGGCTCCGGGTTGAGGGAGAGCAAGACATGGGAATCTCGTGGGAAATGGGACCAGTCTGTACTGGCAGGTCTTACTTGCAAGGGAATTGCCAGCTGCTAGCACTGAGGTCAGGATGGAGTTTTCCCCAGATCAGATTGGCACTAGTCTATGGGGTTTTTTGCCTTTCCCTTCAGCATCAAGCATGACCACTGTTAAGGGCTCTCCAGTCCCTTTCTTCCAGGCTGCTCATGCACCTCAAAGAGGGCCTCTTGTGCCCTGCAGCTGAAGGGAGGAAGGCCTTTTTCCCCCCATGGTGGTCTAGCAAGTCTCTCTAGTAGGTTTTTTTGCCTTTGTCTGCAGCACTGAGCACAGTCCCTTGCCAGGGCTCCTCTGGGCCCTTACAGCTCTGTTCCTGCCTGCTGCCCTTGCACTTCCCAGACACTACTGGTGCCCTGGGTCTCTCTGACTCTTCTGCCCACTACAGGCTTGGGGCACCAGCCTGCTCCTTGCTACATGTGCATCGTGTTAATGCTTGCAAGCATCAGCTATGAAACAGATTCCGAAAAGTAAAAGAAAATTACGTAACGTAAATTCAGATATAAAAATAAAATACCATTCTCTTTGTAATATTTCAGATTTGTGTCCTTGAACATGTTTTTAAAGATGAAAAAGCCTTGGTATTTCAAGAAAATAACAGTCTCATCATTGTTTGACTCATGGTGAGCATCGTGAATAGGATAGAATAGAATAGAATAGAATAGAATAGAATAGAACAGTGCAGGACAGAATAGTTCTGCTATGTTATGCCCAGCGTTCTGCATGACAAGCTATGACCCACATCTGAGTGTTCTATCCAGGAGAGCGGCTCTCTGCAGAGACACCTACAGCATCACTCAGGTTGAGCTGGAACATACCCCTACATCCCTGGGCAGGAGTCAGGGGTATAGATGGGAGGGCAGCCTTTAAGCACAGACAGGGCCCTGGCAGAAGATCTGCACTGATCATGTGCTCTCCTGTAGACATTGATGGTTGACCACTTCAGAGACAGCATTTTGGGCCAGATGGACCTCAGCTCTGATGGAGCACTGATGTTCTCTGGGTCTTATGTTTTAAAAGGTTTTTCCAAGAGAAATGTCTGAGGCATTTCTACAGGTGAATACAAGGAGAAAAAAAAATCCACAGGGAAATGAACATGTATTGCTCACATCAAACAATTTGTAACCATTTAGTCTGAAGCACCTCCTGCCCCTGACTGAGGGATTGATCTCAAATCTAGATCTCTGATCTAAGTGTCAGAGATGTGGGGGTTTGCCCAGCTAAACTGGATAAACACAAAGGACTTTCAAAAAATACAGTTTTGATGTGCTTTTTGCAAATGTGTTCAGGTGATCAAATGTTCTTGAGGTGATCCACAGCTCTCACCTCCATGAAAAGGTATGTGCCTCCTTCCTACAAAGTGAGAGAGCCAATGCCCAGGCTGCAACACAAATGCCTATTCCATCCCCTCTTCTAGTGTAGGGCTAGGAAGAAATGTCATCAAAGATATCCTGAGCATCTAGTGGTAAGGAAAGGAGGAGGAAGCAACAAGAGCCAAATCAAATTAAATCAATTTGGATCAAATTGAATTGAATCAAATAGCTGAGTCGTAAAGGATGATCATGGAGTCCAACTGCCTGACTACTTCAGGGCTGACCAAAATAAAAAGCATGGTATTAAGGGCATTGTCCAAATGTCTTTTAAAACACTGACAGGCTTGGGGGATTGACCACCTCTCTCAGGAGCCTGTTCCAGGGTTTGATCACCCACTGGATAAAGAAATGCTTCCTCATGTCAAGTCTGAACCTCTTCTGAGGGGCACAGCTTTGAGCCATTCCACATGACCTTGCACTGGGTCCCAGGGAAAAGAGGGACCTTTTCTCCTTCCTTGCCTCAGAAAGTTGTAGAGACCAGTGAGGTTGCCCCTCAGCCTTCTTCTCTCCAAACAAGAAAACCCCAGTGTCCTGAGCTGCTCCTCACAGGACACCCTGCAAGCCCCTTCCACAGCTTTGGTGCCTTCTCTGGATTCATTCAGGAACCTTCACATCCTTTTGAAATCATGGAGCTCAGAAGCACACAAAACACTCAGGGTGAGGCCACATCAACACCAAGTACAACAGGATAATCCCTTCTTTGAAGTGGCTGGTGAAGCTGTATTTGATCCATCCCAGGATGTGGTTTGCCTCCTGGGCTGCCTGGGCACACACTGCTGACTCCTGTTGAGCCTCCTTCCAGCCAGCACCCCCAGATCCCTCCTGCAGGACCGCTCTCCAGCCACTCCTCATCCAACTTAAGACGTTTGCCTGCCATTACTCCTTCCTATGCGCAGAATCTGACATTTATCCTTGTTCCGTTTCATGCCACTGATGTTTGCCCAAATACTCCAGGCTACCCAAATCCCTCTGCAAGGCCTTTTGTCCCTCGGGAGCACCAGCAGCACCTCCCAGTTTGGAATCATCAGCAAACTTGTTCATGTTGCATTCAATTTCTGCATCCAGATCACTGAGAGATATATTGAACAGAACTAGCCCTAGAATGGAGCCCTGAAGAACACTGCTGGTGACCAGTCACCAGCCAGATGTGGCCCTGTTCACCGCAACTCTTGAGCTCTGTACTTCAGCAAGATCTTCATCCAGCACACCATGAACTTACTCATCCCACAGCTGGAAAAGTTGTCCCAAAGGATGCTGTGAGGTACAGTACTAAAAGCCTTACAAAAACCCAGAAAAACCGCGGCTGCTCTTTTTACTTTGTCTGCCCCGGTCAGCTCCCGAATGCCCGGCTTGGGCTTCTCAGCTTTTCGTCGGGGCCGGGGCTCGCCGCAGTTTCCGGGCGCTTTTGCTGTCGCGCTCCGGGGTGGGCTGATGGCCGCGCTTTGCCGTCGGCGCGAGGGAAGAAACAAAGAGGCAGGGAATTCGTCCAAATCCGTCCGCGTGGCGGCTGGATGCTTTATTGGCTGCGAGAGCTGCGATGGAAAGGCTGCAGCCGATCCCAGCTTCGCACGGACGCAAATGGCCTTGAGCATGCTGAGGAGTGGGATCAAATAGGGAAGGGACAGGGCGGACGGGGAGTCCTCCCGCCCAATGGGTACAGACATCGCGGTGATGACGTGTACTACAGCGACCAATGGGAACACGGCAGGGGCGGACACGAGACTTTGGGGTGAGTGGCACCACGAGAACGGGAACACAGGCACGGAAACCACAGGAGTAGGGGAAAACCCGGGGGATGCACGAGGGTACAGAGAACTGGAAAACTAACAAAGGAAAAACCCATGTGAACCCAAACCTGGGATGCAACAATTCCCCGCTTTAAATAATATAAAAAAGACAGTTGTTTCTCTTTGGATTCTTGCGCAGTGGCTTCTTCTCTTAGCTTCTTCTGCTGCTGTGACTGCTTTGTAGATGGAAAGGGCTTGGGGATGGTACTGCAGCTGCTTCTTCCCTGGGTGTTTGGGGATAGGGGAACTGGGACAACAACTTTATTATACACGATTTGGAGACATACATGGTCTGAGGTAGATGTGGGAAAAGTGCTTTTTAGGGAGATGTTGAGTCTCTCCCTTTTCTGCGGCGCCTGCGATTGGATGCAACCCCTTGGTTGGTGGGATCATTGGTTGCATCTACTGGCACTGTATCGCTCCGACTCACTGACTGTCCTGGTGTGTAAGGTTTGACATGCCTCCTGGGGATCCACTTGACTCCTGAGGGCGTGGATACGCAGGCATATCCCCGTCCCCAAGTCAAGAGTGGGAATGGACCCTGGATTTCTTTAGAGTCTGGATCCCTCACTAATACTGGAGGCCTGTCCTCTGGCTGGAGCTCCTGATGTTGTTTGAAATGTCTCAGGGCTGGCGGTTCTTGCCTGTCAAAAGAGCAGTTTAGGAAATTGATAGTAAACAAGGCCTTGCAGAGTCTCTCGTGCGGTGACAGCACTCGCACATCTCCCCGCTGTTTCCGGAGGACTTGTTTCAGCGTCTGGTGAGTCCTCTCTATTATGGCCTGGCCGGTGGGGGAGTGAGGAATCCCAGTATTATGCTGGACCCCCCATTCCTGCAGGAAGTTACTGAGCACCCTGGAAGTATATGCTGGACCATTATCAGTTTTTATTGTGGCTGGGACCCCTAAAGTAGCAAAGGTGTGTATGAGGTGTTTTTTCACGTCTGTGGCTCTTTCTCCTATGTGGGCTGAGGCAAAAACTGCTCCCGAGAAGGTGTCCACGGTTACATGGACATTCTTGAGTTTCCCAAATTCGGGGACTTTGGTGACGTCCATCTGCCATACCTCACAACTGCGGAGACCTCTGGGATTCACACCTGCTCCCAGTGTTGGTAAAGTTGCCTCCTGACAGTTGGGGCATGAGGCCACAATTTCCCTGGCTTGGTCACGCCGCAGATGGAATTGGCGTACCAGACCTGGGGCATTTTGATGGAACTGCTGATGGCTGAGTTTGGCCTGCTCGACTATGTTTGGCTGGCCTCCCAGCTGTACTGGGGCTGCCAAGGCGTCTGCTCTGCGGTTCCCTTCGGCAATAAAGCCTGGGAGATCCGTGTGTGACCTCACATGTACCACATAAAAGGGATGCTCACGGTTAGAAACCAGGTGTACTAATTCTGTGAGCAACCTGAAGATGACTTGATTTGGGACCTCTTTTACAATTGCATGTTCAGCTCTAGACACTGCTCCTGCCACATATGCCGAATCTGTGACTAGATTGAAAGGTTGATCGAATTTTTTAAAAGCCCTCACGACAGCATCCAACTCAGCTACTTGTGGGGAACCTTCCACTACCTTAACGTCTGATTCCCACAACTGAGTCTCTGGGTCTTTCCACGTCACTACTGACTTGTGGGACTTCCCTGACCCATCTGTGAACACTGTCAGTGCTTTAAGTGGTTTTTTACTTTGCAATTCTCTCGGCAACAATTTGAATTCTGTATTGAACAGATGATGGCCAGGATGCCCAAATTGAATTTGGCCTGAGAAGCTGTCTAGAGCAAACTGCAAATTTTCATTTTGTCTGAGAAGGTGTTCAAAGGTCTCCTTGGTCATTTTCCCCGTGGATGTTTTGATGGGGAGGTGGATACATGTGAAGTCACAACCCGCTAGTACTTGCAGACGAGCCCTGGCCCGTATTATGAGCTGCGCCATCAGCTCTTGTGGCCTGGTGATACTTTTGGACTGTCTGTGGCCAAGGAACACCCACTCAATTATCAAGAGGGGGTCCTGTTGGCCCTTGTCCCACTGAAATATTATACCGTATAAATGGGGTAACTCACCTAAGATGATGAAGCGGAAAGGCAGCCCTGGTTGACAGCGATGGGCTTGCCTACTTGCGATGGTGGTTTGGACCTTCTCGAGTGCGGCTCTGGCCTCCCGGGTCAGGACTCTTGGGGAACTTAAACCCTCATCCCCCTCCCTTTCTGCTAACAAGTCAAAAAGAGGGGATAGTTCTCCCGTGGTGAGTCCCAGCCATGGCCTGATCCAATTTAGTGATCCACACAAGCGCTGGATGTCATTCAGCGTCTTGGGGTTGTTACTTATCTGAATTTGTTGAGGCCTAATCGTTCGGTTATTAATTTCTAGGCCCAGGTACTTCCAGGGTGGCAGTAACTGTACCTTCTCTTTTTGTAGCTCGAATCCGGCCACCGACAAGGCCCCAACAGTGTCCCCCAGAGATGCTTGTAGGACCTCGCTGTCAGGGGCACAAATCAGCACGTCATCCATGTAATGATAGAAAATACAGGATGTCCACTTGGCACGCATTGGGGACAGAACTCTGGCGACATACCACTGGCATATAGTGGGGGAACATTTTAGCCCCTGAGGTAGTACTGTCCAGTGGTAGCGCTTCATAGGGGCTTCCCTGTTGATGGAGGGTACAGAGAAGGCAAAACGGGGAGCATCATCCGGATGGAGCGGGATTTGAAAGAAGCAATCTTTAATGTCAATTACGGCTAAATTATAATTTTGGGGTAGCATAAATGGAGATGGCATACCCGGTTGGAGAGAGCCCAGATTTTCTATGGCTTCATTAATTTTCCTTAGGTCATGGAAGAGTCGCCACCTGTCCTTCCCTGGCTTTTTAATTACAAACACCGGAGAGTTCCAGGGGCTGTTAGTTTCGACTATATGTCCCTTTGCCAATTCCTCCTCCACTAGTTTTGTGAGCGCCTGTAGTTTTTGTTTACTCAGCGGCCACTGCTCCACCCAGACAGGCTTATCAGTGAGCCATGTTAATTTCTGTGTGGGGCGCTCCTCAGTGGCCGCACCTAAAAATGTTGGGGGGCCAGAAATTCCAATTTGGCTCCCCACTGGGACATGGCGTCTCTCCCCCATAGTGTAAATTTACAATCGATCACAAACAGACGTACTGAGGCTAGCAGTCCGTTCGGACCCTTAATTTGGATAATATTTTTTGATTGCTTTGCTGGCTGGGGCCCGCCTAGTCCTAAGACTGGCGTGGCCACATTTTGCAGCTCCCAGTGTGACGGCCACTTATGTGGTGGGATGACCGTCACATCTGCCCCTGTGTCCAACATCCCCTGAAGGTATGCAGAATGCCCCTTGCACTTGAGTTTACACCATACGAGGGGTTTTTCCTCTCCCAACTTCCCAGCATAAAAGACTGAGAGTTCCAGGTCATTACACAGAGCACGAGGAATAGGAATTGCCTGTGCAATAACCTGGCCCTTAGGCAGGAAGAGGGGGGGATGGACACAGCGTGCCACGAGATAGAAGAGCCTCGGATTAAGGGTGGAAATTACCGGAGGAACCTCTATCTCCAGTGGGGTGCTTTTTGTGTCTCCGACCACGAGGTACCTGCAGTTCAGAAGGTCCTCCTTCCTCCTGGTTTCACAGCGGCAGATGTGTGATAGAAGCTCTGCATCTGCTATGAAGAAATGCCAGTCCTGGGAACGAAAGTGGACAGAATTGGTGAGTCGGAGCCGATAAGGCTCCCCGATGTCAGTAGTTGAGAGGCAGCCGCTTACAGATGGGACTAGATGGTGTATCGCAGCTCCTCTCGCGGCACTACGACTTGCCTCATTTTTGTCAGCACGCGAGGCAAGTGCGCGTTCCTTTCCTAGTTTTTTGGGATTGTGGGGCTCCCATCCCTCCTCCCTCCTCCCGCAGCCCTGGGTGGTATAGTCCTTAGAAGTGGGCAGCGATCCTGAAAATGTCCCTCCTGATGGCAGTGGAAGCACCGGCGTGTGGATGGAAGTCGCTTCGGAGCTGAGTTCCTTGGAGGAGCAACAGCAGATGCGACCAGCTTGTCTTTAGGTCTCTTTGGGGCTTCCTCCTCTATCAGGTGTGATTTCAGGGTGCACTCCTCGATGATCTGGTCGAGGGTCGGCGCTGGTGAGGCCGGCAGCGACAGGATGATTCTTTTGCACATGGTGTTGGCGTTCATGTGCACCACTTCTAGGACTAGTCCGTCTCGGTGTTCAGGTCTCTCCACCCGTCTCTCGACTGCCGCCCGGACCCGGTCTACGAAATCTACAAAAGGCTCTGCGACACCTTGTTTAATCGCTGTATAGGGAACCATCGGGTCCTTGGTGGGCATGCCCAGGAACGCACGCTCTGCTGCACCCCTGGACATGTCCAGCACGGCCGTTGGAATTCCCCGAGCTTGAAGTTGCCCTTCACTCCATTCTCCTTCACCCACAAGATGGTCCAAAGTGATCGGTTCTTCCGCGAAATCCAGGCTGTAAGGCCCTTCTAGGATTTCGGGAAGCAGGTCTGCTGCCAGTTTCTTCCACCTCCTCTCCCACAGGCTGTATTCTGATGGGAGAAGCAGGCAGCTAAACAGACACTTAAGGTCTGCTGGCACTACGGTTCTAGACGTTAAAGTCGCTTTTAAAATGCCTTTAAAAAAGGGGCTTTTTTGTCCAAAATCGCGTGATGTTTTGCAGACCTCTTTTATGGATTCATAGGGAAGGGGTGTCCATGTAGGGTTTTCCCCTCCCCTGGCGTAGGAGGCTGGAGTGCGGAGCGACTGCTCGACTTCATAGATTGGGCCCCGTCCCCTCCCCTCTCCCCTACTTCCCCCTCCCCCCCTGGGTATCCGAGGAGCGGGAGGACGTGGGGGCGCGGTACGTGGGACAGGGCAGGGAGAATCTTCTCCCTGGGACAGCGGGGCGGAGGTGACAGAGCCCTCCCTGTTGGGGGAGGGTGGGGCTGATGTTGCGGCAGGCAGGACATGGAAGAAGGGAACGCCCACCCGAGGGGGAACAGGGGGAGGGGTGGCAACCCGATGCCTGGAGTGGGCGGTGCCCACACCCACAGGGAAGCCGGAGGGGGTGGGGTCAAAGGTGGGGATACAGGGAACAAAGGAGACAAAGGGATTATGGGGAGAAGAAGCCTCTCCACGTGGCCGCCCTCCATCTTGGGAAGACAGAGGCCCTAGCCACGTGGCTGCGGCTTCCTCAGGGGGACAAAGAAAGGGATTCAGGGGAGCAGAGCAGCGCGGGGTAGCGCCAGAACTAGGATTTCTAACTGGGAAAAAGGGATTGGAAAAGGGGTTTGGGGTTAGTTCCTCAGCAGAGTAGCTAATTCCACCAAGGCGGGGGTGCCGGGACGGCTCGGGGGAGCCAGGAGCACGGTCCACGTCTGTGGAGCTGCCCTGCGCCTCAGAGCGGCGGAGTACTCCCCTCTGCCTACCCAGTTTGGGGGAAAAAGGGGTAGGAGAGGATGGGGAAATGGATTCGGGGGAAACAAGAGTTTTGCCCGATGGCTCTTTCCTTTCCTTGGCCGCTTCTCGCGCGGACCCTGCTTTTACAGCCTCCGAGATTAGCAAATGGAGCTTTGGGAAACAATCTTTCACAGAGGGATCCTTGTCCATTCCCTCTGCTAACCTGGCTCCTACTTGCTCCCAGAACTCTGTTCTGTGAGCATCCTCCGCGGTTACACGTGGAAAAGAAAAGCAGAGCCATCGTACAAACTGCTTGACTGAATTTTTGGGGTAGGGATGTTTTACTGATAAAATCCCCTTAATTTGGGTATAGAATTCCCTTTGTTGGGCAGATAGTGTGGTCCCCATGCTATTTCTACCCAAAGCCTCACCCCTGGTGCAGAAAAGGCGAAAGAAAAAAAGCAAAAAACGCGAAAGACCCCGGCGGCCCGCCGCACACACTGCGCGCTGCGTGATCCGTACCCCTGGAAACGCGGCAGAGCCCACCCACGTGAAGTATCAGCCGGGTACCCCCCGCGGCTAATCACTCACCAAACCGGAATCTTCGCAAATAAAAGCTGCTACCAGGGTCTTCTTTCCCGGGAAGCGTCCGTTCTTCGGCTTTCCGTAGCCGTGAATGGTTGCGCTTCCAGTCCCACGCGGGAAAACACAGCGTGTTTTCCTGTGGGTGGCGGAGACGTCACTGACTTACTTCGGGGGGGCACTTGCTCCCGTTTTCAGCCCGGCACGGAGCACTTTTCCGTCGTGGACCGCGACCCTGCGGTGGCGGCGGCGGTTTTCCGCGCGGATCGCGCTCGCTCGTCTCGGCAGCGGCGCTCGCTGGTCGGCGGCGCGGCTTCGCGGCGGCGGCGCTCTCTCTGAGCGGCTCCCGGGTGCTCTGTGGTGACTCTCTGCCTGCTCCGCAGCTTTGCACTGGCCGTGGCCCCACGTTGGGCGCCACTCGCGGCTGCTCTTTTTACTTTGTCTGCCCCGGTCAGCTCCCGAATGCCCGGCTTGGGCTTCTCAGCTTTTCGTCGGGGCCGGGGCTCGCCGCAGTTTCCGGGCGCTTTCGCTGTCGCGCTCCGGGGTGGGCTGATGGCCGCGCTTTGCCGTCGGCGCGAGGGAAGAAACAAAGAGGCAGGGAATTCGTCCAAATCCGTCCGCGTGGCGGCTGGATGCTTTATTGGCTGCGAGAGCTGCGATGGAAAGGCTGCAGCCGATCCCAGCTTCGCACGGACGCAAATGGCCTCGAGCATGCCGAGGAGTGGGATCAAATAGGGAAGGGACAGGGCGGACGGGGAGTCCTCCCGCCCAATGGGTACAGACATCGCGGTGATGACGTGTACTACAGCGACCAATGGGAACACGGCAGGGGCGGACACGAGACTTTGGGGTGAGTGGCACCACGAGAACGGGAACACAGGCACGGAAACCACAGGAGTAGGGGAAAACCCGGGGGATGCACGAGGGTACAGAGAACTGGAAAACTAACAAAGGAAAAACCCATGTGAACCCAAACCTGGGATGCAACAAAAAACCACATCCACTGCATTCCCTTCATCTGCTGGGCAGGTGACCTTATTACAGGATACTAAATTATTTAAACTGGACTTTTTTAATGCATCTGCATTGACTATGACTGATGATTGCAGTGTTCTTTAAGTGTAGTGATAGGACAAGTCCTAAGTTTTAAATTAAAAGAGAGTAGATTTAGATTAGATATAAGGAATCAATTGTTCCGTCAGGGTGGTAAGGCACTGGCACGTTGTCCAGAGAAGCTTGTCCAAGATGCCCTATCCCTGGAAGTCTTCAAGGTCAGGTTGGACGGGGCTCTGAGCAACCTGCTCCAGTGAAAGGTGTCCCTGCCTATGGCAAGGGGCTTGGGTCTAGATGATCTTTAAGGTCTCTTCCAACCCAAACCATTCTGTGATTCTGCTGTATTGTAGGGCAACCTCCCCTTGTTTATTTTCTTTACCTCCCCATTAACTACTGGAATTAAATTTTCTGTATTTCTGGTAGAATTTTCTTTTACTATCTTGTTCATTGTAATTTCTTTGAAGCTTGCAGCCTTCTGACTTTATACACTCTTGCTATTATTTATGTGCTTTGAGTCAGAAAGTTTTATTCTCACTTTTTATATGATTCCCTATTTATTTTCAGATCTCAGTTTCTGGAACATTCTTCCCTGTTGCTCTTTCTCTGCTTTTCAAGCTGTTAATACATTTTCTAAGTCACAATGTTTTGCCTGACTTTACCCAATGGATGAGCAGTTCTCAGGTTTTTTTTCTGATGCAGTTCCCCAACTATATATTTATTTTCTTTCAGGGTTGTAACTTTATTGGCCATCATTGGGATGTTTTTGTAGAAAGTGTTCCCCCATTAGACTAGTCCTCTAGAGAAGACCCTGTCCTCATCTCTGTGTGATGAAGTTGAACACTACTGTCATTATTTTGCTTCCCTCTTCCTTCCTTATATCAGAATAACAGGCACCATCACTTAGAGGTAACCTTTAGCAAGTCACTAAAAAAAAATTAAAATAAAGATTGCAATATAGAAACCATAATTTTATTGGAAATGATTAATCAACATAACTGCAAGAAGTTTTAACACAGTGCTCCAATAGGCATATTTTACTGTTACAAAACTGCTCTCTGGTTGAAAGTCCCCCAACTGCAGCAGCTTGAAAGCTGCTTAACAGAATGTCAGTTAATGGCAGTTTTTCTTACATACTTTGTGCTAGCAAACCTGCTCACATGTGGCAAACTATTAGTTTGAATGAGGAAGTGGTAAACATGTACAAAATAAATCTTTCAGTAGCTATGGCAGGGGTTTTTTTTGTTATTGGCAGCCTTCATTTCGAAGGGAGTGACTTTTTCACTTCATGTCACTTTACCAGTAGGCTAAGTTTTGTCATCATCCACCTCCAAACCATTCGCCTCTTCCAGTAATTCATCCTGTAGCTCATAGTCTGAGGCTGATTCACTGTTATCGTCACAGTAAGCAGCTTTGTATCTGTCCAGTAAATGTTTCTGTGGTGTACTGTCATCATCGTCAGGAGGATTCTTTGCTTTTTTCTTTTTAATTTTCTTTTGAATCTTAGAAAGCTGCTGCTGATGCTTCTCTGTGCAGGCAATGTTTTCTATATGTCTTGACACTTTCATTTTTTTATAGTCCATTATCTGTTTATTCAGCAGTTCATGATCAACACCAAACAGATTAGGCCGCATGGGTGAATATGAAGATTGAGTTGTTGAAGGGAAGAGTTTACTGTGGTAAAGAAAACAAGTAATGGCTTGGGTTTTTTTTCCCCACATATATTTCTATTTTTGACAACTTGAGTAACACAGAAATAAATTGATCTTTTCAGTTTAACTTTATTAACGCCCTGTGTTTCCTATGTTACGAAGGAAGAGATACCACCATATCATGTGTCCAAGGACAGTTTGTGTCAACAGATTTAATGGGAGAAAGCCAATAAAACAACAACATGCCAGATGAAACTGTCTGTCTCTGGGAAAAAATGTACCTAGGTGAGCACTGTATCTGGGAGCCCCAAGGAACTCAAGACTTCTCCCAGCTCTTCCAAGAAGTGAGAAGCAGCAGCCTCTGCCTAAAACACAGAGCAATGTGACACTTTATGCTGGACTTGACTATTTCCCCAAGACACAGAGGAAGCTGTTAGGTGCCCTTTGGGGAATCTGTCACAGGAATGACTTCCCACAGGAAGCTACTTCTGATTCACACCTGATGGACCATCCTGTGAGATGCTGAGGCACAGAAGACATTTCTACCACAGACTACAGCACACAGGTACAAAGGCTGTTGGCTTTGAAACCATCCAATCCACAGAACCACTATTCCAATAGGTTGTGCAGCCCTGTCTCTCAGTGGTTAAAATTCCTTCACTGAAGATGTTAAATTAATTTAGGGAGATTTGTCAGTAAATTTGCAATCCATGTATCTTATATCAGAAAAAAGTGGACAAGTAGAACAGTACTGGTAAATGCCATTTTCATCCTCATGAGACAATTACCAGCAAAAAACAAATGTTACTGCTGCCGAGCATTTTTAAAATTTTGATTATCATCAACACATCAAGTCTTGAAATCTTAAAATTTCTACATATATTTCACTCATAAAAACTAAGATATTAATACCAGAACAAGTATCAGGTCTGCAAGTAACAATGTACACACCTAATTAAAATACACTTTCTCTTATGTCAAACAATACCCAATTTAAGTTGGCCAGCAAAGATGAAAATGGTCACTTGTACAATTCTGAACCAAAAAGACCCACCTTGAATCATTATGAGATGTTTCTTCTTCTGGAGATCCAAAATCAGCAATTGCCAGTAAGTCCTCGACCTGTAAACACATGAAGGCCACACATATTAAGGATCCTGTTTAAATCTTCTTTGTTCCCATCTACACAAGAAACAGACAAGTATCCAACAGCAAATATGATCTTTTCTATGTTTGGAATATGTAGCAAAACCACTTTAAAACAGCCTTTTCCTTCTTTTACATGGAATTGCTTATACTTCTTGCCTGGGATGTTTTTGTCAAATAGTGGATCCAGAGATTCCTACGAAATTTTTCGCCTTATGTGCATTATGAGCCCTTGGCTAGGGATTGTCTGACATATATATTTTTTGGTTTATTTCTTCTTACCTCAGTCTTGCAAATCCTTTTTCATAACATCTTTTTCATAACATCCTGGTATTTTTTTCACCTCTTCTCCCTTTCTGCAAGTTTGCATTTCTCTTATAGGCAACTATGGAGTTCCCAAATCCCTTTTAACATGGCATCTAACCAGTAAGTGCTACAAATTATTAATGCATTATAATATGCTGTGCTTACAGACTATATGTAATTGTAAAAATTTTCTCGTTTGAAATTTCATTTCAGCCTTTCTTTACATTTATTCCCTTCTAATTAATTGTATTATTCTAGGAGTTTAATTGGATACTTTTTCCCTTTACTTACAATACTTAAAAACCAAATTCAGTGTGTTATTTGAATCTGTGATTGACATAAATCTGATGAACTGTGAAATGGGAGAAAATGATTCATCTATCTGCTCCCCAGTGTCATTCCCTGACAGAAGTAATATAAAGAGGGTTTTTACTTGTTTTCTGTGAAGTGAAACTCAGAACTTTTCTGATCATAGAAAGTTCAAGAAATTCAATGCATTTCTAGAGAATCTGAAATTCTTTTTATCCCTTCCAGCTCTGCTCATGCACACTGCAGGAGCCCATAAGGGTCTAACAGTAATTGGCTGTAGCAGTAACACTATTATAAATAATAAGGCACTTCAGGACATAGAAGCATGAACCTGTTCTTTTCAACTTCTGTTCACATCAACAGCTTGAGGAGACATTTCTCATCAAATTCTATTCATTGACGTCATCTTTCTTTTCTGGAAATCTCACTATTTTAGAGATCTCGCTTCACAATCCCAGTGACAACAAATTCCTAGGAAACATCAGTATTCTTTTAATATGTCAACTAATTAAAACTATCACCACCTTGACAGAAAACATGAAATAATAAAGACAATTTTAAGTTAAAATTAAAATTTAAGTTAAAAAAAAAAAGTAGTATGAATAAGCCTATATCCCCTATGCAAAGATTTGTACTTCCCACAAACATTTTAAGAATTCACAGATGGAAAAAGATATGGGGAAAAATAACAATAAAAAAACCCCACTGGTTATTCAATTGAATCTTAAAAGCACATAACATTTAAAATGTGGAAAACAGCTCCTCCAACCTCATTTCCATAATCATTTGCACCAGGTAACCCTATATTATTCCTTAAAATGGTAATTTAATTCTTTAAAATTTCTTCACTGGTCTAATGATACTGCCTACAATTCTTCTACATATTATATAGGCATCAATCTTACTCAAGATTATTTGTTAAAATGATCTTTGCAACTATAAAGACTGATTTTTAAAGTAAATTGGTAGAGCAACTAAATTATCAGCTCTCTCTTAAGCCACTATATTTGTACATTGAGTCAAAGATTAGATTTACCTCTTTTACAGCTGCAGCTTCTTTGTCTTTTATAAATACTACTGGTGGTACATTTCCTACAATCTGCTGACTCTTCAGAAGATACCTGGCAAAAACAGAGCATTCACAGCATGAGTATCAGTAGATCATCTCCAGGACAAGTAAAAGATGTTAAATTAGACTGAGCAGTTCTGCACATTTACAGATATGGCTTGCAAAACTTTCAGTCTGATGAGGAGCTATTCAGGTTGATGCTAAGCAATATATATCACTGCAGAGCCCCAACTTTGAATGCATGGCATACCAAAACTACTGGCTGCAGGTCCAGCTGAGTATTGATGATAGTAGGTTTGTCTGTATCTGTATACATAGGGTGGCACAGGTCTTTCCCCACTTCATTTGGTAGCCTTATCCTTATCTCTGTAGGGATAAGAGCAGTGGGGGATACAGCCCTCAGAGCAGGGCAAGACAACTTATCCTACATGCTAGCTGCAGGAAGGATTGACAGGGGTGCCCGTCTCTTCTTCCCAGCCAGCAACTTTTCTTCTTTAAGAGTGGAAGCTGTGGAGTAGAAGAGAACATTGTGCTGGAGCAGGAATTACACAGCTTAGGGAAACAGGAAAAGGAAACGGCTTTACAAGTATGCTTCTACGCCACCTGCCACATGAGTGAAGTCCTGAACTTTCAACAGACTGGCTGGATAGAGGGAAGGCCAAGGAAAGGGGGGAGAGACAAAAATGTCAATGATACCGTGAAAATTCACTGGACTCTGTGTTGGAAAAATGGGGAAAAGCATCACAATACATGGTATAGCATTCTCAATTTGGGTTCTTTTTTGGTATCAGTACTGTGAAGAATTTCTGTAATAAGTCATCCCTTCTGAAGCCCAAATCATCCCTAGCAATCAGAACTTCTCAGTGAATCTGCAAGGAGATCCTTGCAGCTGTCAGTCCTGTGTCCAGCATCCTGTCCTGGACTACTGTCCCGCACAGCCTGTCCAGCCACTACCATCAGGACACTGGAGTGAGACCTCACCCACACTCCTCTTGCTTTCTGCTCGACCCACTCCTGTCCTGGGAAAGCACAGAAGCCAAAAAAGCCAGCTATGCTCCAACAAAACATCACACAGCTGGTCTGACACAGCCACCCTTCCCTGTGAGGCTCATCACAGGAGATGCTCTACTCCATGTATCTAAAAACCTAAAGCATCCCAATAGGTCAGGTCTAGACTGTCAGAAGTACTTAAGAAATGGTTCTGGATGTAGGAAGGGGTCTATCCCACAGTAGTACCGTATACGTGGAGCGCTCTTTCGCAGCACATTTTCAACGTAACTTTCCTTCTCCATAGTGGAAGCAGGATTCCAGTACACACGGCACGCTGAAAAGTTGGATGACAGGGACACCTATAGAAAAGGCAAATCTGTCTTTAAAATTATACATATATATACACACACACCTCATATACAACAAAGTCTGTGATGGATTGCAGAAAGCCTACTAGAAAATGTCTTTTGATAACAGAAGTGATGATATCAGACCAGAATCAGTTCATGAGTAAATCAGGATTGATGTACGCCCAGCCATGTCCCAGTGCAGCACAAACACTGTGCAGCTGTGAAATCTGTACTATATTGGGAAGAAGTCTGTTTCTTTCTCTCTCTCACATTTTAAGTTGTTTAATTTACAGCAATGCCTCCTGAAAGAACTGTCTTGCCCACACCAGCCAGCATTTTTACATGCAGACATATGATCTGAGACAAGCAATCCTCAAAGCCCTAGAGAGACAGAAATACTCTGTGAAGGATACTGTACATATGCAGCCAAAACACTCATCTTGCCCATGTAGTTTTGAACACTTTCCTGACAACAGAATGAATTCAGCTGGCAAAACATCTATTTTAGTCATGAATGACAACCCTTTTGTCATTGATGCAGCTTTGAGGTACCATTTTCCATGCTTCTAATATCAAAGCAAAGTCCACCAAGCTTTTAAACCAAACACTGGTATAATTTAATCTTTACAGAACAGCAAATGTAGAAGATAAAAACTGCAGACAACACACAAGAATGCAGAGACTGACTTAGTTCCCATATCAGAACTCAAACATCCCTTTCAAATCCACAATTTATGACACCACTAGATACAATTACGTACAAATCTCAATTCTTTCTCATATCTGGCTCGACAATGACATTTTCTTAGGCTTGCCCTTTTTTTTGAACTAATCTCATGCATCACTTTAGTCTTCTGCCAGTAACATTGCTGGGAGTGACACAAGCAGGTGACAACTGTCACACAGCTGCAAGAAGAACAGACTGTTGGAAAGATACACTTATGTTGGTAAAACCAAGCTCCTCCTCCTGAAAGGGCAAGACAAAGAGTTTATGTCTGAGTAGCAGGGAAAAAAAGTCATATCAGGAGAATCACCATTTAATTGGCCTGAGTTGCATTTGCATTAGAGTGGCAAAGGTCTCCTAAGCCAGGTACTACAGTGGCAAAGCGCTTGTGTGTACTCCAGTACCTGATCTTGCTGCACTCTGCCACATCAGAAGCAATGCAGTAAAATTCCTCTTGCACACATCACAACACCCAGGGGAGCTCCTTTGGCACATCCATGCCAACCTCACAACCTAAACAGAGTGGCTCAGCACAAGCTGTAGCTTTGGCACTTGCCTTGCAGATTTCCAGCTTGAGATCATAAAATTCTTGACTGACTTCACAGGTAGTTGCCATCTCTAACATCGCTTTATGAATAAGACCATTCAAGACTCTGCAGCGCACGTTGTCTTCTTTCCTTGTTTTTGTAAGCTCATTTTTCATTAAAAAGTCCAACTTGGTTGTTTTATACAACTATAAAAAGAAACAACACATTAAACAGTAGTTACACACACTTGTATATATAATTTCATGCACTTTACTAAGTGCATTCTTATTTCATTATTGCAGCTGTGATGGCTTTATATAGGTCCTATGTATCAAGTGTTTCATTAAGGAATATTTCTGTTCACAATGTCTTTGACATTCTTGTACTACAGTCAAAGTTTCTAAAGTTCTTTTTGTATTTTGTAGCAAGTTATGAAGCTCCATAGATCCGCTTTCTCAAATACAGCATGCACTGACTGAAAAGCTTTGCTTGTTTGAAAAAACAAACATTAAAAATTTTTCATTAAACTAAGCTCATAGAAATTTTAATCTGGATCAGTACTCAGGAGTGTGCAAGAGAGCATTGATGCTGGCAAGGATGAAAGATCAGTACAGAAGAGGAAACAGCCATGGGAAGCGAAATGGCAATCCTGTCACGGTCAGACTGGAGCCCTACTGTATGTTCACAACATCCTGCTATTTCTCCATCAGAAAATGCTTCAAAGTTAGAATCAATGGCAGAAGCACAAGTCTGTTCCTCCTGGCACAAGTAAACATATTACATTCAGAGCTTGCACTTACCGTTTGTGATCCCAGGGTAGGGCTGTCATACCAGAACTTCTTTCTTTTGGGAAAAGGAAAGGAAATTAGACTTATCTTTCAGTAGCTCAGAGAAATAAGGATTCCCTGTGTAATTAATATTCCATCTGCCTGAAAGGACACCACAACACCCAGGTTTTCATGCAAGTACCTCTCCTCACAGCTAAGGGTGCAGGGAACAATGTTTCCCATCCACAGATGAAGCTGCACATAGATGGAAAAGGGGTGGAAAAGAATAGCTCTCAGATTTCTTTAGATTCACAGAATCATTAAGGTTTAAAAATAGGGCTAACATCAATTCCCACTGTTAACCCAGCACTGCCAATTCCAGCACTAAACCATGTCTCTAAGCACCACTTCTATACATTTTCTAAACACTTCCAGAGTCAGTGATGACACCACTTTCCTGGGGATCCTTTTCTATTGCCTGACCATTCTTCCCTGTTAGTGAAGAAATTTCTCCCAATATACAATCGAAATGTCTCTTAGTGAAACTTGAGGCCATTTCCTCTTGTCCTGTCACTTGTTTCCTGGGAGAAGAGAGCGACCCCCACCTGGCTACACCCTCCTTTCAGGCAGTTGTAGAGAGTGATAAGGTCTCCCCCACGAGTCTCTTTTTCTCCAGACTGAACACCCCCAGCTCCCTCAGCTGGTCCTCACAGGACTTGTGCTCCAGACCCTTCGCTGCTGCCCTTCACTGGACATGCTCCAGCACCTCAATGTCTTTCCGGTACAGAGGAAAAACACAGCTACTCGAGGTGTGGCCTCACCGAGGCCAGAGCACAGAGGGACAATCAGGGATCCGGTCCTGCAGGACACACTATTGCTGACAGAGGCCAGGGCCATTGGCCTTCTTGGCCACCTGGGCACACGTTCAGCCGCTGCCGACCAGCTCAGATCGGCGCCTCGGGTCGGTGCCTCAATCTCCTCCGCGGGAGCCGCGGGAGCGCCCGAGCCCCACAGCCCCCCTTACTCCCCTTGCCCCAGCGCCCACAACCCACCCCAGCACTCCGGGATGCCCCCGCTCCCGTCGGCCCCGCACCTACTTATTCTTGCGGAGCATTTTCCGCAGCAGGTTCCTGGGGCCGCCCAGCCCTGCGGAGCTGCGCAGGGCCCGGCACCACCGCGGCACCGCGGCCACGCGGGCGCCCCACATTGCTGCCCTGGCCCGCCGGCCCGGCCCGGCCCGACCCGACCCGACCCGACCCGGGGGACTCCCACCTCAGCTCCGGCTGCGGCTCCCCCTGTCGGCACGGAGGACCGGGCCGGCGGCTGGGGGTATCCCGGCCTGTCCCGGCGAGGGAAGGAAGGAGAGAGGGAAGGAGGGAGAGAGGCCGACCCGCCCTCAGGCTGGGCAGGGCTCGCACACACTCAAGACCCTGGCGCTCCGGCCGCGGCGGGATGCACGCACCCAAGGGTCGGGACTGCTGCTGGAGCAGCGGCCGGAGCCGCTCCGACACACCGGCTGAGCTTGCGGCTGTGCCGGGCGGTCCCTCTTAAAACACGATTTACATGTCCTTCAATTCGCTGCTGCATCGGCGGACAGCTGTAAGGGGATGCGAGGAAAGTAAATGACACTGAAGCAAGACTCTGTGCTCTGGAGTTTTTCCATTGAAGATCAAGACAAAACACTGCAGTTTTCCACACAGAACCACTGCTGGGTATTTAAATAAATTGAACCTGTGCTTTATATATTTTATCTGCATAACACAAAATTACACGAAATAATTAGAGGAAAAGTGATCAAATTACTGTTTCTGCAATAATGGCATTAATCCTAAATGCAAGCTGCTTCAGGGCAGCACCTCACGAGGGATAAGAAGACCCACCAGGCCTACCTCTATGCTTTCTGCCATTTCCTCCATCATAACCCAGTGTGTCTTCTTGGTGGCACTTCCAGTGTGAGGGGTTATTATAACATTCTTCAGCTTTAACAAGGGGTGATCCCTGGGAGAGGAAAAGAAATGCTGAACTAGTCACTCACAGCACATTCATCAGTATTTCATCAGTATTGCAGGCCACCAGGGAAAATAGTAATTAAAAATAAAACAAAACCTAATTGCATGACCCACATATATTCAGAGGAGTTTAAAGTGCTGCCTAGCTTGGTTTTATATAAAACCCCTAGCTTGGGGTTTTACGCAACAAGTCCTCCAAATGAGTGAGTGTGAATTTTATTTGGAACAGGATCAGGGACATGATTTCAGCAGGACTAGTGCACATACTTCATGTGCTCCTACTAACAAAATTATGCAACTTCTCGCATGCTCACACATAAACCCTAGTTTGAACATCATACATCCACCCTTTTATTTTTAACTTAAATACATGTCCTACCTTGGCAAAGGTTCAGGATATGTCACATCCAGAGCAGCTGCCTTAATAACTTTGTTTTGAAGGGCTTCCACCAAAGCATCCTGATCCATTACCAGACCTGGGTTACAGTAAAGAAGGATATGTTTATTTTCATGTTCCTTACTGTCCTCTCAGTATTCTTTTGGGCACAGTGGTCAGCCAAACAGCAGGGCAGGCTGTCACAGTGCAGAAGCAGCAGTGGGGCATGGTAGAGTGGGAGTGGGAAGCCTGGGTATGTGCATCAGGGAACTAGCAGCATGAAACAGAGCACCAGGCATCAGAGTAGACTGTGCCACCCTAATGTGTATTAGCAACAACAGTGCATTAAATAAATAAAAGGCAATATATAAATACACATGGGCTTTTAACACTCCAAGGTCACTAACATTGTAAAGACCTACTTTCTCATTATTATAGGAACAGTTAAATATTTTACTGAGATATGACCATGGGTATCTAAATAAACTAATAATCAGAAAATTTATGGAAAAATTCAGAGGGACAGACTATATTAGAGGTTTTCCCAGGACTTGTCATGCCACCAAACTTTAATGCAGTTTTGTTTATTCTGCACCTTACCTCTGCTGATATTAATAAGAATAGCAGTGGGTTTCATCAGCTCCAGCTCCCTCTTCCCAATCAGTTTGTGTGTCTGTGGAGTTAGGTTCACAGCCAATAACACAAAATCCAACTGCTGGAGCAAATCCTCTATCTTTTTACAGTAAAAAGCTCCAACAGCACTTTCTTCTTCCTTTTTTCTGAAGGGAAAATCCCAAAATTAAACTGCAGTAGCAAGAAACGAGGGAAATATCAAATCACCAGTAGAGAAAATATGTTTCTTTATTGTTTTCTTTGCTGTGTGGTGCAAAGCAGTTAGCTGTTTGTCTGAAACTCGGTAAAAATCAAGCTATTTCCCACAATACCAAGTGAACTGTACACAAATGTGCAGTACTGTGGGAATGGAAAGTAAGAAATTAATATCACATAAATGCACTGAATAAATGATAAACCAAATGCATTTGTGTCACAATTTCTGCTAATAATGGGGATTCTTTTCCTACCCAAATGCAAGACTGATGTCTTGTGAAAATTAAGTAATTCAAGTAAGTCATGTGAAAATTACTGAGGAAACACACAAGACAGGGCAGGGATTAAATATTCCCAAATCTATGTCAGCAACAGCCTGATTGTGCTGTGCATCAGTGCTGATTCACTGAAACCACATGCTGCAGGAGCTGCTGGCACACTTGATCTGTATCAGGACGAGGTTGGATGGCTCTCATCAAATTCCCACAAAAGAAAAGAATAGAATGGGCCTAATGGGAGCACAGGGGCACAGGGCACATACACCTCATCTAGAAGACAGCAAACAGACTGCCAAGTCTGGCCCTTTATTGTCATGTGACTTTGGAAGGGTGAGATACCTCTGCCTGAATCCTTGCCTCACCTAAACCACAGGACTTAAGTCCCAGTTTTCTCCTTTCCAGTCCATTGCAATATCACCACCATGGCAGGAAGAAGTCACCAGCCCCAACTAATGGGGAGAACAGTGAGGTATATCTCTTCCATTCCTTCCTTACTTTTCTTTCTGTATAAACTGGGAAATTAATTATCATATTGGAAAAAGTGTATGTTCTTTTCCACTTAAAATAAAGAGCACTGTAAAAAGTAAAAGCACAGTGAAAAGTACAAATAATAGATAAAAGCGTGACAAAATAGGGTGCCTTGGAACTGCAACAAGCTTTACCTCTGATTTCTGTTCTGGTACAAAATCTTCATTTCAAAGGCTTTGGCTCTTTCAGCCACTTTGTAACCAATTTTGCCCATTCCCAGGATCCCCAGTGTTGCTCCAGAAACCTCAACCCCCAGCCAGTCAGCAGGGAAATACTCTGTGTCAGGGGAGACTGCCATCTCATGGCCTTGGAAGAGCAGAAGAAGAATTATGTAATCTAAGGGATATGCCAGCATCTGGTTACTTCCCCCCCACACTTTTTATCATAGGACTAGGCAGAAGCACAGGAGCAGTAATGTATTGTCATTGTGTTTCTGGACAAGAAGTGAGTAACGCTGCACTGTACACAGGACTGCCAACACTGATTTCTTACTCAGGAGAGAAACATACCCAGCCTCTCTTTGGCAAGAAAGGAAGCAAGGAAGGTAAGGCCAAAGCAGCAGTAAGGCCATCTGGTTCCCAGCCTCCTTGCAGAAAGTAAAACAGAGCATGGTGAACAGATTTCTGAACAGCTTGTTCATAATGACTCAGATACATGGTAGCTTGGCAAAGACAGGCTTCAAACCTCCTTGAAAATATATTCTTTTAATCCCCTTGTATTACAACTTGAAAAGCAAGACTGCAATGAACAAGTACAATGAATAAGTGGCTGTGGGCTGAGGGAGAAGAGCCCTGAATTTACAGCTGTCCAAAGAAGGAACAACTCTACCTTGCCAATATGCCAGTTTGGAAATAGGATGCCAATTATTGTCAACAAGACAGATCTGTCTTAACTTCTTCCTTTCCCCAATTTCCCATATTTCTAGTGTTAGGCTTACTTTTGCATCAGCATACATATTCTGCATGTTTTGAAATAATCTTTTCTATGAAAAGACTAAGACCATTTAAGTTATTACCTTCCACAAGTCTCCTGGAAGATGCCAGCAACAAAGCCATCCCCATGCCTGCAGTGTCAGTGGAAACAATAAATGGAGTATTGGACACCTTCACACCATAGCTGGAAAGGAGTTTCAGGTCCAAGTGATCTATTCCCACTCCAGCACTTGCAACTACGTTCAAGTTAGGCAAGCTCTGGAGCAGCTCTTCATTAATAGCTGGTTTGTGATACCACATATAGATCGCCCTGATCTTTTTGCTGAGAAATGTCTTGTTTTCAGGATATTCTTTCATGGTGATGAGATGAAAACGTTTCTTCAGAAATCTGAGATGGTCTTCATGTACTCCAAGTCTCCCTCCTATAGAGTCAACTAGCACATAAGGCAGTTCCTGACCCTCCATGTCCTACAAAAGCAAAGAGAACCAAAAGGACATGATCTGAAGTGATCCATTATACCTTTTTTCCTAAAAACTAGGAATTGATTGGCTCAATTATATGCTGTTTTCCCACTTGATGAAGGATTTGGCTAAAGATAACTACTCCTGCATGCAGAAGTCTTTTGGCTTCTCCCTATGTTATTCAGAAGGATGTTCAATTTCTATATAATCTTGTTAATAAGAAAACATTTCTGGCATACTAAGTATGGTAACACTTAAACAAATGAGCAACTAGTTGTTACTCCTGTTCAATGTTCCGTATTTAAAGCCAAAGTCTTGATAATTTAAGAATGTGGCCATGTGAGTGGAAAGATATTTTTTAGTCTGCAAGTTCTGCCACTTCTGCAATTATATTAAGCAATTATCATTGATGAGATTATCTCAGTAAAAATCTCATTTAATGTAACAGAGTTATAAATTGTCAACTATGAACTTTGGAGTTACCCATGAACATAAGTTTACCCTTTCTTTCTTCTGTCTCCTTCAGTGCTTTGCCAGCTCTCCACTCTGCTGACTCTGCAAAGAGCCAAGGCTGTGATCTCGGGTTAAAGCCGAGACCCCCTCACGCCGCCCCTTTAGTCCGAGGCAATGCTCCCGCATCGCTCCGGCACCGCCGGGCCGGCTCCCCCTTCTGTGCCCCGACCACTCGTCGGCCGGAGCGCGGTGTCCCGGGAAGTTCTCCCTGCCCAGGGCGGGCTGAGCGTTTTCCGCTGTCCCGGCGGGCCTAGGGCTGGGACTAAAGATAGGAGGGAGCTGGAGCGGCGGCCGCAGGCTCTGTCCAGCCCTGAAGAACAGCTGGGAACGGGCGAGATTCCTCCCGCTCCCAGCCCGGGCGGAGCGCGCAGGACCACGGGAGCCCCTGTGCCCCGCACGCCCGGTGCTACCCCCGGAGCCGCTGCCGCCCGTGGGGCTCGGAGCCCTGTCCCCACCCAGCAGAGGTGGTCCCGGCGCCCCGCAGGGGTCCCGCGGTGCCGCTCGCACTCACCCCGCCGGCCGTGCCCGCCGCCCCGGCCGCCCCAGTCGCAACGCAGGGGCGGAGCGGGAGCGGCCGCCGAGGCGGGCACTGCCTGGCCGCCCGCACTCCGCAGGGACAGCCTACGGGGCCAGTGGGGAGGAGAGGCGGTGCCAGGACACCGTACCCCAATCCCTCGGGGAGCTGAGAGAGAGCAAGGGGAGCTCACGAGTTATTGTGTGTTTTTGTAGAAGTTTTTCTGTTCTATTCGTGATTTTAGTACAGTCGGAATTTTGCTTTAACGTCCTGCATGCTGTTTTCCATACTGTCTTTGAAAACCGGACGTGGTCTGGCCTTTCTGCTAATCATTACAGTCTGTGCACATGAATTAACATAAAATGAAGATTTGTCTCTGACCGACAGACACCAATGACAACTCTCACTGCATACATGAAGGTCTTTTCCAACCTATATGATTCTAGGAATACCCTCAAAAACTCTATTTGAGAGCTAAGCAGCTGGGGCAGGTTCAAGTGCTTGGACATCTGAGATGTTATCCCAGATACAGGCAGTCATGTGCCGATTTCAGCTGAGAATATGTGAGATTTTTTCTGAGAAGGTTACTTGGTCTGTGTCATAGAATCACAGAATGGTTTCGGTTGGAATGGACCTTAAAGCCCATCTATTTCCAAACCCCCTGCCACAGGCAGGGACACCTTTCACTAGACCACGTTGCCCAGAGCCCCATCCAACCTGGTCTTGAACACTGGTAGGGATGAGGCATCTACAACTTCTCTGCTCAACCTAATCCATTGCTTCATTATCCTCAAAAAGGACAATTTCTTCCTAATCTTCTCCATTCTACTACCTAATCTAAACCTACTCTCTTTCAGTTTAAGGCCATTCCCCTTGTCCTGTCACTATTTGTGAAGAGTCCCTCTCCAGCTCTCTTTAGGTACTGTAAGATTGCTATAAGGTCTTCTCTGAGCCTTCCCTTCTCCAGGTTGAACAATGCCAACTCTCCCATTCTGTCTTCATAGCAGATGTGCTCCAGTTGTGTGAAAATTTAGTGGCCTTCTCTGGACACACTTCAATAGGTTCACATCTTTCTTATGCTGAGGACCCCAGGGCTGGATGCAACAATCTAGGTGGGAACCCACAAGAGCAGAGCAGAGGGGAAGAATCACCTCCCTTGATCTCCATACCCAGTGATGTGGACTGGGAAATACAGCTTCGGATCTCAGTTCACAAAAGCTGTGCTAAAGTGATTCCCCTTGCTGTGCAGGTGGTCATAATCCACTGTGGAGGATGCTTGGTTTCTGGAGTCGCAGCAGCTCAGGAGCCAGGACACACCACTGCTGTGGGCATCCAGGGATCTTTCTCCATTCATACTATGGAATAACCAGCTATAGGGTGCTGCTGTGTCTCTCGTGACTACTGTAGTGCTTTTCAAAAGAATGGATTACAAAATGCTGTCATCTTGAATTCTGTCAAACACACTTTGATATGCTGAACATAACGACAGTCAAGTTTAACACCAATCCTCTATAAAATTGCTAATAAAAATTAAAATATAATAACAATTCATATCAATTACACAAAACCATAAACTGTTCTTGTTACCCTGGTGATGATTTTTGAGTACCAGTTGCTTACATTAATTTCAAGTTCAAGCAGTTAAACTTTAAAGCAAAAATTAATTAACTAGCAATATGGAGTTACAGAATGTTAACTGGATTCTTAGTTAAGTTTACTTGCATTTTCTTCCTTTAAAAAAAAACCAACAACCATAAAATGATTACACATTACTTCTTCCACATGAAAAGTTTCCAAACTGTGTTGGTGATAAGATCGTAATGAGTAAGCTTTTAACTTACTGCTCACCTGAGATTGAAGGATCCTTGTAAAGTTCCTCTCAAAGACACAAGTCTGAGTAAGGAGGCCTACCACATTTTATTCTTGAAGGTAAAGAAAAACCTTTGGAAGGTCAACACTGTAGTTTTTACCTTTCTATATCAAATCCACAAATTTGAATGAACAAAACAAAGGAGGAATTAGTCAGAGAGCCAAAAAAATAATAGTCAAGGGAATGTTACTCCAAGCAAAAATCCAGGACATATGTATCAAAAGTCAAGAAAATGGGTGTGTTATGTAGTTAGATGTGGAGAAAATCAGATGTTTTCAAATCTGTTTTGTGCAACTTGAGCATTCAATTTTCAAGCTATAGTTCAGGAGCTGATACAGCTCTACAGAAGTTATGAAGTTTAGCATCATATGTGAAAAGAAGTTGTCAATTGCACCAGTGCACTATCATGTTCTAAGTATATTTAGTTTGTAGACCACCTTAGACCACTCCATGTAGTGTGTTAAGCTGAATTTCACTGTGTGTACATTGTTGCTGTGTGCATGTTTTCTCTTACAGAAAGGGATCTCATATACCAGCACTGTAGAGAGCACTGAAATGAGTGAGGTCTGTGGGTACGTAGAGAGAAGTATTGCATAGTCTGTGGACTTCATCCCCATCATAAAGTATTGCTGTTGGTATCCATGTAATCCTGCAGGGTGAGCTGATGCCTGCAGTGTTAATAAGGTGCTTGCATAATAGTTGTTTCTTAGCATTAGGCTTTGAAGTATTGCATTACTCTAAGACTTTTTGTTATAAACGCCAATCACTCGTTTTAAAAATTTATAAAAGTTTACTAAAAATAAAATGGAAAAAAAATAATACAAGTATAGTAATAAAGATTAAACGATTAGAGTTAGGACAATTAAAGAGACAATAACAGCAAAAAGTTACAGCCCGGGCTGGGTACCTCTCTCTGGACAAAAGTGAGCCAGGAGAAGGACCCCGATAAAAAAGAATTCCCTCCTTAAGAGGGGCAGCCTGTTGCATACACAAATCACTTCATGAATATGCATATATTTATTTAAAACAAGAAGTTCGTCCGGTACTTGTTGAGGAATTCCTGTTAATCCCAGGCGCCTTGAAGTCTAAGTCGAGTTTGGAGAAGTTTGGTTTTTTGTTGATAAGGAAAGCCATAAATTCCTCTCCTCTGGAAGATTTAGGGGTTTTTGTAATTGTTATCTCTGTGTGAAGAATTCCTTGATTATCTTCTCCTTCTCTTGAGCAAAAAGAATACCACACACACATATTTTCTATTTTAACTACTGAAGCTTAATTTCAATCACAAAACTACATTTACTATATTATTAAAATGTTACTACAGCATAACTTTCCAACCTAGCATAATACATATCGTAAATATCTGCGTAGAGCCATACATTCTGCATTTTTCACAATCCTTCCTCTTTCTTTTTATAATTATTTTGGCTTGAGCAATATTTACTGCTTTCTAGTCTTCACTTTTCGTTCATTTTCTTCATAAATCAATCTAGCCTCTTGAAAGGGATCTTCTATATTATTTTGTTTCTTTAATACCATAATCTTTTGCACCGTTTTTGTTGTATCCAATTTTTGATCCATGGTCACTAATTGCATGCCTTGAACTACACTGGTGATGAGTCGAATGAAACAGGGGATCAAACAAGGAAGGAATATTAGACCAGCTGTAGCGCATAACAGGAAGAAGCCTAGCTTTTTCCACCATTCTATTTCCAATACGTTATCCCACCAGCTAGTATTCAGCATTGGTATACAAATTGTCAAGTGAGATTGGTACAGGTTTAGGTGGTGGTGCTGGCTTAGCTTTTTTGTTTATCAATTGCTCTTTTACCAGATCCTGTGCTTTATTCCCAATAGCGTATGTGAAACAAATCCATTTTTCCCCTTTTGGGCATTCACTTCTCGCCCTGTTACCACTTATTCCTAGATTCTCAGTAATCCAGTACTTTTGTCCACTGTGCATGTAGTTTCCTAATCTGGATGGGTTATAACAGTGACTGTTGACATGAGTGTGCGAGATAAAAAAAAAGGAGCCTCGTTGTCTTTCCATATACAGCTTCTGGTAACACCTGTAGCATGGCTTTGTCAATATCCCAAAAGGGAAAAGACAGAAAATGAGTGACAGAAAAAGGAGAGGTCCAGTATGGCTTATACTCCCACCTCCCATGCCTATGGGGTTGCAACCCACAGCAGGTGTATGTGATCTTCTTGGTGGCGATTATAGAGGCCAATCTGGTCTTGCCCTCTCTTCTTTTGTCACTTTCTCTTAGCTAATTTCCAGGCAAATCGTTTTTGACACTCCTTAACGGTGGTCTCCCACTGTTCCTCAGCTATTTCCCATTCAACAGGCACTAATAATTCCCATCCACAAAATAAAGTTATTATTTCAGTTGTTTCGAGCGCTGCTTGGATAGGGGATCTAGTTGACACTCGACACTTCTTGCAATGGGGGCGTCGCTTGTGTGAACTACAATACCAATTATTCCCACAATTCAAACATTTACATTTAACCCAACTAACATGCCCAGTATTTGGGTGAATCGAACAGGGTATATTACGTGGCACTGATTGAGGTTGTAATCCGCCCTCCTCTTTGTATAAATCACAGGCTAAGGCCAAAATACAGGAGTTTTTTTTGTCCGAAACAGTCCTGATCCTCCTGTCTGTGGTGGCAGTATTCCTTCCCAAGGAGGGTACCGGAGGCACCTCAAAGTTTGTCCAGGCAGTATTTGAAACTACTGATGTAACTCGGTCTTACTTCCCAGTTAGGTGTGATCCTGTGTATATTTCTTGGATCATTCAGGTCTTCCCAGTTCATTACCACCCATTCCCCGTTTAAGAGTCAATTTTATATCACCCGGTTCAGATGTTATTGTCCACTCCTTAGGTTCTTCCACAGGTCCTTTGGTTCTGCTGGCGTGGATCCACCCTCGTTCTCTGGTCCGCATCGCAGCCTTGGTCGTCAGCAATACCTGAAAAGGACCTTCCCATTGTGGAGTTAAAGATTGTTCTTTCCGTGTTTTTACCAACACCCATTCTCCTGGGTGAATATTATGGATTTTAAAGTCTAAAGGTGTGGTTTGGGGGATTATTCCTTTTAACTTCCAATTTTTAAGAGTTTTTGCAATGGTGGTCACATATTTTTTAACATTTTCTTCCCCTACCTCATGGGTAGCATTTTCATGTAGAGTAGTCAAAAAAGGTAATCCAAACATCATTTCATAAGGTGACACTCCCAGGTCTGACCTGGGTTGTGTTCGAATCCTCAGTAAGGCTAAAGGTAGTCATTGTACCCATGACATTCGGGTTTTAACTATTAATTTAGTTAAAGTTCTTTTTAAAGTTTGGTTCATTTTCTCTACTCGGCCAGAACTCTGTGGATGCCATGGGGTGTGTAATTCCCATTTTATCCCCAAGGTCTGAATTAATTGTTGTAACACTTTTGACATAAAATGTGTTCCTCTGTCTGAGTCTATCCTATTAACCATTCCATATCTTGGAATAATCTGTTCCAAAAGGGTTTTACTTACCACGTTGGCTGTAGCCGTGGCAGTGGGAACCGCTTCCACCCAATGAGTTAGATGGTCTGTTATTACTAATAAATACTTCCATCTTTGAACTTGAGGGAGTTCAGTAAAATCTACTTGAATACTTTGAAATGGCCTTAGAGCTAATTCCCGACCTCCCAATGTGGTTTTTCTCATTACCTTTTTATTTATCCTTTGGCAAGTTATACATTTTTCAGTAACCTTCTTTGCTATCCCAAAAATCCCAATATACCCATAGTTCCTTAGAAAGTGATCACACAGAGCCTGAGTACCCCAGTGAGTTTTTTTATGCATGTCTTCTAATATCCTTTTAGTAAGTATTTTATTAAGTAATTGTCTTCCATCAGGAAGTTTCCATTTCCCTGATTCATCTTGAAAACTTCCTAATTTTTTTTAATTCTTTTTTCTCTGCTTCACTAAATTTTGGAATTTCCAATTTCTCCTCATTTGGAGTTAATATTAGCATAACTCTTTCAGTTCCATTTTCTGCTGCATCCTTAGCTTCCTGGTCTGCCAAATTATTTCCTCTTACTTCTGGAGTCACTCCCTTTTGGTGACTTTTAATATGTACTACAGCTATTTCTTCTGGTAATCTTAATGCTTCTAAAACCTCTAAAATGAGCCCCTCATGTACTAATCCTTTTCCCCTTGAATTAAGCAATCCTCTTTCTTCCCAAATTTTTCCAAAGGTATGTACTACTCCAAAGGCATACCTTGAATCAGTATATATAGTTCCCTTCTTGTGTGCTAAATATTCCAGTGGTCTTTTTAGAGCATATAATTCACAGGTTTGAGCTGACCAGTTTGAAGGTAATTTCCCCTTTTCAATGGTTTGCATGTTTTTCCCATCCACTACTGCATACCCTCACATTCTTTTTCCTTGTAGACACCTGGAGGAACCATCCACAAAAATTATCTCCCCTTCTGAAAGGGCTTGTTCTTCAAGATCTTCTCGAACCTTTGTTTGGTATTGGATAATTTCTAGACAATCATGTATTAGATTATCTGTTGGTTCCCCATATAAAAATTGAGCTGGATTCAAACTTCTGTTTACTTCTAGTGTTAAGTCATCACTGTCTATCAAGATTGCTTCATATTTTAACATCCTAGAGTCTGTCAACCATTTTTCAGCCTTTTGATTTAACACATTTCGTACTGCATGAGGTGTGCACACAATTAGTTTGCCCCCAAAAGTCAGTTTACGACTTTCTTCCACCAGGATTGCAGTAGCTGCTGTAGCCTGTATACATACTGGCCAGCCATGACTCACTGGATCTAACATCTTTGATAAATAAGCCACTGGTCTCTTTACTCCCCCCCACTCCTGAACCAGAACTCCATGAGCCACCCCCTTTTCTGCATTCACATACAGATGAAAGGGTTTTTCTAGTGAAGGTAAGCTTAAAGCAGGTATTGAGGCCAGTTTTAACTTCAGTTCTCCTAATTTATCATCATCTTCCTTGGTCCATTTTATATCATCTCCCTCTGTTAATTTTTCATACAAAAACTTTACTGCCTGTGTGTATCCCTCAATCCATAATCTACAATATCCCAATAACCCAAGTAGTTTTCTGATCTCCCTCTTGGAAGAGGGAGGGGGAAGGGATAAAATTCCAGCAATTCTTTCTGGGTTAAGCTTCCGACTACCTTTACTTATTAAGTGTCTAAGATATTTTACCTCTGTTTCCACAAATTGCAGCTTCCCTTTTGACACCCTTAATCCTTTTTCCCCAAGAAAATTCAAAAGTTTTATAGTAGCCTCCCTGACTTCAGCTTCAACTTCCCCCGATAGTAAAAGATCATCCACATATTGGAGAATTTGTATCCCAGGGGGAGTGGGGAAAGCTTGTAATATTGTTTCTAAGACTTGTCCGAATAAGTTTGGGGACTCTGTAAAGCCTTGTGGTAATTTCGTCCATCTTAATTGCTGCTTTCTCCCAGTTTGTGGATCCTCCCATTCAAAGGCAAAGATATCTCGGCTCTCTTTGGCTAATGGGCAAGCCCAAAAAGCATCTTTAAGATCCACCACACTAAACCACTGATGCTGGGGAGGGACCTTACTTAGGAGAGTATAGGGATTTGGTACCACTGGGTAGCGAGTCCGAGTTCTCTTGTTTACCTCCCTTAAATCTTGTACTAGTCTGTAACTCCCATCAGAGTTCTTTACTGGGAGAATAGGGGTATTGTGAGGAGACATACAAGGTTCTAATGTCCCATCCTCTATTAGCCCTTCTATTACTGGCTTCAAACCTTCTCGTCCTTCTAATGAGATAGGATACTGACACACACGTATGGGACAATCTTCTCTCTCAATTGTAACTTTTATAGGATCGATATTTAATCCTCCCCTATTTCCTTCACCAGCCCAAACTTCCTTTTTAATTTTCTTTTCATCCTCCTGGTCTAATTTTAGCACTTTAGCTGTCATCCTCCCATCTTCTGGTATAACTCCTATCCCTAATTTCACTGGAAAATCTCGTCCCAATAAATTACTACCTGCTCCTGGGACTAACAAGACATCCCCCATCCAAAATCTAGTTTCTCCCTCCATTACCACATTTTTGATGACAGGAACAGTGAAACTCTCTCCTTTTGCTCCTGTTACTTTTACAGTATCTTTACTTACACTATAACCTTTTGGAATATTTAACAAACAGGTTCTTTCTGCTCCTGTATCTACTACAAATTCCAATTCTTCTTCTTGGGGACCTACTTTTAAAGTTATCACAGGCTCCAGATGGTATCTGTCCCCTAGAAAATAGAGCCTTGGACACCCCTATTCTTCTTCTGTGCTCATCTCTTTGAAGATTTTCAGATCTTTTGCCCGCTTAGGACAGTCCCTCCTATAATGTCCTTCGCCCTGACAGTAAAAACAGACATTCCTAAAATGCTCCTGAGGTTTGGTTTGTATTGGGGTTTTATTCTTTTCTGTTCCTCTGTCTCTATGACCGTTAGGAGTAGAGTCTGTGTGGTTTTGATTTTTCTTGTACTTGTTTTCTCTCATGGTGACTGCCATAATTTTTGCCTTCAGTTTAGCTTTTTCTTCATCTCTCCGGACATAAATTTTCTGAGCTTCCTTTAATAAGTCATTTAATGGTTTATCATGCCAATCCTCAATTTTTTCTAATTTCTTTCTAATATCTGGCCAAACATTCGTTACAAAGTTAATTCTTAACAAAGCTTTCCCCACATCAGTTTCAGGATCTATTCCTGAATATTGTTTTATATTTTTCCTAAGTCTGTCTAACCATTCAGTTGGGGTCTCTTCTTTCCCCTGCTGTGTCTCAAAAGCCTTTTTAGCATTTTGCCCTCGAGGTGCCGCCCCTTTTATTCCCTTGATTATTGTATTGCGATAGTCATTCATAAGTTTTCTCCCCTCCTCACTATTTTGACTCCACCCCGGAGGTTCAGTTGGCATTATGTCTTCTCCAGAGGGCCCCTGTGGATGTTCTTTATTCCAGGCTTTAATGCCTGCAACTCTTATAATTTCCCTTTCTTCCTGAGAAAATAGTATCTTCATTATAGACTGCATTTCTTCCCAGGTATAAACGTTTGGACCTAAAAATTGGTCAAGTTGTTCAGCTGTGCCGATGGGATCCTCTAAAATCCCTTTGACTTCCTTTTTAAAATTTCTGACTTCGGAAGAAGTCAGGGGAGCATTCACAAATCCAATCCCACCCCCTCCCATCGGGACCTCTCTTAGTGGAAATAGACCAATTTCTTTATTCCAATGTTTTTCTGCAGCTTTATTTTCGTGTGGTGAGGAAAAATCAGGAGAAAGCTGCCTCTTAACTGCACCTCTAGTATTTTTATAAGGAGCATCTTCCAGGGACAGGGAGTTCCTTGGAGCCGGAGCTGCGGTTTCCAAGGGAACGGGACTCGGGGCCGGAAGGGCGGTGTGAGGAGGACATACCATAGAGGCCAGGTCCTCCAGAGGCGGAGCACGGGCGGGGTTTGCTGCCGGAGCTGCTGAAGGGGGGAGCGTGTCCGGGAAGTGCCCGGCAGTGCGGTCAGCCTCCACGTGGCTCACGGCGGCTGAGCCGGCCGCTCCCGGCGGAGGCAGGGCAGCGGCGGCAGCGCTCAGTGTAGCCGGAATGGGCAAAGCCGCGGGGCATGGGGCCGAGAAAACCGCTGCGGGAGAAGCGGCCAGAGACGGGACAGCCGGGACTAACGGGAGCCCGCCGGGCGCGGCCAGCGGACCAGCCGCGGACAAACCGGGCAGGATGGGGGAGGGGGTCGGTCAGGCAGCCGCGAGCAGCGAGGCGGGGGCCGGTACCGACGCGGCAGGCGGCGAAACAGGGACCAGGGGGGTTGCTGCGGGCAGCGGGGCGGGAGCCTGCAGAGCCGCCGCCGCGGGTACGGGAACCGGGGCAGGAACACGCGGCGAGCCAGAGCCCGGGACAAGCGGCTCGGCTGCGAGTGGTGTGGTTCCCTCTTGTTCCACTCCCTTTTCCCCTTTTTCTTCCTTTTTACTGGTTTTCTGTCCCATTTTTTTTTTTTCCCCCAAAATCTTATCTATTCATTCCATGCTCTTTTTTTTTTCTCACATTTTCTAACAACCTAAATACTACCTTCTTTCAACTACCCATGCAACAAATCCTTTCTCTCACAAACCATTCGACATAATACACCTCCCTCTAAAAAAATAAAGCTCAAAATAAACAATCTACATTACATATCTTCCACTCATTTCCATTTACTCGCCTTTATCTCTCGCTCACTCTCACTCACATTCACACCCTCAAGCCTGTTCATTCATACTTCTAAACTTCACAATATTGTTACATGTTATAAACGCCAATCACTCGTTTTAAAAATTTATAAAAGTTTACTAAAAATAAAATGGAAAAAAAATAATACAAGTATAGTAATAAAGATTAAACAATTAGAGTTAGGACAATTAAAGAGACAATAACAGCAAAAAGTTACAGCCCGGGCTGGGTACCTCTCTCTGGACAAAAGTGAGCCAGGAGAAGGACCCCGATAAAAAGAATTCCCTCCTTAAGAGGGGTAACCTGTTGCATACACAAATCACTTCATGAATATGCATATATTTATTTAAAACAAGAAGTTCGTCCGGTACTTGTTGAGGAATTCCTGTTAATCCCAGGCGCCTTGAAGTCTAAGTCGAGTTTGGAGAAGTTTGGTTTTTTGTTGATAAGGAAAGCCATAAATTCCTCTCCTCTGGAAGATTTAGGGGTTTTTGTAATTGTTATCTCTGTGTGAAGAATTTCTTGATTATCTTCTCCTTCTCTTGAGCAAAAAGAATACCACACACACATATTTTCTATTTTAACTACTGAAGCTTAATTTCAATCACAAAACTACATTTACTATATTATTAAAATGTTACTACAGCATAACTTTCCAACCTAGCATAATACATATCGTAAATATCTGCGTAGAGCCATACATTCTGCATTTTTCACAATCCTTCCTCTTTCTTTTTATAATTATTTTGGCTCGAGCAATATTTACTGCTTTCTAGTCTTCACTTTTCGTTCATTTTCTTCATAAATCAATCTAGCCTCTTGAAAGGGGTCTTCTATATTATTTTGTTTCTTTAATACCATAATCTTTTGCACCGTTTTTGTTGTATCCAATTTTTGATCCATGGTCACTAATTGCATGCTGTGAACTACACTGGTGATGAGTCGAATGAAACAGGGGATCAAACAAGGAAGGAATATTAGACCAGCTGTAGCGCATAACAGGAAGAAGCCTAGCTTTTTCCACCATTCTATTTCCAATACGTTATCCCACCAGCTAGTATTCAGCATTGGTATACAAATTGTCAAGTGAGATTGGTACAGGTTTAGGTGGTGGTGCTGGCTTAGCGTTTTTGGTTATCAATTGCTCTTTTACTAAATCTTGTGCTTTATTCCCAATAGCGTATGTGAAACAAATCCATTTTTCCCCTTTTGGACATTCACTTCCCGCCCTGTTACCACTTATTCCTAGATTCTCAGTAATCCAGTACTTTTGTCCATTGTGTATGCAGTTTCCTAATTTGGATGGGTTATAACAGTGACTGTTGACATGAGTGTGCGAGATAAAAAAAAAGGAGCCTCGTTGTCTTTCCATATACAGCTTCTGGTAACACCTGTAGCATGGCTTTGTCAATATCCCAAAAGGGAAAAGACAGAAAATGAGTGACAGAAAAAGGAGAGGTCCAGTATGGCTTATACTCCCACCTCCCATGCCTATGGGGTTGCAACCCACAGCAGGTGTATGTGATCTTCTTGGTGGCGATTATAGAGGCCAATCTGGTCTTGCCCTCTCTTCTTTTGTCACTTTCTCTTAGCTAATTTCCAGGCAAATCGTTTTTGACACTCCTTAACGGTGGTCTCCCACTGTTTCTCAGCTATTTCCCATTCAACAGGCACTAATAATTCCCATCCACAAAACAAAGTTATTATTTCAGTTGTTTCAAGCTCTGCTTGGATGGGGGATCTAGTTGACACTCGACACTTTTTGCAATGGGGGCGTCACTTGTGTGAACTACAATACCAATTATTCCCACAATTCAAACATTTACATTTAACCCAACTAACATGCCCAGTATTTGGGTGAATCGAACAGGGTATATTACGTGGCACTGATTGAGGTTGTAATCTGCCCTCCTCTTTGTATAAATCACAGGCTAAGGCCAAAATACAGGAGTTTTTTTGTCCGAAACAGTCCTGATCCTCCTGTCTGTGGTGGCAGTATTCCTTCCCAAGGAGGGTACCGGAGGCACCTCAAAGTTTGTCCAGGCAGTATTTGAAACTACTGATGTAACTCGGTCTTACTTCCCAGTCAGGTGTGATCCTGTGTATATTTCTTGGATCATTCAGGTCTTCCCAGTTCATTACCACCCATTCCCCGTTTAAGAGTCAATTTTATATCACCCGGTTCAGATGTTATTGTCCACTCCTTAGGTTCTTCCACAGGTCCTTTGATTTTGCTGGCGTGGATCCACCCTCGTTCTCTGGTCCGCATCGCAGCCTTGGTCGTCAGCAATACCTGAAAAGGACCTTCCCATTGTGGAGTTAAAGATTGTTCTTTCCGTGTTTTTACCAACACCCATTCTCCTGGGTGAATATTATGGATTTTAAAGTCTAAAGGTGTGGTTTGGGGGATTATTCCTTTTAACTTCCAATTTTTAAGAGTTTTTGCAATAGAGGTCACATATTTTTTAACATTTTCTTCCCCTACCTCATGGGTAGCATTTTCATGTAGAGTAGTCAAAAAAAGGTAATCCAAACATCATTTCATAAGGTGACACTCCCAGGTCTGACCTGGGTTGTGTTCGAATCCTCAGTAAGGCTAAAGGTAGTCATTGTACCCATGACATTCGGGTTTTAACTATTAATTTAGTTAAAGTTCTTTTTAAAGTTTGGTTCATTTTCTCTACTCGGCCAGAACTCTGTGGATGCCATGGGGTGTGTAATTCCCATTTTATCCCCAAGGTCTGAATTAATTGTTGTAACACTTTTGACATAAAATGTGTTCCTCTGTCTGAGTCTATCCTATTAACCATTCCATATCTTGGAATAATCTGTTCCAAAAGGGTTTTACTTACCACGTTGGCTGTAGCCGTGGCAGTGGGAACCGCTTCCACCCAATGAGTTAGATGGTCTGTTATTACTAATAAATACTTCCATCTTTGAACTTGAGGGAGTTCAGTAAAATCTACTTGAATACTTTGAAATGGCCTTAGAGCTAATTCCCGACCTCCCAATGTGGTTTTTCTCATTACCTTTTTATTTATCCTTTGGCAAGTTATACATTTTTCAGTAACCTTCTTTGCTATCCCAAAAATCCCAATATACCCATAGTTCCTTAGAAAGTGATCACACAGAGCCTGAGTACCCCAGTGAGTTTTTTTATGCATGTCTTCTAATATCCTTTTAGTAAGTATTTTATTAAGTAATTGTCTTCCATCAGGAAGTTTCCATTTCCCTGATTCATCTTGAAAACTTCCTAATTTTTTTTAATTCTTTTTTCTCTGCTTCACTAAATTTTGGAATTTCCAATTTCTCCTCATTTGGAGTTAATATTAGCATAACTCTTTCAGTTCCATTTTCTGCTGCATCCTTAGCTTCCTGGTCTGCCAAATTATTTCCTCTTACTTCTGGAGTCACTCCCTTTTGGTGACTTTTAATATGTACTACAGCTATTTCTTCTGGTAATCTTAATGCTTCTAAAACCTCTAAAATGAGCCCCTCATGTACTAATCCTTTTCCCCTTGAATTAAGCAATCCTCTTTCTTCCCAAATTTTTCCAAAGGTATGTACTACTCCAAAGGCATACCTTGAATCAGTATATATAGTTCCCTTCTTGTGTGCTAAATATTCCAGTGGTCTTTTTAGAGCATATAATTCACAGGTTTGAGCTGACCAGTTTGAAGGTAATTTCCCCTTTTCAATGGTTTGCATGTTTTTCCCATCAACTACTGCATACCCTGACATTCTTTTTCTGGTACTGGATAATTTCTAGACAATCATGTATTAGATTATCTGTTGGTACACTATAACCTTTTGGAATATTTAACAAACAGGTTCTTTCTGCTCCTGTATCTACTACAAATTCCAATTCTTCTTCTTGGGGACCTACTTTTAAAGTTATCACAGGCTCCAGATGGTATCTGTCCCCTAGAAAATAGAGCCTTGGACACCCCTATTCTTCTTCTGTGCTCATCTCTTTGAAGATTTTCAGATCTTTTGCCCGCTTAGGACAGTCCCTCCTATAATGTCCTTCGCCCTGACAGTAAAAACAGACATTCCTAAAATGCTCCTGAGGTTTGGTTTGTATTGGGGTTTTATTCTTTTCTGTTCCTCTGTCTCTATGACCGTTAGGAGTAGAGTCTGTGTGGTTTTGATTTTTCTTGTACTTGTTTTCTCTCATGGTGACTGCCATAATTTTTGCCTTCAGTTTAGCTTTTTCTTCATCTCTCCGGACATAAATTTTCTGAGCTTCCTTTAATAAGTCATTTAATGGTTTATCATGCCAATCCTCAATTTTTTCTAATTTCTTTCTAATATCTGGCCAAACATTCGTTACAAAGTTAATTCTTAACAAAGCTTTCCCCACATCAGTTTCAGGATCTATTCCTGAATATTGTTTTATATTTTTCCTAAGTCTGTCTAACCATTCAGTTGGGGTCTCTTCTTTCCCCTGCTGTGTCTCAAAAGCCTTTTTAGCATTTTGCCCTCGAGGTGCCGCCCCTTTTATTCCCTTGATTATTGTATTGCGATAGTCATTCATAAGTTTTCTCCCCTCCTCACTATTTTGACTCCACCCCGGAGGTTCAGTTGGCATTATGTCTTCTCCAGAGGGCCCCTGTGGATGTTCTTTATTCCAGGCTTTAATGCCTGCAACTCTTATAATTTCCCTTTCTTCCTGAGAAAATAGTATCTTCATTATAGACTGCATTTCTTCCCAGGTATAAACGTTTGGACCTAAAAATTGGTCAAGTTGTTCAGCTGTGCCGATGGGATCCTCTAAAATCCCTTTGATTTCTTTTTTAAAATTTCTGACTTCGGAAGAAGTCAGGGGAGCATTCACAAATCCAATCCCACCCCCTCCCATCGGGACCTCTCTTAGTGGAAATAGACCAATTTCTTTATTCCAATGTTTTTCTGCAGCTTTATTTTCGTGTGGTGAGGAAAAATCAGGAGAAAGCTGCCTCTTAACTGCACCTCTAGTATTTTTATAAGGAGCATCTTCCAGGGACAGGGAGTTCCTTGGAGCCGGAGCTGCGGTTTCCAAGGGAACGGAGCTCCGGGCAGGAAGGGCGGTGTGAGGAGGACATACCATAGAGGCCAGGTCCTCCAGAGGCGGAGCACGGGCGGGGTTTGCTGCCGGAGCTGCTGAAGGGGCAGCATGTCCGGGGGATACCGGATGGGAGTGCGGTCAGCCTCCACGTGGCTCACGGCGGCTGAGCCGGCCGCTCCCAGCAGAAGCAGGGCAACGGCGGCAGCGCCCAGTGTAGCCGGAACGGGCAAAGCCGCGGGGGATGGGGCCGAGAAAACCGCTGCGGGAGAAGCGGCCAGAGACGGGACAGCCGGGACTAACGGGAGCCCGCCGGGCGCGGCCAGCGGACCAGCCGCGGGCAAACCGGGCAGGATGGGGGAGGGGGTCGGTCAGGCAGCCGCGAGCAGCGAGGCGGGGGCCGGTACCGACGCGGCAGGCGGTGAAACAGGGACCAGGGGGGTTGCTGCGGGCAGCGGGGCGGGAACCCGCAGAGCCGCCGCCGCGGGTACGGGAACCGGGGCAGGAACACGCGGCGAGCCAGAGCCTGGGGTGGGCGCAGGCACCGGTACAGGCACCGGCACCGGGGCTGGCGGAGCTGAGGGGAGCAGCTCGCTGGGACCCGAAACCGGTGCTGGGGCCGCAGGCGGTGCAGGCGCGAATGGGAAGGGAGGAGGTAACATTTCTAAAGGATCCCATTCTTTTTCTTTTCCCTTTTTTTTCCTTTCTTGTTTTGTTTCGGGGATTTCTGATACCTTAAAGATTTTTACTTTCCTAAAATCCCCTGTCCAACACGTGGCATATTCTCTTTCTTCTGAATTAAACGGTTCCTTTGAGTTTACAAATACATTTAAAGCCTGACAAATCCATTTCTCAAAAGAACCATATCTAGGCCAATAAACGTGGTCAGATCTTATTTCCTTTGTTGGCCATTCAAGCATACAAAATTGTATCATCTTTACTTTGTCTTTATTTCTTGTACAAGGGTTTTTTTCCCAGTTGGCTAACATAACTCCCAGGGGACTATCTTGGGGTATCTCTGTTGATAATTTCTTACTGGATTTCTGTCCCATTTTTCAAGATTTTATCTACTCACCCCCTGCCTCTGTTCCACCTTCCTCCCCCTACTCAAATACCACTTTTCCCTCGACTACACTCTCAAAAAAAAAAACTCCTTTTTCTCTCACCACCCTTCAACACAACACACTTTCCTCCAAGGAACTACAACAAAGCTTAAAATAAACAATCTGCATTACGTATACTTTCATTCGTCCCCATTCGCTCAAGTTTATTTTTCACTTACTCACACACACAACAAAACAACCACAACAACAAGGTACTTTTTATTTTTCAACACACCTATTACACTTTTAGGTGTCCCTGGCCAGTCCCGGTGTTCTTGGATACCCCTCAATCCGGCTGCATTGTTACCAACCCCAGATTCTCTTGGGTGTACCCTCACTCCAGCAAAATTTTACTCAGTCCTGGGTGCTCTCGAAAATTAATATCTCAACCCAGCAGACTTTCATTCAACCCTGGGTGCTCTTGAATATTAATATCTCAACCCAGCAACAACCCTGGGTGTTCTTGAAGATTAATATCTCAACCCAGCAGACTTTTAATTCAACCCTGGGTGCTCTTGAAGATTAATATCTCAACCCAGCAGCAACCCTGGGTGCTCTTGAATATTAACCCCTCAACCTAGCCCATTCAATTCAACCTCCCTGGGGGGGATTCTCTCACTCTTTTATCATTCGCTTCGTCTCTGTACTGGCCGCTTTTCTCGCAAAAAAGACGGAAACGCAGCATAGGAGACTACCGCTCTCACTTAGCAGGTCTGGGGTAACCAGCCCGCCTCTCATTCACACACATTCATCCCCCCCTTATCCACCCCATTCACACATTCATCCCAACAAATACTTACCTATCCGTTGTCCTTGGGTCTTTGTTCTTCGTGTACACTTTGGTCTTAGGGGCTAATTACCGCGGTTTAGAAATTCTTTCCCTTTTCTTTGCTTTATTGTCTCTTTTTGTCCATCGGATCGTAACCTGCGGTCTGTGGTCACACCAGGGGAACAGAGCGAGACTGCCTAATCAGGGCAGAACCGCCTTCTCACTCTAATTCTCCTACAGCACCCACAGCGAGGTATTAGGAACCATCCTCTGCTACCATTTGTTATAAACGCCAATCACTCATTTTAAAAATTTATAAAAGTTTACTAAAAATAAAATGGAAAAAAAATAATACAAGTATAGTAATAAAGATTAAACAATTAGAGTTAGGACAATTAAAGAGACAATAACAGCAAAAAGTTACAGCCCGGGCTGGGTACCTCTCTCTGGACAAAAGTGAGCCAGGAGAAGGACCCCGATAAAAAGAATTCCCTCCTTAAGAGGGGTAACCTGTTGCATACACAAATCACTTCATGAATATGCATATATTTATTTAAAACAAGAAGTTCGTCCGGTACTAGTTGAGGAATTTCTGTTAATCCCAGGCGCCTTGAAGTCTAAGTCGAGTTTGGAGAAGTTTGGTTTTTTGTTGATAAGGAAAGCCATAAATTCCTCTCCTCTGGAAGATTTAGGGGTTTTTTGTAATTGTTATCTCTGTGTGAAGAATTCCTTGATTATCTTCTTCTTCTCTTGAGCAAAACGAATACCACACACACATATTTTCTATTTTAACTACTGAAGCTTAATTTCAATCACAAAACTACATTTACTATATTATTAAAATGTTACTACAGCATAACTTTCCAACCTAGCATAATACATATCGTAAATATCTGCGTAGAGCCATACATTCTGCATTTTTCACATTACATATACTTTCATTCATGCACACTTACTCACTTTTATTTAGCTCAAAACAAACAATCTGCATTGCATATACTTTCATTCGTCCCCATTCACTCAAGTTTATTTTGCACTTACTCACACACACAACAAAACAACCACAACAACAAGGTACCTTTTATTTTTCAACACACCTATTACACTTTTAGGTGTCCCTGGCCAGTCCCGGTGTTCTTGGATACCCCTCAATCCGGCTGCATTGTTCCCAACCCCAGATTCTCTCGGGTGTACCCTCACTCCGGCAAAATTTTACTCAGTCCTGGGTGCTCTCGAAAATTAATATCTCAACCCAGCAGACTTTCATTCAACCCTGGGTGCTCTTGAGGATTAATATCTCAACCCAGCAGCAACCCTGGGTGCTCTTGAATATTAATCCCTCAACCCAGCCCATTCAATTCAATCTCGCCGGGGGGATTCTCTCACTCTTTTATCATTCGCTTCGTATCTGTACTGGCCGCTTTTCTCGCGAAAAAGACGGAAACGCAGCATAGGAGACTACCGCTCTCACTTAGCAGGTCTGGGGTAACCAGCCCGCCTCTCATTCACACACATTCATCCCCCCCTTATCCACCCCATTCACACATTCATCCCAACAAATACTTACCTATCCGTTGTCCTTGGGTCTTTGTTCTTCGTGTACACTTTGGTCTTAGGGGCTAATTACCGCGGTTTAGGAATTCTTTCCCTTTTCTTTGCTTTATTGTCTCTTTTTGTCCATCGGATCGTAACCTGCGGTCTGTGGTCACACCAGGGGAACAGAGCGAGGCTGCCTAATCAGGGCAGGACGCGTCTTCTCACTCTAATTCTCCTACAGCACCCACAGCGAGGTATTAGGAACCATCCTCTGCTACCATTTGTTATAAATGCCAATCACTCATTTTAAAAATTTATAAAAGTTTACTAAAAATAAAATGGAAAAAAAATAATACAAGTATAGTAATAAAGATTAAACGATTAGAGTTAGGACAATTAAAGAGACAATAACAGCAAAAAGTTACAGCCCAGGCTGGGTACCTCTCTCTGGACAAAAGTGAGCCAGGAGAAGGACCCCGATAAAAAAGAATTCCCTCCTTAAGAGGGGCAGCCTGTTGCATACACAAATCACTTCATGAATATGCATATATTTATTTAAAACAAGAAGTTCGTCCGGTACTAGTTGAGGAATTTCTGTTAATCCCAGGCGCCTTGAAGTCTAAGTCGAGTTTGGAGAAGTTTGGTTTTTTGTTGATAAGGAAAGCCATAAATTCCTCTCCTCTGGAAGATTTAGGGGTTTTTTGTAATTGTTATCTCTGTGTGAAGAATTTCTTGATTATCTTCTCCTTCTCTTGAGCAAAAAGAATACCACACACACATATTTTCTATTTTAACTACTAAAGCTTAATTTCAATTACAAAACTACATTTACTATATTATTAAAATGTTACTACAGCATAACTTTCCAACCTAGCATAATACATATCGTAAATATCTGCGTAGAGCCATACATTCTGCATTTTTCACACTTTTGTACAATGGAATGCATACGTTTCTCAGGTCGGTTGTACAGAATAGCTTAAGCATGAAGCTGGATAAAGACATACATTTCCTATGTCCACATTAAGTTTTATAAGGCAGTATTATATTACAGGCAAAAAAAAGCCAAGGCAGGAAATCTTCAAGCAAGGCCAAACCAAATGATGCATTTGTTTCCAGTGACTATCAACCATCATAAAGTGTTATTTGGTATCAGCCTGTCTAGTTGCTGTAGGTAAGGCCAGCTTTCCCAGTAGACCTCTGTATCAGCACTTTACTCCAGATCACTTTTTGCATATCAAAATATTTCAAAAAACCTGAATCAATTGAGTGAACTATAATGGATCATCTCTTCTCTCATGTGGCCACTGCATTTTTGGATCCACTTTCAGTAATCATGACATTGAAGGTATTGTGTGTAAACCAACTCATTACTCCAGTGACTGATAGGCAGACGTGTCTTTCCTTCTAAAGTGCCCCACTGGCAGGGAGTACTTCTGAAATGAATCAGCCCAGATGTAGGAGTAAAACTCTGTTATGTATAGTATGTATAATTCACACCTATAAAGTGATATATGGGTAGAAGTTTTATGATTAAAAAATAGACATAAAGCAGGCGAGCCAGGGCAAGGGGGTTGCCTCACTTATGTTGAAACCATTGCCAATAAGGCTTCATTTACAAGTTAATACATATGGCTTGCTCCCTCAGAGATGGGCCGTTTATCAAGATAATCTAGGAACTCCCTAGCGATGATCATCCCGACAACTACCCGTGATTGGGATCACTGGAATCTCCAGAAGATGCATCTCATTGCTGGGTTTCCCGTAACTCAATCACCAATATACATCGTACATCGCTTCCTGGACCTCGAGTTGTTCAACCCAGTGCAGAGAAAAGAGACTTCATGAATATGTGGGACTTGGAATGGAAAGAAAAGGCTGATCCCCAAAATCCTGGCCTCCAGCAAAATAAACTGCATAAAAACTGCTTGCGCAGGATGGATGGTGTGAAGCATAGGAGATCCTCTGCTAGAGCGGCCGGACCCGTGTCTCACCGAGTGCTGATCCGAGGCTCGGCACTGGCCTTTTCTTTGTGGCTGGCTCAGATAGAATTTGATCGCTATAATAAAAATTGTTTTTATTTCTTTTTAATTTGGCTGGGTCAATATTTACCTATAACAATCTTGGTGAGCCCAACATCATCTGCCTTGGGCCATCCAAGGGCTCCCTGCCCTCGGTCCAGGCAGCACCCAGCTGATTTCAGCGGCTGGAGAGGATTGGGGAAACCTGCGGAACCAATCAGATTCTGAACCAAAAGCCAAAAGCAAAGCCACAATCAGAAAGGGATAAAACGGGTCCAGAGCTCTTGGGTATTTGGAGTCCGAACCTCCGAAGCTGCAGCAGCAACTATTTCACTCATAAAAATCTACGTGCACGAAGAATCCACGCGGGAAAAAGGACCATAAGTATCACGTGGTTGAGTGGGGTGTGATCGAATGTGTATGTGAGACGTGACATCGTCACAGGGCAAGAGCGGACCCCAAAATCACAGTTCCACTATCCCGAGAGGGAAGTGGTCAGTTAAGGGGGAAGTGAATGAAACTGGGTGAACTCACACCACGTAATAAAGCCTGTAACTCAGAGGGGTTCAGGGATTCAATCACAGGAGGATCGGAGAAGGAAAGAACATTCTCAGGCACTCAAGAATCAGGAAACCTCTTTGATCCAGGACTTGGGAGTCCGGAAAAAGGTAAGAGAGCTCATTTTTATCAGCCAAAAATCCACAGATCGGTTCACTGTGCAACTAGTAAGCTGATAAGACTCGGTCGAGGGACGACCAAGGCACACGCTAGGCGACAGCCAGTTGGTTTTGGAGTCATTTTTGGAATTCGACACAGAGGTATGGTAAGGAGATTTTAAGAATGGGACAAAAGAAAAGTAAGATCCAGGGAAAAACCCATGAGAAATCAGGGAAGTCCAAAAAGGGGAAAAGGGACAGGGTGCCCGAAATTCCGAGGGAGAGCCCCTTGGGATGGATGTTAGAACATTGGGAGGAATGTCCTGCAAGGCAGGGAAAGTTAAAGGAGAAAATGATCCATTATTGTGTAGAAGTATGGGGGAGGGTATGGAAATCAGGAAATACATGTTCTGGCCCAGGTATGGCATGTTTGATATGAAAATGTGCCAAGTGTTATTTGACTATCTATATGGGGAAAGTAGACTGGACAGTGAGGAAATGGACTATACCAGGTTATGGGAATACGCCAGCGCAAGGATATTCCCGGTCAAGACTTCTGGTGACAAGGTAAGTCCTAGCAAAGCATGGGAACCCTTAGAAAATCTTCCACCACCATATCAGGTCCCTCTTCCTCAAGCACAGGCCCCCATACCTGCCTCAGCTGCCCCCCCATCACAGCCTACACAGGCATCGGCACTGCCACTTAATACACAGCCCTTGGCACCGGTGGTACCGGACACACCAGGACCTTCCTGATCTCTCCTCCCCACACAACTCATGGGTGATTTTAGCCGCACACTCCACACATTTCCTCCAGCCAGTAGAACCCGGTGGAAAACGAGGAGAGATAATGTCGATGATAGTGAGGAGGAAAAGGATACACCCAACCTCTACCCCTTAAGGGAAGTACCTACTGCTCTGGGAGTTATTGGATATGTAAACATACCAATTAACACGGGGGATGTGAGAGCCTTTAAGAGGGAAATGGGAAAATTGATGGATGACCCCCTGGGAGTGGCGGAGAGGTTTTAGGAATTCTTGGGGAACAGCATTTATTTGTATGATGATATCACCGCTATACTAAGGTCTTTGTTCAATGCCAAAGAGCGGGATATGATAAGACAGGCTGCTATAAAGGACTGGGAATTCAGGAACCCCCAGGGAGGGAGTGGGGCTGCGAAATGGCCTGAACAAAGGCCACAGTGGAACGCCCAGGCAGAGGAGGACCGGCTTAAAATGAAAAGACTGAGGAACATGGTAATACAACGTATCCGGGGGGCAGTGCCGAAGGGACAAAACACTAGTAAAGCATTGGGGGAGTGCCAAGGGAGGGACGAGATGCCCACCGAATGGCTAGAGAGACTTAGAAAAAGAAATTCTCCCATTGGGGGAATTTTGTAAAAAACCCAATTTGTTGCCAAATCATGGGGGGATATTTGGAAAAAGTTGGAGAAAATAGAAAATTGGCAAGAGAAAAGCCTGCAGGAGTTACTAAGGGAAGCCCAGAAAGTTTATATGAGACGGGAGGATGAAAAGCAAAAGGCACAGGCAAGGGTGTTGGTGGCAGCAGTCAGGGAAACTCAAAAGCAGGAGCAAGCTAAAAACCCTGGGAAGCCAGCACAAGCTCAATGGCCTCAGGGAAAGCCAAAGAAGGACACAAACAGACAGGTAAGTGCGGGATCTGTTGCTGTCGGGCCTCACTCCCTGATTGGGGTGGCCCGGAAAGGTAGAAAAGTCTCTCCTCCAACCTGAGCTTCCAAAGAAAGACTCAGTAGTCTTCAGTCATCCAGTCTCAAGGTAGTTTATTGTATGTGTCGTGGTTTGACATGGAAGTGATTTTTTTTTTCAGGAAGTTGGGTCAAACCAATCAGTGGTCAAGTTTGGATATTGGCACCTGAAGTGACCACTGAAGATAGGGATACGCCTCTGAGAACACAGGGGGTTAAAAGCAAGAACTCCCAAGAGCTCGCTCTTTTTGGTTCCGGTCAAGGTGCTGTGCAGACCTCCCCTGCCCAGCCATGGGGCTGGGTGGGGGAGGGGGAGCCATGAGGCCTAGTCGAGGTGAGCTGAGGGGTAGAAGGACTGGAACCGAGCCAGCTCCTGTGGACAGAAGGGTGGAAAGAAGCGGAGATGTCTTTGTCATTCCCCCCCACAGAGGGAAGAGATAGAGAGTCCGGACGGCACCTGTAACTTTGCCGGCGCGGAAGAGAAGGAGGTGGGGGGAAGGCGCCCAGCCTTGGCCTTGAGAATTGGCTGCTGGGCAGAGATATCAGCCGTCCAGGGAGTCTGAGCTTTTAACCCTTTCCTGAGAAACGAAGGCTTTGTAAAATATTACTCCTCCTTGATTTGAAGTAGAAGAGAGACAGTCTGGGATCCGAGATGATGGAAGAAGAAATTCTCGAGTTGGAAGGAGATGATGGAGTGGCTTGTGGCTGGACTTCTCTTGTTAGCCACAGACTGAACCAAATTCTCCTAACAGAAGCTGCACTTGGGGTGGTGCGTTGGTGTGCCAGGAAACCTGTTTCAGTGATTACCAGCAGAAGAGTAGAGAGAGCAGAGGAAAGTTGGAGAAGGTGTGGAGAAGCCCTCTATCTTCAAGGAAGAAGAAGAGGAGAAGAGGACCTCTGTTCTTAGACCCTCAGCCCCAGGAGAAAATGGGGGGGACTGTAGTCCCAAAATGAGAAACTGAACTGTTGTCTCTTTTGGTCCATGGCAAAGCATCCTTAAAAGAGCCCTATGAGCAGTCTGTCCATGCACGGTGGTGAGAGCACTGTGACATGGAAAGGAGAGTGTCACCATGGCAGATTTTCTCCGGGCGGTTGCCATGTGTGGCATGGAAACACAAGGGTGGCAATTGTGTTTCCTGGGGAGTCTGTGGCACAAGAGAGACTCCTGTCTCCCTTGAAAGATTGAGTATTTGAATATCTGAAGGGTAGCAACTTGATCAGGATCCTGGGTAGTGTCTCACTGTTAAGTTTGTTTAGAAATTAGGTGAGAGGAGGAGGGGTGTCTTAGAAAGTCTTCATCCAGGATTTAGTGTTTGTAGTTTTTCTAGTAGTAGTAGTTTAATAAAGTTCTTTCCTTTGTTACTAAGATGGGCCTGCTCTGCTCTGTTCCTGATCACATCTCACAGCAATTATTTAGAAAAGTATATTTTCATGGGGGCGCTGGCATCACGCCAGTGTCAAACCGTGACAGTATGTTATCTAAAAGATTTCTCCCTGAGCTGCTGCGGTCCATTCAGCAGTCAGGCAAAGGCACACTCTGACACCCAGGGGGCTGGTGCCCTCTTTTATATCATACATTGCGTATTAGATGTTCATAGTTTTTCCCCAATGCCCATCACGTATATTGAACAGTGACTTTCTACTCTAAACCAATCTGTGAGTGCCAACATCACCAAGAACATGGAGGTTGAGAAGAAGAAAGAAAGAGGACAGGGCACACCCAAATCCCTTCCTCTTAGAACTTCTGACCCCCATGTACAAAACTCAGACCCCTCTGTACAAGGCCTAAAACCCCCCTGTACAGCACTCAAAAATCCTTCCTTTCATTTTGTGACTACTTCTACTATAATATCTAAACTTTTGTGATTTCTTGTTCTTCCTGCAAAGTTGGTAAATTGTTCCATGGATCAAGTTCAAAGCCACAGGGGTCTGTGGCTGCATTCCAGGGTCTCAAATGCTTTTGACCTGGGCCCGGAACATCCAAGAGTGTCCAAGGGACATTCTGGGTTCCGACAGGTAAGTGGCCCTGAGTTCTTTTACTGCAAACAGAAAAGGCACTTTAAAAGAGAATGTAAGAGAAGAATAAAAGATGAAAAGATTTTCCAAGAGAATTAGAGGTGTCAGGGGCTCTACAATTTGGAGTCCAGAACACCTGGAGAGCCCTTGATAAAATTAAAAGTAGGACTCCAGAAACAGGAACTGGTTTTCTTAGTTGATTCAGGGGCAGAAAGGACCACGGTCCAGAGACTGCCACCTGGGTGTACAAAAAGTAAAGATTCAGTGGTAGTTATTGGGGCAAAAGGGGAACATTTCAAGGTACCAGTGTTAAAGGATGTGGAAATAGAATCAGAAAATAAAATTTGTCTCGGGAATATCTTATTAGTAGAAGAAGCGGACTATAATTTTCTAGGGAGGGACTTGATGGTGGTCCTGGGGATAAGTCTAATTGCACAGAATTCACAGCGCACGGTATGTCTATATAAGTTAACTACTGAGGATGAAAAAGAAATAAATCCCAAGGTCTGGCACACCCAGGGGGAGGCGGGAAGGTTGGATATGGAACCCATACACATTGAAATTGAGAGGCCAGAGGATCCTATTTGGATCAAACAATATCCCATCCCCATGGAAGGCAGACAGGGATTAAAACCTGTAATAGAGGATTTAATAAAAAAGGGCACTCTGGAGTCTTGTATGTCAAGGCATATCACACCTATTCTAGTGGTGCAAAAATCAGATGGGAGTTATTGGCTGGTGCAGGACTTGAGAGCTGTAAATTAGAGAACAAAAACTTTATTCCCTATGGTCTCAAACCCCTACACCTTGTTAAATAACATACCTCCAGAGGACACTTGGTATAGTGTCATAGATTTAAAGGATACCTTCTGGACTTGTCCTTTAGCCAAGGAAAGTTGGGACTATTTTGCCTTCCAGTGGGAGGACCCGGAGACAAAGAGAAAACAGCAACTAAGGTGGACCTCCCTGCCTCAGGGGTTTGTGGATTCACCGAATCTCTTTGGTAAGGCCCTTGAGAAACTATTTAATGAATTTGTGCCAGTACAAGGGACCAATTTACTGCAATATGTGGATGACCTACTAGTAGCCAGTCCCAAGGAAGATCATGTAAGGACTGGCACTATTGCCTTGTTAAATTTTCTGGGAGAAAAGGGGTTGAAGGTTTCAAAATCTAAACTACAGTTCATGGAGCCCAAGGTAAAATACCTAGGACACTGGCTGACAAAAGGTCAAAAGAAATTGGATCCCGACAGGGTGGTAGGGATCATCACCTTGCCTCCACCACAAATGAAGAGGGAAATCAGACAGCTACTAGGGCTCCTGGGTTACTGCAGGCAATGGATCGAAAGTTACAGCAAGAAGGTAAGATTTCTTTATGAGAAGCTTACCACAGACAGGCTTAAGTGGACAAAACAGGATGAGGAGGGTTTCAAATAGTTAAAAGAGACCCTTATGGCAGCCCCAGTATTTAGCCTCCCAGATGTAAAAAGACCCTTCCAGTAATTTGTGGATGGTAGTAATCACACTGCCCACGGAGTCCTAACTCAGGACTGGGCAGGGGCAAGAAAACCGGTCGGGTTTGTATCAGAACTCTTGGACCCTATGAGCAGGGGGTGGCCCACTTGCTTACAAGCAATTGTGGCAGTGGCAATATTAATAGAGGAAACCAATAAAGTAACCTTTGGGGCCTTATTAGTAGTCTGTTCCCCCCACAATGTAAGGAGCATTTTACAGCAGAAGGCAGATAAGTGGCTGACAGACACTAGGCTCCTGAAATATGAAGCCATCCTGATTCACTCACATGATTTAGAATTACAAACTACTTCAGCACAATATCCTGCCCAGTTTATGTTTGGGGAAGCCACAGGGGTTCCTTCTCATTATTGTGCTGAGGTGGTGGAATTACAAACTAAAATAAGGCCTGACTTGGAAGAAGAAGAAGTAGAAGATGGAGAAAAATGGTTTGTGGATGGGTCAGCAAGGGTTGTTGATGGGAAAAGAAAATCCGGGTATGCCGTGATAAATGGGAAAACTGGGGAGGTGGTGGAATCGGGACCCCTGAGTGCTAGTTGGTCAGCCCAAGTTTGTGAGCTATATGCAGTATATAGAGCTTTACAGAAACTACAAGGGAGAAGGGGAACAATCTTCACAGATTCAAAATATGCATTTGGGGTAGTACACACCTTTGGAAAAATCTGGGAAGAAAGGGGCTGCTTAATACTCATGGGTGAGGGTTGGTGCATGAGGAAATAATCAGGAAAATCTTAGAGGCCATTAGAGGGCCGGAGGCAATTGCCATAGTCCACGTGAAAGGACACCAGACTGGAATGCAGTTTAGAACCCGAGGAAATAACCTAGCAGATAAGGAGGCAAAAAGCGCAGCCCTACTAAAGGTAAGCACTCCAAAGATCGGGGAAGGGGAAGTCCGAGAATGCCCCCCACCCCCCATCCTTCTCAAAGGGAGATTGAAGGATACCAGAAGATTGGGGGTTGGCTGGAAGAAGGTAAGTGGCTGTTACCAGATGGGAGGGAATTACTGTCCAAGGACTATACCAGAAAAATTCTGGGGAGGTTGCACCAACAGACACACTGGGGGGCCCAGGCGCTTGCAGAACAATTCTTGAAGTTCTTTGGGTGTAAAGGAATCTATGAATTGGCAAAACAAGAAGTACAGGGGTGTATGATCTGTCAAAAAGTTAATCGGGCAAAGACCTGGCAGGTGGCATTGGGAAGCTGCCTGGTGGCATACCGGCTTTTGAAAGGATTCAGGTAGATCTTACTGATCTACCTAAAGTGGGGAGGTATAAATTTTTATTGGTTATAGTGGATAAGCTAACCCATTGGGTAGAAGCTTTTCCATGCTACCGGGCTACAGCCCAAACGGTATCGAGGTTCCTATTGTAAGAAATCATACCTCAATATGGGATAGTAAATTGTATAGATTCAGATCAAGGGACACACTTCACCTCAAAGGTCATTAAGCAACTGGCCAATGTTCTGGGAATCCGCTGGGAATACCACACCCCATGGCACTCCCAGAGCTCTGGACAAGTTGAAAGAATGAATCAAACATTGAAAGTCCAGCTGGCAATATTAATTATGGAAACTAAAATGTCCTGGGTAAAATGCCTCCCCTTAGCTCTGTTAAACATTCGAACTATGCCACATTCTGAGACTGGGCTCTCCCCCTTTGAAATGTTATATGGGATGCCTTATGAACATGACATGCCAGTGGGACATCCAAAAATAGAGGATGGGCAGCTACAGCCCTACCTTATAGCCATAAGCAAGAACCTTCAGGAATTACGGAAGCAAGGAATAATAATGCAAAACACCCCCTTAGGCTTCTCTATACACAAAATACAGCCTGGGGACAAGGTACTCATAAAAACTTGGAGGAAGGCTACACTAGTACCTCACTGGGAAGGCCCCTTTCTTGTCCTCCTGAGCACAGATACAGCAATACGGACGGCAGAAAAGGGGTGGACACACGCATCGCGAGGGAAGAAGATTGAGCTCCGGGAAGGGAGACCGGAGTGGAAAATCACTTCCCCCCCAGGAGACCTGAAACTGACCCTGCGTTGGCCAAGTAAATGACTGATAGAGACCTGATAAGGTGCTCTGTACCAGATTGTTGATGTTACCCATTTGTGCATTTTCTTTGTGAATATTGTAACGAGGTTTGGGTAAAGCACTGCAGAAGGGGGAATTGGCCAGGAGGGTTGTGTGATAAGTGTCTGGAACAGGAACAGTGCCTGACTAGCCATGTCTTAGGGCTCGCTAAGAGATTGGGGATAATTGAACAGGATTCTGCAATTTGGTTTCGCTTATTTCAAGACGGGCTAAGGGGTAAACTACGGTCAAAGGCTTGAATTATTGCTGTTGAGTGCTGGAGGTTAAACAAGGTACCCTGCAGTACAGACACTGTTAAGCTACACAGGTGGGGCATTTTCAAACGGAAGTAGGCATCTTGGTCCTGGCATGAAACTATGGGAAACTATTCTTGCTGCCAAGAAGATGGTTTACCCCACTGATGGTTGCCACCCAGTGGGCGTCGGGAAAGGCAGAGGAATGTTAGTGGTGGGAGTAATCTTGATATACCTGAGTCTAGCAACGTGCCTCAAAATTAGTACACCAATAAGTAGCACCTCCGACCTGGAGGGGCGGTGCCCCAATGGTGGGTGTGGACAAAGCATACTGACTGTCTGAGAAGGACAGGGGGAGTCGGAGGGTCCGATATCCCCAGCCCCAAGAAACTGCAGCAGGGGTGGAGCAAAGGAGCTTTGCTCCAAGAACGGCACTCAACAGGGGAAATACAAAATAAAAGGAAGGACAAAATTTCACTTGCAAGGAGCGAACCCTAAGGATGGGCAGTCAATGCACAAAATACATAAGAGGAATGCCGAACTCAGCCTGTGATAAGTGTAACTGCACTGGGTTGGGGGAAAAATGGAGTCAGTGTTTGTAGCTTATTTTCAGGCAAACCCCCTGTGCTATGACAACAACTAATTGGGGATGTGTGTAATGGGGGGTAAGACATACTGGGTTGGGAAGAATTTAAAATATGAGAGCAAAAAGTCCCTCAGAAATGAAGCAGTTATCCTTGATCTTTTAGAATATCAGGATGACAGAGCTTGTTTCCAGTATGATATTTTGTCTTTCAAGGAATAAGGAAGGGGTGGACCTGGAAAGCAAAATAAAACAGCTAACACAGGAGTTGAAAAGACAGGAGGCAGAGGTAAGAAAAAGAAGGATGGAACAGGAGAGGTTAAAAACCTTAAGTGAACAATATGATCATCTGGAGAAACAATACACTAACGGGGGCTTTCCTGCATCAGATCAAAATTTATTTGTGGATCTGATGCAAGAAATTGCCATGGAATTAGGTCTGACTAATTGTTGGATCTGCGGAGGGCTCAAGTCTGCAGAGAAGTGGCCATGGAAAGGTGATGATTTAGCACCAGAGCAATTGTTAAAATGGGAATATACTAAGACCCCAAGAATAATTCAGAGGCCTGAGGGATGGATCCTAGACAAAAGGGTAATTGGAACATTCTGCCTTAGCCGGGAGGGGAGAGAATGCACTGAAGTGTTGGGATACACCCCGTGTGTATCCACTTTAACTTGTGAATTCTTTTAGCAAAAGCAGGATCTGGCAGCCAGAAAACCCGGCAGGGTACTGGAGCCGAGAAAGAGGGAGTCAGTGTGAATGGAGTTGATAAGATTGGACTCTGTTGGAACAAAAGCCCTGAAGCTAACCCTTACCAGTCCTTAAATGAATTAGGTAAATACTGGAAAGAGCCTGAAAGCACAAAAATTAAGTAGAAAGCCCAAAATGGTTTGTATTGGATTTGTGGAAAGAAGGCGTACAGTGAGCTACCTCAGCAATAGAAGTGATCATGTACGGTAGGATTAATAAGGCCTGTTTTCTTGACCCTACCTCACTCTGAGCGCAGTTCATTAGGGGTCCCCTTATATGAGACCTTAAGCAGGAAAAAGAGGAGTCTAAAAAACAAGTTCCCTATCTTTGGTGGGGGCCAGACCTGGGGTGAGGAAGAGTGGCCTGCAGAAAGAATAATAGAATACTATGGTCCTACTACATGGGCCCAGGATGGGACCTGGGGGTACAGGACCCCGATTTACTTATTAAACCACCTAATAAGACTAGAGGCTGTGGTGGAAATTGTATCCAACCACACCTCGGATGCCCTTGAACTGCTATCTAAGCAGCACTCCCAAATGAGAGCTTTTGTATATCAAAATAGGATAGCTCTCGACTATTTGCTGGCCTAAGAAGGGGGAGTTTGTGGGAAATTTAATGAGTCAGAATGCTGTATAGAAATTGCTGATTATGGGGAAACTATTAGAGACCTAGCAACTGAAATCAAATGTGTAGTACATGTTCCCATACAGAAATGGAACTCAATACTCCAAGCATCCTGGTGGGACCATTTGTTTGACAGGGCTTGGTGGAAAAAGGTAATATTTTTTATTGTATGTTCCGTGGCTGGAATCATTTCACTGCCCTGCTTGATACCCTGTTTTATCAGACTAATCCACTTGAAATGAACAGGGCTAATGCATTCATTTATGTTCAGCTCTTTATTAAAAAGATCAGCTGGGCAGGGGGCCTGAACGGAGCTCGCCCCCGTTGTTGTAGCTTTCCCAGGTGGCCGAAAGGAAGGAGGCGTGCAGGGTCTGTCACTGAAGTCCAGAGCAGCAGCTGTCCCTTCTTCTTCCCTGTGGCACAACTGGTTGCCAAAGGGTGAGGAGGTGTGCCGTGCAGAGTCTGTTGCTGAAGTCCAGAACAACAGCTGTCCCCGCTCCTTCCCTGGTGGCAGCACCAGGGGGCTCTGTCTTTTTCAGTCCCGATTTCCCACAGCCTATTCTAGTCTAGTCTTTTTTAGGTGATGATGACAGACAACAGTCAATCAGGGTATGTGTTTCCCCTCTTCCTCAGCTAGGGCATTCATCTATCCCCCTCTACTGTGTTTAGTTCTTTATTTAGGGGTGTCTTTATCCCTTAAAAATACTCCCATGATCCCAGGGGGTTTTCTTATTTTCATTTTAGTCCCAGAATGTCACATGGTGGGGGGAGGCAGGTTATTTCCAGGTAATTTAGAGAAAACAGAGCAATTAGCTAATTATCATTTCAATATCAGTACTCAGCTAGAGCCAGCAGCCATTCCAGTGTTGCCATGGGAACTAGGGAAGGCCCTGCCCGTGTCTCTGGGGAACACCTGGAAACTCTGTTCATTACACACTGACTAGTACAGGGGATGCAGGTGGCAGCCATGCCCACGGATCCAGAATGTGCAACAGGAAAATTTAATCAGGTATTGTTATATGTAACAGGTATAATTTGCGCCATTTTTTTTACATTACATATATATATATATATAATGTTAAATAACTGTTAGGATGCACCCTTTGGCATTAAAAGCCTCCCTTCTCAGGAAAAACTGAGTGTGTGTTGAAACCTCATTTACAAGCAAGGGGATGTAGCTCACCAGGAGATGGGCCTTATCTGAAGCGATATGGAGACACCCAGGCACTGATCACCATCAGGAACATCCTCCCCCCGGGCCGATACATGTGAATACTCTGTTCCCGTAAATTTCATCAAGAGCTTCCACTACACCAGACTTTGAATTTCTCTGCCCTGTCCCCGAGAAGGAAATCTCATCAACTTATGGGACTTTGAATGAAACAAAGAACTGAATGCCGAAATCCTGGCCTCAGGCAAAATTTTCCCTATAAAAATCGCTTGTACCAGGATGGTGGTGTGGGGGCATAGAGTGAAACCTCTGCTGAGGCTGATCTCTGTGTCTTGCACCCAGCGCCGATCCCGGGCTCGGCACTGTCCTTTTCCGTGTGGCTGGCTAAGTTAGATCTCTATTGCTAAAATAAATTATTTTTATTTTTTTAATTTGGCTGGATCATTTCTCATTTATAACAATCTTGGTGACCCTGACGTGATCTGATTTGGGGTATCCAGGGGGTTCCCTGTCCTCGATCCGGGTGGCGCCTCGCTGAGTTCAGCGGCCGGACGGGGAGGAGGAATCCCATGGAACCAACCAGATTACGAAAAGCCGCAAAAGCCACGGAAAGGAAAAAAAAAAAGGTGGGCCCAGAGCTCTCGGAATTCGGAGAGCTCGGCAGAAAGTCTCCGAGGCTGCAGCAGAAATTTTTCACTCATGAAATCAATGTGCATGAAGAATCCATGCGGGAAAAGGAGCCGTAAGTATCGCGTGGTTGAGTGAGGCGTGAGTGGGTGTGTGTGTGTGAGACGTGAGTGGGTGTGTGTGTGTGAGACGTGACCTTGTCACGGGGCGAGAGCGGACCCCAATAAACCACAGTTTCACTATCCCGCGAGGGAAGTGGTCGGCTACAGGGGAAGCGATAGAACTCGGGTACACTCACAACACACATACGACCTGAAACTCGGGGGAGTTACGGGGATCCACTCACAGACAGGTCGGGGGAGGGAAGGTACGTTCTCGTGGATTCGGGAAATTGGTAAACCTCACCGACTTCTGGACTCAGGGAGTCCAGGGAAAACAGGTAAAAGAGAGCTCACCCTTCTTCCAACTGAAAACCCACAGAGCGGTTCACTGTGCGGCTACTAAGTTGGCAAGGCTCGGTCGGGGACAGACCAGTTTAAACACTTGGTAAGACTCGGTCCAGGACAGGACTGGAGTTAAGACGCGGTCCGGGACAGGACTGGAGTATACATTTAGACGCGGTCCGGGACAGGACTGGAGTATACATTTAGCACGCGAGTTACTGACTTCTTGGAACGGCTTGCGGACACCGACTCGGAAACACAGTAAGGAAAGATTTCAAACATGGGACAAAAGAACAGTAAAGTCCAGGGGAGAACTCAAGAGAGGAGTTCTAAATCCGGAAAAGGTAAGAACTTAAAATCAGGAAAAAATAAATCGGGAGGAGGGGAAAAGGACGGGTTGCCCGAAATTCTGAGGGAAAGTCCCCTGGGCTGGATGTTAGAACACTGGGAAGACTGCTCCTTGAAGCAGGGGAAGTCCAAAGAAAAAATGATATACTACTGTGTAGAGGTATGGGGAAACAGGGAAATTGGAAAATTCCTATACTGGCCCATTTTTGGTACCTTTGAAAGTAAGTTTTGCCAAGCACTCTCTGAACACTTATACGAAAAAGGAGAGTGGGATGATGAAGAGCTGGGGTATGCCAGGCTGTGGGAATATGCTAGCGCGCGGCTGTTCCCTATTAAAACCTCCGGCAGCAAGATAAGTTCAGGTAAAACTTGGGAACCCCTGGAAAACCTACCACCCCCATACCAAGTTCCTCCATCACAAGCACAGGTCCCGGCCGCCCCACCAACAGCACCTCCAGCTCAGTCTGCATTGCCACCTAATGCCCAAATACTGGCTGCAGACGCACCGGAACCTTCTCAACACCTCCCCCCCACCTCCCCTCCCTTCCCCCCCCCCGCACAACGTGGGGACACACACACAGAGCCGCTTCACACTGAGGAAAACTCATCTCTTCCCGCCAGTAGAACTAGGCGTAAAGCAAGGAGAGAAAATGCGGAAAATAGTGATGATGAAAGGGACAGACCTAATCTATACCCTTTAAGGGAAGTCCCAACCGCCCCCGGATTCATCGGATTTGTAAACGTTCCCATCAATACAGGGGATGCAAGGGCTTTTAAAAAGGAGATGGGGAAACTAATGGATGACCCGTTGGGGGTGGCGGAGAAGTTGGATGAATTCTTGGGAAATAGTATATACTCATACGATGATATCTCAGCCATATTAAGATCCTTGTTTAATGCAGAGGAACGAGATATGATAAGGCAGGCTGCCATCAAGGACTGGGAATTCAGAAACCCCCAGGGAGGGAGCGGGGCGGAGAAGTGGCCAGAACAAAGACCATCATGGAACGCTCAGACGGAAGAGGATCGGGCCAAAATGATCGGACTAAGAAACATGGTAATACAAGGTATCCGGGGAGCAGTCCCCAAAGGACAAAATATTAGTAAAGCACTAGGGGAGTGTCAAGGGAAGGATGAAACTCCCACAGAATGGTTGGAAAGGCTCAGGAAGAGCCTTCAAATGCACTCAGGTACTGATCCCGAATCCCCCGTAGGGGGAATCCTTTTAAAAACGCAATTCGTTGCAAAATCATGAGAGGACATTCGGAGAAAATTGGAGAAAATAGATAATTGGCAAGAGAAAAGCCTACAAGAATTGTTAAAAGAAGCGCAAAAGGTATATATGAGGAGGGATGAGGAGAAACAAAAGATACAAGCCAAGGTGTTAGTAGCAGCAGTCAGGGAAGCAAACAAACAAGAGCAAGTCCAAACAATGGGAAAGACAGCACAGGCTCGAAAGCCCCAGGGAAAGCCGGGACCTACACAAAGGAACAACAAACAGGTAAGTGCCCCTGAATGCTTTTACTGTAAGAAAAGAGGATACCTCAAGAGGGACTGTAAAAAAAGAATGAAAGATGAAATGATTTTTCAGGAGGATTAGAGGTGTCAGGGGCTCTATAATTTGGGGTCGTGAACATCTGGAGAGCCCTTGATAAAATTAAAGGTTGGACCCCAAAAGCAGGAGCTGCTTTTTTTTGGTTGATTCAGGAGCAGAAAGAACCACCGTCCGGCAACTACCTCCCGGGTGCACAAAAAGTAAGGATTCTATGACCGTAACTGGGGCAAAAGGGGAACCCTTTCAAGTCCCTGTCTTGAGGAATGTAGAAATAGAATCTGAGAATAAAATCTGTGTGGGGGACATCTTATTAGTAGAAGAAACAGAATACAATTTACTGGGAAGAGACCTGATCGTAATGCTAGGAATAAACATAATTACGAAGGACTCAAGACTCATGGTAAGTTTATATAAGCTAACCACCGAGGATGAGGAAAAGATTGATCCCAGGGTTTGGCACACTCCAGGGGAAGCTGGAAAATTAAACATGGAACCAATCCACATCAAAATTGAGAGACCAGAAGATCCCATAAGGATCAAACAATATACCATCCCTTTAGAGGGAAGAAAGGGATTGAAACCAATAATTGAGGATTTAATAAAGAGAGGCACATTAGAACCTTGCATGTCAAGGCATAATACACCTATCCTGGCGGTTCATAAACCGGATGGTAGTTACCGATTGGTACAAGATTTAAGAACAGTAAATATAAGAACAAAAACCTTATTTCCCACGGTCTCTAATCCATATACTTTATTGAATAATATCTCCCCGGAAGATATATGGTATAGTGTGATTGACTTAAAAGACGCCTTCTGGACTTGCCCCCTAGCCGAGGGGAGCTGGGATTTCTTTGCCTTCCAATGGGAGGACCCGGACACACAAAGAAAACAGCAATTGAGATGGACTTCCCTCCCTCAGGGGTTTGTGGATTCACCTAATCTTTTTGGACAAGCCCTTGAAAGACTGCTTAGTGAATTTGTGCCAATTCCTGGGACCAAACTGTTACAATATGTAGATGATTTATTGGTAGCTGGTTCTAATGAAGAGGAGGTACTAATGGGAACTATAGCTTTATTGAATTTCCTGGGAAAGCGGGGGTTGAAGGTATCAAAGTCCAAATTACAATTCACGGAGCCCGAAGTGAAATACTTAGGGCACTGGTTAACAAAAGGGAAAAAGAAATTAGATCCAGACTGGGTGGCCGGAATAATTGCACTTCCTCCCCCAAAAACAAAAAGGGAGGTTAGGCAGTTGCTGGGACTTTTGGGTTATTGCAGGCAATGGATTGAAGGATACAGTGAAAAGGTAAGGTTTCTCTATGACAAACTTACCATGTATAGGCTCAAATGGACCGAACAAGATGAAGAAGGCTTCAGGGAATTAAAAGAGACCCTTATGGCAGCCCCTGTATTGAGTCTCCCTGATATAAAAAGGCCCTTTCAGCTTTTTGTAGATGTTAGCAACCATACTGCCCATGGAGTTCTAATTCAGGACTGGGCAGGGGCCAAGAAACTGGTCGGATACCTATCCAAGCTCCTGGATCCTGTCAGCGGGGGGTGGCCCACTTGCTTACAAGCAATTGTGGCTGTGGCAATATTGGTAGAAGAAGCCAGAAAGGTAACATTCGGGGCTTCATTGACCATCTACTCCCCCCACAATGTAAGGAGCATTTTACAGCAAAAAGCTGACAAGTGGCTGACAGATGCTAGGCTTCTGAAATACGAAGCCATTTTAATTCATTCCCATGACTTGGAGCTAAAAACCACCCTGGCACAAAACCTGGCCCAATTCCTATTTGGGGATGATCCAGGTGATCTGTCTCATGATTGTGTTGAGATGGTGGAGCTACAAACCAAAATAAGACCGGATTTAGGGGAAGAAGAGCTCGGGGAAGGGGAAAAATGGTTTGTGGACGGTTCTGCAAGGGTAATAGAAGGCAAAAGAAAGTCGGGATATGCGGTCATTGATGAGCAAACGGGAAAAGTGATAGAGTCCGGACCCCTGAATGCAGGATGGTCGGCTCAAGCCTGTAAGCTATATGCTGTATACAGGGCATTGCTGGGACTTGAAGGGAAAAAGGGGACGATTTTCACTGATTCCAAATATGCATTTGGGGTAGTACATACCTTTGGGAAAATTTGGGAAGAAAGGGGACTGCTAAATACCCGGGGAAAGGGGCTAATTCATGAAGAAATAATTAAACAAATATTAAAAGCTATCAGAGGGCCAAAGGTAGTTGCTGTAGTCCATGTAAAAGGACACCAAGCCGGGATGCACTTCCGAACTCGGGGGAACAACTTAGCTGACAAAGAGGCAAAAAGTGCAGCTTTGTTAAAGGTAAGTATCCCGGAGGTTGAAAGGGAGGAAACCCAGGAACCGTCCTCCCAACCCTCCAAAAAGGAGATAGAAGATTATCAGAAGATTGGGGGGCGTCTGGAAGGAGGTAAGTGGAAGTTGCCAGACGGGAGGGAATTATTATCGAAAGAATACACTAGGAAGATTCTAAGGAGATTACACCAACAAACACACTGGGGGGCCCAAGCACTAGCCAAGCAATTCCTGAGATTCTTTGGCTGTAAAGGGATATATGAACTGGCTAAGCAAGAGGTACAGGGGTGCATAATCTGCAAAAAAATAAATAGGGCAAACTCCCGGAAACTAACACTGGGGAGTCACCCAGCAGCTTACTGACCTTTTGAAAGAATCCAGGTAGATTTCACTGATCTACCTAAGGTCGGGAGATACAAATTGTTACTAGTCATAGTAGACAAACTAACCCACTGGGTGGAGGCTTTTCCAAGCTCCAGGGCTACAGCCCAGACAGTATCAAGGTTCTTATTGGAGGAAATTATACCTCGATACGGGTTAGCAAGCTACATTGATTTGGACCAAGAAACACATTTTACTTCAAAAATTATTAAACAATTGGCAGACACCTTAGGTATCAGATGGGATTATCACACCCCGTGGCACCCTCAGAGCTCTGGGCAAGTGGAAAGGATGAATCAAACATTAAATGCCCAACTAGCCAAACTAATGTTAGAAACAAAAATGTCATGGATAAAATGTCTCCCATTTGCCTTATTAAACATAAGAACTATGCCTCATTCTGAAACCGGGCTTTCACCTTTTGAAATGTTATATGGAATGCCTTATACTCATGGTATGCCTGTAGGGCATCCGAAATTAGAGGATGGGCAAATACAACCATATCTGATAACATTAAATAAGAATCTCGAGGAATTGCGAAAGCAGGGTGTAATCATGCAGCACAGCCCTCTTGGCTTCTCAATACATAAGATACAGCCTGGAGACAGGGTTCTCATAAAAACATGGAAAGAAGTTCCACTATCCTCTCATTGGGAGGGACCCTATATCGTTCTTCTAACTACAGACACTGCTATATGCACTGCAGAGAAGTGGTGGACACATGCGTCAAGGGTGAAAAAAATTGACCCTCAGGACCGAGCCCCGGAGTGGAAAGTCACCTCCTCCCCTGGAGATTTGAAAATAACTTTGCGTCGGCCTAGTAAATGACCGAGAGTAACTTGGTCAGATGTTCTGTACCAGATTGTAACTGTTACCCTTTTGCATATTTCATTCACAAATACTGTTATAAGAAGTGGGTTGTTCACTGTCGGAGAGGAATAAGACCTAGTGGGCTGTGTGCAAAGTGCTTTAAACAAAAACAAAACCTGACTAGCCATTTTCTGGTATTAGCCACCAGGCTGAGACTGATTCAATTGGATTCAATAATTTGGTTTCGCCTATATCAGAACGGATTGAGGGGGAAATTACAAACAAAAGCTTAAATCATTACTGTTGAGTGCCGTAGGTTGAACAACGTACCCTGCAGTGCAGATCCTGTTGAATTATGCTGGTGAGACACCTTTAAGCAAAAGTACGCAGCTCGGTCTTGGTACAAAACCACTGACGAAGATTCCTGCTGCCAAGAAGATGGTCTACCCCGCTGCTGGAGGCACCCCAGTGGGCGCAGGGAACGGCAGAGGAATCCTAGCAGTGGGAGTAATCCTGATGAGCCTGAGTCTAGCCACATGCCTCAGTAACCTTCCTAACCCTGAAACAGGGGAATCCGGTGGCAAGTAGCCAGGAGGCCCAGTGCCCCTGACCCCATGGAACTGCAGTAAGGGTAAGCCTAATAAACCTTGTTCTAAAATTAACACTCAACAGAGGGCATATAAATTCAAGGAAAAATAAAAATACCTCGAAAATGGACAGTCAGCACATAAATTGCACCGAAAGAGCCCAGGGGAAATTTCCATCCCAGCCTGTAGCAAATGTAATCGTACTGTATGGATTGGTGGGTGTTGGATAAACGGGTAATTGGAACTTTCTGTCTCAGCAGAGAAAGTAGAGAATACTCAGAAGTTGTAGGCTCTGTAACTGTAAGATAAAATAAAAACTATAGAAACTAGTAGTAATACTAAGTAAGGCGCGAATTAATGGGTTAATATAAAAGGTGGGGGATTGTTATATGTAACAGGTATAATTTGCGCCATTTTTTTTTACATTACATATATATATATATATATAATGTTAAATAGTTGTTAGAATGTACCCTTTGGCATTAAAAGCCTCCCTTCTCAGGAAAAACTGAGTGTGTGTTGAAACCTGATTTACAAGCAAGGGGATGTAGCTCACCAGGAGACAGGCCTTATCTGAAGCGATATGGAGACACCCAGGCACTGATCACCATCAGGAACATCCTCCCCCCAGGCCGATACATGTGAATACTCTGTTCCCGTAAATTTCATCAAGAGCTTCCACTACACCAGACTTTGAATTTCTCTGCCCTGTCCCCGAGAAGGAAATCTCATCAACTTATGGGACTTTGAATGAAACAAAGAACTGAATGCCGAAATCCTGGCCTCAGGCAAAATTTTCCCTATAAAAATCACTTGTACCAGGATGGTGGTGTGGGGGCATAGAGTGAAACCTCTGCTGAGGCTGATCTCTGTGTCTTGCACCCAGCGCCGATCCCGGGCTCAGCACTGTCCTTTTCCTTGTGGCTAGCTAAGTTAGATCACTGTTGCTAAAATAAATTATTTTTATTTTTTTAATTTGGCTGGATCATTTCTCATTTATAACAGGTATCAAAAATCATGAAATTAAGAGAAGAAAACCCACACAGCAGAGCAGCAGAAGCCTTGGCCAGGTTTGAAGGGCAAATAAAGGGAGAGGGAGACACTTAAAAGTTTTACCAGGAAATTCCCAGAGAGGAATGGGATAATGGGATCACAAGGTACTAAAGAAGTTTTTAGTGTTAGAAATAACTACACGGGATCAACAAGGAAAATGCAGAATTTTTAGGAAAGGCATGAATTAAGGTGTTAATATAGAAGGGGAGGGATTGTTATGTATAGTATGTATAATTCGTGCCTATAAAGTGATATATGGGTAGAAGTTTTATGATTAAAAAATAGACATAAAGCAGGCGAGCCAGGGCAAGGGGGTTGCCTCACTTATGTTGAAACCATTGCCAATAAGGCTTCATTTACAAGTTAATACATATGGCTTGCTCCCTCAGAGATGGGCCGTTTATCAAGATAATCTAGGAACTCCCTAGCGATGATCATCCTGACAACTACCCGTGATTGGGATCACTGGAATCTCCAGAAGATGCATCTCAATGCTGGGTTCCTGTAACTCCATCATAGATGTACATCACTTCCCAGACTGAATTGTTCAACCCAGTGCAGAGAAAAGAGACTTCATGAATATGTGGGACTTGGAATGGAAAGAAAAGGCTGATCCCCAAAATCCTGGCCTCCAGCAAAATAAACTGTATAAAAACTGCTTGCGCATGATGGATGGTGTGAAGCATAGGAGAACCTCTGCTAGAGCAGTCGGACCTGTGTCTCACCGAGTGCTGATCCGAGGCTTGGCACTGTCCTTTTCTTTGTGGCTGGCTCAGATAGAATTCGATCGCTGTAATAAAAATTGTTTTTTCTTTTTTTAATTTGACTGAGTCAATTTTTACCTATAACAGTGTGACCAATATCGAGACTGGGACATGCCTTGGCAGAGGGTCCACTCCTCAGGTTTCCCGCTGCCGGAGAAGCCTTTAAGGCTATGGTGAAGGAAAGGAGTCGGTTCTGATGGAGGGTTTTATCCAGAGATTTTATTCTGGCCTGCAGGCCTCTGAATGTAGCAACGGCTCCAAGCAGAACTCCCCCGCAGGCCTCTGAATCCAGTCACAGCTCCACCAGAACCCCCAACCACGTGGTTCCCCTCTCTTACCTGGGGGAGGGGAGGGGGGAAGGGATAGGGAGCCCACCAACCAGGTAAGGGAGAGGAGGTCTCAGGGGACAAAGGACACCTGGATGGGCCAATGCCCCTCCAGGGGTGGAGGGCATCTTTTGAATCTGCCCAATCACTTGACACCCTTTCTGGAATTCCAAGAGTGACAGATAGTGCTGGCAGGGGTCAGGGTGGGGAAAGGAGGAGTGATTGACACACCTGGCAGGACAACTTCAGGGGAGGAGCCAGGATTTGGGGGTAAACCATGAAGGCACACCGCAACACCTGAAAAGCTGCAATGTCTTGTTTCCTGGAGCTGCAAGAGTTAGTAACATCATTGTACATTAAAGTGATGGGACTAAGTGTATTTTGGCCAACACTCATGACAACCACCTGCAAGACAAAGGATCTGTAAAGATGCATAAGGCTCCAGGTAAAATCCTGGCGGCACTTAACGGCAACTTTGCTAGAAATTTTATGGATAAATAATCATACTATTCATAAAGTCATGCTACATAACAAAAGGCCACTGCCACTTTGGGTGTTGGTTTATTTGCTTTTTGAACTTATATTAGACAATAGAAACTATATAAACACAACTGACACGATGGCAAACTGTTTCCTTCCAAGCTTCAGTGAGGTGTATGGACATTCTTGTATTTAAAAAGATCTTTAGAGCTGATGTGGAGGGGAAAGATAAGAATAAAAAGTGTTATGTGTAACGGGTATAATTTGCACCATTTTTAACATGATATATATAATATTAAATATTTGTTAGAATGTACCCTTTGGCATTAGAAGCCCACCCACCCTCTCAGGCAAAACTAGGTGTGTGTTGAAACCTGATTTACAAGTAAAAGGATGTGGCTTGCCAGGAGATGGGCCTTATCTGAGGCGATATGGAGACACCCATGCTCTGATCATGGACCCGAGATGGATATCAGGAACATCCCCCCCGGGCTGATACTGTTCCCACAAGGGTTCATCATAATAACCCCATAAGGGTTCCCATAACCCTTCATCAAGGGTTTCAACTCTGGACTTCTAATTGTTCTAACTTGTCGCCAAGAAGGAAATCTCATCAACTTATGGGACTCTGAATGAAACAAAGGACTGAATGCCGAAATCCTGGCTTCAGGCAAAATTTTCCCTTTTAAAAAATTGCTTGTACCAGGATGGTGGTGTGTGGGCATAGAGGAAAACCTCCGCTGAGGCTGACTTCTGTGTCTCGCACCCAGCACCGATCCCGGGCTTGGCACTGCCCTTTTCCTTGTGGCTGGCTAGTTAGATCTCTATTGCTAAAATAAATTTTTACTTTTATTTTTAATTTGGCTGGATTATTTTTCATTTATAACAAAAAGCAAAAGAGAAGAATAAAAAGATATGCAGTATCCTTTCACACATCAGCTAGGGAGCACTTCACTGGGTAGGGGGAGACCATTCAGGGCTGCTAGTTATGTTTTTAACTGCTTCCTCTGTTATCATGTAAGTGGCCTTGTCTGTTTTAATGCTGAGGTGAGGTGTTATAATGATGTTCTTTAATTTTAACAATGCAGTATCTCTGGAAGAAACAGAAAGAACAGAATGTGTTACACATGGAACTTACTTTGCTGCTATCCCATGCTAGTTGTGAAGAACTGAATCTCAGCAATGACATGTTCAGACCAAAGCACAGAATGAGCATAAAGCTGTGGGATGGTTGCTGACACATTTCTTTTCCATCCATCTTGCTCATTGCCTCGCCCATGAGTCAGGCTGGCAAAGACCCAACAGAGGTGGTAAAGATGAATAACTTGTTTTTTATTTATGATTGCGCATGACCGTCTCAGGTTTTGCCCTTACACAATGAGTCTCCCTGTGGAGAGCAAAATTACGAGCACACTTTGAACACAGTTTAAAACATTTCAGATTAACAAACTGGGAAAGAAGCTTCTTTACCTTGGCAGAGGCTCAGGGTGTGTCACATCCAGAGCTGCAGCCCTAATAACCTTATTCTGGAGAGCTTCTACAAATGCATCTTGATTAATAACTGCACCTGCATTGAAATTAAATCTTGATATCCTGATGACTTCATGAACACATTTTTACCTATGGGGGGGGGGGTGGGGGGAACGTCTCCAGGGTCAAGTAAGAAAAACTAGAGGATCTTTATTGTTATAAATGAAAAATGATCCAGCCAAATTAAAAAAATAAAAATAATTTATTTTAGCAATAGAGATCTAACTTAGCCAGCCACAAGGAAAAGGACAGTGCCGAGCCCAGGATCGGCGCTGGGTGCAAGACACAGATCAGCCTCAGCAGAGGTTTCACTCTATGCCCCCACACCACCATCCTGGTACAAAGCGATTTTTATAGGGAAAATTTTGCCTGAGGCCAGGATTTCGGCATTCAGTCCTTTGTTTTATTCAAAGCCCCATAAGTTGATGAGATTTCCTTCTCGGAGACAAGGCAGAAAAATTTGAAGTCTGGTGTAGTGGAAACTCTTGATGAAATTTACGGGAACAGAGTATTCACATGTATCGGCCCGGGGGGATGTTCCTGATGTCCGTCGGGTAGTTCACGCGATGATCAGCTGATCAGCGCCTGGGTGTCTCCATATCGCCTCAGATAAGGCCCATCTCCTGGCGAGCTACATCCCCTTGCTTGTAAATCAGGTTTCAACACACACTTAGTTTTGCCTGAGAAGGGGGGCTTCTAATGCCAAAGGGTACATTCTAACAACTATTTAATATTACATATATATCATGCAAAAAAATGGCGCGAATTATACCTGTTACATATAACATTTATCTTGTTAGAAAATAGAATGCCTTTTTAATAATTATTAACCAAGCCAAAGATTTTATTTATTAACCTTTAATTATAGGATGATTATGGTCCACTGCATAAGGTTTTTCCTGGGATGAGACGAGTTCCAGTCTTTTCCTCATTTTGTCACTTCCTGTATTATTATAGACAAATAATTTAATCTCTGCAGACTTTCCACTATTTTATCTCTGCTTTGTTTACTGATAATCTCTCTCATATGCTCGTTCAGTGCCAACAGATCTGTCATCCCATCTGAGGCTTTCTTTCTACACTGCTGTTCCAAATGTTACTTAATGTTTTCTTTTGTACCCCGTTCTCCCTCGCTGATGATAAACCTTTCAGTTATTTCCACTAAAACCTGTAGTCTCTAGAATAAGACTAAAGAGAACCAACCATCTGCTGAGCATCCCTAATTTCCATAGGACCTTTGAAGACATAGCATATGATCCATGTAAGTCACACATCTGTAGACTGCCAGCTACTTCATGACTCAAACAACAGAGGGCTATCACAGACTGAGGTTGGAGAGGGGAATGTCAACACAATCAGACAAAACATGACCTTAAGTGTGGAGCCACAAAGTGATTTCAGATCCTCTTACCTCAGCTGATGTTTATAAGAGTAGCTGTGGGTTTCATCAGCCCCAGCTCCTTTTTCCCAATCAGCTTGTCAGTCTCAGGAGTCAGGTTCACAACCAACATAACAAAGTCAGATTGCCGTAGCAAGTCTTCCATCTTTGCACAGTAGTGGGCATCAACAGCCTCTTCCTCCTCCTTTCTTCTGAAGTAAAAATGCACACATCCCCAAATTGACACAACTATTTCTGAGTTTAACAATCAATCAGCCCTAGGAGAGTTCCAGAAAGCACAGAAACTGAGAGATTTGAGACCAATGTAAAGGGTAAGACATTGATAGGCACAGTTGGTAGAATGGATGCAGAAAGGAAGTGGGCTAGAGGGAGAAGAGGCTACAGGAGTGGTGGGACACTGGAGGAGTGATGTATGTGTGAAAGTACAGCACACAGGCAATATGAGGTTAGGAGGCTGGGGGTGCAGTCAGACCCTGCTCTTCTCTCCTGTGTCTATGCTAATTCCTGTGAAGCCTTTCCTTGTCTGACATGACAGTTAGGACTTGTGGTTGAAAATATATGAAGTATGAAAGAAAGGGAATTACAGATCCATTAACAATTAATACCTTTGTCATTGGTGCCAGTGATGAGTGATCTGGCTAGGCTAAGGAGACTGGCCGGGAGGAACAGGGATGCTGCCAGAAGCCTGAAGAAGAGTCTGACAGGACAGGGGACACCCCGAGGGCACCAGACCTGGTTTGCTTGCACAACATCTCCAAAATGCTTACAGAGTCCTTGTTTCAAACTGGTAGTGTATTGGGGTTCCCAATATTCCGACAGAGACCTGCCCGGGCTTGCCTTGCTGCTGAGTCCAATGGCGGCAGCTGGGATGTTTCCTCCCCAGTGACACCCTTGGGTTACTCAGAGGCTGCAAGCGATATTCCTCAGTGGAGAGGCTTCAGGCGATGGTGAAGAAAGGAGGCACTTCTGCTAGAGCTTGATCCAGGTCTTTATTTCAGCTACAGAGTTGTGGACCTGGTGGCAGCTCCAACAGAAGGGCCAGCCACGTGGCTGGATTGTCCTTTTAACCCGGGGGTAAGGGGAGGGGCAGGGACAGGTAGCCACCAACCAGGTGAGGGGGAGGGGTGCCAGGGGAGAAGGGGCACTTAGGTCTACCAATAGCCACAGGGGGCAGGGGGTATCTTTCAAATCTGCCAATCACTCGACCCCCTGGACCCCCTGTCTCACAGCCAGGGCTCATGGGGGTTGGGGCGGGGGGAGAGGGTTACCTTTGGGAGGGAGGAGACACACCACAACAGTAGTGGCTAACCAGGACAGGGCAAATGCAGGGGGAACTGCTTCCTGAGGGGAGCAGGAGGGAGCCAAAGTGAGGAAGTGGTGGCACAATGGTACTTGTCACACTGCTTACAACTGCCACAAGTGCATAGGAAGGCTGGGGACAGAGCCATGGCTTCTGTCACTGCCCCCTGGACAATTAAATGCAGAAACCACATGCCTTTACCTCCGGTTTCTGTTATGGTACAGGATCCTCATGTTGAAGGCTCTGGCTCTCTGAGCCACTTTGTATCCAATGCTGCCCATCCCAATGATCCCAAGGGTCACTCTGGTTACTTCCACTCCCAACCAGTCAATTTTGTGTCTGGAGACACAGCAATGTGGCAGCCTGTGTGTAAATACATGTTGAATGGGTACAGATCAGCCATAAATGTACGCCTGGGGGAAAGAAAACGTTTATCACCATCACAGCAGTGGGGATCTGGAACACCCCTTACAAAACACCTTTGTTGATTTTGACCAGTTTATGTAAGGGCCTGGATGGTGCCAATTCCTGCACCCAGGCCTGAAGCCAGTAACACAGTGGGATCCTGACAGGGTACTGTGCTGGAAGGAATGACTCCTTGGGGAATTAACTCTTCCACAACTGGTATGTTTTCTTGGAAGTTCAAAAATAGCTTTTTTAAAACCACCCTGCAAGCATTGATTTCACTTTTCTTTTCAGCTGGGGTAAATCTCACCATTTCTCTCCTGGATCACAACCCAAAGCAGTCTCACTGATTGAGCAGAGGTGAAGGTTTCAAATTCCAGCTTAGCCAGGGATCTCTGTGAGCTTTTATACAAAGAACTTGAGGCTCAAAAAGATGCAATAGTGACAAAACATCACTGGGAAAGAGATGTTATTTCATGCTCAGGGATGTGAACAGCAGTGACAGGAACACCATGAGTCCCTGAAGAGAGAGGCGGCTTCTTGTTAAAGTCTCTACTGACACCTTCCTTCCCCAGAAAGGCATTGTGTAGCAAGGAAGAGGGGAAAGAACCTGCTTTTAGGACACAAGCTAATGCTGGTGTTACAACTTATAACAGCTTTGTCAAAATGATTATCTTTTATTTCAAAAATAATGCTAACTCTTTTCAGGAAATACAACCCACTGGTTTAGACAAACTCATCACAGAGGCAGGAAAAAAAAGAATTTATACTAATTACTGCTCTGGAGTTGGAGATGTGACCACTAATGCTTTGTATCTTCCTGTAGCTCCTAATGCTTCTTTCGAGGGGAAATGGAAAGTGGTATCATTCAGTTTGGATGCACTCTACACTCAGTTTTCACAGCTATAAACAACCCACCCAGTGAACAGCCAGAGAAGAATTAAGCCCCAGACATTATTCCAAACAGGACATCACAAGACTTTCAAGTGCATAATTTAGACAAAAACCTTAGTCTTGTCACTGTTGCCCTAAAAAGAAGTGAGACATAGGAGAAGTAGATGCCTCTAAAATTTAAGGCCTCTGAAAATTTTCCCTGTAAAAGTATCCCAAATATTGATTCAGAAAGATCATCTCTATCACAGCAATAGTGAGTTATGCCAAAGAAGTAGCTAGGACCAAGAAAATTTAAAACATTACCTTCCACTAGTCTTCTGGCAGAGGCCAGCATCAAGGCCATTCCTGTATCTGCTGTTGGGTCCGCCACAGCATGCGGGGTGTTGGTCACTTTTACACCAAAGCTCAAGATCATTTTCAAGTGTAGGTGATCTACTCCAAATCCAGAGTTTGCAATTACCTTTAAATTAGGCAGGCTTTCTAGAAGCTCACAGTCAATAGTTGGCCAGCACTCAAACACAAAAAACAGATTGGATTTTTTTTCTCATTTCTTCTTTGTTTCCAGGAAGTTCCTTCATGGTGATAAGGTGAAAGTGTTTCTTCCAAGTGCTGCAAGGTCTTCTAGCACACCATGAGTTCCTCCTATATCCAGGATCAAAGCAGCTGGCAACTCTCCTTCTGCCATGACCTGCAACAGTGGAATAGAAGAAATACTCCTTTGTTTAGGAGAACACCCTGAAAGGAGCAATGATGTTTCTTTAAAAGTTATCATTTAAATTCACATGAGTAGATCAGGAAACAGATGGAATTCAATAGTGATTTTAATCCACAGTCACTTGGTACTAGTGTGGTATGTCAGACAACTTCCAAGTACTTTTACCAAGCGCTGATTTAGACTATAATACCAAGGAATATCGACACTCTTACATCCAAATCCAGTCCTACAAACTGTTCTTCTCAGAGTTTCATTTTACTCCTGAATCAATATTGATTTAATACAAAACTAGTAGCTTTTCTGGTAGCTTATTCACCAATGCCTTTCTATAAGCAGTGCTATGAAATAGAGGCTGCTAGAAATTTACTCAAAGTTTCTTGCCTGTTGGTTGTGGTTGGTGAAGCCACAAGCAATGTAGGGTGGCACTGAGGCCCAGATGGGTCTGACAAACATCTGTCAAAGATGGTTTATGTCTAACAAATTTGCACAATGAAGGGCCACCCTTGGACAGCTGTTAGACTGCTTGCCTTCAGTGCTTTAAACATTCAGATCTCTACCTGAACTTACCTCATGCAACATTTAGCACACCTATGTGCTGAACCAGTGAGGAAGAGCACTAGAGCAGATACTACTGATAACACAGCCCTTCATGCTAGAACTTTCCTCTGCCCTGAGAGTTTTGAGCCCAGTCCTCTCTACAACACTCCTGCAAATGCACTCTGCAATAAGATAGGGGCTCCACACACAACCAAACATCTAATTAGAGTTCCTACTGGCAAAAGTGGTAGTTGAAGATTTCCTGCATATCTTAACAATAGCTGTGCCTAATTTCCTACAATTGTTTTTGCTGTGCTCCACTGACATTTGATCTCCATCCCATTCTATCTCCTAGACTTGTGTCCAGGAAACCTGATGTTTTGCTACTTGAATAAGAACAATTTTCCACAGCAGTATGCTAATTTATTCTGGGCACACAGTGCTGGCCAGCTGTGTCCTGCTGTTTCACTCCTCTCACAAAAGTCTTCTGTGAGTAATCAGAACTCAAACCTGTGACAAAAAGGTGTCAATGTAGGTTGGAAGTTTTTGTCAACCATATTTACCCTTGTCCTGAGCAAACTCATACTTATCCCAACCACATCTATTAAATGGTTGCAATCTCAGCACCAGTACTGCTGTTTTATCCTGGTCTTGATGTGCATTTCTGCTTCAGTTTCAGTCTGCTGCTGCACATGGGCTTGAAGGAGCCTCCATGCTAGGACAGGTCTGCAGTTCACCACAATGTCTCTGATAATACTATCTGGTTTTCAACCACAGCAAACAAAGCAAGGAGGTGAACAGTGCAACCAAATTGCAAAGGAAGATCATGTTTTTATATACATCTCATCTTTTTTTTACCAGCTGAAGCTGTCAGCCACATGTAGTTGTCAAAACTGTGCAAATTTCCCCAGTAGTCTGCATTTCTTAGGAGTATCACACGTTACTAGGATAAACTAGATTTGTGTTGCAGAATGAATGACACATAGAATAAAAGAGGAGTTGATGTCATATTGTGATGGCATTGTCCAGCTTCATAAATGAACAGAATCTGATAATCCTGGAGGGCAGCTAAACCTTCTGCTGTTAAGCAGGGAAAACTGGGCACCAGACAGGACCAAGTGACTGGCAGATGCCAGTAAGACAGCACTGTATTACTCCATTTGCTTTCATCACCACCTCCTACCCCATTACAATACACCACACATGATGGGCAGAGCCAGACTTGCTTTCACTTTGGAAGCCTTTCCTACACTTCAGAAGCAGAAAGGTGACCCCTGATGAAGCCTCTAGATATAAACAAACCAGCTGGTGTACTAGAAGCAGGCTAGTGGCATGTGGATGGATCTTTCAGTGTGTGTGGGCTTGCTGAGCTCGCCACCATTCCGATTGTGTTTGATGCACACGTGACCCATTCACTGCCTGCAGCACTGGTCCAACAACTGGTCTTCCACTCACCCCAGATATAATCTTAAAAAATCACACTGATAGCAGGAAACTAAAAACACTTAAAGGAACCTCACAGAAGGAAGGGGGCTCTCCAGATACCAACCTTGGTCCCAGTGCTTATTGTTTATCTTCCAGCACTACATGGGCACGTCCTGTAGCTCTGTTTGTAAATAATACTTCTGTGACAGCGATGACCACAAGAAGCAATAACTGGATGAATAAATTTGTAAGCCAGATTTGACTGGCCAAACATCAAGGGAATCCGTTTTGACAGACTCGATGCTTTGCTCCTGAACATAATTATTCAATTATCAGATGTGTTGTCCAGTGTGCTAAATGTAACACCTGTCAAGGATATGACAATTTTGGTTTTGGACTAGTACCATCTGCAGTACCACTAAGTTCCTTTTTTTCTTTTCTTTTTTTTTTTTTTTTTAAGTTGTCTCTTCTCCTTTTGTATTTTACATAAGACTATATGCTTCCATGTAGGTAAACAGTCAAAATCAATGCCAGGACCAGAACTTACTACACTTACCTTATATTAATTATTTCATATAAGGGGAGTGTAGTAAGTTCTGGTCCTGGCATTGCAGAGAAAACTTTGAAGATATGGCTTAGATTGAGACAACGGGGCAAATATGTTTAAGTATTAACTTCAGCACTAATTGAAGTTGCCTTATTTAATCTGTGGAGCTTGACTCGCTCCTTACTCGCAGATTTGTTGGATGGCACTGCTGTATCACCTTGGAGTTAAACAAATCATAACAAAATAAACCTACGTAATTTTTCCTAACTCAGTTTTCAATTAAAGTTAACAGCCTGCGTTATCCAGGACCATTTTCTCCCACTAACTTCTCTAAAGAAGAAGACTTATTATACCTGAGTGACAACCAAAGCACTCACCAGGACTGGTTTCTTTCCGACGACGTGCCTTTCACAGCTCGATCCCGCGGCAGCGGGAAGAGTCAGGAGCTCACGGCTCCTGCTTGGGGCCGGGCACATCCGCTCCTGCCAAGCCTCGCTCGCTTAACCCTGCCCTGCCCAGGCACCGCCCGCTCCGGGGCTGGCGACTTCCAGGGAAGCTCCGGCACGAGGGTCACCGCCCCTGCTGTCTCTGCCCTTGTCTACAGCCACACCGGACTGTCTCTCCTTTCCCTCTCCTTCTCCCGTCCCCGGACGTCCTAAAAAGGCGATAAAGCAAGATGAGGATTGGATAGTTTTTGGAGAGCTCAGCAATTGTGGGGCAAAGCTATTAGCCACCAAATCACATTGCTCCCCACAGCCCAAGCTGCATCTTGTGGGGAATTTTTATAGTGGAAACTATACTTTTGTCTCTGCCTGCTGCAAGCTAACCTTTCAAATGAGTGTCTGCTGTGGAATTATGGAAACAGATTGGTCTGGGATGGTCTATGCCAATGGCCAGCTCGATTGTAGAACCCAGTGCTGGAATGTGCTGGTTTTGCTGCTGACCACTTCCACTGGAACGTTTGCCCAGAGTGGTCTCGTAGTGGTATTTTGATTGCCGGAGCGATGGGAGAGCTCATGGAACCCCACCGCGAGTCTGGGAGTGGCTGGCAGTGCAGCTGCCACGACAGGGCCAGGGCAGGGGCCATGAAAATTGTCATTGCTGTGGGTGAATACACTGAGAAAACCTTCCACAGCCAGGAGATGCAATAGCACAGAATCACAGAATGGTTGGGCTGGAAGGGACCTTAAAGAGCATCTGGACCCAGCTCCTCTACCATGGGCAGGGACACCTTTCACTACACCAGGTTGCTCAGAGGCCAGTCCAACCTGGCCTTGAACTTTTCCAGGAATAGGGCATCCACAGCTTCTCTGAGCATATCTCCTTGATCAAATCCCATGGAGGCACAGGAGAATGTACTAACAATCAGAGTGGTCAGCAGCACACAGTAGGAGATCTGGGCTCTGATCACCTCTGTTTCATTCTCCCTGTGCTAGCCGGCATCGCCAATCCCCACGGCACGGCTCCACCTCCCACCTGCGAGGGAGGACGCGGGTGTCCCTGGCCAGCCCGTGTCCGCCCGTTCGGCGTCGGCGTCTCCTACCGTGGGGAACGCGGCTGTTTCGCCCCGCCCGGTCCCCCGCCATGCCGGAAGCGCGCGTGTGTCTCCGCGCGAGTGCGCGCGCAGTCCCGTGCCTGCCCTTCCGCTTCCCTCCCGTCCCGGCGCTCCCTGTCTCTGAGGGAAGGACGCTCGCGGGGTGCGCTGGGGACGGGCCGCGCCGGGATAGACGGGCCGCGCCGGGGTAGGAGGGCCGGGGGGGGGCTCGGTGCTGGCGCTCGGTGCCCGCCGGCGCCCCGGAAGGGCCCGGGGAGTGGACGGGCTCTCAGCTCCATGGGTTTCGCTGTCGTCCCGCAGGCTCCCCAGCAGGCCGCCAGGATGTCGTATATGCTGCCGCACTTGCACAATGGGTGGCAGGTGGACCAGGCCATCCTGTCGGAGGAGGACCGGGTCGTGGTCATCCGCTTCGGGCACGACTGGGACCCCACGTGCATGAAGATGGATGAGGTCCTGTACAGCATCGCCGAGAAGGTAAACGGGAGCTTTCTGCTCCTTCTGAGCTCAGTGTTCCCCATGGCTTGCTTGGAGCCTGGGGCAGCTTATAACTAGGATTCTACTCAGGTATCCCAGCTTTAGGAGGCAGCGGGAAAGCTGTGTGGTTTCACTTTCACGAGTGTCTCCTAAAGACTGCCTTGATGTTTGTGGTGTTCTGGGGGGTGAAAAGAGCATCGTAGATGTTCGGAAATCGAGATTGCTGCCTGTTAATAACCCGTCATTGAGCGGCCATCGGCATTCAGGCTCGGTGGTAGGGCTGCTGCGGTTCCAGGTAACGCAGCACTCTCACTTTACGGTGGAATTGTGTGGTACCTTCAGGTTTCCATCTGAATAACTTGAAAAGTTACTTTCATTTTGGCTCTTAAAAATGGTGAGGTGCTAAAATGTGCTGGATGGTGTTGATTAGTCTGTCATTCATATAATTCTGATTAATCTATCAGCAGTATTAATCTGTCAGTGATGTTATCCATGGACACCAGTAGCATTCCACTGAGTTGCATGGACTGAATTAAATTCTTAGAGCCAAACTCCACAGCTGTTTTTCAAATGGAAACTGAATGATTATAAACAGCTGGTCACTTAAGAAAGATAACACAGATAGGAAAAATTAGAATACACAATCATCTATAATTTACCTTTTCATATATTTGCTAAAGGTTTAGTGAAGCAGTAGATGTAGAATATTGACAGCACTTTAACTGAACCACATGAAGAAAGAAGTAAAAAACTCTGAATCAGAAACAGTAACTTGGGTAGGAAAAGGTGCCAGCTATCATAGAAATCATAGAATGGTTTGGGTTAGAAGGGACCTTAAAGATCATCTCATTCCAACTGTCCTGCTGTGTCTTACACTAGACCAGGTTGCTCAGGGCCCCATCCAACCTGGCTTTGAACACATTCCTGTGGCCAGGAATGTGGTGTCCACAACTTCACTGCTTTCATACAAAATTCTGTGCATGCTGCATAGATTGACATGGAGTTGTTTTTGTGGTTTACTTTGCCTTCTGAAGTTTTTTTAAAAATAACTCGTGTCTTGAAAATCCCCACAATTAGAGATCTGTACCCACAGCCAGGGGTTAACATGTTTTAGAATGCAGTAAAGAGTTGTGACATGTTTTAATACAGTTGTTTAATATTCAGCCTGGTGGGAGTGTTATGCTCAGATACTGTTAGTATGGACTTATGGCAGGATGCTTGGCAATTTGGCAGACCTGCTGGCAGCTAGGGGTGACTGGGGGAAGAAAGAACAAAGTAACTTCTTATTTAAAAATCTCCCTCTGCAGAAATGGCAAATTAAAGGGGGAGATCCTACCTCATCCTCTTGCTTACAAGCCATGTTTGGATCTCTGCTGTTTTAAAGAGTGAGTAAAAGTTCCAATTGTACAGGTGTTTATTCTAGAGAATAATACAGAATGTTAACGTGCCATAATTGCAGGCTACATTTGAAGACAATGTGGCTGTATTTTACATTTGTTACCCTGGTGCAATATTCTTTTAGACTGCAGCATGTTTTTGGGTAGCAGTAATATTTATCTGTACTTTATGATAGGAGAACAAGGTTTTGTTTTCAGTTTTTATGGGAAAAGAAACTAGAATGCTATATTAAAGTACAAAGTAGATTATTTTCACTGAAATGTATTCCACTTGGAGTTGACTGGGTTTTCCCCCTAGTGTTACATGAAAAAGAAGCCAGGTTTCACTGAATGTCAAAACAAATCATAATTGTAAGATGTTAGAGTTCTTTTTGCTTTGTCAGGGTTTCAGTCAAACATTGATTGAAACAAGAATTGAGTTTCACAAATTTTGCCTTAAAGACCTTTTCTAAAAAGACACTTTTTTATTTTCTTTAAAGGGAACTCATAATTCTAAAAACTTATCCCCTAAAATACAAGGATTGGTTTGCTAAATTAATACACCTTGTTTAAGAAATTATTTATCTATGACTGAATATAAATCAGGTAACTGTTGTATTGGATCAATGTGGGTTTAGGGAGGATTTTTCAAATGTTGTGCATTTATTTAAGCATAATCAGAAGTGTGAATAACTGTGGCTTGTCCTCAAGCATTAGTTGTGCCTCTGCATTTCTGGTAAGGTTACATGAAAAGTGAAAGAGGGAAAGAAGGTGGGGCAGGGAAAGAGGTAGCTGTGAAAAAAGCATATAGGTATTTTAGCTACTAGTGTATGTAATGAAAAGCTGAGCAAAGTTATTCAATTTATTGATGTCTGTAGTTTTCAAAATTATTAGCTGTAAGCTCTGCTCTTGGCAGTAGAATGTCTTTCTGTGTTCCCCTAGAAATTTATTGCCAAAACTTACAGCATAATTAGCAAGAAAAAACTTCAAATAAATATTGTCAGTACATACTTATGAATTTGTACTTGCTCTGTTCAGTTCAGTAATGCCAGCCACCTTCAATTCATTTGTAGCAAATGCTAGTCTCAGTTCCTGTATTTTTTTCTGTGACTTTCTTGCCCATAAAGTAGTGTTCTGTTCCTGTAAGCAGAAAAAAAAAAAAACAACACTGTCTAGAAACTGGTTAGAAAGATGAGAAAATAGAATCTTGGATCTTGTTTCAGATTTCCTTAGATATTTGGGTTGTAAGGTTTGCTTTTCAAAGGCAGCTGAAATCTTAACAACTGAAAAAAAGGAGTGTTACTTACCTCTGACAGAAATTTCAAGAAACTTCACGATTTTTGTTATTCATCCTAGGCATTAATCATAGTGTCAATCTCATGTTGTAGGAATGAATTTATTTATTTTTTAGAAGGATATTGTTAATGGAAGAAGTCAGGGAGGAGAATTTCAGAGGACAAATTAGTCCCATGGCATATGATTTTTCTTACATCTGTGTTTCGTGTTTATTAGCAAAGTGTGTAATCTTCATGAAGACAGGATGCAGAATCTCAAAGTCCTATAGATTTGTCTGCTTTATAGTCTTGAGCCATTCAGTGTAAAGATTTCATAGGAGTCCTCTGGCAGATACAGCTCTGTGAAGTATTTAAACAGCCTGGAACAGTGGCCAGGCAGTAATGTACTTCTGGGTTTTCCACATGCATGTTCAGCCATGTGGATTGATTAGACTGATCTATGAAACTACCATCACTGGGGAGAAGGGGGAAAACCAGCAAAACTGAAGCTCAGCCTGTGAAAGCAAGTCATACAATTTTGAATCCATGCTGCAGTTTGACTTAGGTTTCCTACTCTACCCTGTCCCCATGGAACAGCAGCTCCAATAGCCTGGTAAGGCAGAGGAAGTTTAGAATTCAAAGACAGATAAGGGAAGTCAGGAATGTCAGAAATAGTTAATATCTATCTCTGAAAATGCTTTTATCTTCAGTTGTTGCACAAGTGAGGTGCTGCCCAGAAGGAGGTGTCTCACTAGAGTTTTGCAGAAATTGCAGAAAGCAGTTGATTTGCTGCAACAAATTGACTGCATTTAGTGTATGTTATGGGGTTAAGCACTTTCAGGATAAACTTGTGTTATTATGTGTTCAATTTCTAAAATAATACAAGGTTTTTTTCATAGTCTCTACAGTAAAATTTTGATTTATATTAACAAATTCACTGTAGTCGCCCTTGTAACTACTGCAACTGCTTGTATTTAGTTGGATTTGCATGTTTAGAGTTGTATTTTATTCTTGTTCTAGGGTGTCCATACTGTATCCTCAGTTACAACTCTCAAGTCTCATGGAAAACTTGTTAGCAACTGCTGCCTTGACAGGGTAGCAAAGCTGGTTTTGTACAGGAATGTAGGTTTCCAACTGAGAGCTCTGTCTGAGCAATGAATTCACATCCCAACAGGGAGGGGTCAACCAAACCGTGCACATCCATAGATGTCTGAATCCATAAGTACTTCCACTCCTTTTGCTTAAATCAAAGCTTTTTTTGTGAATTAGAGCCAGCTGTGTGTGAAGCTGGCTCAGATGCTGCTCTGTACTGCTGCTGTCTTGGCTCCAATACTGCGTCTGAGACGGGAACTGCTTCTTCAGGCTCTAAAACTGGTCGGTACTGTGCAAAAAGAGACATCTGAGCCTCTGCAAGGCTTGTCTCACGTTGAAATGAAATGCCTCTTGGTGACAAGCTTGCCCACCCTAGCACATTAAATTGCCCAGCCCCTAAACATTACATAGGCCATGGAGAGGGTGATCATTTCTTCTGCATTACCCTCTCCTATGTGTTTATATAGTCCTCCTTAGGCCTGAATTCCTATTTCCTGCTGCTATCCTTAGCAGCCCATGTCCAAACTCAACGAAGCACACCCTCATTCAATGTGCTTGTAAGCTAACTTGGTTTGGAGTGGTGATCTTGTCAAATTTTAAATTAGGACAGCGAGGGGTAAAGAATAGAACCACTTTTAAAGTTTTGAATTCAATTTTGAGTCCAGCTTTAAGGTCTGCTTCAGACTTAATATAAGCTTTTCAGCAGGTGACTGTCATCAGTTTCACTTCTATAAAAGGTCAGATAGAAGGAAGACTTAATTAAATGTCTTGGATGCTTGGATCTTGGTGATGACTTGCATATGTGCTCTGCAAAGGTGATTGAGTGATCCATTTCAGATCCAAATCTTTTAGCAAGATCTATATAACAAATTAAAACTTGTATACTCTGTTTCTGTTGTAGGAAATCCTAGGCTGTTGATGATCACTGCTAGTGACAAGCATTTCTGCTTCTGCAGAAGCTCAACTAAATTAAATGCATATAATGTTAAACTAACTTTAAAAGGTTTTTTGTTCCAGTACTAACTGGAGTACAGAGTTCTTGGAAGTAAAATTTTGGTTTAGGAGTGCTTATGGAGAGGTATTCTGGTGCAACATGTAAATCTCCTTGGACTAATGTTTTACTGAACAAAACAGGCCCTAAGAATGTTTTATTAATGCTAGGTTTACCTTAAAATAATTTTGCAAGTTCCAAATTAACTAATTGTTCAAAGATGGTGTGCTCTGTCAAAATTGCTGAGCGTGTTGTAGAAATTTCCCCATATGGTGAAGGTATGCTGCTGATGCTAAAAGTGCCAGCAGGGTGGAAGAAGTAATGATAGGATAAAATGAAAATGGCTCCTCAGGTGTTTTGTTTTCTAAAAAAAGGACCAAAACCCCCACAACTGTCTTTTGCCTGCCAGGGCTCACCAGGGAGTAGCTTCAGTCACTTCTCAGCTAAATAGTGTTGCCTCTAACATCCCATTAACGTTCTTAGAAGTCTTTAATGTAAAATTGAAATGGGTGTGAAGGATCCCTTCAGAGGGTTTGATATTATGACTATTTTAGTTTACAAGGCTTTACCTCCTGCCTGATTTAGAACATGGCTTAAACAGGATGTTTTCATTAGAATGTTTTCTGAACCTAGGACTATAACTGGCTTCATAAAAAGCACAGTAAAAACTTTAAATGCTGCTTTGCTCTATAAGAGCTTTTCCTTTCTTTGCTAGTAATACTTATGTTCTTGAAGTGTGATTATTTTTTATAATTTTGAAACTGTCTTGAAGCAGAAGTCCATAAAAATTTATTTACTCTGCATTTCTGAGGGTTTTTTGGTAAATAAACATCTCCATACTTTCTCAGTAAAGTGCCTGCTAGGATGTCTACGTACAGGCTACACAATATATCAGATTTTTCTCATACAAACTAATCCTCCTCTGTGAACTAAAATAAAATATTGTTCCATCAGGCAGATATTATACTCATCATAGCATTTCCAGACTTTTGATAGCAAAATTAACAAGAGGGCAGTACTGTCATGAACAGTGCATTTGTCATAGATATTAGACCTTTATGTTAACCTCAGGCTGGTAATTCTGGGCAGTCAAATGGGAGGGACCAAAATTTTGTTAGCAGGTAACTGAGGATGGGGAGGCACAATTGTGCACTCCTGGTGTAGTGCAAAAGCATTTGATAATATACCTTACAGTTAAATGTTTGTGCAATTTGGGTGACTTCTGACTTAGAATGTAATGTGTGTGAGTGTGTTCATTTCTACTGTGCACTTAAGGAGCTAAGTTTAGAAACCTAAACTTCCCTTAATTCCATTTAATGACAAGTATGCTGCATCTAGGAAACAAAAATGTGACATGGTTTTCTTGCAGGAATGAAGGCATTGACTGTGACAGTAGAGGGGAGGGTTTCTTTTGCATCTGAGTAATTCTGCAAAATGAAAGCCAGTTTTACCAAAAATATCCGGACAATAGCTTCTCATCAAGGTCTTATTTCTTTAGCAGTTATACTTTTAAGTTTTAGCTTTGCACCTATCAAAAAAAGCTACCAGTTTTAAAATTAAATTATAAGTTTCCTCTTCATTTAATGAGTCTTGTTAGACAAATTGGATGTTATTGAGGGGGGAAAATGATTGGAGGCAGGCACCAGGGCATTGTAGATCATTAATTTTCTGAAGTCTATAAGCAGCTGATGACACAGGCAAAATATGTCAGCTTGGCTTTCACAAAGTAACTATTCTACTTGTTGAGAGCTGTGCATGTCACTGTGAGTTCTCAGTTCTATATAAAGGGCATTTGTTTCTCTGGATGTTGATTTAGCATAGTATCTTTCCAGTTGACACTGGATGTGAAATGAGCTTGGCTATATTGAAAAATATTTTCCATGTTAATTGGTTGTTGTGATTAACAAAAGCAAGGCTGTTTATTCTGATTTTATGACTTAATAATTTGGAAAGTAGATGTAACAATAATGAAAGCTTATGTCTTTTAATTGGTAATATATATTGCTTTTGTATTTTCTATTTTCTTCCGTTTAGGTTAAAAACTTTGCTGTTATTTATCTTGTGGACATCACTGAAGTACCAGACTTCAACAAGATGTACGAGTTGTATGATCCCTGTACCGTCATGTTTTTCTTCAGGTATGTGATGGTTATGGAATATAACTCATTTAAACTTTCTGTTTGTCAAATACAGTGTCTCAGCAGATCATTTCCAAATGCATAATAGCACACTGATGCCTATATTTAGGCATCATTGCTCTACAGAAGAGTAAACTGATTCTATTGGAAAATGGTTTCTTTTCCAATTAGCCTGGGAACAGTGTTTGATAATATGGTGCAAATTAGTGATGTTGAAAACTGGGTTTAATATCCATTTTTCTTAGTTTTAAATCTCAAACTTCCTGTAGAGAATACGGTAGTAACATATCAGTCAAGCTTGCCAATCTTGCTTTCAAGATAAATCAAAAGTAATAAGTTGTTTTTTTTTTGAGTTAAGGTTTCTACATTGATGAAACAAAATGTTCTACTGACAAGCATAGAAGTCTCTCTGGAGAGAGACAGTAGTGGGAAAGAACAAACAATAAGGAATATGCTGAAGGATAATTACTTTGAGTAACCATTTTGGGGACATGTTTGGAGTCCTTATTCTTGCTTTAAAAATTGGCAGTAAAATGTCAGTTTAAGTGAGAGGAGTAATGCTGGTTTTGCAAGCTTGTTATAAGGGCTTCCTTTGATCCTACAAAGCATTTGGAGTGGGGTATAAGACTTCTTCAAGAATTATAATAACATATTAACCTTTTTTTTTTGTTCTTCCTCTTTAAAGGAACAAACACATCATGATTGATTTAGGTACAGGTAATAACAACAAGATCAACTGGGCAATGGAAGATAAGCAGGAGATGATTGACATTATAGAAACTGTTTATAGAGGAGCCCGCAAAGGTCGAGGTTTGGTGGTATCGCCAAAAGATTATTCCACTAAATACAGATACTGATATTTCTTTGGGCTACCTTTTTTCATAATCCTATGTCCAGTTAAATTTATTTCTGTGTATGTGTGTACATATATGTATATTAAAAGAAAAAAACCCTACAAGTCCTTGAATATTGAGCATAATTTGAATTATTTAAAAGATTTGAATTCTATTTGAGAAGTAGAAAACCCAAGCCTGGAACTGTCTTGAATATTACTGCAGTAATATTTTAGCTGAATTTTTGGGTTTTTTTTTTTTAGAGATTCTCCTTTGTTGTCCTTTTGGTATTACATATTTTTTGTACACAAAAAGTCTGTTTGTAGAAAAGCATTTCAAATGGTTTAATTTGCTTTTATTACACAAATAGCTGGGAAAACTATACTATAGTTTTTTTTAAGAATAAAGTGAGTTCCACTTATTCACCTTAATTTTTTTCAGCTAATGAAATTTGACAATGAATACAGATGTAATTGGGTGCAAGTCCATAATGTTGAAGATGACTTCTATTGGGATTTCCTTGCATTTCATACTAGTCCCCTGCATCCACTAAAAATGTGAATAAAACAAGATGCATTTGTTAATATTTAGCAAAACTCGGAGAAAACATCTCCCGTGACTTTGCTCACCACCACTCCCCCATCAGCCTGATGGACTTGTGGTGCCAAACTCCTTTCCATGGTGCCTGTGCACTCACTTTGAAGCACTTGGTGAGTTCTGCAGTGCCAAAGCATAACTGCAGTTCTGGAGCTGGCTGCAGACAGCAGCTGAGGAAACCAAAACCCATGCTGTCACTTGACCTCCAGTTTGCCTGATAGTATACCAAAATGCACATGTACTTGGGAGACTTCAATTGGATTCCACTGTGGCATAGCTTTTGAAATTTCCTTTTCATTTCTGACAACTTATATGGTAATGGAGTTGATGTTGTGGGGGGGCTAGTTTGTTTTTTAAACTGATACATGCATGTTTACCAGGCTAGCTCCGTTCTCCAGAAAGAAGAAATCCAGTTTGTTACAAGATGAAGAATTTACTTCTACTACCCAGTGTGTTGTAGAGGATTTAGAAAGTGTGAAGAAAGTAAAACAAAAGGGTCTCAATTTATGCTGAAGTTAATCTGGTTTAGAGTGGTTATTGATTGTGGAATAATTTATGTTGGAAGGGAATGTCAGCCTCCTAGTCATAGTAGGTTTCACATGGTCACGTTGCCCAGAACTGTGTCCAGTGTTGAGCATCTTGGACTAGAAGATCTTCAAGATGTCTTCCAACTTTGATGAGTCCTTTTTCTCTAAAGATGGAGATTCTTCAGCCTTTCTGGAAGGCCTGTTCTGCTGTTTGAGCACCTTCATAATTGAAAAAGGTGTTCCTTGCATCTAGCTGGAATTTTCTGTGTTTCAGCTTGTGTCAAGTAACCCTGGTGTACAACACCTTCAACAAGAGTCTGTTCCCTGTGCTCTGCCATGGGGTCCTATTTGGCAGCAAGAAGCCATGGTCCTTTCTTAAGGCTGAACTAACGGATTTCTCTCAAACCTTGTATCCGCTGTACTCTACTCTAGCTTGGTGGCTCTTTACCTCCCTCACACCACTGCATCTCTTGAACTGGGCAGCCTCCAAACTGAAAGAATATTGTGGGTGAGGTCTCCCAGTGAGGGGAATGGATGGGGAATGACTTGCGGGCCCTACTTTGTGCTAATAGTGACCAGTGGGTTGCTGCAGACCTTGCTGCCCGGGCACCCTGCTCACTCAGTCAGTCTTTCCTCTAGATGCCTTTCCTGCAAAACAGTGCCAGCCAGCCTCTCACACCTGCCCAGCTTGGCATTTTGAACTTCAGCAAGGTCCTGTTGGCCCACTTCTCCAGCCTGTCCTCCAGCATACCAACCTCTCCACCCAGTCTGACAATACGTGCAAGTCTACACTGATTAAAGCATTAATTGGAATGATTTATTGATATTAATGAAGGCTGTAATAGAAGCATTTCTCCCTCATTAGCTGAGGTATTCTGTTAACCTGGCAATGCTTCAGTTTCTGTTTACATTTATGGTAAAAGGTTCCCATTACATTTCAAATTAAATCTTCCCTGCAAAGGCTACCAGAGTTTTGGTGTATAGCCACTTTTAACTGCATTGCAGATGTCCTGTTTTCTGACTACCAATTTCTTCTGGACATGCCTGGCAACTAGAATTCCTCATCTTTTTCCAGGTCTTTAAATAAAATAAACTGTTTTCATCAAAACAGCTAACAAAGAATTGAAATTGTCACAATATAAATACCTGGGTGATGTTACCTGCACTGGTGTGCACAGCTTTGGGTGGGCTTGTGAAAAGAGCAACAACTGAGCAGTTGTAGCATACAAATACTGCCATTTTTTTAGTACAGAATGGTTTATTCTAAGAACATACAAGCCAAAAAGGCAACAAATCTTATTGTTTTAATATTAAAATAAATACATTTTCATACATTGAAAACATTTGTAATTGGGTAAGTTCACTATATAGGATGTAGTTTTCTATCCAAAATAATGGCTTTGCCTTCTCTGAAACCAACAGTTCTTTTTCAGCTCCAGGAAATACAGTGCCCACTTAGATGAACATACCCAGCTTTCTATTTTTTTCCTGGAGCAATAGTTTTTTTTTTTCCAGGTTCTGTTTTGACATGATACAAACACATTTGTTTTCCCCTAACATTTTTTGTCAGTGTGACACTTGACTGTAAAATCTTGGAGTCAGTACTATGCTGTTCTGCCCTTAATCTTCCTTGAACACATCTTCATTTCAGTGCTGCAAAGATATAGTGAATAAGTAGGTTAGTGATTTATTAATTAATGTCATTCAGCATGGAGATAGGAAGATCTCTGTACAGTTCAATACATCTTTGTGGATTGTCTTTCTGAATTTCTGAAAATTATTGTGTACCTTGTGCAAAAGGCATCAGAATGAACAGATACCTAAATTACTTCAGAATATTAGCATACGTTCCTGTTTTTCACTGGGTAAGAAGTTCCAATGACAAGAATAATTGATGTGTCTCAATTTGAATCAGGAAAGTGTGCAACAACAGGAAGACAACATCACTTGCATCCACAGAACAGGGAAGCAGTACTGCCTCATAAATAATAACACAGAGTCAGGCATCTATCAGGGAGGGGGCTGGCATTTTCAACAGACAGATATAAAGTCCAAAACAATCCTGAAATGTAGCATGATTTTATGTTATGAAGTGATTGACTATAATTTACTGCTGTGTTTCGGGTGAGTGTATGTGAGAGGTGTGCTCCAAGCCACACTGGGAAGCTGTAGCACGGTGCATCTATTACAGAGGTATCTTTCTTCTGGATGCTGGGACTGTTGCCTGATGTAAATGAAGAGGTTTTCATTTCACTGTGTCTGTAGGGTTAGGAGCATATCACTGTTGGGCAATAAATTACCTTAGTCAATTACTTTGAGTAATCACATATGCTAGATATGCCACATATGTGTCTTCATCCACAAAAAATTTCTGAACTAGGAATTATTTCAGTTGCTGTAAGCCTACCACTTAGAATCTTTTGTAATAAACTTAACTGCTTTCCTTCTTGACCTTCCCCACCTCATTTGAGAGGGTGTGTTAATCTCTGAGGTGAAATTCTGACATCAAAGCAAACCTCCGAATTGCTACCTGATTCCCATAATAGTAGTGTCTCTGTACAGCCTTATTTTTTCCCATTCTTGCAGGTAGTCCTCGTTGTAGAAAGAAAAATTAAGCACGTTTTGCAAAGCTTGAGTGTTCTAGCAGTATTACTGCTCTAGAAAGCTTCTAGATAAACAATTTGAACAATATTAGGGTTTGCTTTTTGTTATAAACGCCAATCACTTGGTTTTTTAAAATTTTAAAAGTTTAATAATAATAAAATGGTTATAAAAATAGTAATACAATTAGAGTAATGAAAATTTAGAGTTAGGACAATTACAAGACAATAAAAAGCAAGGAATTACGGACGTCCAGATGCTCTCGGGCACTTAAGCCCAATAAGCATGCCTTGGGAACAAAGGAAAAATCTTTAAAAGCAGTAGCCTGTTGCATATTCATACATCTCATACATGATGCATAAATTCCTTGCAAATTAAGAACTTTTCTGGTTTTTGTCAACTTCTTCCCCTTAATCCTGGTGGTTCTATAAAGACGGAGAGAAGGTGGAAGAATGTTTGTCTTTTCCGATAAGGAGGCCGTAATTCTTTATGGGCCCCCTTCATTGTCATCTCTGTGTGAAGAGTTTCTTCACTATCTCATCTCTTGCTTGAGTTAGTAAAAAAACCCCACATACATAGGTTCTATTTTAACTACAAAACTACATATACCATACTATTAAAATGTTAATACAGCACTTCTAATCAATATAACATAATACATATAGTATTTAATATTTGCGAAAAGCCAATCATAAAATATGCATTTTTCACAATCCCTCCTCTTATTCTTTATAAATCATTTGGCTTGAGCAATATTTCTTACCTAATTGCATTCTTTAGACTATGTTAGTAATCAAATTAAAGATGGGATTAAACAAGGAAGAAACATCAGAACAGTTGTAATCCTAATTTCTTTCACTATCCATTCTTCAATACATTATCCCATCAGTTAGTTTTTAACATTGTTTTCCCACTTTTGGACCGGTATCTGGGTTATTCCTTTAATTCTAATGCCTGAGCGGCTTTGTTTGTTATCTTTTTTATGACTGCTTGGAGTCTTATAATATGATTCAGTATATAATTTGGGTTTAATACAGAGGTAGATTGCTGTGCTGATTTTACTTTTTTTTTTTACTAATGGCCTTTTTGCCTAATCTTGGACTGTATTCCTGAAATCAAATGTAAAACAAATTGATCTCTCTCATTTTGGACATTCAATGCCCCATCTATTACCACTTTTTCCTAAGTTCTTTGTAATTCAATATTTTTCCCCATTTTTCCTGCAGGTACTCAGTTTGGATGGGTTATGACAGTGGCTGTTGACATGGGAGTGTGTAACAAAAAAGGAACTTTGGTTTCTTTCCATGTAATATTTTTTGTAGCATTTGTGACACGATCTTGCCAGTATCTCAAAAGGTAAAAGACAACAAATGAGAGACAGAAACAGGAATAACAGAGGTCTGGTATGGCTTATACCCCCACCTCCCCTGCCTATGGAGTTGCTTCCCATAGCAGGTATGTGTGATCTTCTCGGTGGCGAGTACAGTGGTCAATCCAGGCTTGCCCTGTTTCCTTTGTTACTCTTTTTACTAAATATTTTTAGGCAAGTCCTTTTCAACACTCTTTAACTGAGGTTTCTTACCATTCTTCAAGTATCTCTCAGTCAACAGGCACTGATAATTCCCATCCACAAAACAAAGTTATTACCTCAGTTGCTTTGAGTTCTATCTCTATAGGGGATAGATTCAGTACTCAATACTTATTGCAATGAAAACATAGATTTTGTGAGCTCCAATACCAATTATTCTCATAATTTGAACATTTACTTATAACCCAGTTAGCGTGTCCAGCACTGGGATTAATCAAATAAAGTATACAGTATAATACTGATGGTAATTTCCCTTCTTCCTTGTATAAGTCACAGGCTAAGGCTAGAATGTGAGAACTCTGATTAAAATAATCTTGATCTTCCTGTTTGAAGTGGTAATGTTCCTCTCCTATGGAGGTGTGGAGGCGTTTGAGGACTTATTTAGGCAGTGCTTAAAACCAGTGATGTAAGCTTTGCTTTATTTCTCAGTTAGGTGTTATTTTTTTGTACTTTCTTTGGTTCATTTGGGTTTTCCCAGACTATTACCACCCAGTCCCAGTCGAAAGTCAATTTGATATCACCCGGTTTAGATGCGATAGTCCATTTTTCAAGGTTCTTCACAAGTTTTTTGATTTTGCTGTCGTGAATTCACCCTCTTTCCGTGGTTCAGATTGCTGCTTTAGTGGTACCTAGAAAGGACTTCTTAATAACACAGTGTTAAAAGAAAAACAATACTGCATTAACTTTTACCATTAGTTTTCTTCAAAACTTTCTGGGTTTAACTAAAAGCTTTTTCTACAGCTGCTTCTTCTTCTTGTATCCAGCTGTTTTAATAGCTGCAGAGGCCAATTCTTCTTGTGAGCTATAAGTAGTTAAATAGAAAGACCAGGCCAATTTTAACACGACATGAATCACATCTTTTGTTTTTTACTTTTTGGGCAACATTTAACTCATTCTTCAGAACAAAAAGCCTCCTCTTCTTAACAACAAAAACCAGAAAGAGAAAAGAGTTCTTGCTTAAACAAATAAATCACTTTGTGAAAGTCAGCTATCTCTGCCTTGATCTTAATCTCTAGTGGTGGTCCCTTTCTTTTATTTATTTATTTATTTTAACAGTCTTGCGTTTAACTCTGTCCTTCACCTCCCTCTCTCTTTTTTTTTTTCCCTTTCTTTCTCTCTCTTCGCATTTTAACATCCACATTCCAGCATCAGTCCACCTTCTAACATCAGTCCACATTCTAATGTCTCAGAGAGATAAGTCTGCCAACCACCCCTCCCCCTTTTTCAACTTCTTTACAAATTAAATTACTTTTGTTATGTGCGTTTTGCAAGCATGCAATTCATGGCACTCTTCACCAAGGCTACAAGCCACTCACAGCTAACACAGTACTAAAACTAAAGACTTGTTTTTCTATCACAATTTTCTCCATTCACAACCTCAAAAAGGTTATAAGAACAAGGTAAACAACAACTTACTTCCAAAGTGACTCTACTTGTACCAAAAAATTTAAGACAATGTTAGTTAGTGTACTGCAATTTGCAACGAAGCCAAGGTTTGATTTGGGAAGGGCATCTGAGAACACAGAGCATGAGTTTTACAAATCCATATTTTAAAAAGAGAATGGACAAAACATGAATACAGTGGGGGGGAGACAGAAAGTAAGGAATTTGTCTCTGCAATACCTTCTTTTTGACTGCTAGGAAATGCTGTTCAAAGAGGCTCTTGTGTTACAAACAATAATTGGATGGAAAGAGGCACTCTTGAATTTAAGCTGTAATGTCACAATAGGAAACAGCACCTGAGCACTGCAGTGGTGAAGCACCCTGCCTGCAAACTCACTAGAGGCAAGCTACTGCTGCCACGCTGCAGGGCTACCTGCAGCACAGAAGGAATCACGACCAAGCCCTCCCTGCAGGCTTGGGTAAACCACACAAGGAACCCACAACTTCTTCATAGCTGTTTAACTCATTCCAGAAATAAAACTACAGCAAGCAGAGATTCCCCCCACCAATTTTTTTTTTTTTTTTAATGTGTGTGTGTGTGTCACACACCCACAGTGATGCTGAAAGTAACAAATTAACAGCTTACATTAGAAGATACTGAAACCTTTTCTTCATCCAGCTTTGTGTGTTCCCATTTATATATGTAGCCATCTCCAATTCGAGGTTAAAAAAATGAGCCTTATTTTTCAAAAGTGCTATGCATGCACAACTCTAGCTGCTGTTCTAGGTGCACTGCAAGTAGTCAGCACTTCCAAAAACACAAACAAAACAAAAAAACTAAAAAAGCAAAACACATTTGGGTACATGTAAAAGGACTGGCTGGAAGAAAAAAAATGTTTCTCATTGACCTGCCAAGTAGCTGGTGTTACCTTTAGTTTAACTTTACACACTGAGAACCATGTGATTGAACAGCTTCACATCAATTCAAAATAAATTAAAAGTAGGTCTGGTTATGTCACAGCTGTAAACTAGTTTCTCAACTTTAGAGTATAGCAAGTTACAAATTTCAAGATGAAAAATCACAATGCAAATTGAAAGAAATAATTTAAACTACTTGTACACAGTAATGGGAAAAGAATTAGCTGAATCAACAGCTCAATTAAAACATTTGCTCAGTATGAAGCATCCTTCCCTATTTCCTTCTCTAGCCCAAACTTCCTTGTTAATTTTTTTTCTCTTGTTACTTTTACAGTATCTTTGCTCACACTATAATATTTTGGAATATTTAACAGACAGGTTCTTTTTGCCCCTGTGTCTACTACAAATTCTAATCCTTTTTTTTTTTTCTTGGGGACCCACTTTTAAAGTTATCACAGACTCTAGATGGTATTTTTCCCTTAAAAAAATAGAGCCTCTAATATCCCCATTCTTCTTCTTTGCTCTTCTCTCAGAAGATTTTCAGATCTGTTGCTCTCTTAGGACAATCTCTCTTATAATGTCCTTTGTTCTTACAGTAAAAGCAGACATTCCTGGAATGCTCCTGAGACTTGGTTTGTATTGGGGTTTTATTTTTTTTCTGTTCCCCTGTCTCTACTACTGTCATATCTAGTAGTGTTTGTGTGTTTTTGATTTTTTTCTTGTAATTGTTTTCTCACATGGTGACTGCCACAATCCTTGCTTTTAGTTTGGCTTTGGCCATAAACTTTCTGAGCCTCCTTTAGTAAATCATCTAATGATTTGTTATGCTGATCTTCAATTTTTTCCATTATCTGGCTAAGCACAAAGTTAATCTTTAACAAAGCTTTTCTCACATCAGTCTCAGGATCCATTCTGGAACGTTGCCTTATATTTCTCCCAAGTCTGTCCAACCATTCAGTTGGAGCCTCCCCTTTCCCTTGTTGTGCCTCAAAAGTCTCTTCAGCATTTTGCCCTCGAGATGATGCCCCTTTTTTTCTCTTGATTATTAAATTACAATACTCATTCATATGTTTTCTCCCCTCCTCATTATTTCGACCCTGCTCAGGAGGTGCAGTTGGCATTTTGTCCTCTCCAGGGAGGGGATGTGGTTTTTTTTTATTACTCCCGGCTTCTTTGTTTGCAATTTTGATCATTTCCCTTTCTTCTGGAGAAAATAGTATCTTTATTATCGACCACATTTCTTCCCAGGCATAAATGCTTGAACCTAAAAATTGGTCTAATTGTTCAGCAGTGCTTATGGGATCCTTTAAAATCCCTTTGATTTCCTCTTTAAAATTCCTGACCTCAGAAGAAGTTAAAGGAGCATTTACAAACTCAGTTCCACCCCCTCCCATCGGGACTTCTCTTAGTGGAAACAGATCCCAGTCTTTTTCTATAGTCTTTCTCTCGTGTTGTGAGGAAGAGTCTGGAGAATGTTGTTTTCTAACTGAACTTCTCGTGTTCCTATAAGGGGCGTCCTCCAGGTGCGATTTTCTTTGAGCTGGAGCTGCGGTTACCAGGGGAACGGAGCTCAGGGGAGCGTGGGCAGGGCTCGCTGCCGGAACCGCCAAACGAGGGGGCATTTCTAGGGGATACCAGCCAGGAGCGTAGTTAATGGCGGCTGGGTCAGCTGTTCCCAGCAGAGGCGAAGCAGCAGCGGCGGTGCCCAGAGCAGCTGGCACGGTCAGAGTCGCTGGGGATGGGGCAGAGGAAACAGCCGCAGGAGGAGCTGCCAAGGATGGGACAGACGGGACGGACGAGAGCCCGCCAGGCGCGGCCGGCGGAGCGGCCATGGACCAGCCGGGCGGGATGGGGGCAGGGACCGGTTGGGCAGCCGCGAGCAGCGAGACGGGGACTGGTACAAAGGCTGCGGGCAGCGAAACAGGCACCGGGACAGGCGCCGGCACTGGGGCAGGCGGAGCCGAAACGACCGGCTCGCTGGGACCTGGGACAAATGCCGGGACTGGGACAGACGGAGCTGAAACAAGCGGCGAGCCAGGGCCCGGGACAAGCGGCTCGGCTGCGAGTGGTGTGGTTCCCTTTTGTTCCACTCCCTTTTCCTTTTTACTGGTTTTCTGTCCCATTTTTTTTTTTTTCCAAAATCTTCCTCACATTTTCTAACAACCTAAATACTACCTTCTTTCAACTACCATGCAAAAAATCCTTTCTCTCACAAACCATTCAACATAATACACCTCCCTCAAAAAAATAAAGCTCAAAATAATCTACATTACATATCTTCCACTCATTTCCATTTACTCACCTTTATCTCTCCCTCACTCTCACTCACATTCACACCCTCAAGCCTGTTAATTCATACTTCTAAACTTCACAATACTGTTACATATACTTTCATTCGTGCACACTTACTTTTATTTAACTCAAAACAAGCAATCTACATTGCATATCTTTCACTAATTTCTATTTACTCACCTTTATTTTCCACTTACTTTCGCACACACACATCTACACCCTCAGGCCTGTCCATTCATACTTCTACATTTCCCTTTATTTTATTGCACAGAGGAAGGAAATGTTAGCAAACCTCTTAGACTTACACAAAGGGATTTCTGTTGCCAGAGAATCGTGAATCGTGTAAGCCCCCACCCTGACCCCTTCCACCTCCCCGAGGTTTGGCTATCCCTCTTCCCTAGAGATAGCCTCAGAGTCAGGGGTTCGGACCTCCGTACCTTGCCCGATCTGGACTCCCCACACCCCCTCCCCCCGGGGGAATGGGTTAGACGACTACTTTACGCAGCCGCGGTGCTAAAAGGTCCTACGATACTGAGCCATCCTTGCTTTGGGGGCAGCCTCTCTGGGTTTCAGTACCGCTGGGCCTCTGGGAAGGGCCCTGAGTTTTGCAGGGTTTTGCCTAAGCCCCCACCCTCAGGGGACTTGTTGGTGCGGGACCCACTGTCGCGTACACAACAAGTAAAGGTACCTTTTGTCAGCCCTGGGTGCTCTTGAGGATTAATATCTCAACCCAGCAGCAACCCTGGGTGCTCTTGAATATTAATCCCTCAACCCAGCCCATTCAATTCAATCTCGCCGGGGGGATTCTCTCACTCTTTTATAATTCGCTTCGTCTCTGTACTGGCCGCTTTTCTCGCGAAAAAGACGGAAACGCAGCATAGGAGACTACCGCTCTCACTTAGCAGGTCTGGGGTAACCAGCCCGCCTCTCATTCACACACATTCATCCCCCCCTTATCCACCCCATTCACACACATTCATCCCCCCTTATCCACCCCATCCCAACAAATACTTACCTATCCCTTGTCCTTGGGTCTTTGTTCTTCGTGTACACTTTGGTCTTAGGGGCCAATTACCGCGGTTTTAGGGAATCCTTTCCATTTTCTTTGTTTTATTGTCTCCTTTTGTCCATCTGATCGTAACCTGTATCTGTCGGCAGCACCAGGGGAGCAGAGCGAGGCTGCCTAATCAGGGCAGGACGTGTCTTCTCACTCTGACTCTCCTAAGGCACCGGCAGAGAGGTGTTAGGAACCATCCTCTGCTACCATTTGTTATAAACGCCAATCACTTGGTTTTTTAAAATTTTAAAAGTTTAATAATAATAAAATGGTTATAAAAATAGTAATACAATTAGAGTAATGAAAATTTAGAGTTAGGACAATTACAAGACAATAAAAAGCAAAGAATTACGGACGTCCAGATGCTCTCGGGCACTTAAGCCCAATAAGCATGCCTTGGGAACAAAGGAAAAATCTTTAAAAGCAGTAGCCTGTTGCATATTCATACATCTCATACATGATGCATAAATTCCTTGCAAATTAAGAACTTTTCTGGTTTTTGTCAACTTCTTCCCCTTAATCCTGGTGGTTCTATAAAGACGGAGAGAAGGTGGAAGAATGTTTGTCTTTTCCGATAAGGAGGCCGTAATTCTTTATGGGCCCCCTTCATTGTCATCTCTGTGTGAAGAGTTTCTTCACTATCTCATCTCTTGCTTGAGTTAGTAAAAAAACCCCACATACATAGGTTCTATTTTAACTACAAAACTACATATACCATACTATTAAAATGTTAATACAGCACTTCTAATCAATATAACATAATACATATAGTATTCAATTTAATATTTGCGAAAAGCCAATCATAAAATATGCATTTTTCACACTTTTGTATGTAGCCACTAGCTTCAACCATACAGCCTTTTTGTTCTGTTGCATAAGTAATAAGGAACAAATGGTGCTTCTTACCTGTTTATTTGTCAACAGTAAATATTCTTTCCTTTAAGGCTAGGTAGTAGTAGTAGGTAGAGCTGTAGTATTTTTACTTCTCATAAGAACCATAGTCTTCCTTGTTTTCCCTCCTTCCAGAAGAGCTAAAAATCTCCCTCAAGCAAGAGTATTTTTCCCCCAGAGGCAAAGCTGATCTGTCTGCTTGTGCCCAGTTATCTTGAACAAAGCCATAGAGTCCTATTTGTAGTGAAGAGCTTGCAAGGATAAAGAACCAGCTGAAAATGCAGAGGAGCAAGCATTATACTCCCAACCAATCTGCAGGAATCCCACTACATCTTTGTAGTGCCACATTTTAGCAATGGCCAGGTTAGAGTTCAACTGAAAACAAGCATGACTTGATAAAGGCTTTCTGTAATTAGCCCCTCATTTTTGTGAGGTAAATCAGTGTGGTCAAAACAAACAACAAAAAAAAAATACACTATCTAGCTGGCACAGCAATGAAGGACAGGCAATTAAAAGTGTGAAAGAGACTGAAAAATATTTACCATGCATTTCCACCTTCAAAGGGCTGGTTCTTCTACTTTGTGGGCTCAGCAGCTGATGTGAATGGCCCTCTTAGTTCAGATCTGGAGCCAATAGTGCACAGCTGGGTTTATGAAATAAAAACAAGTGTCTTTAAAGCCAAAAGTAGCCATGGAAAAGTTCCAAACTTCAGAAAGTCTAAGAATAGAAGAGACAAATGGCAAGACCAAACAGACTTTGCTTAACAATGTATTTACTTATAATAGAACTAGCATGCTTCGTTTTGCTTTGCTGTCCTCTAGTCTCTCCCTTCTCAGAGGACTTAGAAGTTCAGAATTGAGCTGTTGCATACATTTCCAGGGTCTGAAATCTGGGGATGTTAGATGAGCCATAGTTTAAAAGCATAGTCCATGTTGGGCAAGCACCCATGGGCTAAGGGAAGCTGAGCACAGACGCTTTGGTTTTGTTTTGTTTCAAAAGCAGAGGGCTAGCTGAGAACCCGTAAACCACCAATGATCATAAGAGCATTTACTGCAATAAGAATGCTTAATTTACTAAAAGGATAACAAGAAGTTCATTTTGGCAATGAGTACAAAAACAGGTCCTGAGGAGGTTTGAGAAAGGACCAAAAGAGAAGATTTGACAATAAATTCTTTTTCCATTCTAAAATATGCTCTATGCTACTTTCTTTCAGTAAAAAGCCTAGAATTTAGTCACTTTCAGTCTAAATATGTCTTCTTGATATGAAGAACATGAAGTGAAAATAAAATTAGGATGACCTCGAGGCTGAGGTCATCTGCTTCCATCCTATTTCAGTATTGCAGACCTGTGCTGTGAACTCTTCACAGTGTGTGCTAAAATGGTATCCAAAGCATGTGTCTATTGCTCTTTCCTAGGGAAATTCCAGTCCCACCACTGCTGGAAGGAGAAGTCAGAGTAGCAGGATAGGACATAAAAGCATGTTGAAATATTTATAAGACCTAAGCTCCAAGTTCACTGCCATGCTGTAAAAGGCTGTGGTGTGGCGAGATAGAACAACTGTTGTAGAAATGCATTACTCTCTTTGGATTTTACATAGAGCCTCTTTTCCTCCTCTTTGCTGACAAATAAGATTTTATATACCAGGGGTAAGGAATCCTTTGGTCACATACTCCAAGCATGTCTGGCGCAGGGTTGCTTTGGAATGGAGGTGAGGCCAGAGAGAGGAAATCTCAAAGAGAAGCTGAATATGAAATGTGTGGTAAGAAAGAAAACAGGAATTTAGTCCTGGAAGACAAGGAGGCAAGCGCTCCTGGGCCAACATGGCAGCTTGTTTGACTGCAGATCAGAAGGCAGGATGCAAATGGTACTGTAAATTTTGTGGGTTTGCTTTTTTTTTTCTTCCTGGCTGTTATATGTAACAGGTATAATTCGCGCCATTTTTTTGCATGATATATATATTATATTAAGTAGTTGTTAGGATGTACCCTTTGGCATTAGAAGCCCCCCTTCTCAGGCAAAACTGTGTGTTGAAACCTGATTTACAAGCAAGGGGATGTAGCTCGCCAGGAGATGGGCCTTATCTGAGGCGATATGGAGACACCCAGGCGCTGATCATCGCGTGAACGACCCGAGACGGACATCAGGAACATCCCCCCGGGCCGATACATGTGAATACTCTGTTCCCGTAAATTTCATCAAGAGTTTCCACTACACCAGACTTCAAGTTGTTCTACCTTGTCGCCGAGAAGGAAATCTCATCAACTTATGGGACTTTGAATGAAACAAAGGACTGAATGCCGAAATCCTGGCTTCAGGCAAAATTTTCCCTATAAAAATCGCTTGTACCAGGATGGTGGTGTGGGGGCATAGAGTGAAACGTCTGCTGAGGCTGATCTCTGTGTCTTGCACCCAGCGCCGATCCCGGGCTCGGCATTGTCCTTTTCCGTGTGGCTGGCTAAGTTAGATCTCTATTGCTAAAATAAATTATTTTTATTTTTTTTTTAATTTGGCTGGATCACTTTTCATTTATAACACTGGCAGAGGCATGGTCAATACTAAAAGTTTTCTCTGAAGAGAAGAGGGCTAGGTAAAAGTGCTTGCAGCACAATCATGGTATTTTTGCTAACAAATTGTTGGGCTGGGTCTTTGAGTCATGCTGTGTTTGGTCCTTCCCTCTCAGGTAGCTTCTCTTGTGTCACTTTGCAGTCATGATTCAGAGGGATACAGAGTGCAGAAAAAACCATCTGGCTTTGCTAGGTCATCAGCTTTTATATGCATCATTCCCAGATGGTACTGATGGTTCTTGGAGCAAACTTTGACATTTACCCATCTTTTGATTCAGCATAATGCAATTCACTGAAAGCTTGCTCCACTGGAGTACTTCCTAGTGAACGCATCACTTTTCTTTCATATGGTAACATCAGTAGACCAACAAGTTGTTATTTAAAAGCATGGAAAGACGTGGTGAGTGAAATGCAAATTCCTCGGGCAGGGGAAAAGGCATTCGGGTCAGTGGTGTCTGACAGCTGGTGCTCCTTTGATAGACAAAGTCATTTGAGGTGAATATTAAAAGCCTGGATGTTTGCTCATGGTTCAAATTTCGGATTCTGTATCTTTTGAAGAGAAAAGGATAATTCCAGCTGTTGGAAACCTGATCCTTGATGGAGGTGCTCTGCCTTTAATAAAAGTGTTCTTTAATAAAAATAATAAAAGTTTTGGCACTGCTGCTCAAAAGTCCCCTTATTGTGAAGTTTTCAGCCAGCCCCTTTCTGCAAGTATCTACAGAAAGAAAACTGAAAAGGTTAAGGATAATCTTGATCAGATGTTCAGTGTGTGCTGTGGGCATCAAGTACTGCTAAGTAGCTGTAACAGAGCACAGGGTGTAATTTTCCCTGTAAGCATATTGCACCGGGATAAATGCAGGAGCAGCAGAAAGGTGACTTCGGAGGCTGGTCTGGTGGGTGGTGGTGGCATGTAATTCACGTCTTTGTGAAATCACCCGCCCAGCTGCTGTTGACAGAGTTATTATCTGGTGATCCAGAAATCTCCAGCTATGTTTCCTGGACATGGCTGGTAAAAGATGTTGCTTCCCATGCTTTTTTCTGCTCCAGCCTTGTTTCACTGCCTTTGGATAGTGAGGATGAAGGAGTATTCACCACTCAGCTCGCCTCTGGAAAGGCTGCAGGAGGGAGCTGGAGGTGTTTGTCCCTGGTGGGAGTGGGAGCAGGGTCTGATTCTCTGGCCTGGTGGCCTGCTGCTAGTGACACGCGGAGCCAGACTCTAAAACTCAAAGACAAAGTGAGTTTTAAAGTAGGTATGTTTATTCGGCCGGAAGCACGTGGGACATTTCTCCAAATACATGCGTGCCCCTTGCTTACACACGTGTTCTTTTATCCCCTGGAGTGTTACATATGCATTAAGTTTCCCCATGGGTCATTTCCTGGCTCCCCTCCCTCTCCGCTCTGTATGCTAATCAGCTTGTCTAATCAGCTTGTCGGTCCTCTGCGCCTGCGCAGCTGTCTCTGGTGGTCGTCCCAGGCTTCGGGGGTCGTAAAAGGGATGAAGTAAGAATGGTCTTCTTCAGGCTGACTTTTCGACCCCACTGCTTTGCACATGCCCATTGATTCCTTGGCCACGGTCCAAGCCAGGGGTCAGGATCCATCTGTTCCCAGAACATAAGGAGCCCCATTTTTCAGTTGTCTTTACACCCTGTATCCTGTTTTTCATATACATTCTTCCTCCTTATCAGGTCTCTCCTTGCTGCTCTGCACGTAGTCTCTTCCTTTCCCATAGGCCAGGATATGGTATATTCTCACGTAACCTAAGGATGTGGCCCTAAGCAATATCCATTATTTTATATGCCTATTACTATTCAATACCTTCTAATTTCTATGATTAATATCTTCTAGTTCTAACCCCATGTTTCACTAGCATGCCTGGCACTGCATCTGGGGGCTGTTCAAACCACCCTGTGGTGGCCTTGCTCCTTACATGTGCACAGAGGAGCTTTCTTGAAGCAAACGAAGTAACAGTGTAACAGGAGGGGCTGCCCCTACAGCACAAGGACAGGCAGCTGACCTCACAGGTTCAGATCCCACAGCCTGGGGTGACTCTTCCAGGGACCTTGTGGTCCAGAGCAGAATGTGCATTTTTTGTACAGATATTAAAAATGGCATGTGCTGTGGTGCGTGATGGAAAGAGTATTTTTCTAAAATATTTGATAAAGAGAGTCTGTGCTGAAGAGGCACAGACACATTGGTCACACAGTGGAAAATGCCCATTCTGCATTTCCAGATGGCATAAAGAACTGTGGGTAAAGTTTCCTAGTTTCCTGTGACCAAACTGCAGTTATGCTAATGTTTCCTTCTAGCTTCAGACACAATTTTTCCCAGAGGAGGCAACTGGAGTGTCTCCCTGATACAGGCAGTTTAAATTCACCTTGAATGAGTGGAAAGCACTTAGTATAGTTGCATAAAAAGTGAGTTGATTTGGGCAAATATAGGCAATAACACTGAGAAACACTGGGCATAGGATGCATGCTCTAACAGCAAGATGTGGGTTTGTGAGCAATGACAGTAATAAAAAAAGCCATGAGTGTGGTAATCTGATTCTTTGTCTTTTTTTTTTTTTTTTTTTTTTTTTTTTTTTTTTTTTTTTTGAGAAAAAGCTTGTGCTTCCTCATCTGAAACAAAGATCTTTTGCAAATATGCTCTTAAGACTGAAACCTTGACTGGCAGTGGCCTGCCTGCTTCTTCTGTGAGACATTTGTGGCAGAGGGGAGGTGCTAAGAGTTATGACAGGTATTTTAGGTATTTTATGCAGCTTGGGTAATGTTGGAAGCCCTCCCACATCAGCTCAATTTAGTGTTCCACATGGTCTTTGCCAGCAGGAGACATTTGGGTGCATATTCCAAGCACGCCTAGCAAAAGGCATCTGAAATTACAAGGGCATAGAGGGGCAAAGGGTGCCAAGGGACACTACCAGCATAGGTAGCACAAGTGTCAGCTGAGCACTGGAGATTTGACCTTCCACAACTGGGGAAGAGGTGCAGTGGCATGGGCCCCCAAGGGGCCCACTCTTGGGGCTAGCCAGAGTGGCTCAAAGGACACATGAAGATGTTAATTTTCTCTCCGGGATAGATTCTGTATTAAGCAGAAGCAAAACCACCTGTAACTGCAACTCCTTGGGGTACCAGAAAAGTCAGTCTGCAGTGTTTGTGTCTGTCTTGTCTAAATTATCTTTGACTCATGTATTACTCTTGCAATAAAGATGGTCTTTGGTTTTTTTTTTTTTTCCCATTCTGCACTCTTTGCTCATAGTAAGGAGAGCATGAATTTAGTTTTATTCTGTTTTTAAATGTACAAGAGCTGTTGAGCTTATCTACCAGAAACAAGTCAGGTGTGTGCTACAGTGTGTAAATGCCACCAGGAGCACTTTGTCCTTGTCCTAGAACAGAAAAACAGTTTGGGTGCTGTAATGCTACTGACTCCAGGTCACCTGGCAGTATTTTGAATCATGATGAAGCTGTAGTTTCTCTGTCATTTTTCTTTTCTCTCTCTGCTTCTTATTTACTCTATAGTGGAGAGAAAATGAGTCAGAGTAGGCTAGGGATAGTTCTCCTGACACTTTGGACGCTGCATTTGCACCCTCACTTGTTCAGCGAAAAAGCCAGCTTGAGGATCTCCCAAATGGCATTTCATGCCCTGTGTTGGCTCTGGCTAAGATGGAGTCAGCTTTTTCCTGAGTGGCCCATATGGTGTTGTGTTTTTGACTAGAACAGTGCTGGCAGCACACCAGTGTTTTAGCCATCACTGAATTGTGGTTGCACAGCATCAAGGCCACCTCTGTTACTCACTCTGCCCTCTCCTCCAGTAAACAGGCTGGGAGTCACAAGAGGCTGAGAGGGGAAGCAGCCAGGACAGCTGACCCAGGTGATAAAAGGGACATGCTGGACCCATAGCATCACACTCAGAAATAAAACCAGGCTGTGGGCAGGAAGTTTCTTCCAAAGTAGTTGTTGCTCAGAGAGTGGCTGGGGACTGGTCTCTTAGTGGGATGTGGTGGATGGTTGACTTTGCATCACTTATTTATGTTATTTTTATTCACTACAAGATTTTTATGTCAAACCATAGGTATTCTCCCCATGGCTTCACCCTGCTGATTCTCTTCGTCGTCCTGCAGGAAGGAGCGAGTGACCAAGTGGCAGTGGGGGCTTCATTGCTGCCTAGGATCAACCCACCACACTCCTTCTTTCCCAGCTCTCTCTCTGGTAATAAGCAGCTTCTTGTGGAACACAATTGATCCTGTAATTAGTGAGCATTTTGCCCCAGGGAGGAGTGAAGTGCATGAGAGAGGGAGATGGTACAGAGCTCTTTCTGCATCATGTCAAGAAAGGTCCAACAAAAACCAGCTTAATAAAATAGCCCTTTTAGTAAGATGGAATAAAAAGAGGAATCTGTCCCTTCTTATGCTGAGCACCATGCATTGGATCAACGATGAATAGAGCCTGCATGGTACTTTCCCATGGCACACTGTGCAGATCCCATCTGTGGAGACATTCTTCTATTACATATTTTCTTAAGACAAAGCAGCTCTACTCTTGAAGTTTGCTGTGGTGAGAACTTCTGGCTGCATTGCTGGATATGGGCAAGGATATGTAGGTGGACTGGGAGCTGTCTATGGACTCCTCTGATGCAGCCAACTGCTGAGGTGACCTTGATGCCATGGGACACACCAAAGGCATCTCAAGAGCAGGTGGGGAAGAAATAATTGCAGCCAGCTGGACCTGTTTGACAGAAGAGCAGGCTGTGGGTTAAGCAGTCCTGGTTCAAGGTCTTACCTAAGTAAGCAGCTACACAGGTAAAAAGTTGAACCAGGACTGCTATTTGTTTATTTCCTCACTCTGAACTTTGCCCATTGTTCACAAAGCTGTAATGGTTTGAAGAAGGGTTCATGTATCTCTGCCAGTTGTCAGGCTGATTCCTGCTCTGATATGTTTGCTTCAGGGCTTTTTCTCCGTTTGTCTCTGGAGATGGTAGCAGACCAAGTACAGAGAGGAGTGTAATCATCAACCTCCATGGTCCTGGTTCCTGCTCCCTGGTGCAAAGCATGTGACTACTGCCCAGGGATGGGCATGTTTGTAGGCTTGGGCATGTTTGTCAGAGTTCCTCACTGGAAGTGCAGAGGGTGTTCCTCTGCAGGCAAGTGGGTGTTCCATTCATGCTGATATGCACTGTTCTGTTTGCAAAGACCAGCAGAGAAGGAGAAAGGAAGAGTGGTGAAGATGTGCAATAAAACTGTATCTCCTATTAACACTAGCTTGAGTCTGTCCATCAGCTGCCAAAACAGAGACTCACCAGTGCTTGGAGGGGCCAGGAGGCAACCTTTGCCACCAGTTGCAGCAGGGTTGCTTTAAAAAAATCAAAAAATGGAGATGAGGACAGCTGATTTGGTGATAATACATTACGGTAGGAATGGCCAATTTCAAGACACTTAAGACCCATTTACTTGTTTGATGAACAGTACAGTGAATATTTCTTTTTAATGCTCCCCTGGCTGTAGTTGTAGAATGAGATATATAATGTGATAATTGAAGGGAATTTGGCTACCATAGGGATTCACTTTATCCTTTTATTGTGCAGTGTGTTCAAGAAGTATCTTAGAGCTTATTTGCACTTTACCAGGGTCTTGCAGGGACTTCATATGCTTGCTTCTGTGCAACAGCATTTCCCTAATGTAGAATATAAAATAATTTTAATACTCATCTTTCAAAATCAATTGACAGAACAACAGACTGGTTGGGAGACTTGCAGCAATCTGCTACTTTTGCTACTGCAGTAAATACAAGTGAAGTACCAACAGCTGTCCTCCTCCTCCTGTAAAAAACTGCAAAGAGATGGCTAAGGCTTGTCATGAAACTGGTCCATTGGGTGGTTCATTTCTGTGTCCTGTTGATCCCAGTGGTGTCCTGATAGGAATATGGCCATATGGAGCCAAGTGTAGAAAGGGGGCTCTGCTTACTTTTTTTAAGTCAGTGGACCTATTTGCAAAAACTAAACCTTACACAGTAGTTTTTACTACCTCTACCAACATTAAAGTTAAAAGCCCTTTGAAAACATCCCATGTCTGTTCACCATTTTCAGCTTGCTTAAACCACATCCAAAGATACTACAGGAACATTTCTTATCAGATTTCTTACTCTAAAATAAATCAAAGTTCCCATGATGTTTGGAGGTTTGGTTGCCAAAATGTTAATTGCTAGAAGCTAGTTCATAACTAGGTGGCTAGAGCTGCTCACATAATCAATTTCAATTCTCCTACAGCAGATGTCCTAAAAAGATTAATTTAGTCTTCAAAGATCTGGTGTGAAACTTTTTCTGCTTCTGTTTTCTGAATGGGTAATGTAGTTCTAGCAAATAGAGGGGCTTTTTTCCTAATGGGGAAATTTTGCCAGTCTGTGTGAAAAAATTAATACACCTGTTCTTTTTCTCCTCGTTTGAAACAGAGGATTGCTGTCTGGCAGCGAAGCAGCACTGTTTCTAGGGTAGGCTCTACTTTTTCACCAAGAGAATGGTCCTTCTGAGCTCTCTCTCAGTTACTATCTGCCAGAGAAAGAAATCTGCTTTCATATGAAGCCTCAAAAGGCTCATTCTTGTGTGACTGCATTCAGACATGCAGGTTGAGGAACTTTTCCTTGATGATGCAAGACTCTCTCCAATCACCTGTTATCACCTCAGGTTTAGATAAATTTCTTCCAGCACACACTCCTACTGTCATCTTGCTGGGTCTGCTGTGGTTGGGTGTTCCTGTGTCAGGCAGAATGCTATGGCTGGAGGCAGCAAGCACCTCAGGATGGCACCACTACCAAAAACACCTGAGCCTGGCTTTTTAGAATATCCTGAGACCTGAAGGGTCCCTTCCTGATGCTGGCAGCTGCTCAGCCTGAGGAGTTCAGCCAACCTGTCATTCCTCCCCCTACTCAGTGTCTGGTGTCACTGGTCAGTTTAGCTTATATCCATGGATTAACTCCTGAACAACCAGGATGTTTTTTAGTGACCGGAACTGAATTGTGTTCATACAGCAACATGCTTTAATTCACAGTTTTTACTCTTACAGTTTCAAGTAAGGAAAAACAAGCTAAGTTTAGGCAGTTGTCTGTTTCCAGCTGAGTATTTTAGAATCTGAATATTAAATACAATTTGTTATTGAAGAGACATAAGAGCATCCGGGAATAATTCTGGAAGCTAACCTGGAGATCTGGTGGCACCTTGGGTAGTTTCTTCTACTTAGGTAACCATTACTTCAAAACACCTGTTTTCTCAAGACAATTTCTTCATGATTTCTCAAAATACTTGTATTTACATGAACAGAAATTGGCTTTCTATTCTGGGCTACTCATATTTTCAACTTGAAGTTTGCTTAGACCATTGTGCTTAAGGAAAAAATAATGTGCTAAGGGTTCCAAGGAAAGCATGTAAAGAAGTTGGCATAACTGCCTGATCTTAATGTGCCATTGATACATGAAATATGAGCCATTAAATAATAAAATGTTTTAAACAATGCAGTTTATACATAATTGGATTGTTATAGTCTCTCTGAGTCAGATGAGATGAAATCAGGAACTTCAGGATCCTCACCCAAAAATCAGAGTTCAAAACATCCACTATGTATTTTTAACTTCAGCAATCAAACTATCAAGTCTGTGTAATGGAATAGAGCTTTGTTCAAGTAGCAGAGCTGCTACTTCCTTGTAGGAAAGCCATGTCCCAATGTTATCACTGGTCACCTGATCTACATAGGAGGCTGTTTTGGATATTTGTATGATGGTACTCCAAGAATGTCTTTGATAAATGCATTCTGTGGTAATGTGCAGGTTCATGTGCTGCACATATGCTGCAAAAATTGCCCAGTGGAAGAAATATTTGCAGTTGAGCAAGGTGCTGCTATGCAGGAAGTAAATAAAAGGCTTCTGAAATCCCAAAACAGACATTTCTATTTTTAATTCAGCTCCTTTTCCCCTTTAACACTCACAAAAAACATTTGCAGTTGCTGCTATAGGACACAAAATCATACATCACTCAGATGCAGGAAAACCCATCTCGTTTCCTACCTGTTGGATGAGCAGCAGGGGATGAGCAGCCTTTCTTCTACTTACAAGGTAGAAGGAAGCATGTCTGGGGTAGTATTATGGGGAGCCCAACGAACAAGCTTTGAGGACAGCTGTGCAGCCACTTGGATGCATGGTGGATGATCCATCCTTTTAAGTGTGGCTGAAGGAGGTGGATGCAGTGTCCATGCTGTCATTCTTCACACAACATCTGTGTGCAGCACTTGTCCTCTCCTGGCCCAGTGCAAGCAGCAGTAGAGGCTCCCTGGTCACTTTGGGTCTGTCCTACTTTGGGTAGAAGATGCACACTTTCCCTCCCCAGCCACTGCAATTCAGAGAGCCACAGAAATCACAGAATCATAGAATGGTTTGGGTTGGAGGGGACCTTAAAGACCATCTAGTTCCAACCATGCTGCCATAGACATCTTTCATTAGGCCAGGTTGCTCAAAGCCCCATCCAACCTGGCCTTGCAGGGATTGAACAGCCACAGCTTCTCTGGGCAACCTGTTCTAGTGCCTCACCACCCTCAAGGTAAAGACTTTTTTCCTAATATCTAATCTAAATCTACTCCCTTTCAGTTTAAAGCCATTGCCCCTTGTCCAAGAGGCAAGACGGAATTTTTCGTAACTCCTGGGTAGCAGGACCCGGGGCGGTAGCTCAGCGAAGTCCGCGGAAAAGGAGGCGCCCAGGTGCGCCCGGGGGAGCCGAGCCACTCCGGCGCCGAGCCCACCACGGTATCCCGGTGCTGCCCGCCGTGTCCCGGTACCGACCGCGGGCGGCACCGCGGTAGAAAGGGAGGAGGGGCCCGGGACCGTCGCCGCCGTTCCCCACCGGAGGAAGGGGCGGCCCCGGCTCTCAGTGGCGGAGGCGGGGCCGCTCCCGGTGCGTCACGGGCCGCCCCGGCCGCCACTGCCCGCCCGCGGAGCGGCGCCGGGGTATGGAAGCGGCAGCGGCCAGAGCTCGGGGAGCAGGTGCGGGGCGGGCGGCCGTGCCTGTCCGCGGGGCGGGGAGAGCGCGGGTGGGCGAGGGAGGCGGAGAAACCCCCTCGGAGACACGACCCAGGGTCCGGGCGGGGGTGGCGGCGGAGCCGTGTGTCCGCGCCCTGCCCGGCCGCTCTCAGTTATGGAGCGGCGCGGCTGCCATGCCGGGGCCGGGCTTCCCCTCTAGAGCGCCGGGCTGGGAGTGGGGCCGGAGCTGAGGCTGGAGCGGGGGCGGACCCGACCGCCCGCGGCAGGGCGGTGGTCCGGGTTCGCCAGCGACCGGCTGGCAGCGGCCGGAGCCGCTCTCGGCAGAGCCAGACTCGCGCCCCGTCCCTTTCCCCAGGTCCGGGCCCCGCAGGAGAGGGCGCAGTCATGGTGCCGCATCCCGGCCAGGAGCCCGCCCGTGGCTAGAGCCGGCCCCGGCCGGAGAGCTGGCACCCTTAGCCTGAGGGCATCCCTCAGTCTGAGCGCCTCCCCGCGCGCCCCCGGCATGGAGCCGGGCGGCCTGGAGTGGCTGCTGGTGCCTATGCAGCAGCTGGTGTCGTGGGGCGCCGCGGGGGCCATGGTGTTCGGCGGCGTCGTGCCCTACATCCCCCAGTACCGGGACATTCGGCGGACCCAGAACGCGGAGGGCTTCTCCACCTACGTCTGCCTGGTGTTGTTGGTCGCAAACATTCTGCGCATACTTTTTTGGTAAGCTGGCTGTGTTTCTGCTCAGTTCTAAAGGTTCGTGCTTGCTTGCCAGTTGTAAAGCTTTGGTTGGAATATTTGAAGAAATAATGTTTTACGTATGTTTTCCCTTCTCTTGAAGATCTAAATGCTGTATTTCCATCAGTGTGTGAGTCTTATTAAGTAGAGTGAACTGGGCTGGGTAGCATGATCTGTTTCCCTTGCCAGATCTGATTATCAGCCCTCTGATTTCCAAGATGAAACTTTTTAACTTGTTGGCAAAGAGGTTTATGCTAAGTCAGGTCTTTTTTCTTGCTGACTGTATTTTGCATTTCTCATGCTCCTCTATCTCCATTTTCAGAGTGAAAGCCTCGGTACCACCCACTTATTCTAGTGTCTAGTTGGCATTAGTGTCACTGGAACACTTGCCATACATATATTCTTGCATTTTCCCAGGATGCCAGCTGGCTTCAGAGGGGGTTCACTTGTAGATCTTCATGCACAACTACAGATGAAAATTTTCATTCTTGGATAAGCAAGGAAAGGATGTGCTGCCTTTCAAAAGTAAATTTCTTTTGCTTTCAACACCAGTTTCAATAATTAAGAGCAAGTTTGTTTCCATATTTTGGTCTTGTGCTGCTGGACAAAGAAAATGTTATTACTGCATGATTTCTGTGAATCAGTGCTATAAACATCTTGCTCATTACTTCTTATTATATAGGTGCTACACTACTGAGAATGTACTTGGGAAGCCAAAGATGTAATGGTCTGGGCAATTACTGAAACTAAGGACAGTTATTCTGTTATTCTGTTTTGACTACAAAGTAATGGTTTTTAATCCATAAAGAACTGATAGGTAACAGGCTGCATCCGTTTGTTAGTTTCCAGGTTCTTTTTAAAGAAACCTCCTCTGACTCTGTATAATGGGTTCGTAGGTTCTGCTATAGCTGTGCTGGAGCGGAAAACAGGAGACCCTTTCTTGGCACCACAAGCTGGCAGTCAAACCGAGGAGTCATCACTAGATCAGAGCTACTTGTTGCATTGGAACTGTGTTTTCCTGGGGAGAAGTATATAGAGAAAGCAGAGAGTGGGAAGGAAGCAGAGGAACTGGCAGGAGGAGGAGAAGTGAAGAGCCTGAGCTGACAGTGTTAGAAAGAGAAATAGTGTAATTTTTGATTTTACTGGAGGTAGTCAAAATATATAAATGGCTTACTCCTGAAAAGAGATGCTGACAGTTTCTAGATAACTCAGGTGAGTGCATCTATTAAGTGAGACTCAGACTATGGAAAAACTGAAAGATCTTTAATTTGAATTGATTTTAAGTACATCTAGTTAAGAGACATGTGACAGTATAAATACTTCCAATGCAAGTAGTGAAAAGTTATAATTTATGTCAATATTTAAAGGCTTGTCAATATGTCAAAAGAGAGAGAATGCAGTTATATTGATAGGAGTATGTATGAGTAGTTAAGCCACATGATAGTATCACTCCCTGGCACATATAAGTACTGTGTAAGTTCTGGTCACCTTGGAGCTTGGCATGGAATGGCTTCACGCAGGAGCCTGTAGAAACCTTTGTGTCTGTACTTGCAATGAATTGTCTCTCTCTAGTTCTGCTAAACTAAAAGACAAAAGAGTACTTGCATAATGATAATTCAGTGTTCCCGGGAGAAAATATTTTGCTTGTCTGCCTAAAAAATTAGGCATCCCTGGTAGTTAGTTATAAGCACCAGTAAGTCATGAAAAGGCTTTGGAGGGTGGATGTTATACTTGGGTATCTGGATGATTAGAGGAGGGTTGTAGAGCAAGAGTCTGTGATTCGTGTGAACATTGTGAAAATGCACCTTGGTAATTCAATTTTTGCATTATTTGGTTAATGTCACCTATGGCTGATGCGTTATCTGGGACACAATGCTCTTGATAATGACAAAAATAGCAGAATTATTTTAATTGTATATAAAATATTAATTGGAGGATATTAGAAAGTTTTTATTTATTTTGTTTTAGATTTATTAAAATAATTTAATCAATTCTGGTGCCAGGACAGAATTGTTCCTACAAGTAATCTTGTTCTGTATGTAATTTTTTCCCACCCATTTACCAGTTGACATCTCCTTCCCTTCTGATTTCCCAGATTAATCCAAGTCTCTCTTCTTAGAACTCTACTGCCATAAAGCTTCCGGTTTAATTTGGTTTCACTTCATTACCTCTGATTATTAAGCATGTGATTTGAGCCAGAGTAATTTTTTCTGGACTTCCTCTCCACCCTGATCCAAAAAGAAGTACTTAAATTGTTAGGCTTTAAAAACTTTCAAGTTTTAATAGTGTTGCTTTTCAGGACTTAATTATTTCCTAGGATGGCTGATGTTTCTATTGTTTTTTAGTTGTTTGTTTTGTTTTTAGCTTCAAAGACATTTCTGTAGTTTGTTTCTGTTGTGACTTCCAGGTTTCGCCTGAAATTTCATGTATTGAATTTGCAGCTCGCAAGGACAGACTCTTCCTGCCTCTTACGCCTTTTATGCCTCTGTATTTTTACTCTTGGGTGGTGCCGGTGTTTCTGTATTTGTTACTCGTAACAGACCCAGTCCTCCTACCTTTCCCTTATGGCTTTATTATACTTCCTTCTCCTCAGCTATGGGGGCAATTCCCTCGCATTCTCTTTGTGGAATGATGCATTCCACAGGTTCCTATAACTGTACTTGGTTATTTCAGAGGTTATCCTTTTTTGGTTTAATGCCTGGTTTTGTTGTGGTTTAAGTTTGACCTTTCATCTCCCCTCCAAATAGAGTACTTGCTTCCTAATCTTCTTGGCATGTTTAATGTGTCAATAGAGTTTCAGCTGGTGGATTGCACTGTGACAGTAGCCAGTGAACAAAGTACTATTCAGATCAATCCTGTTTCCATTTACCTGTTCTTAATAATTCTGTTTCTCAGATTAGACTGTCTTCAGTGGTAAGCTGTCTTTTGAAGTCAAGAGGACTCAGTGCAATGCCTCTCTTCCTTGTCATTCTTACGTCTAATCACTTAATTTCAGTATGTTCCCAAAGAACTTTTAGTTTACTAGTGATGACAATAGCACAGTATCCATTTTTCATGCTTCTCTTTCACATACTGTCTCAAAATGTCATCTTTAAGGAGCTGTTTCTGCTTTCAGTTATGTGTATTTGGCCTTGCTGTGTTCCAGCAATGTGCCCGAACTTTGTGTGAAAGGATTGGTCTGGGAGAATGAAGACAGGGTATGGATAGCAATGGGTGTGATTTTACTTCACTTTATTTATGCATGCATGGCTTTTGTTTAGGAAAAAGAAACTAGAAGTTTGGCCATGTTTAAGTCTTACGCACTTTTAAAGAGGATTCTTAAAAAAATAAAGGTAGGCAATTTGTGCTTATAACATCACAAGGGAGTCACTGTTTAGTAGTGTGAAGAGCAGATTATGTGCTGTAGTAGATTTTATACCAATTTAACTTTATTTTTAGTAGTAATCTATTGTTACAATTTTATCTAACACATCAAAGCAATATGTATTTTGGGGTGCTAGTATAGCTGCTGGATATGATTTATGGCTGCATCAGCTGTCCCTTTGTTTAGTCCAGCCATTGTCATTACTGCTTCTCCTGTCTGTCTTCTCCAGCTCCACAGGCCATTATTTCTCTGGACTAGTCAACTTGGGGAAAATCTACAGTGTGCATAGGCATTGAGAGGCAGTGCAGAACTCCAGGCTTTGTAATTCTGGTGCATATGAAAGTGTATGGCCTGTTCAAAAAAAAAAAAAAAAAAACAAACCTGATAGCAATTTTTTCCCTCTACATTTTTAATTAAACACTTCATTACCATTTTTGATTGCTTGTGCCTTATATCTTATTAAATGTTCTTGAGTTAGCTCTGTGTTCTTGCTCAAGTGATGCTTTGAGGTGATTAATTATCTGTTTAAGGTGTCCCAGGCTGTTTGGAGGTTGTGGGATGGCTTCCAGAGTTCCCTGTGGCACTAGACCATGGTGCACACATCATCTGGGTTTGTGTGGCCTGCAGGCTGCCAACTGAGTAGCTTTGCATTGTCATGATGGAGAACAGGAATGAGAAGGCAGTGAGAGTTGTGTAATCAGTTGGGGGTGGGGGATGCAGAGAAACTTAGTTGTGAGTTCTCCCTCTCTACCCCCTCTGTCTCTCTTTGCCCTTTCTTTTTTTAAAACAGAGCTTATAAAGAGATAAATTACAGTTTCTTCTAATACTAAAATGAGAATAAATAGGTAGAGGAAAAGGAACTATAGATTTCTTACAAATCAGTGTAGACATTTTTATATATATCTTGACTAAGTGCAGCCAAAAGTACTTAAGTTGCCTGCTATCCCCAGAAGTTTTTTGGGATTTTTTTTCAGTTTTACCTTTTGTAAAATGGATATCATTATATGATAGGGTTTGTGTATTTTCCAAGAAGACAATGTTCTTTCCAAAGGTTTTGAGTTGCAATTCCAAAGGACACTGTCCTAAAACTCATACAGCAGTGCCACAGAAATCCAAAACCAGAAAATAAAACCATCCAGTTTTGGAGTTGTTCTCACAAAAATAGTTACCATAAGGCAAACCATGGGAACAAGTTCTGATAGCCAGGGACAGGATGGAGACTATGGACTGTGTTATTTTTGAGCAGAGGTAGCCCTCTACCCGTTCCACATCAGTTGATGATAAACAAAAAGTCTTCTTAAAACAGCAATATCAATAGAGCTCAGAGCTCTCTGTGCTAGACTCAATTGAATAAGCTCCCTGTTTAAGAATAAAGGTTTAGAGACTCAAGTATGGAGCTGGAGGTAATTTACAGAGAAATTGTGAACTTGCTCTTGTCAGGGGTAGATTGCTAGGTATTTATTGTGCTGTAACATCTACAGTGCTACTTGTGGACCAGGTCCCTTCTGTCTTGTGTTGCTCTGGCTTTGGAAAGCAAAGCTGTGAAGTCTGAAGGACTTCCTGCAAGAAAGATAAACTTGTGCTTTTAAGGCTTCTGTTACTAAAATGAATCTTGCCAGTTTTTACCATATGTGGCATGTGGGATGATGCTGTGGATCAAGCTGATGGAATGACTACAACTTTGAAAGATTGCCTTACATATGGCCTGCTGGTATTTTGCTCAGATATTGAGAGCAAAAGTGTTATGCAATTCTTCCTCTCTGTGTAAGTGCTGCAGAGCAGGGATAAGAAGTGCTACTTTTTTGTGCAATAAGTAAAGTAGAATTTTGTATGCCCAAGTGAGGAACTTCATTTAGGATGATGCATAAAGTCTTGGAAGTTTGCATGTCAAGAGATGTATCAAAAGATTGTTTTGCAAAACTAGTTTGTTTCTTCTTCCTGCTTAAATCCTACAGGTTAAATTTGATAATTGTGTGGGATGACTTTCAGGACAGCTGCTGTGCTGCTACCCTGGGCTATCTGTTGTGATCCTGGTAGTGTGTGGTTTATCCTGTGTGCTTTCCCTGTTGCCTAGAATCTGTAACTTCCCAAAGAGCTGAAAAGCAGACAGCAGATGAAAGCTGGAACAGCATCCAGGAGTGTAGGAGGAAAGAGAGTGGTCAGAGTCATGGTGATGTGGCTGCACCAAAAGCAGTCAGTTTTATTTTCAAAGATGTCTTAGGAAAAGTGATAAGCAAACCTTTTATGTTTGGTCTAGCTTAGGCTTCTTTTTCACAATTGGCATTTGCCATTTCGAGTAGGCCCAGGACTGGAATAGCAGGATTATTGCAGAATTGAATTGTACCAATGGAATTAGGTCGTTTTCTCAATTACTTGTTAGTCTCTGCTCTAGCTTGAATGTGCACTTCTCTTGTCTTCATCACCCTGAACATGCATTAGTCATTTGAAGGCTTACACTAATAGCGTGTAAGCCACTCCCCGCCCTTTATTTGCATATTTGACTAGTACAGGAAATAAAGGGTTCTTTTGTTTTTACAAATGAAGTAAACAATGGAAAAGCACTTTGTCTCTTTGTAGTCTGACATATGAACTCTGAGTTCCTTGAATACTGCAAGCGTCACTGTTCACTTTGTTACACAACACTGTAGTTATAGGATGAAAATGCAGAATAACGGTGGTGACCCCTCACCCCCAGTACTTCAAAGCTAATCTTTTCTGCAAGCCTGTTCTAGTATCCTAAGGCTCTTCACCTTTTTCTCATAAGGTGCTTTAATTACCTTCATGTGCCTCCTCTCCTGGCTCCTGCTTATGCAGAGACAGGAATAATGTCTGTGAGGCAGAAAAGAAACAGAACATGGAATGGCATGCTCTCCCTACAGGGCTTACATCCCGTAGTGCTCCTGGCTCAGCCTGGCCTGAGGAGTCTTAAACTGGATTAAGTGTTGCTTTGGCAGGCCCTGATATTAATGCAAAATAGGGTAAGTAGCTCAGAGTGGTGTTTGTCCATGATCCTGAGCAAAATGAGTGTTCTGGCTTTACTTTCACAGCCTCAGGAACCCAAGAGTGGTCCTTGACAGTGCTATTCCCTTCAGTCTTGCTGCCCAGGTAGTGTGGTGTAGTTTGCTCTGCCTGTTGGTCTCCATGGCAGCTGTTTGTTTTCCTGTATATGTGATCTAATTTAGTGGGTTGTGTTGCCTGCAAGACTCAATCTGGAATTTGGTGTTTGGGGAGATACATTTAATATGAGTATGTTTTGTTATATAACCTTCGTTGTTGTGACTGGATGGATTTGAAAAACCCTGCAGGTGGTTTGTATAGTTTGAAGTTCCCATAAGAATTTTTAAATCTCCATTTTAACTCTCTTGTGTGTTGTGAGTTTTGTTTTACTTTTTTCCCACTTAGTGTTTAGGGGGAGAGGGTCTGTAGCAGTACTTGAATCTCATGACAAATTGTTGTGATCAGAGAAGCAGGTGGCTATGCTTATTTGTGTTTGTAGTGAGTGGGTATTTATAAAGCAGACAGTACTTTCGTGAGGCACCCATTAGTGAATGACCAATAATCTCATCAGAAGGGAGAAGCTAACCTTGCAGTAACCTGTGGCTGGATTTACTGTCATAATAGGCTTCTAACTTGTTGTGCTGCTAGCTCAGCCCCTCTTAAATGCATTACTGTATTTTTACATGCAAATACATTTGTAATTGTTCTAAATCTGATGTAAACTGGTTTATAGTTAACTGCTCTGTAATTCTCAGTAAGTCTTTCCCATATTTTTTCTTATCCCTGAGTAAGAGACAAATATAATAGTATTGAATTCCTGTAGATGAGGGGAACTTGGCCACAGTCAGCAACACAGGCTGAATGAGCTCTGGAATCATGAACCTGGAGCATAGGCTAGACTAAACTTTTATTCTTTTCCCCTGCATTTTGAACTAGTGCAGTGAAAGCCTTATTTAGAGCACACACTGCTTATGATTATGCTTATCAGCTGTGTTCTTTATTTTCTTCCTCATAGTGTCCTCCAAATTTGTTACAGTAAAGGCTCCATTGAGGGTAGAAGTGGGGGACTAAAGGTCACAGAACTACTATTCCTGCAGTAGTAACTGGTGGGCCCTCTGGCAGGAGTGTGAAGGCTCAAGGAGTTGTACTTTTCTTTAGCTGTATGCCTGCCATTAGACAGGAAATACTTGACTGTTTTCACTCATGTGGGTGCCTTGGCTCTTCTGCACACGATTTCCAAGGAAGCTAGTCAAGGGCTTTCCAGTCTCTGTCCCGTTCCTTGTTAACTGACTCATAACAAAAAATCTCTCTGATGAAATGGCTGCAGTGGAAACACAGTAGTGTGAGGCAGCATGATGGTGAACCTAGCTGATTTCTACTAGCATGGAGCTTGGCCATAAAAGTAGCCCAGGCATAACATTGCATTTTGCCAGGGTGCTGTAAAACAGGAACTGTCAAGAAGAGGGCAATAATTGCCATGCCTGTGAGTCTTGGGACTCTGTCAGCATGATGTGGTTGAAGATTGACCTTAGTAATTGTGCTGTTAGGAAATTTAGAAAGCCTGTGTGCCTCATGGTGCAGGTGAGGGAGCTGGGGAACACAGCAATATGTTCTCACCAAATCACTTCCTCAGCATCTCTGTTTTCAAGGCATAAAACCTGGCAGAACTGAGCACAGAGAAGCAGCTCACTGTGATGTGTGTGTCACCTTCCTGTTGTAAATGCAATATGCTTCAAGGGCTGCACATGATGAGCTTCCACCCTTAACCCTTTATGCACTTACAGAGTGTGTGGTGGGGATTGCTGAGCTTTCATCAAGTGATGTAGGAAGAGCATTACTGATCTCCACTGAAGGGTTCTCCTTTTCCTACAGCAGAATCTTGTGCAATCACTTAAGAGTAAGCTCTTCAATCAGGACTGGCCACAATCCAGGTTCACCCTCTGTTGTGTGAAGGAAGTGTACGGAAGCTCCCATGACACATCATCTGTACTTCCTTACTTCCCTCAATCTTGGTCCAAGTAAGGCAAAAATTGATTAAATTGTTGTTGTGTTCTGCAGACCTTTTCCACTCAGATGTCTAGACAGGGCTGTGGGTGTTTATTTCTTTATAGGGCAAGTGCTGTTGTTTTTATTACTTAAAAATGGAAAATTGAGAAAGGAAAGTTTTGCACAAAGTCCATGTAAAATCTTTGGAGTGTGTGTGTGGAGAGCACACATAACTGGTGTTAATGTGGCATAACTCTCTGGTCTGTCTTTACCGACTTGCTGCTAAATGGATGTGATTCTCCTTTCAAAACAATAGGTTTGCTGCTGGCTTTTGAAGCAAAGACTTAAGCTTCTCTCTTCAGCATCTCTAGGATCAGTCCACTGGGATGTTGAAATAAGGTTCTCAGATACTTCTGCTCTGAGCTCCTCTATGGGCAACTAGGTCTGTCTGGTGACTCTGACTTCCTAAGCCTTCCATACCTGTTACTGTTAGCATTTCCTTTTCCAGGTGCTTAGATGTTTTGCATACTTTCTTTTCCTTTTTTAGGTTTGGAAGGCGTTTTGAATCCTCTCTTTTGTGGCAGAGCATTATCATGATCATTACAATGTTACTGATGCTGAAACTGTGCACTGAAATTCGTGTGTCCAATGAGCTGAATGTGAAACGCCGCTCTTTTGCAGGTCAGTGATGGGAATTACAGAACTTAAAAAGATTATATGAGTTTTCTTAAATTTTTTTCCATTCTCACAGTTACTTCTCAATTGTGGGATTTTCTCCTGCTCCCTCTTAGTATTGCAAAATGAAATCAAGTTGAAAGTGGTGCAACCCATCTTGTGCTGTTGCTGCCTTCTCTGATTTTTTGTTTTAGATACTGAGACTTTATCCTTCAATACATAGCAATTGAAAACGGAGCAAATGCTGTTCATATATCCAACTGTTCTATTATTTTTTTTTTAACTTGAACTGTGTAGTCTGTTTTTAACAACTCAGGCTGGAGAAAGCCAGCATCCAAATCAGGCAAAATACAAAATTAACAAATACCCCAGTTTGATATAAAAACCTCCAGTTGATGGGACAGTTCTCTCCCCTGCATAAGAATGCTTTGAAAACTACATGGAGTTTTCCATGGAGGTGAAATCAGCAGGCATGAACAATAGCTTCTTATCTTTTATCTTGTATTTAACCTCACTGCATCTTAAGTGCTCTAACCTAGATCTCCTGGTACCATTGTTGGGGTAACAATAGTGTCGTGGTTTGGCACAGAAGTGAATTTTCTCAGGAAGTTGGTAGTCAAACCAATCAGTGGTCAGGTTTGGATATTGGCACCTGGAGTGACCACTGAAGGTATGGACATGCCTCTGAGAACACAGGGGGCTAAAAGCAAGAACTCCCAGGGGAATGCTCTCTGGTCTTGAGAGTGCAGACTCTCCCCTGCCCAGCCACAGGCTGGGTGGGGGAGTGGAAGCCATGTGGCCTGAGAGAGGTAGGCTGAGGGGGCTGAAAGATTGGAACCGAGCCAGGATGGAAGGGTGGAGAGAAGCGGAGATGCCTTTGTCCCCCTCCCCCCAGCCCAGAGGGAAAGAGACAGAGAGATGGTGGCACCTGTAAATTTGCTGGCAGAGGAGAAGGAGAAGTGGGGGGGGAAGATGCCCAGTCATGGGAGTTGGCGTTCTGAGCAGAGATTTCAGCTGTCTGGGGAGTCAGAACTTTTAACCCTATCCTGGGCAATGAAGGCTTTGTAAAATATTACTCCTCCTCAATTTGAAGTAGAAGAGAGACAGTCCAGGACCTGAGATGCTAGAAGAAGAAATTTTTAGGTGGGGGGGAGATGATGGAGTGGCTTGTGGCTGGACTTTTCTTGTTAGCCATAGACTGAACCAAATTCTCCTACAATAGAGGCTGCATTTTAGGGGGATGCAGTGGTGAACCGAGAGACCTGCTTCAGCAACTACCAGCACAGGAATGGAAAGAACAGAGAAAAGCTGAGGAGGGTGTGGTGATGCCCTCTGTCTTCAGGAAGAAGATGATCTCTGTTCTTGAGACCCTTAGCCCCAGAGGAGGAAGAAAATGGGGGGGACTGTAGTCCCAAGATGAGAAGCTGAACTGTTGTCTCTTTTGGTCCATGGTAAAGCATCCTTAATGGAGCCCTATGAGCAGTCTGTCCATGCACGGTGGTGAGAGCACTGTGACATGCAAAGGAGAGTGTCACCATGGCAGATTTTTGCCGGGCGGTTGCCATGTGTGACATGGAAATGCAGGAGGTGGCAACTGTGTTTTCTGGGGTGTCTATGGTGCAAGAGAGACTTCTCTCTCCTTTGAGGGACTGAGTATTGATTATCTGAAGGGAGGCAACTTGATCAGGAATCCTGGGTGGTGTCTCACTGGTTTTGTTATTAAGTTTGGGGGGGAGGAGGAGTGTTTTAGAGGGTCTTCATCCTGGATTTAGTGTGTATGTCTTTTATAGTAGTAGTAGTTTAATAAAGTTTTTTCTTTTGTTATTAAGTTTGGACCTGCTCTGTTCCCGATCACATCTCACAGCAATTATTTGGGAAGGTGCATTTTCATGGGGGTGCTGGCATTGCACCAATGTCAAACCATGACAAATAGTTTTCCATATTTGTTCCCAAGTTTTAAAGCTGTATTTGTGGTGCCATATGTATGCTTCGTTGTTGACTCAGTACAGAAAGGGCCAGGCTTCTTGTTAATTTTCTTGTTGATTTTGTTCAAAGTATTGTAATATTTTGGGGCATGATGGTGCTACCGTGCTAAAGAGCTGAATATTGAAATACAAACATGGATGTGCTATGCCTTTACTCAAGAACCAAGAGGTGCCTGAAGCAAGATTGTCACATGTACAGACAGCTGAAAACATCTGGTTGCTTTTGGGAATGTTGGCAGACCAGAGCAGCTTCTTCATATTCTTAGAGAGACAGACACTCTCCCCAGATCAGCCTCCCACCTCTCTCCAACAAAGATTCTAGTAATGCCCAAGATGTTGTGACAGATTTGGAGCCCCTTGAATTTATGAACTATACTGAAAACCAGTGGACAATATTTGCTGAAAGGAGACTCTTGGACATCTCTCCTTACTTGTGCAGCCCAAACTCCACAAGTAGAACATGGACTCCTGTGTTTTTTACATTAATATTATTTTCTCTTGCCATTCAACCAGTTTTGCTGGTTGACTTAATCTCCTTTGTAACTTGTATGTTATTATAGCACTCTAATCCTTTGAAGAGCTTTGGTTTTGACACTGGAAAACTCTCTTGTGTAATATACAGTTTTCAACTGGCAGAGGAAGGTTAGAGTGAAAAAGGTTTAGCATGCAGCATGGTTGCAGATGAGGTCTGTTCTCTCCTTCTTGATGTTGGGCTTTGTGACAGTATTTTTGAATAGATTTTTCCACCAGAGGCAAGGCAACTGCTGTCTCAGCTGTTAATACATACATATCCACACACCCAGTGTTGCTGAGGTAACAGGTTGTTTTCTCTGATCATGAAAAGTTAGAATTTATGTAGTCAAAAGTAAGAATCAAGCTGCCTGTTTCATTGTTTCTTAATCCTTTATTTTCCCTTCATAGGTACACTGCTGTTAGGTTGTGCACTGAGACTGTTCTGGGACTTCCTACTGCTCAGTCCTATCTTAACATTGTGGGGTGGGAGCCTTAGAGAAAGCATGGGGACGAAAATTTCTGGCATGTTTTTGTCTGGCTATTATTTTTTAATTAATAAAATGTACTAACTGACTAAACTGCAACTCAAATAACCACTGTTGCATTTAATCATAAAAGTCTGTTTGTCTTTCCTTTCTTTTTTTTTTCCTTCAACTCTTTTTTATGTAGCTGCAGATAGTGAGGATGAAGAAATCAAAGCACCTCCCAAGAGATCCTATCTGGGTATGTACTGTACAAACCCATTCTGTCTGAAGTTGTCCCCTTAACCACATATTTCATGATTTGCTACTTTTTGTGACTATTTTTGGAAATGGTTGCATGATCATTTCTATAGAGAATGTTTACATTACCTTTTCTTGACTTACTAAAACCTGGTGTCTATTGTTTTTATGATTTTTTTTTTAAATTTTTCACCTGTCCACTTTTAACTTTCGTGGAAAAGAGGAAAAGCTGCTTTCAGCTCTATTTCAGAAACTAATTCTTTGAAGGCAGTTGAATTGACACATTGTGTGTCTTCCTTACTTCTTCCCCAAGCTGGACAAACAAAACAGAGATCCACTTCTTCAGACTCAGTTGGCCTTTTTTCAGTTTTGGCCTGGAGGAAACTATGAAATATACAGCAGTATCTTTCAGCAGATATTTCACTTTGATATTCAAGCAAAGTGCCTGCATCCTTGTGAATATTCCTCTCTTTTTCATTATAGAGCAGCCTCAAAATTGTTATTTGGGAATTAGTAATGCCTAAGGTGAGAGCTTCCAATCTGCAGTTTCAGAGTTGGAATCTATGTTGTTTAATTTCCCTAAGGAACAGGAAATATTAGGTGCAAACCAGCCTTGCAGTACTTTTTCTACTCTTAATAGTTTGGAATGACAGTTTGAGTCATGGAATTGTAATTTTGTTTTAAATTAATGGGGTATTACGTCAAAGAAGTTACACTGACACAGAAGTTCCCCAGAGTCAGCTTTTAGACTGGTTTTAACTGAACTGATTCGGAATCTTCCATTGGTACCAGCTGTGTTCTCTTGCAGTTCTTGAGTTAGTGAGGGATCAACTCAAATGGCAATATCCAGGGCACAGAAGAACAATGCTGTGGCAAAAGGAGAGTCTGTGTATTTCTCAACACACAGTTAGTCAAGCTGGAGTTAGCTCTAAGAAACTGCCCCAGAGTGGTATTAACCTGAGTGCTTTCTTGAAGCCATAAGGCCATCCCTGCTTAGGTTAAATAAGACTCTCTTTTACTGATTCATCTTCTGGGTCTCCCCTTTCAGATTTAGGGGCAAAATCCATGCTTTGGGAAATTTATCAGTTTTTTTTGTCTTATACCAGTATTTTTGCAAAGCACCTTTTCTTTTTATATTTTAAAAACATTATTTTTTCAGGGTTTGGTATCAAACTATTTTCTATTTGTTTGCCTTTTACTCTAGTTTGTGTGGTCATTCTCACTGGCTTGCAACACTAACCATTGGAATGTAAGGTTTAAGCAGTTATCTTCCTTGTGCCTGTATTCCTGTTGTCTTTTACTAGTTTCCAGCAATGCTTTATTTACAGTCTCAGAGCTATAAACAGTTGTCAGCTTCAAGTGGTTAAAATTAAACAGAAATAAGTAACTTAATGCGACCTTTCACTTTTTTCATTCAGTTTTTTTCCTTGTCTTTTTGGTTAAAAAGTCATTTGTTGGTAGTTTGATAGCCTAAAAAGATGTAGAATAAAGCACCACACATCTTAATCCAGCTGGTCTGAGACATTTGGTTAATAGGTATTACTTGAGTTTTTTTTTTTGGAGTTACTTAGCAAAACTGGATTAATTTAATTATTGCTAAGGAATAAGACAGCCTTACACTACTGCTCAGAAGTTTAAAGACTGGGTGGGGAAGTCTGAAATATGACCATTCTCATTGCTATAAAGAAATTAGAAATGTTTTAAGCTGTTTGTGTATAATGTGCATACAGAAGTATGTGCTGGTGGTATAAAGAGTGGGGTGCACAGTGCTGTGTGTCACAGCATATGTCATACTCAATTTACATAGGGCTTAACTGAGCTGTGCCCTGCAGTGCTGTGTTTTGCTACAGCTCTGGGGAATCTCACTTAAGAGATTAGCTGAGGGGAATATTTACCATATTTTCATGTGTTAGTGCATTCTCATTATGTCCTTTAATGAGTTTTAATTAAAACTTCTGCTTAAGAAGAACAAATTGTTTTTTAATTTCCTTTGAATAATTGAGTGGTGTAAAAACTTTTTCAATGTATTTTTAGGCTTCAGAAATAATTATGTTATTTTTCTGGTCATGTAGTAAATTATGCTTGTAAATGAAGATGATCTCTGAAAACTATTTTGTTATAAAGCTGTTGAACAATTAATCTGAAAATGTACTGGGCTACCAATGAATTTTAGGTGAACTTGTTAGATAAATACAGAGGCATTTGTTTAGTGCTTCTCCTTGAATAGGAAGTGGACTCCTGCTGAGCTCCCCAGATTGTTTTTTCGTTTTATTGTCAGTAGTTCAAGAAACCACTTAATGCCACTGTTTTTCCACATGTTATCTAAAAAAGCCTTTATCTCTGTCACATGATTCTGAAAAGTGACTTTATCAGTTAGGACTGAGAGAGAGTTGAGGGTGTGTGGGAAGGTTACTGCAGTTTGAGTGGCCTAAAAAATTTATAGTAAGGTTGGCCCCAGGGTGTAGGGTTTTCTGATTCCATACAGAAATAAAATTATTTCCTTTTTTTTTTCTTGGCAAAGGAAAGATTAAAAAGAAGTAGCTCCAGTTCTGAAGGGTTAATGCTTTACTTCCTTTGTTTTCTAATTCAGGTATCTAGTTCTACCTAGTGCCTGGGAGCATGGCAACTGCCAAGCTGAGCGAGGTGCAATTGAGTTGAAATTTGGGTTTTCGCTAGTTCCTTGTTTCATGATGAGATGATTTAGAACAAATGTGAATAAGTGTATTAATCTGTTTTGCTAAAATACAAATTCCATAGATATATTTTGAGCCCTGTAAGTGTTGGAGACTTTTGGGGTAACAAAACCATTAAAGAAGTAACAAAACACTACCATAGCTCCAAAGAGCCTGTTTTGTTTAAAGTTTTTCAGAGTGGTTTGAGTGTGTGGCAGGTGAGCCTCAGAGTGGATGGGACTTGTTGGTTTTTTTTTTTTCCTTCTAAGTAGATGGTTAAGCATTTAGAAAGACATTTCTGTGATTTCCTCCCTTCCCTCTCTGCAGATGGTTTTAACACTTGCTATATTACTGAATCCTGAACCTTGGTTTTAACTCAAAAAAACCTCATCAAATCACATTAAATTTTAAAACATGATTTAAAAAAAAAAACCCTAGTGGTAATGAAACAGGAAAAAAAAAACTTAGATTCATTGAATACCTGTTGCAAAATACTGTAAACTACTAAACATTTTTTAGGGGGGGGAAATGTAAAATGTATGTATCATTGACTTTGCAGACTTATATCTGCATAATAACGAGGAGACAACAGTAATGTGAATTGAGCAGGTGTAGGCATCTGCTGCATGTTTCCACTGGCAGTGTGACAGCCTGGTGAATAACTCACACATCCACCTCTCCTTTTGTCCATGCTCTTTAGTTAGCTCAGGGCATCAGTTGGCTTGTGTTGTTCAACAGCACCACCACAGTGTTGACATATTTTAGAGCAGCACTACTACATTACATGTGCCATGAAGAATCTAAACTTTATTTAATCAGCTCTCTGACTTCTTCTGTTCAGTGCTAGGTCTGTTTGGGCTCAGCGGGGAATCCTGCACAGCTTGCAGGCGTGCACTGTGTTTTTCCAGGAGTGGTCTGTAAGTAACATGCACAATGTGCTTCTCTGTCCAGCCCTGACACCCTGAGCAGAGCTGGAGACGCAGAAGAGGCTCAGCTTTCCTTGCTGGTTGTGGGTAGCACCTTGGTTTCATTGAAAGTGCTTGACTTCTGCACTGTGCTGCCCAGTGGTTGAATTCCCTGTACAGCTGGAATGATGAGAGCAGAGTTGTTGCTGGTGTGTCACCACCTCTATCTGTGCATAACTGAACATGGAAGTGCTCTTGGAAGGATTTTGATCCCTCCTCCCCAGGATTATATGTATCGTTGTTAGACTAATTTCATAGTGCTTTTGTTAGTACTTTGGGGGAGGATGTTCAGGAGAAGGGATTGTAATGGCATATCTGTGAGAAAACAGCATGCCAAAAGGATATTTTTTGCTTGTTTGTTTTGCTTTGTTTAGTTTTGCAGTTTGTTTGTTGTTTTTTTTTTTTATTAAAAAAAAAAGGATTTAAAAAAAACATATTAATGGGGTTCTAGTTGTTGAAGAATTCAGGACTACTCTGCCTCAGAAAATGGTACCTGTCTGCATTGACACTTTGGTTGTAATTCTGTGTATGATGGGAACAGTCATTTCCCCATGTCTTTCTCTGCATCAACTTTTAGACCTTTCAGGAGACAAAAGAGAGTAAGAAATGGAGATTTTAAACACGTAGGGGCAATTTAAAGTTTGTTTTAAGTAAATACTGAAGTGGTAAACATAGGTGTCTTTTTTTAATACATAAGTTTGGTTTCTTTTTAGTCAATATTGCAAAAGAGACCAACACAAGTCTGAAAAATAATTTGTCTTTACAGATATGGGTCTGTGCTGGAGGTCTAAGTTACTTACTATTCAAACATTTCAGAATAATTCAGTCCAAATAGAACACTTGATTTTTTTAAAAAGGAGCTTAGAAATTGTTGGCATACTGAACAGATTGAACAGATAACTTTTTTTTTTTTTTTTTGTTAAACTACAGACAGATAGGGTATAGTTTCATTTAAAAAGTTGTTCCTTTATTTTCATAGGGAATTCGTCCTGAACCATTTCAAGTTCAACACTAAAATAATTTTCTTTCAGAAAACATGAGAAATATGGGTTTGGATCAGTCTGTTTTATGTTTCCAAGTAAATACTCTCTTTCAGGCTTTGAAGTTCCATTCAGTGTAAATCCTTCTTCAGCCCCTTAGGCTAATGGGCCTCAAAATAAAAGTTCTGTGGCCTTTTATGTCCTGTTGAAAATGTTGAAAGTGGTTCAGTAGGAGGGCATACCTTTTTGCAGGCTTATCTGTTATTATTCATAAGGTATAAAAGGGAAGGATAAGTTTAAATTCTATATTCCAGAGAGCATTTTCCTTTCAGGAAGACAGATGGGAAGGGAGAAACCCAAAGGATGATTGTTGAGGCCTCTGAGCAGCTATGATCTCTGCCTCTGGCAGTTTGCAGTTTCCTTAAGGTGAAAGATCCAGAAATACACACACCCACTGCAGTGAGGTGGAGGCATGAGGCCAGTCTGTTTCCTGCCTGACTGAGTGCTGTGAAAGCACATTTCTGTTCACAGTGGTCAGGAATTAATTTTCTTTTAAATTTTCCCATTTCCCTATGCTGGAGGCAACTGGCCCACGTGGTTCTCTGGAAGGTGGAGCAAAGGGAGAGGGAGAATTGCAGTAAATCCAGAGACTTACAGATGAAGTGGTGAGGGATCCAGGTGGACAAGTCACTCTTGTAATGCATGGCATGTAGCAGGTTTAGGCCTGAGAGACAGGTGGTGGCTTTGCATGAGAGTTAAGGTGGTCACCTTTGAAAAACCTAACGGTATTTCTTTTCATGGGATGCATGGATGAACTGGGTAACAGAAGTGGAAGAGACTGACATTACCTGTATGACTGATATGTAAAGTATGAAGCAATAGCTTCCAAGTCTTAAACTGATCTTAGATGTATTGTTCCATTCATGAGCTTCAGACTTATCAGTAGTTATAGTTAAGCCATATGGAATAATCCAGTGCTGTGGACTCACCCTGGCAGGCAGCTCTTCCCAGCAGAGCCACCCACACGCTCCCCTGCAGTGGGTGGGAGGGGAGTCAGAAGGCTAGAACTGAGAAAATTCCTGGGTTGAGGCAGAGATACTTTAATAGATGAAGCAAAAGCTGTGCATACAGGCAAAGCAAAACATGGATTAATTCTCTACTTCCCATCGGCTGCCAAATGTCCAAACATTGCTAGGAAAGTAGGAATTCATCATGGGACATGATGGAGACAAAATCCATAATTTCAGGCATCCCTGCTTTTTCCTCCTGAGCATGGTGCTTACACTTTCTATGATTACTTGATGAATATGTGAGCCAGCACAGGCAGACTCAGCTGTGATTTGCTTATCTCCAGAACAGGGCAGGAATCTCAGGCATGTTTGATAATGGTGCCTCTTTGAAGCAATCCCCTCTGACTGCCCCCCTGAACTGTTATGCTAGCTCAGTCTTGGGGGACAGCTGAGGAGCAGAGTTTCAGAAGCCAGGAGAGAGAGGCTCAGTTTCCATGTGTTTATTTTCAGGGGAGAAGGAGGAAAAAGAGACCGAACAATGGCGGAGTGGGTTTTTATCTAGGTTTTGGGGGGTTGGGGCCATCTGGCCTCTGGCCAATAGGTTCCCTCTAGGGTTTAAGGGTCATTCTAACATTCCTATCTGTGGGGGTCTGCTGCAGGGTGATACCATTCCTTAAAGAACTGCAGCACCTCCCTCTTTTCTGTTAGAAGGTTACAAGAACACTTGATTCATTTTGACCCTAAGCGTGGGTTTTCCCACCATTTACAGTCCTTGGGGTAGGTATGCTTTTTTAGGTTTGTCAACTCTATGTGGTTGACTTGTGAGGTAGAAATAAGACTTGTGATGGCTCTGAAAATCACACGACGTACTATCCCGAACACTATGGTTACAAGGAAAAGGATAATTACAAATAACATAATTGTTCTAAATATAGAAGTCCACCATCCAGTGATTCCCCAACCCTCGAACAGTTCTTTGAACCAATCTTCAGATTCTTGCTTCACTTGTCCAATCATGTTCATGTTTCGAAGGGCAGCATGGATGTTTGGAGCCTTTGCAGTCAGGTTCATGCAGCACAGTCCTTCAAATTCCTGGCATTCATGTCCATGCAGTAACAGAAGGAAATCTATAGCAGCACAGTTTTGCAGTGTGGCCTGTTTGGTAATTTCCTTGTCTTCTAGGAGAGAGCTGATGGCGGTAGATGTTAAATTTGCCTGTTTGACCACCCAGCACCCTAGATGTCCCAATTCACCTAGAGCTTTAGCTGCTGCTACCCACGGAAGGAACAGGGATACAGCAACTCTTTTTGACTTTGCCCAATGGAAAACATCTGCATTACTATTTGGGTCCAGAATGTCTGCACTCCTCTTTTGAATTTTGTTTGCCGAGTTGTTCTTGTGAGTCCATTCCCCTATTAAAGTTTGGTTGGGTGTCAATACGGACAACCGCCCTATTGTACATGGTCCTCCTAGAAGCCGAGATGGAATTCCTGCCCATGCTCTGTCCCACAAACCAAGAACAATCCCTTAGGGAGACTTTTGGGACTTGAATGTGATGGATTGTCTACTGCAATATGGCTTATATTATGACACCACCTTCTTGCAGTAAACTCTCCACAATATTGTTTTATAACGTGGTACTCGTTAGTGTTAGCAGTTTGAGGGATACCTGAAAAATGTATGCAGTAAACTGCAGGGGAGGATCCCAATAACTCTAATTCTTGGGGTTCCTGTGCTACCTTGGGCAAATTCCACAACCACTCCTCTAAGCGTTTCATCTTCCCCTCTACATGCTTCTGTTGCTCTTTTTGTGGTCGGGGAGTGGATTCTGGAATTTCATTGGACCTATGTTTGTCCAAGCTTGCTGGAAACTCTCCAGCCTGCAATGGAATTCCTACCAGACAGGTGGACGTAGGATTCTTTGCTGCTGCCATGGACAAACATATGTTTTCCTGCTGAAGTGTTTGAGCCAGGGTCACCCAGACATTTTGACGCGGCTGAGGGATGATCCATGCGTCTGCCAAACTGTTCAGCATTAGCAAGATGACAACTTGGATGGGGTTCATCACACGATTTAGTGGAAGGTATATTTTCTCTAAAAAGGAAACACAAACATTTTCATAACATGTTAAAAGTTTCTATTTCTGTCGGAAGGTTCACTTAGGAAGATTCTCCTTCCTCCATCCGATGGTGTCTTCTCTTTGCAGCATCGGCTGCTTGCTTCTCATCCCCTTCTGTCTGACCTGGATTCTTGGGGACAAAAGGTTTTACCCACTTCTGGGGAATCTACCGAGGGCCTGAGGGAGTAGTCACACATGCATAGCCTCGGCCCCAGGTCAAGAGCTCATAGGGTCCCTTGGTTTCCCAAGTTTCTGGATCCCTAATAAACACCGGTGGACGCTGAGACAATTTGAACTGTTCACCACTGTTAAAATGCCGTGTCACGGGTGGACTCATGTTTTCAAATGAACAGTTCAGAAAATTGATGGTAAACATGGCTTTACAGAGCTTCTCCCGTGCAGACATCCACGCTGTGGAGTTGCTCTGCCTATCCAAGACCTTCTTGAGCATCTGGTGAGCATGCTCAACCACAGCTTGACCTGTGGGGGAGAGGGGAATGCCAGTCTTATGTTCCACTCCCCACTGCTGGACAAATTCTAGGAATTCCTTGGAAGCATACGCTGGGCCGTTATCAGTTTTAAGTGTGCGTGGAACTCCCAATACAGAAAATGCTTGCAATAGATTTTGCTTAGCATGCACTTACCTTTCTCCTGCATGAGCTGAAGCATACATTGCGCCTGAATATGTGTCAATGCTTACATGAGCATATTTGAGACAACCGAAACTAGGAATGTGTGTGATGTCTGTTTGCCACACTTCACAGCTGCCAAGGCCTTGGGGGTTAACCCCTATGCCCATCGATGGCACGGCCTGAAGCTGGCAGTTGGGACAGTTGGCCACAATGGCTCGGGCCTGACTCCGTGTTAGCTGGAACTGTCGAACCAGGCCAGGCACATTCTGATGATAATGTTGGTGACTTAGCTTTGCCTGTTGGAAGACATCAGGGAGACGTGCTTTCTCAACTGGTGCAGCAAGGGAGTCTGCATGGCGATTCCCCTCTGCTATTTCGCCGGGCAAATCGGTGTGTGACCTCACATGCATCACGAAATACGAGTGCTCTCTGTGGGAAATTAAATGAATCAGCTTTGTGAGCAAATTAAAGAGTTGTTCATTGTCTATTTCTTTGAGCACTGCCTGCTCCGCTCTGGACACTACCCCTGCTACATAAACTGAATCTGTTATCAGATTAATTGGTTCTGAGAATCTCTCAAAAGCTCTTACCACTGCAGCCAGTTCAGCCACCTGGGGAGATCCCTCCACATACTCAACATCAGCTTCTCCATGCTGGGTCTGTGGATTTCTCCAAGTCATCACCGACTTGTGGGACACCCCTGATGCATCCGTGAGCACTGTGAGAGCCTTGAGTGGTCTCGAGCTCCTCTTTTGCTGAGGAAGAAGGTGGAATTCCTCATTAAACAGCTTATGAGGTGGGGCATGGACCGATATTTGTCCCCTGTAGCTGTCTAGACTGTCTGGAGACTGGCATTGCTCTGGAGCAAATGCTCGAACTTCTCATTAGTCAATTTCTCTGGAGCGTCCTTTCTTTCCTCTGCAATTTTAAATGGAAGGTGAATACATGCAAAGTCACAACCCGCCAATTCACACAATCTCACCCTGGCCTTCCAAATCAGCTGTGCCATGAGCTCCTGTGGCTCAGTGATGGTCTTGGATCTTTGGTGAGATAGGAAGACCCATTCTATGATCAAGAGTGGATCTTTTTGTCCCTTAACCCACTGAAAAATCAAGCCATGCAGATGTGGCAGCCTTCCTAGAATAATGAATTGAAAAGGTGCGTTTGTCTCATACTGATGAGCCTGTCTCTCTGACAAGGCCTTCTGTACCTTTTCAAGTGCCTTCTTTGCCTCTGGGGTCAGTTCCCTGGGAGAGTTTGTGCCCCTCTCCCCCTTCAATAACTTGAAGAGAGGACCTAACTCTTCATTTGTGAGGTCTAGCCAGGGTCTTACCCAATTCAAAGACCCACACAAGGAATGAAGGTCTGCTAGTGTCTTGGGGTTACAATCAATTTCCAATTTCTGCGGAACAACGGTCCTTGCAGTGATTTCCAAACCCAGGTACTTCCAAGGTGGCATCCTTTGAACTTTGTCTTCCTGCATTTCAAATCCAGCAGAGGTTAAAACCTTAACCACTAGGTCAAGCGTGTGTTGGAGTATTGAGTCATTGGGGGCACACACAAGTATATCATCCATGTAGTAAAGGATGATAGCGTCCCTTCTCTCCGCACGTACTGGAGACAGTAATGAGGCTACATATTGTTGGCATATGAAAGGACTCACTTTCAGGCCTTGAGGCAAGACCTTCCAGTGATAGCGTTTCATTGGTGTCTCTCGATTGCCTGTGGGAACTGAGAATGCAAACCTTGGGGCATCTTCAGGGTGCAGTGGAATTTGAAAGTAACAGTCCTTGATATCTAGGACAGCCAATTGCCAATCTCGAGGGAGCATTGTTGGATTAGGCATCCCTGGCTGGAGTGGTCCCATGTCCTCTACAATTTTGTTTATTTCTCAGAGGTCATGGAGCAGTCTCCAGTTGTCCTTTCCCGGTTTCTTTATTACAAAGATTGGGAAATTCCAAGGGCTATCTGTCTCTTCTATTTGTCCTTGAGCCAATTGTTCCTCCACAAGTTTCTCTAGCACCTTGAGTTTCTCTTCACTCATTGGCCACTGCGCCACCCACTTTGGAGTATTATCCAACCTTTTTAACTTTCGGGTGTGTCATGGTTTGACACTGGCGTGATGCCAGCGCCCCCATGAAAATATACTTTTCTAAATAATTGCTGTGAGATGTGATCAGGAACAGAGCAGAGCAGGCTTATCTTAGTAACAAAGGAAAGAACTTTATTAAACTACTACTACTAGAAAAACTACAAACACTAAATCCTGGATGAAGACTTTCCAAAACACCCCTCCTCTTCCCACCTAATTTCTAAACAAACTTAACAGTGAGACACCACCCAGGATCTTGATCAAGTTGCTACCCTTCAGATATTCAAATACTCAATCTTTCAAGGGAGACAGGAGTCTCTCCTGTGCCACAGACTCCCCAGGAAACACAATTGCCACCCTTGTGTTTCCATGTCACACATGGCAACCGCTCGGAGAAAATCTGCCATGGTGACACTCTCCTTTCTATGTTACAGTGCTCTCACCACCGTGCATGGACAGACTGCTCATAGGGCTCCTTTAAGGATGCTTTGCCATGGACCAAAAGAGACAACAGTTCAGTTTCTCATTTTGGGACTACAGTCCCCCCCATTTTCCCCTGGGGCTGAGGGTCTAAGAAAAGCGGTCTTCTGCTCCTCTTCTTCTTCCTTGAAGATAGAGGGCTTCTCTACACCTTCTCTCTACTCCTCTGCTGGTAATCACTGAAACAGGTCTCCTGGCACACTAACGCACTACCCTAAGTGCAGCTTTTGTTAGGAGAATTTGGTTCAGTTTATGTCTAACAAGAGAAGTCCAGCCACAAGCCACTCCATCATCTCCTTCTAACTCGAGAATTTCTTCTTCCATCATCTCGGATCCCAGACTGTCTCTCTTCTACTTCAAATCAAAGAGGAGTAATATTTTACAAAGCCTTCGTTTCTCAGGAAAGGGTTAAAAGCTCAGACTCCCTGGACGGCTGATATCTCTGCCCAGCAGCCGATTCCCAAGGCCAAGGCTGGGCGCCTTCCCCCCTCTTCCTTCTCCTCCGCGCCGGCAAAGTTACAGGTGCCGTCTGGACTCTCTATCTCTTCCCTCTTGGGGGGGGGAATGACAAAGACATCTCCGCTTCTCTCCACCCTTCCGTCCACAGGAGCTGGCTCGGTTCCAGTCCTTCTACCCCTCAGCTCACCTCGACCAGGCCTCATGGCTCTCCCTCCCCCACCCAGCCCCATGGCTGGGCGGGGGAGGTCTGCACAGCACCTTGACCGGAACCAAAAGAGAGCGAGCTCTTGGGAGTTCCTGCTTTTAACCCCCTGTGTTCTCAGAGGCGTATCCCTATCTTCAGTGGTCACTTCAGGTGCCAATATCCAAACTTGACCACTGATTGGTTTGACCCAACTTCCTGAAAAAAAAAAAAATCACTTCCATGTCAAACCACGACAGGGTGGGGCGCCTCACAGTGGCTATTTCTAAAAATCCTGGGGTGTCTTAGGAATGACCAATTTAACTCCCCATTGGGACATGGTATCTCTCCCCCACAGTGGTGCCTTGTAATCTGCAACGAATGGACGGACACTGGCTAATTTTCCATCTGGTCCCTCAATTTGCACAACGCTTTTTGAAATTTTCGCCAGGGTGGTACCTCCTATACCCTGAAGTTTGCCTGCCACAGGTTGCAGTTCCCACTGTGGTGGCCACATGGTCTTAGGTATTACCATGATGTCTGTGCCTGTGTCTAAAACCCCCTCCACATGGAGGCGGTCTGATCCACAGGCTAGGTTACATGCCATCGAAGGTTTATCCTCTCCCACCACTTCTGCCCAGTAAATTTCTGGTGGCTTCCCTTCTGCAGTAATATCTGCTGGAATAGGAATAGCCTGGGCAAGAATTTGCCCCTTTTCTAGGTAGAATGGTGGTTGTGAACAGCGTGCTAACAGCATTAAGCTTGTTGTTTTTCCCTTAGTATTCATGGGAGCTATCTCAATTTCCATGGGTGTGTGTGCTGTGTCCCCAATACAAAATACTCACGGTCCATGGGGTTAACCTTTGGGTCTTGTGAGATGTTAGACAGGTCCACTATAATGACTTCCCAATCAGTAGATCTGAAATGAAAACCTTTGGTAGTCACCAGGCGATATCGGCCCGGTGGCTGCTGATTCTTATTAATTTTTACATTTTTGTTTTTTCGCCCTCCCCCACCCTGGGTCCCGCCCTTCCCCTTAGCTGTTGCAAGAGTGGCGTTCTCCCGTGGGGGTCCCGCTATATTTATATCTTTGCGCGCAGTTGTATTGGTGGTGGGAACGTGCTGTTTAGTCAGTTTTTTTGTTTGTTGAACTTTTTCTGTGTCTGATTTTGTGGGCAATTTCTTGCGAAATAGCCTGGTTTCTTGCAACGATGGCAAATGATGTGTTGTAGCTGGTCTGATGACATCGGTTTCGTCTTTGGTCGAGGCATCTCTGTTGCAGCAGGCTGTGTATGTGCTGTCCCTGTACTTCTGTCAGGATTACCAAGCAGCTCTGCTTTCCTAGTACAGTCTTCAGTCATCTGTGGAAGACTAGGTGATGGATCTAAAGGAAGGCTCAGAATAATTCTCCAGCAGGTATCGTTTGCGTTCCTTAAGGCCATTTCCTTAATTAGTTCTGCTTGTATAACTGGGTCTGATACCTGTCTCTCCACTTGTGTTCTGAGACGATCGACAAACTGCAAAAAAGTTTTTGAAGGAAACTGTTTAATTTTAACATAACTGCTTTTGGCTTCCATTGTTGGTAACTGATAAAATGTTTTTTCTGCAGCAGTCCAGATCCTATCTAAAATTTGCTTAGATAATGCTCGAGTTTGTTTCTCTGGACACTGCCAATCGCCCTCACCACATAGGTGATTCATTGTTAAAGGGATTCCATCATTATCCTTTGCTGTATTAGGATTTTGTTGTAGTTCCTGTAAAAGTGTTGTTAAAGTTTTCTTCCACCAATTCTCCCATAAATCATACTCTGAGGGAGTTAATAAACACCTAAATAGATCTTTAATATCATTAGGAACCATTTCATTTGAATTAAAAGTTGCTCTCATCATGCCTTTAAAAATCTCGCTTGACCTCCCGCATACCTCTTTTTTATCTTGATAAGATAGTGGCTGGTAGGTTCTGTTACCATTGCTCCTCCCAACATAAACTACAGGAGCTACAGATGGTATGCTGTCAGTAGCTGGGTCTTGAATTGCTACAGTTGCAGCTCCCCAAGAGGCAGTAGGTGTGCTCTGCCCTTTCCCCCGAGGCCTGGCTAAAGGCTGCTCCTGCCCTGTGCCACTGTGTCCTGTCGCCCCGCCGGTTGTGTGGGCTACATCCCCCCCTCCCCGTATTCCTGGTAACCCGGTGATAAGCACAGAGAGGGAGGGGGAGGTGGGGACAAAGGTGGCCAGCAGGGATTAGGGAGGGGGTAGGCAGCCGGGGTGGGGTTTTGAAGGCCCAAGGAATTATGGGAAGATGTCGGAAAGGGACCTTTGTTCTCCCCCATGTGCTTGGTAGCAGAAGCTGAATTTCCACTAAATTCCTGAGGAAAGCCAGCTGTGAGCGAGGGATACAACGTAGGTGATGTGTTATATTGTGGAGGATCAGAGGTATTTGGGGTTGGTTTAATCTGGGGGTTTGTCTCTGGCTGTTTGCTTTTTTCTGCTTCTGAAAGCTGTTTTCGGGCTTGTAAGAATATTGGAATAAACAGAGAAGCCCTATTCTCCCAGTTTTCAATTTTTAACGTTAACATGTGTCCAGTTTGATCCCAAAATAAAACTGAATCCATATAATGAATATTAAAATCTGGTATTTCTCTTATTAGCTAGCAAACAAATTCCTATATCAGCTTTTTTTGAAATTTAGCATTAATTAAAATATTATTAAGATGTGTTGTTATACTCTTCTCTAGAACAGACAATTTTTCACCCATCTTGGTGTTTTATGTGCTGTATGTTCACTCTCTCCACTAACGTAAAGCAGGACTTTTTTCCCTTATTCCCGCCGTTTGGGAGAAGGGAGGGGGGATTGGGGGGGGTGGGGGGCGCCGCCGCGGGGGGTTCCCTCCCCCTGGGTTTTTCGGTCGTCCCTGGCACAGGGGGGGTGCCCGGCCGCATTCCCTGGCTTTGGTACCCCTCCCTGTTCGTTTACCCCCCGATTTTGCGGGCTGGTCGGGTCGGAGCGAGCCCCGCCGCTCCTATCTCCGAACTAAAGGTACACGCCCACGTTCACCCACAAGCGGCCGCCCTGGGTCTTAGCTGCCGCCCACCGCCGCTTTTCACCGTCCCTGCCCCCTCCCCGCTCCCGGGATGCAAAATGACGGGGCTTCCTGCCGATGTCAGGGGTTCCAGCTTCAGATTGGCTCTTCTCTAAATGCAGAGAGGAGTTCCCGATCCTATCCTGTTAACTTTTAACTACTTAAAAGCAGCTAAAAGTTACAAGGTAGCTGAACAGCCCAAGAGCTTATGAAATCATGAAATAAGGACTTCCAGCTACTCCGTGGGCTTTTAAAAGACCACGTTGGGCGCCAGCTGAAATAATTCTCTCTGACTGCCCCCCTGAACTGTTATGCTAGCTCAGTCTTGGGGGACGGCTGAGGAGCAGAGTTTCAGAAGCCAGGAGAGAGAGGCTCAGTTTCCATGTGTTTATTTTCAGGGGAGAATGAGGAAAAAGAGACCGAACAATGGTGGAGTGGATTTTTATCTAGGTTCTGGGGGGTTGGGGCCATCTGGCCTCTGGCCAATAGGTTCCCTCTAGGGTTTAAGGGTCATTCTAACATTCCTATCTGTGGGGGTCTGCTGCAGGGTGATACCATTCCTTAAAGAACTGCAGCACCTCTTAACACAGGCCTATGTTACCTAAACACAGATGCTTGAGTTGCCTCTTGAAGAAAGGTGAGGTGATGAAATGTGGTATAAATCCAAAAAACCACAGCGTTTTTTCTGATCCCAAGAAATGCCAAGGACTCCTCTCTTAATTCTGCTTTCTGGTTTAGTAGTGTATGAGAGCCATGGAGAACCTGTTACTTCATGCTAGCACATGGGTCCTCCTTCTCAAGTTGAAGTTTTATCTTAGTCAGCATGCTTCATAGTGGATTCTTACTGGGTCTGCCAGGTAAATAGTTTTTTTGGCTGCTGACCTGCTGTTTTCTTTATGTAGGTAGCATAACTCGGAGGAGAGATCTCATTTAGGTGGTAACACTTAATCCTTTTTTTCCAGAATTTTGGTTAGCACAATGTTGGTTGAATAGGTTCCTACTGATCTTGGGGTTTGTTTTGGAACTTAGATATTTTACCTTAATATAAGATAAAACTAAAATTGGTAGGCAGAGAGGGAATTTCCGTGAACAGACAACTTGGGGGAAAGGTGTTTACAGCTGTGCAAGTTCTTATGCAGGTCTGAAATAGAAGCAGTGATCTTCAAGCTCCTTTCAGTTTGGAAGCTGCTTTTCTCCCAGCTTAACTTGTGTATCTGTTACAACAGTTAAGCAGGAAGAATAGTTGCCACCTGCCAGGTCATCATGGTTGCCTGTGGGATGGAGAATGGAATGAGCACCCACCATGGAATGTGGATGGGTGAGTTGCATTTCAGGTTATATTTTTAGCGGGCAATGAAGCCAACAATTCTAGAGTCTGTAATTTTTGGTTATCCATTAATGAATTTTAGTTTCTAGACTTATTGTTCAACAACTTTACAAAAAGAAATATTCATCTTATGGGCTTCACTCAGAGATTGGAGTTGGCACCTTTGACAATGAAAACATTATCTGGCCAATAATGTTTCTCTCCTTAGTTGTATGTGGGAGATGGTGACTGGTGGCTGTTTCATATTAGCCACATGTTTTGCACCAGCAGAGTTGATACACTATACAAAGTATTTTGCATTCAGCGATGACTGCAATAGCATTCCTGTGCTTTGAGAGCTGTATTGTAAAAAGTACTCTTTCAAAATACTTGAGAAATTGGAACTGCCACCTGCAACTTCTTTTACTTATTAAACGGAATCCTCTGAAGCCTTAAGCACTGAAGGGGTTATTCTGATCTCGTGTAATGTGGACAATAACATTTTGTTTGTATTTTATTGTATTGCATACAGTAACTTGTGGTTAAACTGGTTCTTCTTCACAGTTTAAAAATTTACCCATTTTTAATCAGCAAGGTTCAAAGTACCACTTTGTAAAGTGAAATGTCCTTGGTTTTTAAATTTTTAACAGGTTACCATTGAACAGACTGCACTAGATGTCCTGCAAAAGGCTTTTCTCATCTGAACTATTGTGGGATTGTAAATAAAAATATTTGTGATTTCCTCTGTCAGCTGTATTAGCTTTATAATGTTTTGTATAATGTGTTAGTTAATTTGGCTTCTGTCATTGGTGGTAATCAAACAATATACATAATTCTCTATCCCTAAAACAGAGAGTTGAGAAGGTATTACCTGTGTTTACTTGTTACCAGGGCAGGGAACCTGGAGGACAGTGTTCTATTTTTGCTGCTATCGCATTTTGAAATTATTATTTAGCTCCCTTTAAGTTTTCATCTTGCAGACAGTAGGGAAGTAGTCAACCACAGACTGGTACAATCTCTTGTGAGTTAGAGTCATTTCAGTAAAATGTTATTTGGTGGTAGAGTAGTATGTTTGGACCTAAGCCTTTTGACCCCTTCTTTGCACCAGCCTTGCTGCTACTTTTGAATGGCTTTGACATGAAAATATGGGTAGGCTGTTGTTTTATGGACTTCTTAATGCAGTTTACAGTGCTTGTGTTTATAGTTTAAGAGGATCTGCCAAGTTAAATGTAGCATGTGAAGGACCCATGCCTGTTCCAAAAGCCTACCTGCTGCAAGGAAAAGGGGATGGACAAGCAGGCACAGTTTAGGTGGACTAAGGAAGGTATGTACAGTGTCAGGGCCTTTCCTTTGCTGTGCAGCACGAGGAGCACACTGCAGTGGTTGGGAGAGCTGGAAAGAAGCAGTGCAGCTGTTCTCCCAGCCTGTCTTTGTTAAAAAAAAAAAAAAAAAAGAAAGAAAAAAGGTGAATGGGGTAAAGAAAAAAAATCTTTATCTGCTACCAAGAAATTTCAATGTTACTTTAAGTTGAGGGAACACTGTTTTTCAGGCTGGGGAGAAAAGAAGAGAGGTGGTGAAGGTTACTCCCCAGCCTGGCATAGGCAGTAATACCTAGAGGTTCACAGGAGCAAGGTTCAGCACCATGTTTGTGGAGTGTGCTGCTCAGGGTGGCTGCTCTGGCTGCTGATGTCCCTGATCAGCCCTCTGGCAGGCCTATCATCCAGCTCTACTCTGGTGGGAAGAAGAGACTTGAAACAGGGTCTGTTGGAAGAGTTGTGTGGCAGCAGAAATATTATTTATGGTGTAAGAACCATGCCCAGTTGGTGGTGTGGTGGAGAGATAAACCTGTGAATAAAATGTTGATTTTGCTTGTGCCTCACACAATTCAGACAGAGGAAGGAGAACTCTAGCAACATCTAGCCACATGAGGGTGCTCTGGGGTTTCAAAAACTTGTCTGCTGAGCCACTAAACTGGAACCTCAGAGAGAAGGCTGAGCTCACTTCCAGGGCTGTGGAAATAGCGAATAAAGATGTTGAAAAAATCTTTTCCTTATTGGTGGGAGCCAGAATAATTAGGTGCTTTAATAATATCAGCAATGAAACACCTAAATGTTCAGACAGCTAGTTTATCTGCTCACCCTTCATATCAGGGAGCATGTGTGCAGCAAAGCTGCTGCTTTGATTTGGTAGAGGTGAGAAGCTTTTGCAGTTGCCTGCTTCTTGAGTTTGTCACATGCTGTTGTAAACTTGGTCACATGTAGATCTGAATTGTGAACTTCATTCTTTAAATTTGGCTTGGAAGGGTCTTCTGAAGTTATTTGATCCTGTTCCCTGCTTGAAGCAGGTCCAGTTACATGAGGTTGCTCAGGGCCTTGTCCGGGTGAGTTGTGAGTATCTACGGAGATGGAGATTCCTCAACCTCTCTGACAACTGTGCCAGTGTCTGACTGTCTTCATGATGATAACATTTTTCTTCCATCTAATTGGAATTTCCCTTGTACCTCGTGTCTTGTTATCTCCTGTCCTGTCTCCAAGTGCCTTCAAGAAGAGCCTGCCTCCATGATCCACTTCCCCCTTAGATAGCTGTAGGCAGCAAGGGGGGCAGCCTTCTCTTAAAGCTGAACGGGTCATATTAGCCTCTTCATGTACACTGTATATCTGAGCTCTTTAATTATCTTGGTGGCCCTCCATGGGGCTCATTTATAGAATCATAAAATCATTTAGGTTGGAAAAGATCCTTAAGATCATCAAGTCCAGCTGTTAATCCAGCACTGCCAAATCCACCACTAAACCATTTCTCTAATCACCACACCTAATCTTCTGAATTCCTTCACATGTGGTCACCTGCTACCCTGGGCAGCATGTTCCAGTGCTTGACAATCCTTTCTGTGAAGATTTTTTTTCCTAATATATAATCCAAACCTCCTCTGATCCAACCTGAGTCCATTTTTGCTCATCCTACTGCTTATTACTTTGGAAAAGAGGCTGACTTCCACCTGGCTACACCCTCCTTTCAGGTAGGTGTAAAGAGTTATAAGGTCTCCCCTGAGCTTCCTTTTCTCCAGGGTAAAAGCTCCCAACTCCCTCAGCTACTCCTCATCACACTTGTGTTCCAGGCCTTCCCCAGCTCCATTGCCCTTCTCTGGACACACTCCAGCACTTCCTTGTAGTGAGGGGCCTAGAACTGGACACAGAACTTGAGATGTGGCCTCAGCAGTGCTAAGTACAGAGGGTCAAGCACTGCCCTGGTCCTGCTGTCCACACTAGTGCTGATAGAAGCCAGGGTCATTGCCCTTCTTGGCCACCTGGGCACACGTTGGCTTGTGTTCAGCAACTGACAGCTGACAGGCATCCCCAGGTCTTTTTCCACCAGGCAGCTTTCCAGCCACTCTGTCCCAGCCTGTAGCTCTGCATGGCGTTGTTGTGACTGAAGGCACTTGGCCTTTTGACTGACACACACTTGGCCTCAGCTTATTGATCCAGCCTGCCCAGTTTCCTCTGCAGAGCCTTCCTACCCTCTAGCACATCAGCACCCCCACCCAGCTTGGTGACATCTCTGAAATTGCTGAGAGTGCACTCCAGTAGGCCAATGTCTTTCTTGTACTTGGATGCCCTGAATGCATTATTTCAGATAATGTGTCTTGTGGACATTGAGTAGAGAGGAATAAACACGTCCATCCATCTGCTTGCCGCACATTTGCCCAGCTATACAACCTGGAAAGTGATTCAGTGTCTTTACTATGGGTGTACACTTTGACTCATGTTCAAATTGGCTGCCCTGCTACCCTCTGCTATTCTGTGAAACTGTTCTCTAGTGAGTCAGCCCTCTGCAGCAGTACTGTGGTTACTCCATCCCAGCTGCACAGTAACCCTGAACTTCATTGGTATTCCTGTCAGCCCGTATCCTCAGACTAAGATCCCTTTGAATAGCAGTGCTGTCCTCAGATCATAGAATCATACAATATCCTGGGTTGGATGGGATCCACAAGGCTCACTGAAGTCCAGCTCCTGGCCCTCTAGAGGACAGCCCCAAAAATCACACTGTGACCCTGAGGCTGTTATCCAGACACTTGTACTCTGTCAGGCTTGGTGCTGTGACCACTTTTCAGAGGAGCCCAACCACCCTTTGGATGAAGAACCTTTTCCTAATATCAAAACTAAACCTCCCCTGACACAGCTTCATGCTGTTTCCTGAGGTCCTGACACTGGTCAGCATCTGCCCTTCTGCTTCACATAGGGATGAAGTTGTTTATTGCTTACTCTCCCTAATTTGGTACTCATAAACTCACTATCATCCAGGTTGTTAATGAAAGATATTAAAGAGTATTGGCCCTAGTATTAATCACAGTGGGCTGCCTTGTAACTGGTTGTAAATTGTATGTTTTTCCTTTGAGAGGAGAAATTCTTTGAGCCTGATGATCCCGCCAATTTTCTGCCTTTATTATTGTCCACTAACCAATCGGTAATTCTTTAATAAAGATACTGCAGGAGACTGTCAGCAGCCTTGTTAAAAGCACTGTAAAAAACACCTTCTGCTCTCCTCTTGCTCTTAAAACCATATATTCATAGAATGTTAAGGAATTGGAATGGACCTCAAAGACCATCTAGTCCCAGTCCTGCCACAATGGGCAGGATGTGTCCCACTAGGCCAGATTGCTCAAGGCCTTATCCAGCTGGGCCTTGAACACTTGCCGGGCATCCACAGTCTGCCTGGGCAACCTGTTCCAGTGTCTCATCACCCTCGCAGTAAAAAATTTCTTCTTAATAGCTAACCTAAATTTTCCCTCTTTCAATTTTTACTCATTACTCCTTGTCCTATCACTGCAGCTGCTGAAGAGTCCCTCTCCAGTTGCTGGTATGCTCCCTTCAGATGGGGAGCATAGGTCAGTTTGGTCAATTGCAGTTTGTGCTTGGTAAAGCCACGCAGGCCATCCTGGTTACTTTCTTATCCTTCCTGTGTTTTGAAGTTAATTCCATGAGGACTTCATCCATAACCATCCCAGGGATGAGGTTATCCTGACTGGCCTGGTCTCCTCCTTGGAGATAAGTGTGATTTTTTTACCTTTCCTTCCCCCTGTCCCCAGTAATAGAAAATCTCTCCCACTACCATGATCTTTCAGAGATGGTGGACTAGCCTTGCAAAGGCATAAGCCTGCAGCCTCAACACCCCCACATGCATCCTATCTGTGTCACTTGAAAATTTTGGTAGTCCCAAACTCCTGCTTTCCTGTTCTTGGGTACTGCTTCACTCCCTCAGCTTTGCTAGCAAGGCTGAGGAGCTGTAGGGGGCAGACCTCACCAGTGAAAGCACATTAAAGCATTATTAATGCAAGAAGGCAAGAAGTGAATTTAGAGCCATGGTGACAATTAGTTCTCTGGCTTTCACGGTGATGTCCTGCTTTGCTGCCTGCCAGCTCTCTTTCAGTTTCTGTAAGCAAAAAAGTGAGAAGAGAAATTAAGATTTTCTAGATGATGGCCAAGATGCCAGTTCAGTGCCGAAGATATAAGTGAAGAAATTTCTAAAATGTGACTCAACTCCCCACGGACTTCAGAATAAACTTTCAGGCTGAGGGGGCTTTAATTGTTAGTACAGATACATTGATAGCTTGCTTTCTTAGTTTTCTAAGTGACTTATAGCAGTGGCTGGCATGGTGTGTACTTAAAGAAGCACTGTTGCCCAGTGCTGCCTGCTCAGACATAATGGATTGTCTAGACAGCTTGGTAGGGAGGAAACTTCTGGTTTGCAGCACATTTTTATGATTCTGGAACTAGGGTCTAGGATCCAGATTTTGTAGATTTCATGAGTTTTTAAAGAACCTTATCTTTGCATTTAGGTAAGTGGTATGGAATCAACAATTCAACAAATGAACACATCATCAGAGTCAACATCTGCCAATAATAAAGTTCTGTCATGTACAGGAGATGGGGCATAGCTTGCATTCACTTTCTGCTGCTGACTCTCTAACCATACTCTCTAGGAAAGGCAGATGTTGTCACTTGGGAAAGCTCATTTGATATGTTAGGGCCTATTGTTGGAAATGAGCCTGCTGAGATAACCACACCCACTGCTGCATGCAATGGGAGGAATGGACAATGAAGTGACCTGAAGTGCTGGGCAGGGTGGCAGCTTGGTCCCATTTAAAATGCTGCATGGGGCAGGTGTGACATTGGATGTCTAAGCTGTCATAATTTGCTCTGTGAACTGTATGTGGAGGTAATGCTAAAGGTACAATGTGATTGTTCTACACAGCCTGATGGATTTTTTCACTACATTTAATGTCCTATATGTTTTGTTAGCTTTATTTAAAAATCACTGAAAATATGTAGTTACTAGTTTCTAATAAGCTAGAAATAGGGAATATAAATAAATAAATCAGTGCTCCTGAAGCTCTTATAAATAATGCCATTTTAACAAGGTATTTCCTGATGCTGGAGATTGAAAGGCACTTATCACTGAAACATCAGTGCTTTACCATTTTCATTGCTGTATGAACAGAAAACAAAATAAACCCTTTTCTATTTTGGGTCAGTTGTCATGCTTTTCGCCTGTAATGCAGTACACTGACCATCCTGGACTGAAAACAATTTGTGTTAGCTTTATTTTTCTAAAATATTCCCATTTTCTCTCCACTGCACACTCCCATTTTGCAAGCAGTGATGCACCAAATGTTCATTTGAAAAGGATTTTCAAATTCTAGAAGGATTTTTCAAGTGAGAGAGAAGAGAGGTCTTAGACACACTCCCTTGTCTGCTTTTAAGAGATGACATAGGAAATCCTATTTTGTGTCCTATCTCTGAAGCAGGAAAATGAAGCAGTAGAACCTAGGTACTCTGTATCCCATGTGAATGCTCAGCAAGGATGAATTAGGGCAGGGGGCTTAGGTGCTCCTGCTTTCCTGAGTATTTTTGATCCCCTGTTCCCACCACAAGAAGGTGCATGCAGTTGACTCTGTTTAGCCCTCATTGCCCATTTAGTTTGTGTCTGTCTCTTCCCCTGAGTATCTGTAGCCCTGTAAAGACTGGAGCTGAGCACTCCAGTTATACAGGCCGCAAAGCAGTATCATGACACTTGGATCGGATAGGAAAGACTGTGGTGGAGGCTCCTGCTTGCACACTCTGAGTTTATAAGTGTGAGTAAAGTGGCTCTGATGGTTTCTTGGTAAGCCAGGCTACAGACAGGGGGGATAGAGCCCTTAGTGGGAGCCTGAAGCCTGCATCCTAACCCTTTAGGCTGTTTAGGTACTGATAGTTCTGTCTTTTAATGTTAGTGTGATTTTTTTCCCCTGACTTGGGATGGAGAAACATCTGAAATCTCAGTGTTTTCCATAACAGAAAAAGGCATACTGTCTGGGTCTATCCATGACTTGTTGAGTGGCCTGCAGAAGCTGAAAGCAAGCCAGTCTCTCCCCATGAATTACAAAGGGCCTGAATCTGAGGCTCAGTCTGGTGGGTTGGACTCCAGATCTCAACTCTGATGAGATGAATACTGCCTTCTATGGTGCTGAGATCAGCACCATGTCAGGGAAAGCTGCCTGCCTTGTGAAGTTTTTCTTACTGATTTTCTTTTGCAATAGTAAGTTCACAGCTGGCTTTATCTGTTTTTATTTTTGGAATAATTTTCTGTGAACCAAGGTGTGCTGAAGAGCAAACACCAAACCAAACAGCCTTCCGGTGTGGATGCCAAGTTGTCCCTTCTGATGTTTTGTAGTTAACATGCCCAAAGAGTGACTTAAGAATGCTCAAGAGAAGAAACTTGTTTACAAATTATTTGTTGGTTCTCCTCCTGTGTGTTGGGGAGGTGGGCATTGTTATTGGAAATGGTGTAGACCTTGGCTGTAAGTGGGAAGGCTGTTTGATGGGAATGCTGCAGTGGAGCAGATTTGGCCTATGCATCCATTATGCTCATCTGCACCGAGATGTGACGGTCAACTATCAGAGACAGGCAGTACATCATCTTCCCCCTGCCTTCCAGCTTGATACTTTTTACTGGTGTGTATGCACCTGATATAGATTGTTTCGGGTTGCATTAGGTATTGGGGCAAATTATTTAGACATTTAGAAGTGTGACAGCACAGTGTAGAGCAGCATTGGTTTACAGCCACATTCCAGATTGCAGCCAGAACTGCTGGAGGGTTGTACAACACATTGTATCAAGGAACAGGCAGAATTAAGGTGGAAGGATTATTTTGTAGGTCATACCAGTTCCTGAATTTACTTCAGAGTTGTGTCCCACCAACTGTTTTTCCCTTTTCAAGGCCCAAACCATCTCCTTTTCACTTCCAACCACTCTGCTTCGTTAAAGCTGATGAGGAAAGTATAAGTTTTTTTCCTCTTAGTGCAAAGAAAGGTTAGTGTTGGATCTGCCTTTGCAAATAATGATTTAAATTACCAAGCAGGAAATATGGTAATAAAATAAATTATTTTGTGTCTTTACTAAAGCAAGTTTGGTTCATGTGGTAATACGTGTAAATGGAATAACTGTTTTAGTAATAATCTGTTTAAATTACATTTTTATCATCTTAAAATATTAATTAAATGGTCAAATATTGCATTACTTTTACTTGTAACTTATAGCATGCTGTTCGGGTTGAAAATTGATTTAAAATAGAAATGCAAAATGTCTAAATTTAAATTACAAAAAGGTAAATGAACTGCAATTTTTGTTCTGAAGGTTCATTTTATGGAAATATTTCTTTTTAAAAACAAATGAAGTGGGTATTATTTTCAGATAGATTTTTAGTAAAATTAATTTACTCTTTTTTTCTCATTCTTTTATACTCTCAGTTTCTATTCAAATACATTAGAACAAAGCAGATGTTACTCAGCTCCAATCAGTTTCTTGTTGTTAGAATAAATGAGATATTTTTTACTAAGCAAAACTGAAAAAGTATAAAAATTGTTCTTGCAGAAGTAGACAAAGCCTTCTAAGCTCTGGCTCCAGTGCACCAGCGAGTAATTCTTCAGATGTAGTATTGGACTCAATAGAGCTATGCAGTAGTGATTTAAGTGATGTTAATAGGCTGGCAAATACAGACCTCATCAGAAGGGTGCATAATCACATTTCAAAATTTGATTTTGTTTTATGCTTCAGAATGTTATCTTGTAACTAAGAGAATGGTGTGCAGTCTCTGTCTGTAGGAGGAGGTGACATAACAGTGAGCGAGGTTGGGAGGAAAGGATATTACTTAGCTCTTTGTGAGAAGCTGCTTCCTGTATGGTCTCAAATCAGCAGCAGAAAAGGTGTTATTTTTTGTGAATTGTGAATTTATGGAGGGGCAGGGTGTACACAGTCTTCCTCCTAACACTTGGATTACTAGTAAACAGCATGTTTCCCTCCATGTGGGAAGGAAACAGCTGGAACAGCTATAGGAGGGAACAACTACACCATTATTCCTGAAGTTATGAAGGTCTCCTTTCAGATGCATTTATTATGTGCCCTACTTTTTCTTTGCTCTGCTCTGTGATCAGTATGCATTACATCTCTGCATCAAGATCCTTTGTCCCCTCCCATGGGTGGGGGAAAGATTCCAAATCCCAGAATTCAGTTCTGACAGATTTATTTTTACTTGCATTGTACGTTTACAAAAAAGGGTCTTGTTCATCCTGACCGATTCCATGGAGAAATAGAAATCTATGAAAGGAAGGCAGATCCTGAGTATTTCATGGAAACATTTTTTATTTTTAAAAGCTGCTTAAAGCTGTCTTTTTTACTATTACCCATTGCAGCTCAGAAGTCTGAAGAGAATTTAGAAGATGGAACATTTTAAATATTCAGAACATCTCTGTTTCTTTGCATAAGGTATGAGTGTCAGAATTTTTTTCCCATCAAAATCAGGACCAGTGCTGCTGTTTCTAAAATACGTAGACTGCCTTGGTGTTACACACACTTCAGTAGCCCTTACAAGTTTGCTGTGTTTTTTTGTGCATGCATGTGTGCACAGCTAATCTTTAAAACCTGATATTTATCTCTATGATAATAAAAATTATGCCATTCTCTTTTTTCTTAAAGTGGCTTTTAGTAGGTTGCTTTGGAAGTGTCACAAACTGCAGTTGTTGATAGGTAAATTTTTTCCCATCCTTATCTGCAGTTTGTATAGCCTTTGGAAAAAAAACAGTTGCTGGTCTTGAAATTTTCTGCTTCCCATCACCGCCATTTTTTTTGTCCATTTATACAAACCACGACAAACTTGCAGTGACTCCTTGCTTATGTCAGTGTTTTCCACTGCTGCCCTTTCTTGTCTTTGCACCCCTTGGCATGTAAAAATCAGGAGCAGTTATTTTAAGAAAATGTGTTTTGCCTTAGATTTTTTGCTGTGTCTTCAGAGATGCTATTTACTCCCTAATGCCTTTCTTCACACCCTGTTGAGAGTAGGTTGTAGTAGAACAAGTAACTGCACTCAGGGAGTAGAGCAAACTTAATATGGAAATGGCTTAAAACAGTCTTGTACACAAGTTCCTAATTTAATGTTTGTTTACAGTAGATGTTAAAGAACTGATCACTCTTGAAAGAAATTCACTATTTCTTCACAACAGAGCTCAGAAATGTAATGAGGATTTTGTGGATAGGATTGTTGTTTGCAGTTCATTGTTTATGGTTCACTTGTCATCATTCTCCAGATCCCCTGCACTCCTGAGTACACAATGTGAAAGGGACAACAGCAGTTGAGGGCAAATCCCAGAATCACTTGGCCAGGGATAAAAGGACTTTGCCCTGTGGTGGCAAAGTCATCTCTCTGGTGAACACTTTCAGTGCACTCTCTTCTGCCTGTTTTGGTTTGAAGGTCTTTTGTTGTCCTTTTTAAAAGTAAAAATATTTCTAAAGGGGCATAATAGCCAAAGTCTTTTGACTCTAGCAATGGCTGGGTGCCAGGATGCTTAGCAGTTGAAGATGCTGAAGATATTCTTCATCCTCTTTTATCTGCCACTTGTTCTTGCCCCCTCACTTATACTGACAGAACAGTTTGTGGGATTATGTTTTGAACCAAATAAGTGAACCAATCTTGCTTAAAATGAAGGCTTAAAAAGCACACATTTTGTGGCTTCAGTGGGAAATGCTTCAGGGAACTAAAGAGTTATCCTGTTAGAGATTGAGAGGGATAAGAGGAGTTTAAACTTCTGCTGGAAAGTGGGAACAATTTGTGAATGCACACCTATGTCACCACCAAAGTCTTCATTACAGAGCCACTTACTTAAATCAGCTACCTTTTGATCTATGTCTTGAAGGTTTTTTAGCTTTGGAGCATTGAATTGCAGGCACAAGGTGTTCAGAAAATGTCGTATTCAGAAGTGCACCTTACATAAAAAAACACTGCTCTTGTCAAAACAGGGATTTATCTCTGGTCAAACAAAACAGCTAGGAAGTTGAAGGGGAAGTTCTGTTTCACGGAAGCTCTGTCTCGCTTGGCTCCTCCAGTTACAAGTGCTGTAATCAGTAAGGCAGTCTGCAGGCACTCAAATGAAACTCTCTACTGGTTTCCCATCCTGTAAATTCTTTCTGCTAGTGCAGTGGAAATTCCTGCTGTTCGGTGCCCGTATACAGTAATTTAGATTTGTGCAGACTTGTTGTAAATAGGATGAGCTTTGGTTTAATGGTTGTGAGGGGACACTGAAAGCACAGAGATTCTGGAAAACCTGCTACCAGAAATCCTTTTATTCCCTTTTCCCTAGAAAGTTGCATGGAGATTGGAATTACTGCCAGCTTTATCTACCTATATATTTTGTTGTTTTTTTTTTTTAAATAGCAGATGAATTTCCATAGTCACCTTTACACTTAAATAATGTTTATTGTAGTAAATGAGAAGTTATAAGTTGAGATTTTTTTGCTACTGCTGGCCTGAAATTTGTAAATTGATTGTTGGTGATAAAGGCTGTTACCAGTGAATAGTCACATCTTCACAAACACAGAAACATAAATGATTTTAATGAATTTGGTCAAAATTGGTCAGAATGTAGGAGATGCTTCCAGACCTGAGTGGCTAATAGCTTTATGACCCACTGCCACAGGACATGGAAAAACTTAGGTGGAAGGTCCTTAATTCAAATCAGAGACATTAAAAGTTTAAACTGATTTCCCAGATCTCACCTGTATGTTTGCCTCTCTCTTCATTCTCCCTCAGATTTCCCAAAGTCTTTCTTTTTATTCCAGCATAGAACAAAAATTGAGAAATACAATTTTTTTTAATATGGGATTCTTTTTCACCAGCCTACCTTATGATTATTAACTATAATAGATATTTGAAAGGAAGCTCTATGAAATGGAGTAAACTCTGCCATCATTTTGAGATACTAGCATCTTTGTAATGTAGTTCAGATAATTAAAGAAAACTTGTCTGACATTTTCATATGTGTAGCAGGGACTGGGCAGAGGAGAGAGGCGAGTGAAAAAAAAGAGGTGAAAGCTTCCTACAATTTCCTTCATGCTTGTGATAACTTTAAAGTATTCAATTATCAATACTAAAATGGGTTACTCTGAGGTCAACTGAGGTAATGGCCAAGAGATGTTTAGCAGGCAACATTGTTTTAGCTGCACAGGGCATTCTTCTGTTTAGACACTAAATTACTAGGGCCTGTTTGGGGACTAGAATTTGTCTGGCTGGTGGTGGGTTACCTAGGAAACAAGGATTAAACTTGCCCCCAAAAATCCTAAATGAGGAGATGAGTTTGTATTTTTATGAAGAGTGTTTAGCTTTGTGTTGTGTACATACTTACATATTCATTTATGCATGTCTGACTTGGGTGTCTGAAGAAAATCCCAAATGCCTTCTTTTTGTGGTGTCTTCACAACAGAGGAGATAGGGTCTCAGGCAAGTAAAGCTCAGACAAGGCTGAAAAAGAGGGATCACTTACCAGCATTTTTCTCAGACGTCTGCAGCTCAAAAGGTGCTAAAGTCTTATCTGGCAGTTACTTCTAGAGTTTCTGGGAGTAACTTGCTGCATTATACATGCAACCTGGCATTGTAATCTCTGGCATGGTGGAATCTGAGTCAAACTGCATCTGGTCTAACACACAGCTTGGTTTTGTAATGTTTAGAAGAACCTTTATTCATTTCTTTAATTACAGTCTTTAAATGAGAAAGGGCATATTGTTTCTAATATTATAGTAGTCTTGATATCTTTGAGATTTCAGCTGCAAAGAATAAGTTTCAGTACTATTCAAAATAAATTAAACTGTTTTCATATAGAGTTTATAACTCCCAGCTACAAGAATTTTAGAGTCAAGGCTGCCTGCTCTACAATGCTAAACTTACTCAGTTTTAGTCTTTTTTGGAGGCCTTTGTATATTGCCTGCTAGGGCTGTGGGTAATATCTTTGATAAACTATGCAGATGATAGTGTCAAATATTGTTAAAATTACTGTAGAAATAGAAACTTGGTACTACATGTTCTTCTTGCTGTGACATTCTCATCATTCCTGCTTATCTTGCTGTCAGAAAAAGAAGTCTATTTCTATAGTTAGCATAGAAAGGCGTATCTGGCCAAAAGAAGAGGGAGCTTATCTCTTGTCTGCCGTCTCCATCATTGGCACGGTTGGGAGTAAAGAACTGACTTCACAGCTCTGCTTGAGGTTGAAGGGTTGGGGCACTTCTTTAGTTTGACTTGCTCTGGGGTTTTTGGTGCTCGTGGTGTAGGAAGTGAGCAGAATTGGGAGTATTTGTAGTGAAAGCAGAGGCTGCCCAGAGTCATCAAAACTCTGCTATGACATTCCCTGGGCTTTCCATTTCACTGCCACTGCTGCAACTTTAGAGGAAAATTTCCTTCTGGGGTCCATGCTCCTTGTGAGTCTGAAAGCTGTTCATACTGCTTTCACTCCACCTTTCAAATGCAGAGCTTATTTCTGTAGCACTGTATCCTTTGGGCCACAGCTGTCTTACTCCAGTGGCTTTCCAAGCCCCATGATCTGCCTAGTTATTAGGCTGTTTTCCTTCATTGGTCATAATTGCTGCTTTTGCCTGCTGTTGAGACTATCTATGGACACAGTGACTTAGAAGAACAGTCTATACATTGGAATAGAAAGAAGAGACTTCTGTACTGAATAGGCAAGAGTAGCAGTAACACAGTAGGGAGTTGCAGTAGTGATGCTACTGGGGGAGCAAGTCTTTACAGGAAGAATAGAGTGCTCCAAGTGCCTTGATTTAGATATACCTAGCCTTAAGTTAGGTGCCCTGCTCTTGTAGCAATATTGGCATGTGTGTGGTGGTTGTTGTCTTTTTTTCTTCTCCTAATCTTATTGGCCTACTAGTACACTAGTAAAGTAGAGACCCAATGCGTTCTCTCAGCTGGATTTGGAAAGCAAAGAATTTGGTTAGCATATGTTGCACAAGGTACAGTGGTAGGGGGGTTGCATGTGTACCTGCTGCAAGATTGCCTCAAAAGCATCTTCCATCTGGAAAAACCCAAGAAATATACTTGCTTTGGAAGAGAAGTCCAGAGTACTCTTCTGCACGCTTTTTGTTGGAGGGACTGGGGTAGGAGTTTGCTTCTGGCTGCCCCCAGGTTGGTTACACTCATTCTGCAGTGATATTCAGAGATGGCTGAGCTGAGCTGTACTGCTCCATGAGGATTTCCCAGCTCAGCTGGCATTCACCAACAATTTCTGAACCCAACATCTGGAACCTTCTTCACAGATACTATACTTGCTAAAACTTCCTCTGTATTAGAACAAAAAATATTTGTTCTACCCTGCTTGCTTTTATAATTTTGCTTTCTTTTTCATGCTTATATATCAGCAGTGCTGTGAGGAAGAGGCATGTATGTGTATGCAGGCATATTTAGGTATAAACACAAAAATTAAAATGTTGACAGGGCTGGTATCAGTGCAGCACAACTAATGAAACAATTCTGCATCCTTTTGTAAGACAGTGGAAATTCTCAACAATGAGGTAAAGGTCAACCTAATTTTGTGGGTTTATGTAACTGCATTTTTCTCTAAGATTTTTTTTTCTTCTTCACTGTGAGACTCCCATAAACTGAAGATGTGTACAAAGCAAATTATACTGCAGATAGCACAGCAAAGGCTGTCAGTTGCACAGAAGGTGCCCAGGGTATGAATATTTTGATTTATCTTTTCATTCCTATTGTCGTGTGTGTTGTTAGCAGCAGGTGTAAAACTTTCAGAATACATTGTAACTTTTAAATTGCTGCTCTTTAAGGGTCACAAAATAGTCAAGATAGGTGTTACCACTAATTATCTCTAGTGGGGACCACTGTGCTAAGTGGTGTTCAAAGGTTTCCTTAAACTGAATGCTGTAAAATCAGGGAAATAGCACATTAATGGGAAAGGCAAGGTATTAAGAAATAGAGTGTGGATTGTTTGACTTTTTCATATGTACTAGTGCATTTGTGTCAGATTTTTCTGAAGTAGTTGTAACTCACATATGTTTCTGAACTGGGCAATTGATAATTACCTTTGGTGAGGAGGTAGACTGGACCCTACAGAACCCAAAGGGGAAGGATAGAGCAGTTGCTGATGCATGTAGGTGTGTTCTGGGGAACAGTGTAGAATATGAGTGAGAAGCCCTGGATGGGCAGGATGGTGCTGAAAAAATGTCAGCCCACTTGTGTGTAGTGTTTTTGAGAAGGAGGAAGAAGAGTGGGTAATAATCCTTATAGGAGAGAAAAAACATGAACCTGATGTGACAAAACAGAGACCCAGCATAGAAGATTTTAGAAGACTGTGAAGCTACCTGAAGTAAGGCAAAGAAAACTAAGGCAGGTACTTGCCTTCAAACTAGAGAAGATGACTGAGGGGAGATAGGGATAATTTTGATGTAGAGGTTTCATAACACTTGAACTTCTAATCTCAGGTGTTCTGTCTCCCATCAAGTACTGAAAGCTCCACTGAGCTTTTAAAAACAAAAGTTCTTTGTATGACTCTTCAAGGTTTGTATGGGTCAGGCTTTCAGCCTTTTCCTATGTAATTAAGATTTGATGTTTTCCCCCTCTCACATAAAAATCTGCTGGGTACTTTTTGTTGACTAGAGGACTCATGCTGGGCCTTCAGGGAGAGTCAGATACTAAGAGGAGTGGCTTTAATGAACTGACATTAGTCTAGATGTGGCCAAAAGAAGGTACTGTAGGAGCCGAGGGATGTCAAAAATGGATTTCTTTGGAAGAGAGTAATTTATTTGGTATAGGCTGGGGGTGATATTTTCAGAAAAGATTCAAGACCCTCCGGAATGTTTTGCTCCCATCTTGCATTGGCTAGAGATGGAAAAGTGACAATGTTTGGGTACAGGTCAGGGTGAAGACCAGATAGAAGGTAATGTTTGAGAATGTTTGAGAGATGCTGAAGTAGTGCTGTGACAGGGCTGAGCAGATACCTAAAGTAACTCAGAGTTTGAGAAATTCCTAGGTCATGGGCCTGAAGGAATGGAGATGAAGAACATTGTCTGTTTATAGATAGTGTCCTTTCAAAAAGACAGTGGTTTGGATTAGAGCCAGAAGTTTTTCGTGCTAAGTTCTTCTTTCTTCTCTTTTGTACCATGAATGAAAGATAACAAATCCCTTTTCAGTCCCAATGAGTGGAAATGCTGGCTTCAGACAGCATTTGCAGGTGTCTGTCAGTTCTTAAAGAAGGAGGAAAGAAAATCTAAATGTATCAGTTCTCACTGTCTGTCTGTAATGCTGCTTCCTTTCTTCCTTCTTTTTGGAAAGAAAGGGTGCCTACCTGGATATGTGGATGATGAGAGTGAGAGAAAAAGTTTTGGATCAGGCAGTAACAGTCAGGCATAGTCTTACTGCCCTTATCACCCTAGTTATTTCCTGGGTGCCCTGTGGGGTACTCAGGAATTTCAGAACAGAGCATCAGAGAAACCCAGGTTCTGTCTGGGAACTGCTCAGAATAAGCAAGGTAAGGAGTGCTAGCCAGAGTGCTTCTCTGCAATCCTGCTGCTGTTTTTTAGATGAGACAGCTGAAATCAAGATTGCCAGGGAAACAGATAATGCCTGAGGCAAATGTCTAAAGCTTTGCTGCAGCTGAAGAACTGGAAGTGTAAAAGTCTCCTTTTTAGAATCTACTGCCTGGGCCCAGCCTCTTGTGGCAGGTGCTTTGCAAGTCCTCTTTACAGAATGTGGCAAAATGCCACTGCTGAGTGCAGGAGCTGTGTATAGCTTAGAGCACTCATTGGAAGTGTGAGAGGTCTGAGCTAGTTTCTTTTTTCAGCCTGGGGATACAAGTCTGCATCTTCCAGCTGTCCAAAGAGTTGCCCTTGTAGCTGGGAAGGGATGAGGAGCAGCAGCATATTTGCCTGCAGCTCAAAGCTGAACCCTTTTTACAGCAGAGACTATGACTTCTGGAGATGAGCAGAAGAGCAAATGAGGGGGAAGAGTGTTGTACTGTAGCCCAGTGGCTTGAGACCCACAGGCAGCACAGAATGTTGCCACAGAGTGGCCTCTGCATCTTCAAAGTGTGTGCATTTTGCAGGAAACAGACCATGGATAATAATCTGAAATAATTCCCAGCCATTACTGCATTTTGTAACTGTTCCGGGTGGGATATATTACTGTTATCCGGCTCTTTCACAGCATCTCAGCCAGGTTTTGGATTGCAGTGCTGTTGAGGGAGGCGTTGGACATCTGACTGCTCGGACTGGACTCCTTTGATCATGTGGCAGGAACAGGTCAGGTGGGCAGGCATGGTGGTTGCAAGCCAGATGATGGAAATTGGATATCCTTTGAACAGCACCACAGTCTCACAAAACATAAGAATGAGCTGTGTACCGAGGAGTAGGAGGATTAACTACTAAGTCATCTGTTTAGAAGGGCACTCAGGGCTAGAGACTGTCTGCTCAGCATGCTCTTAGAAGGAGTTAGTGAGCAGTGCTTTTCATACAGGAGGTCAAGAGTTTAGTTATGGGAGGCAGTTTGGGTGAGTGACTGTGATGTAATGGCATTCAGTAATGAGTGGGAGAGAGGGTAAAACCAGGAGCCTTTGTAAGAGGAAAAGAGTTTATTTTCTTGTCAAAGCTATACAAAGGGCTCAAATGCAAACTCTCCCACCTTGCAAAGACAGACAGTGGAAATTAGAAGCTTATCCTTGACCTCAAAACTAGGAAGGAACCAACCAAATGGAGGAACTGGGTCAAATGTCTAAGGACAAGTGTAAGTGAATGTAGTGCAAGGATGTAGGAACAGAATTAGGTCACGGCACAAAATAAGATGCAGCTAGTAAGAGAAATTGAGAGCTACAGTAAATAATTTTTAGGATGTCAAAGTCTTTGCTTCACTTTCCCAAAAGGAACTAGCATGGTATCTGGCTTGGTATAAAATGTTTCTTGTCTAAAAATAATGTAACTGTTTGGACCTCTGTTTCATCCTCACTTGAAAGTTGATACTGTGGACTCTTTTTTGTGTCACTTGGCATCTATCCCACACCAGAATCTTGAATTTACTACTTGCATTTTGGCCCAGCTGGTAATAACCATTGTTATTTAAAATGCTGTCTCTGCCTGCTTCACATTTTTCATCTCTGACATACAAAGTGCCTCCCAAAGGAGGTCTTTTAACCTCATCCTTCTCCACCCTCAAGCTGTGTAGAGTTTTCTCCAGTCAGTGCACAAAAAACCTCCCAAGCTGTTCCTTCCCCCAGCATTAATAGGATTTTCCAACATAAATCTCTCATCTATCAATGGATTAACTTGCTTAAAATGCAATTCACTGAGTGGTTTAAAGAGCTCAGCCATGGGTAATAAAATACAGTACTTTTCACCACAGTAATGCTAATTCTGATCCATACAGGATGTTAGTGACTGGGAGTTACTGCTTGAACTGCATCAGCTGAGTGTGGTTACAAACGCATGTCATGGATTTCTCACTGGGCAGAATGGAGTGAGCTGTGCAGGCAGTGACTTCCCATTTCAGGGAGTAGAAAGATATGCATCCACATTTAACTTAGACAGTTTTTAAGATGTTTTCTAGAAATAAATGGTGGTATGGTGGGATTTCTTGTTTTGTCCTTCTAAGGAAAAGAGATGATGGGGGGAGGAAAAATCCCAATATGATATTTATTATTCATACTTTTATTCAAACATGAATAATGTTTGCAATAATATGTATAACTTTGTTCATTTCTCAGATGACATGATCTGGGACGCAGATTGGTGTTCTCTTCCTGTCTTCTTGGAATAGGACTGATTTGCACACATGAATTTTATTCTGTTTTTAAAAACTACTATTTTTTAAAGTATTTAAGATTTTTTTTTGCACATACCTGTCACTGTATGCAGCAGAATTAACATTTATTTATTTAAAAATATCACTCCCATTACAGAACTAATGTGTTTGGACCCCCTTGAGAAAGGAGCCACTTGGAAAAATGAGTCACAGTTTATTTCCAGACCTTGAAGTGATGGGTGTGTGACTTTGTTCCCTCTGAGTTTTTGAAGCTATTTCTTAAAGAAAATAAATTTTAGCCTTGGTTAAAAAGAAGAAATCATGTGGCAAAACATTTTAGCAGTTCAAATAAGGGCTAAAGTAACTACAACCCTTATGGAAAGTCAAGTGTTTCATTCTCTACTTTTTTTTTTTTTTTTGGTAATGCAGTGTGGTGAGGTTTAGTGTCCTAAAACAGAATTCTGCATCTGGAGAATACATCTGTTAAATAGAGCAATCAGTGATTTTATATTGGGCTGTTTTTACAATAACTCAGCTCTTTTTCTCTGCAAAACTATTAACTATGTTATGATTGCTCTTATCTGTTTTGTCTTCTCTTCCCTTCTTTCTTAACTATATTACCAAGCAAAATTTATTGCAGAAACAAGAACTTATAAGCTACTACACTGAAATGGAGATTATCTAGCATCATGATAGTTGTGAGCAAAATAGAATCTCTATGCTAGTAATTAGTTCTTCTGCTTCAGCTGAAATCCTATTTCACACAGTGTTTTTCTCATCTATGCTCAAGTGTTTGCATGGATCCATGGATTTTGTAGCTTGCCTCATGATAGCTGTGGGAATGTTGACTTTTTTGGTTTCATGAACTTCCTAAACTTTCGTTCCTTCAATGTAGTTTTAGTTCTTTGATTTCTATTACGAAAATGAACTGGGAAATTTAGGATTTGGTGTAAAGGGATAGGTATTTTGAAAAGGATCTTTGAGCATGTGGAGAACTAAGGAGGAAAAACACAGTGTATGCAGGGCAGATGTGACAGCTGGTAGGAAGGTTAATGAATGAAGGGCCATGGGCCCTTCATCTCCAAAAAGGAAGGCCTTCGCAAAGCTCCAGAAATGCAAGAGGCTCACATGGTTTGGGCTGTGCCAGCACTGGCTCTAACTTTTATTTAGTCTTGTGTCCTTGAATTCTGAGGCTGAGGAGACACTACCATAAAATACTGGAAGTCAACATTTACATTGACAGGGGTTTTGCCCCAGGTCATATTACTCAATTCTGGGTGATGGCTGATAATGCTGCAGGTTTGGTATGGCTCCTGGCCAGTTGTGGCTTCCTCTTTGGGTGGCAAAATAAAATGATTCAGCTGGGTGCAGTCAGGAGGTGTCCTGAGGCGTGGGTTTGCTAAGTACCAAAAAGAGAATAGCAGATAAAATGTGTCTGAGAGCCAGACTGATACTGATATGAAGGCATGAAGAGATGCAGAAAATAAGACTATTACTTGGTGTATGTATCTATCCTGAGGCAGCTAAGTGGCCTATATTCCCATCTTACTGAATTTTCTGTTAGTCATTGGAGGTCAGTGTCTTCCTTGCTTGAGTTAGCAGTGGCACTACTTCTGTAGCTTTCTCGACTACTTCTGAAATGACAGCAATGGAAATCTTCTAGTGATGTGCTGTGTGTTGCATGGCTTTGGGCTGGTTGTAATATCCCTGTTAGGACAGTAGTTCATCATCTTGGTAGTTCAGAGTCCAGCTGGTCTAAAGTAGGTGCTTCTATGAAAGGAAGGCAGGAACCGCACCTGCTAATGAACAGTTATTGTAGCATTTTTGTTAAAAATGAAGTTGTTATATTGCTATATAGTCAATCGCTATGGGGTTGTGTATTTTATTATTCATCAATAAGACTGCTAGGTGTCTTCTAATGATACACTTTTAATGTACAAAGCAAATGCCATGGTTGGTTTGTTCCTTCTCTCCTTCCCTCAAGAGGGGATATTGCGTTCTGTGGCTGAGCACTTCGTTGTGATGGATGCAGAAATAGGTGCTACAACTGCACTCCTTGGTGCTGGCAAAGGCAAGAGCAAAGTTTTGTCCTAGGAGTGAGAGTGATGATGTCTGTGAGAGGCTTTTTTCCAGGGAAAACCTTGCCTCAGTCTTACACCTGTCTCAGTAAAACTGTAGCAGCTGCATTGGCATCTTGCCCTTCCCCACAGGCAGCTGCATTGCACCAGGGAACAGAGCTGTGAATTTCAGGTGACCTTCTAAACAGCTTGGATTGAGGCTCTTGGAAGGCAGAGATAATGACCTAAGAGAAAGAATGCTTGCACTGCGGTGCTTGGGGCCTGTTATTAGTACTGGAAAATGATTGTGAAACATTTCCTATGCCAGCTCCACTACAGCAGTATGCAAAGTCCTTTATGTTTGATAGAGGAAGATATTTTTGAAATGCTTACTTTTAAAAAGTTATCTTTGTAAATACTTCCTTGGCTTGCAAGCCTTTTTTTTCTTGTTTCTTTATTGAACATCCCCCAAAAAATGTTTTTGAAATCAGGACTATTATTCTTTCTTTTTCTTGTTTTGTGGGATTTTCTTTGGGGGTGGGGTGGGGTGATTGCAAGTGTGTTTGTTTGGTTGTTTTGTTTTTATTTTTTTAATCCTATCCCTCATTTTCTACTAACCCCTTCCTCCAAAGACCGTGGCTCCCTCATGCTTCCCAGTTCTCAATTCCACCCTGATTAACTTTGAGTTGGTTGGGAAAACATATTTCATTCTTTTTGCATTCCTGTTCTGTTGCAGATTTTGACTTGAACTATTTCTGGCATTGGAGCAAGTTTACAGACTACATGCAGTGCGTCCTCACCTTCACTGTTGTGACTGGTTACATCACTTACCTGTGGCTGGACTCCTCCCTCTTTGTGGAAACACTGGGCTTCCTTGCTGTGTTCACTGAGGCCATGCTGGGCATCCCCCAGCTGTACTGCAACTACCAGAACAGATCGACAGAAGGAATGAGGTATGGTGCTTGTCCTGTATCAAACACGTGTGTGTGCCTTCGTGGGGGTTGTCTCTGCAGTGTGGGAATGCTTTTCCAGGAAGGGCAATGTCATCTTTACAATTTTTACTTGAAAACACAGCAGCAATTGGAGTAGACTTTCTGTCGGTAGGAGCTGGTGCAGCACTGCTGAAGGTTTTGGGAGTTCCATGTCACCTCTGAAGTCTGACCCATTATTCAAGTCCAGCTGGAGAGTTCCAAGGTGAAACATGCTCTAGTGAAATAAACATGTGAAACCACTGCTGTTGCCATTAGCAACATGTTGCAGTTCTACTCAAGCTGTGCTATGCCGGTAATTAGAAATGGTCTAAAGAGATCTTGCATATCAAAAGTAACAAAGAGGATGAAAATATTTTGAGCCTGCAGGCTATAACTATCAGTGTAACTCATATAATTAGCTTTCCTCACATATTTGCTCATCACTTCTTCATAATCCATTACTACATTTGTAGAACATGACATCAGTATTTATTTTTGTGTCAGAGCTTGAAACTGACATTTATGAAAGCTCCAATGTGACTTCTACAGTCATGACTGTAAAAATGTGGGACAGAAAACTTCAATCTGTGCCCACTCTTGAGTCATTAAATCAGAATATTTTTTCATACTGTTTATTGGATAACTCAAATGATAACAGTAAGATTACGAAGGCAACTTGTAAAGTTTTTTGAGAGAGGAAACCTTCACTATGGTGCATCAGTGCACTGGTCTGTGGAAACAATACAACAGTAAATTCAGTTCACAGAGTGCTGTGATCATTTGTGACTCTGTTTTCTCTTTCACTGTTTCATTATTACTTCTCTTCATTCCTTTTAAAATTTGCTGGGATAATTTTTACTTTGGTCAAAACAATTAACCATGCCACCCCCCAAACCAAAGCAATTCTGTCCTCTTGTTTGCTTTACTTGTTTGGCTTGAGCATGCTTATACTAGCTAATCTGAGATCCTTTCTAACTTCAAATGTTGAAATGTTCAGAAATTTGCTTTGATGCTTTAGGTATTTTCTGATTGGGAGCCTTTTTGGTATGGAATGAGTCAGGATTTGCTTCCAAAATATTGAGGTATTTTTCATACACCCACTGTCTTGGAAAACTCTGTAGCTGTGATATCCAGTAAGCAACTTACCTGCTAGACAGTTTTTATGCTCTGGTTTGACTTTTCCTTTTCTGTTTTTCATCTGTGAATCATAATGCCCTATTAATGATGGCCACTGGTAGTGTTTTGCTTTTTCCTAACTCCTTCCTGGGGACTGAGTTTCAGTTTTGCTATTTCTTGTATGTGCTATTAGGAAAATGATTCAAAAAAACCCTTTGTTCTTTGTAAACTGCTAAGCATAGAATTGCAGAATTCTCATCTAGGACTGCTCGGCGAAAGAGTACTCTGTTTAGTCAAGAGAAAATAGCATAAAAGCTTATGTTTCCTTGCCATGGAACAGAACCAGGTCAAGCATAGCCACACTCCTTATCACTTGTGCCCATGGTTCCAGAATGCATTCCTCTGTCTGGTTCCACTCTTGAAGCAGTACTTTGTGTGGCTTTAGAAATTGATGGATCTGGGCACTGATGAAATAATGCACAACTTTGTGCTGTTGTACTGCAATGGGAGGATATTCATGCATATGTTGGTGCTCTTTCTTTTTATCAGGTTAAATTGTGGTTTTATATATATTTTGCAGGTACTACACACACTTTGTAGTACCATGCAATCCTGAATTGACTGGATGTTTTCTAAGCAGTACTGGGCTGTTGCTCCTGTGAGAATGAGTGACTACTGCCAGTATTTCCACTGTTGGAAATACTTCCTCTGAACTTCCCTTCCTGTGCCCACTTCTCTAAGAACATATCAAGAAGAGACCCCAGTCACAGGAACACTGAAGGGAGCATGTAACAGTGCAGCCAGCCTACTTGCATGGGTATTTACCAGGTGAGGGCTGGCTGATGTCCTGGTTAGCTCAGGGCAGAAATAACCATGTGTGTGGTTGGTTACACTGTCGGAAGCAATTGCATTGGGGATCTAGGCCAAAATGGCTGGCTGCCAGCCATGCTAGCCTCAGTGGCAAAGAAAAAGAGATGAGTTTCTAGTATCTCTGTGACTTTAAGCTTAATGGGGAGAGCAATTAATATTAAGCTGTTCTATATAGTGACCTTTTGGTCAGTCATCACATCTTGGTTGGAGGTGGTAATTTCTTAAACCACTGGGTAATTCTGTCACCCAGTGCAGGAGTGCAGTCCCTGATAAAGATCGCAACCTTCACTACTGCCAGAGAAGTGGTCGTTCACAGGTCATCATGGCTTGGCTGAGAAAAGCTGTAATGTGCATCTGTCTCTGAACTGGGACAGAGCAGCTGATACATTAATTCTATTTAGCAAACAAGTCCTTTCATAAAGGTTAACTGCTGAAAAAGAAATGGAGAATAAAGTCTCAGTATGTGAGACTGATCAGACTATCCTGCCAGACTAGTCCCCATCTGATCAGACTATCCTGCCAGACTAGTCTGACACTCTTGTTTCTGAAAAAAGGCCACACTATCCACATCCCTTACCCCCCAGTAACACCTGTTTAAGTGAGAAGTTGAGGACATCTCATACTTGAGGTAGCAGTCATTTCCTGATAGACAAACTTGGAGGCCAGGGGCCATGAGAGAGCTAAATGGGAGAGGGCTGCAGTGGCAGCCAGGATACCCTTTAGGACTCTGTTTTGGAAAGGGTCCTATCATCTCACCCCTGTATTTCCATTTGCTACTGCCTGAAAAGTCCCCTACTGAAAATGTCCTCTGTGTCTGAGGTAAATGTCCAGAGAGCATCTGCAGCTTAGACAGTTTTGTTTATTGTCATAGAGCATGGCTGGAGTGAAGGAATCTCAGTTATGTGCTTTGTAGTGCTCCTGAGAATGAGTCTGCTGGTTCTTTGATAGCTCTATTCTACTGGATAGAGCTCCTCACATCTTACTAAGATTTCATTTTTCCCTTCTTTTCTCATTTTCCTTCTTGTTGTAGGATTATTACTACTAGGTCCCGTAGCTTCCTCCTCTGTTCTGACGGAGCAGAGACCAAAGGAGGAGTTGGAAAGAAATGGAAACAATAAAAGTAGAAAGGAGATGCATGCTGGGTAACAGCTTTTGTGGAGTGAAGACAGTGTAGTATGTCTTTGTGGGCTGATGATTGATGGGTGGAAATTTTCCTATGATTAAGTAAACAACTAAGCTAGTCAAAGCAACAGAAAGTTTCATCATGTTCTCTTTGATGATTCACCTGATTACTTTTGGGATGAGTACTTTATAGAAACTTGGAGCTCTGTTTAAGTATTTAAATACTTTTGAATGGTTGCAAACCTGAATAGTACAATAGTAGTTATATAAATTATGGTACTAAACTTGACAGAAGTGCTTTGTAATGAATTGTGTTAATCACTATCAAAGAAATATTCACTTATCTCCATTCTTTTCAAGAACTAAACTAGTTCTGTCAGGTCACCTAGTAAAAGAGTAATTTAATTACTTTAATTATCGGGGTGGATTAGAATTATAAGCAACTGTGTTAGAAAAGACAAAAGCTGCCTCAAAGTTAAAGAGCTTTAGAGTATTTGAGAAAAAAAGACACTATGACATTAAAAGATTGTTCATCACTTGTAAATGTTTTTTATATTATGTGGTAAAATATTTCAAGATTTGACATCCAGAACACCTCTCCTATACCACCTGTTAGGAGTCAGAGCTGCTAAATGCTACAGTTGGGATGTGATGCTCCTTATTTTATTAACTACTTTTGTTTGGGGACAAGAAAATTACTCTGTTATTTATCTTTGCGTCTCCACTCCTTCTAGGATAGTTGCCTCCCAGTCACTTTCTCTTTCTAATAAACTGCATTTGTAAGAAAAGGTAGCATTCAACAGGAGGCAGTGGAAAGGGCAGGAAGGTTGCCTCTGGATCTGGCAGCAGCACTGCTGCATACAGAGGTGAGTGCATTGGGAGAATCCCATCCTTGTGTGGACACACCTTTTATGGAGTTCCTGTAGGGGGGCAGTGTGTACTGTTGTGCAGGTGTGGGGAGAGCCTCTGAGGGGAGGCATTGCTGTTATTATGCTCTCTTCATAATCCCATCTGACCTCCCTCCACCAAAGGAGGAGGATGGAGGGTTGTCTTGGGGTGACTTTATGATGCTTGTATCCCCATTTGTTTGTTTAGCCCAGAAATAAGTTTTGCACCTTTAAGACTGGTTCTGAGAGTGAAGGCAGAGAGAGAAGAAGAGCAGAGTTTGTTATCAGAAACTGCACTTGGCTCCCCCGCATCCTGCTCCTGGACTGTGTTGTCTGCAGCACAGAGAGACAGCGGGACAGAGCTCTCCTTTGCTTTTAGTTAGTTTTTAGCTAGCTGAGGCAGAGAAGTTCCCTGGACTGAGGTTTTTCTTCTTCTTGGATCTGTTTAAACCTGCTCTGGACTGAACACCCAGAGGAGCACCAGCAGCTCGCACCTGTGACCCACTGGGCCGGGTCTGGGCTGTGGCATTTCCTGCACCGGAGAGACTGATAAGAGACTGAGTGAGCCGAGCTACAGCCCATGGAGGGGACTTTCTGAGTTTGTTATCTCTTTTGGAGCATCAAGAGGTTTTATTGTTTTATATTGTTCATTTTTTTTTTGTGCTGGTGAATGCTTTGGCTGTTAAATAAACAAGTTTTTTCCACTTTTCTCCAAGGAAATCTTTTCCCAAACCAGTTGGGGGAGGGGCCACTTGAGTTTGCTTTCTAGAGGGAACCCCTTTGGAGGTTTTCTCCCAAATTTAACCTAAACCAGGACAAGGGTGTTCCTCTGTAAGGTCTATGGCCAAGTTGTAGCTGATGGTCCTACGCAAGGACCATGTTGACCTTGGGACTGCACAAGGATTGATTTGTTCCAGGACAGTATTGCGTTCCTGTCTGCTGCCCTGCTCCAGAAAAAAAGCAACTGCCCTTCATCAAAGGTTTTTTGCAAAGGCTTCTCAAAATCACCTGGCAGTAACCCTTTTTGACTGCCAGCTGCTGCTCAAACCCCATGGAGAAGCAGTTTCTTTTCAGTCAGAGCTGCTGCATGGCACAATCTTCCCAGGTCCAAGAAAGATGTCTGGCAGTAGGACAGAGCTGTACTGCATATCTTGAAATCTCAGAAGCCACAGTCCATTGGATACCCAAATGTGCCCAACAGTTATTAGCTTGGAAACATGTGGGTTCAATAAAGCAAGGCATTTTTGCAGCAGTAGTTGAGGTCCTGATATGCACTGTTGTCTCTTTCCTGGCTAAACTCTGAGTGTGGGATGCCCCTTGCCATGACTGGCTCAGGGCTACATGTGCAGCTGCAGGGTCAGAAGGACACAACCAGGGACACAAACCTGTGTCATCCCTCTGCAAGCAATTTCCCAGGTCTGTCTTCTTGCTCATGGACAGCTTTCAGTCTGCTTGGAAGGAACCTCCTTTCTGCACAACTTTGACTGTTGTGTTTGGCTGACATTGGGTTGGGGGCACAGAATTTCACTGCCTGGACACAGCCAACACAATCAGTGACTCTGCTTATGTGTTGATACGAGACTGTCTTGGGAAATCTAGTCTGAAAAGGCTGAATGAGGATAATCTCAGGATTTCACTCAATCTGGTTATTGTGCTATGAAAGAAAAATATTAATTTAGTCTCTCCTGAGGCAATGCTGGGTCAGTCACAGAGATTATTCTGTTTTAAAAAGTGCAAACAACTGACGGAGGAACAATTGGCATTTATTGTCTCAAAAGCTGCTGGAGTCAAAAGCTGCAAATTATAAGAAGCTTTTTCGTTCAGAAATGTTTTATAAGGTGTGCTGCAGCTGTGAGCTAGTTATGAGCAAGTGTTTATCTGAAATGTATCCAGTGAAATGAGTGTGGTATAAAGGGGTATGAAAGAAATAAATTTTATTAAATTATTCTAATATGTATATATATTTAATATACTGTTTACTTTTCTCCTCTACAGATAATATTAAAAATACTAGAAGATAGTATTTCTTAAAGAGATAAATTTTATTGCTAGTTGCTTTTATTGAATACTGCTTTATAACTTTTTCCTTTATGAGACATGCAGCTCTTCTTATCATTTTTCAGGAGAATTTTTTTTACTTCTGAGAACAGTATTTGTCCTAGAGATAAATCCTGGGTTTATTCAAAAGGTGAGAAATAATGAAAGCTGCTATATTTTTTCTGCTTGCATTGTATTAACCAGTTGCTGTGATGAAGCAACTGAAGGCTTTATTCAGGACTGGCTAACCAATGTCTGGCCACCTCCTTTAGTGAGATTTTGGATTTAAGGAGATTCAGCAAGTACTCTAAAAATGCTACTCCTGTGGTTTCTTGGTATTTTTTTAGCCTGAGGGATTTTTTTATTAGTGAATAAGTAAAACAGCTTCAGTGAGTTACTTCCTTTGGAGTAACTTTTGAGTTACTTCCTTTATGCTATTTAAAAGAAAACAAAACCCTGTGCTAGAGGGAGGTAGCAAGACTTGTGGATGTTTCTGCTCAGGCACCAACTATGTATTAGCTTCTTCAGCATAAATTTAGTTCCATTAAAAAGGGAGGCAATTCACATCTGTTATGGCAACTTTGTTACATATCTGTGCTTTTTGGGGGAGGCTCAGTAACAGAAATTACCTGGAAAAGAATTTAAAAAGTGCTAAAAGGAAGGGAAGTTAAAAGAGAATGATGCAGGCAATGGCCATATTGAATGTTATGGGTTTTTTTCTCTTCAGCTCCATTTTCTCAGTGTCAGAAATTGCATGGATGAGAGCAAAATCAAAGAAATAGGAGTAGGGATAATGGATGCCTATGGAAAGATCTCCTTTCCTGAGCATGCCACATACACAAAGCAGACACCAGTACAGTGGAGACCTGAGTTAGGAGTAAATTGTGTCCAGTCCAGAACTAATAAAAAGGAAGATGCTGAATAGAGGGAGAACTGTTTCCCGCAGGCTTTGGCCTTGTACCCTCCAGGTGCTGGTTAAGCAGTGTCTTCTGTTATTCGTAAAATAGCAGCTGCTTTGTATATTAAACAGAGAAAACAGAGAACATGGTAGAGCGGTATGGGAGGTGAGGGCCATTTAGTTCAAACAAACAACCAACCAACCCCCAATATAGATTGGTGGATTCAAATCATCTGACCCAACTAAGAAGCAGGTTTTCATTGCATAAAGCATTGTGCAGACAATCATAGGGACTAAGTTATGAAAAAGTAGTTCTTGAGGGACTAGTTAGGACCTAAAAGTTAAACATGGGGTCCTGGCGAATAGAGAAATCAAGGTCTTAAGCATGAGCCAGAACTACATCAAGAAAATGTAAAATTATTAGCTCTACTTAAATGTGGTTTGTATTTAGGGTTGTATAGCCCATTCCTTAGTTTTGCTGCCTTTCCTATTGCACTAAATTAATCAGAACTGTCACTGTGCTTAGAAATTGCCTGTTTTAAACGATGTAATTTACTGTTGTTCTGTGATTGTATTCTTTTGTCTTCCTAAATGCTCTTCTTTACTCAGATCCTTAGTTTTCTTTGTGGACTTAAAATTGTTGTCATTGCTTCTGTAGCTCCAGCCAGCATTCATGGTTTTCTGGGGAAGTTTTACTTGTTGGATTGTTTTGCTTTGCTGACATTTCCTCTTCTGCTCCTGGCACTGATTAACTGGTTGCTATTCTCCTTTATCATGGCTTTTATGTAAAATATTCAAAAGTTTTTCATTTCTGGACTTCGCATGCACATCCAGGTTTGCATAATAGTCAGTGAACAGTTTTCATGACTGGATGGTTGAGGTTTTTGTACAACTGTAAGGCTTACTACAAACTGCTTGTCTTCTCTCTTAACCTTTTCATTTGTAGTTCTAATGGCAACAGGAACAGCAGATTCCCTTCTCAAATCTGCCTGTTTTAAGGCTAAGAGATTAAAGAAAGTAGTTTGTAATCCTCAGAATATTTCTAATTTCTTTTCCCTTGAAAGTGTTACTACATCGGGAAAATAAACAGGCTTGGTCTCAGTGCACTCAGGATGAGGGCAGAGTCCTGTCAGCATGTGAACAGATGGGCTGAAACTATTTTGTTCTGAGCCTAGGAATTAAGTGGATCCTCTCCTCTTCTCCAGACCCTGCTTTCACTTGAAGCAGACTTGTGATCAATGTCCCAGGTTCAAGGGCCTGCACTTTCTGCTTGACTCTCTGCAGATCTATGGCCTATGGGTTGCTGTGCTGGGTCAGCACTGCAGTCACCTCTGTGCTCTCCTGCTGTGTCTCCCCAGAACTGTTCTCTCAAGACCTGCAGCACAGTATGAGTCTCTGAAGACAGTTCTTGTTGTCCTTTTGCTCCCTCCCCAGGAGGGAGACCTTCCTTCCCTCAGCCTCCCAGCACTTCTGACAGGATGAGCAGTGGTATCCACTTACCTTAAGCATCTCTAAGGTTGTAGCACAGTGTGGACTGCTAAGGTTCTTGCACGTATTGAACCTCTTTCTCATTTCTCTTTCCCTGGCACCTAATCCCCTCTGTTCAAAAAGTAAAATCAAAGCAAATGACTTCAAACCAAAAGCATTCATCTTTTACAAATAGTTCAAGGCTTCTGTACAGTAATAGGAATAAAGCTCTGCTGGCATGTTTAATGAGTGCTCTCTTGGTAGGTGCTTTTCTCTGTGCCCTGAGAATTTGAATTACAAGAGAAAATTTATTTTACTTCTGTTACAAAACCATTCCATTAAGTTTAGGTGCTCCATCTTCCTCTGGCAAGGAGGTGTCATGCAAGGTATTTTTTTAGATAAAGTCAGGTCAAGGCACAAAAGATGGGAACTGAGCCTGTCATGAAGACACCTGAGAGATGAAAGTTTTCTAAAAATGTTGTCTTCCTATGTTACCTAACAAATTTGGGAATAGAAGTGCCTCAGTTCTTGACATTCCAGCACCTGTATTGTTTTGTTAGAATTCACCACAGCCAATTGTGTGTGTTAAGTTACCTGCACATTAGTGGTAGCAGAGCTGTCTCCCTTAGTGCAGTAGGACTGAGTGGGATTAGAAATACGGAAGTAAACTGAGATTTGAGTTTGAAGAAAAGTAGGTTGAGATGCAAGGATGCAAACAGCCATAATGATAATACTGACTGTGATGAAGATCTGTAAAGTCAACAGAGAGGTGGGTAATTTAAGTAGTTAACAGATGAGCCAGAACAACATTAAAAAGATAACAAAGTACCTTAGGTCAGGAAGTGACTTTGCAGGGTGGTCCAGAAAGACTACCATGAAGAATTGGGTAGAGAATGGGGGTAGGGCAGATGTGAGTGAGTCGACTACAAAGATTTTCTGTTTCAGCTTTGACCTGTAATGGTGTGTTTGGTCCTCTGCTCCTCAGACACAGAGGGACAAGCAAACAGAAGAAGAGTGGGAAGTGCAGAGACTGATGTACTGAATGATGAGCCCAAAAACTGAGATGGGGAGAAAGTGCTCATAGTATTCTTGAGTGGAATGTAGAAAAAAAAAAAGTCTTGATATCAGAAAAACCTGTTTGAACAAGGCTGAAAGGTAGGGTTTTAATTTGTTCTGGGGAGGATGGCTAGGAATGATACATGTCTACATCACGTCAGGGAATTACATGCCTAGCCAGATGTCCTGGCATTGTCAGGCAAGCTTTCAGGGTAGTTGTGGAAGCCTTGTCCTGTCAGATACTATGTCTCGTATTAGAGAATTTCCTAAAACAGGATTCATAGCATACAAGGCAGCAGATGGCAAGAATTTGGGAATGAAGATAGGCTAGGGGATGTCTATCCTTGTTGAACTGCAAAAACCGTACTGGAGCCCAAATTTTAAAATTTGTTTCATGCTCCTGTGTGTGGGATGTGATCATTATGCTTTTATTTCCTCCCTGCAGCGTTCATTTCTGCCTACAGCAGGGCTTCAAAGCTCTGCAGCCACTGTGGGTCAGTGGCAAAGTGGAAAGTGGCTCAGAAGGGGTTGCTTTGTGGTGGCACCTGCTGACAAAGCACAGCCTTCCCACTGGGTTTTGCTTTAAGAAGCAGCATAGAGGTGTATAGTGTCACTGTCACCAGTAACTTCACTGCTGCACCTCTGTGTGCACTTGAGCATGTGGAAGGAAATGGAGAAACCTGGAATTTCAGATGATGAACTAGGTGGTGACATACCTTCATATGGAGCTTGCAAGGGGTTATTTCATAGAATCAATAAGGTTGGAAGAAACCTCTAAAATACTGAGTCCAGCCATTGACCTAACACTGCCAGGTCTACCATTATTTCCTTATGGTACTAAGATGTTTTGGAGGATAATGCAAGCTTTGTTCTTGCAACTATCTGTAGTTCCTTTCCAGACAGTAAACTGGATTTTGTCCCTGAGTGATCACTCTTATTTTACCCACTAGTGTGTTTGGGGTTTTAATTTCCCCAGTGTTTTCCTAGAACATGAGAAGCATTTTTACTAACTGAAGGATATGATTATTCATGAAAAGTAATGACTTCAACATCATTAGATTTTGTCTTTGTGGATGCTGGCTTTGAAGAAAAGTGAACTCCATCTAGAAAAAGGAAAGCACTGGAGCTGGGACTGTTAACTTTCTGTATGTTGATTAAAGAGGTAATTGGAGTTTTTGAAGTAGAAACTAGAAGTGTGCTCAAGCAATGTACTTGTTACCATATGAAGATTAAGGGAAAATGTGCTCATATTACCTCAAGTTGAATGAAGAGTCTGATGATATCTTGGTTGTCTAGGGCAGGAAGAAAGGAAGATTTAAAAGCATTGCTTTGAACCTTGGGATACACAGCTGTGCTGAAGCAAACCTCTGTTCCCTAATGTCTTTTGATTACCTTTCAAATTGAATTTGTCCCAAGTTATTTACAACTAGAGCAGGAAATGCACTGAATGGTGTTGCACAGGGATGTTATGTTGATATTTGTTGGTAATGGCCTTGCAGGACATAGTGGTGATGTGGCAGCGGGCAGGCTGCAACCACTGGGATGTGGCAGGCCAATTCACCCTGCAGGGAAGTGAGCCATGGGAAGGAGTGCTGCTTCCTGGAATTTGTTTCCCTGTGCCCTTGCATGGCAGCAGGTCCTTTTATCACCCACCTTTCAGTGCATGATGTGGGGCCCCAGGGTGGGCTGTGCCAAGTGGCTGGAGAGAAGATGGGCATCAGGAGAGCATCTAGAGCAGCATGGGCCAGCAGTTGTGCCCGCAGCTCCACCAATTGCAATGCCATGAGTGGGAGGTGAGAAACAGGGAAGCAGGGACAGATCTTTGAGAACAACTTCACAAGTGAGATCTTGAAGAATGTTGTAATTTAAGTGTGCTCTGCATCATTCTCATTACATTGGTGGTACCATGTGTGTTGGCAGCTGACTGCGGTTATCGTGAGAGGTGCAGGATGTGATTTTCTGCCCTGGCACCAGAGGAAATCTGGTCTCTACTATGGCAGCAGGTCCCAAGCTTCCCAGTTCACCAGCAGCAGAAACAGAGCCTGTCTGGTGTGATCATACCACATGTCTAAGCAGACCTGAGCTTTGCAGTCTGGTTGGCATCCATCTGTGTCTCCTGTGAAAAGGGCACTGGTGTGAATTGTGGCTCAAATCTCTCCTCTGATCCACACCTGCTTCATAGAACTTGGGGTTTTTTGTGTTGTTTAATACCTGCTGCCCTTCTTTCTGCAGCACAAGTTGTAGAGTGCTAGAAGTACTTTGTAGCTGTTAAGGGTTACCAGTTTCTGGACCCCTACAGACTGAACTCCAGGCACAGCTGCTTGGCATAGTTGAAGGCCATATTAGTGATCCTGGACTATCTGCCAGCCCTGTGTGGCGTGTCTTGTAGTTTCCTCTTGACTATCATTTTACAGACACGTTCTAACAAATACTGGCTTTTGGGTGGATATGCTACATGGGATTAAAATGCCTGACACTACCATACTTGGGAATTTAGAAAACAGATATTAATGGAAAAAAAAAAAAGACAAATACCTATTTAACCTGTTTTTCTGTGAAATTTTTGTTTAGATGCACCTTTTTGGGTTTGTTTGCCTGATGGTGTTTCAGACTGAAATCCTGCGTTTCATCTTTCCTCATTGATGAGTACAGTCCCTGAAAATCACAGGAACTTTTAGATAATTTGCTCTTGGATTGCAGCTGATGTGGTATCAGTTGCTTCTGGTTATGGCTTTAACTCATCTGCTTCAGCTTGGTTACAGAGGTCCAAAATAAATGCTGGATCTCTCTTGCTGCACGCTCCTCTTCTGCTAGTATTGTGGGGCTGGATGAATGTCTTTCTCTGGAGATGGTCAGTGCTGCTCCAGCCTCAGAGGAATTGTTGAGAAGTGAGGTAAGTCACCCACACCAAGCAGGGCATGTAGGACTGGTGAATGGTTTCATGCTTGGATTCCCAGCTGGCTGTGCAATATTTAAAACAAGATTTTTGCTTGTTCACACGGAAGGACCTGTCTTAGGGTATGCACACTTAGTTTCCATGTTTTCAAACTTCAGACACTTTGGATATTGAATCCGTGTGTTTTCTTTTTTTCTTCTTTTCCTTTTAATTGTTTTTGGCAGGCTAAGCAAATTGGTTATCATGAGGAGGATTCCTTTTTTGTTAAGCCATATGGCATTTTGTTAGAAACAAATGCTCTATTTATTAATTTTTGTTTGTTTTGTGCAGTGTTAAAAATAGCATGGCATTCGTGTTTCATGTTTTCTGGTCCGTGTTTCACTGCTGTAGGTGGGCCAGCCTCTGATTGAAGTGCAGTGTTAGGGATGCTTGCTGTCTTTCCTAAGTAGACTATTTTGGAGCTGCAAATGGAAACTGAAAGTTTTCCAAAGTCAGGATGTTACAACTGAGTCTGCTTTCTCTTCCAGACATTCCTGTGCAAATGGATTGTGGGAAGTAGCAGCTTAAAATGTTGCTGGAGAGATACCTTCTGTACCTTCTTCCTCACTTGCCAAAACCAAATGCAGTGTTGAAAATACTCACTGACAGGCTGCTTCTGTGTGGATTTATTCCTGAACTAAATACTATATTATCAGCTTTTAAATTATTTTATTTTGCTTTTGTATCCCATCATTCAAAGATTTGTCACTGTGTTTTAACATGCGTGAAAGTCAAGTGCTAATATATGAAGAAATGTCTGAAACTGTGGCAGTCTAATCAGATTTTCTGATTTGGCAAAACCTGTGTCATGGCCAAGATATGGGGAAGTTTGCCACAATGTGGGGCCATGATGTGTGGAAGTTGTGGACAGCTTCCACTGATTCTTGAACAGAGTCCAGGCTAATTCTTTATGTAGGTAAAGGTAAATAAATTATATTATTTTTTTCTCTTATCAAACATAACTTAGATGTTTTGAGTTCATAGAGTGTCTGAGCACAGCTAGCCCTAAGTTTTTGACTGTAGGAGGATGTAATTACATCAGGGCAACATGTACCTCCTGTTGCTATTTGTGCTGAAATGTCTGCTCAAACCACTACAGGATTTTTCAATGGAAGTCACCGTCTAGTGTCTGATTCTCTCAGTGTCTTCCAGCGTGCAGGGTATTTTTGGGTTTGTGTGTTAAGCTACAAACATTCAGAGTCATAACATCAGTGTGAGAAAATTTGCAGTGCAAACAGGAAACGAGGACTGCTGTGTCTTTTTCCTTCTGCATGTTTTGTGCTCAGTCCCAGCCTGCGTTCTGCAAACTGCTGCTCTGCAGCCCTGCTGCTGTTTGGATGGAGGGTTGCAACAGTCTTAAAACAGACTGGTTTACCAGGGAAGTGGAAGAGGGGGGCTTCACATTTCATATTCTTTTACAAGATCCTTCTTTTTGTTAATTTTTGTTCTTTCAGATGAAGGAAGAAGAAAAGTGTAATGATCCACAAATGACTAATGTTGAGCAGAGTGTGCAAAGACTCCAAGGGAGAATCAGAGACTTGAGACTCTGATTTTGAGACAGCCAGGTTTTGTGCAGAAGGAATGAAGATGCTGAGAAGCTTTGATTAGAACAGTATTAGTCCTGGATAAGGCAGATAGAACCTGAATATCTAGCAGATATAATTGTTTTGTAAATTACTCATCCTCTAGTAGAGTTCCACAGAAAGAAGCAACAAAATATGGAGGTTTTTTTTCCTCTTTCGAATGTAGCTTTTTCTACATCTAAATAATTCTATAAAAAGAAAGGTTTGTTGGCTGACTGCAGATACCATGTTACTGATAACTGCTGTTACTTCTAGTTGCTGTCACTTCATGATTAATATACAACATACAGGGAACCTGAAAGAAGGAAGTTATTCCATGCGAAAATTGAATGATGTTTTCCAGCATGTAATTTATTTATTTAGCAAATGAAGACGGGTACAGCTTATTTATGAAATCTGCTATTAGTGGTAGAGAACAGCAGCACCATAAGGCATTTTCATATTACCATATTAAAAACCATCATTTAGCAACCCACCCCTAATCTAGTGTCTGATCAGAAGGGCTGGTGTCTCTCTGAGAATTAATTCCAGCAACAGACTAAATAAGTGCTCTTTCAGATTTTAAAAACAAATGAAAAAATACCAGCTTTTCCTCTTTATAGTCATTTGCAATTTATGCAGACTTGGCCTGGCTGTTACTACATTAACAATTCCTTCTATCGAGCTCAGCTGTGAGGAAGACGCTTGCTTTTTAGGAGGTTTGTTGTCATGGATACTGTGGTGCTGATGTACATTACTGGGAAGTGCTTTTTTTACGGCAAGTCTGCCTTAGCCTCTGGCAATACCAGCTATTTGAGTGCCGTTCCTGCCTCTCCAGTTGGCATCTCTGTTGTCAGACAGACAAACGCTGCTATTTGCTTATTTCTGCATCCCCAGGTTTGTCTCTGGCACTGCTCACCCCTAACCTGCTTGCTCATTTGTGCTAAGAGCATTTGTGCTGTCCTCCTAGAGTGTATATTCCATATCAACAAGGTGAGCATTTCCTGCCTTCTGCCTCTCCCCAGCTTAGCTCTGGGCTGTTTCAGGAAAGAAATATTTACTCCTAAGTCCTGCTTTGCTTTGTAGCCAGTGCTGCACAGAACAGCTTGGCTTGTGTGACTTTGCAGATAGCAGGAAGATGGAGTGTGAAGTTGGTCTTTGTGAGATAGTCTGGGAAATTTTTGCTGCACACAGCCTCTTTGTGCTGTACTGTCCAGTATAAGGCAGTGTTGATGATGGGCCCTGACTGCTTATTGTAGCAAAGCCTCTTCTGCATTAGCAGTGCAGCATTTTTGCTTGCACTGTGAAGCCAAGGGTCAGACGCTGGTGCAACAGAGTCTGTGATCTACCAGCCCACAATACCTGGCACATGGCAAAGGTGCAGATCCATGGGCTGACATTGGTTATATGAGCATCACCAAGACCAAGTGCTGGATCCTGCTCTTGGGTTACAACAAGCCCAAGCTACAGGCTTGGGAAAGAGTGGCTGGAGGGGTCCTCAGGAGAAAAGGACCTGGGGGTGCTGGTTGACATCCACCTAAATATGGAGATATTTAAAAGATGTGTAAATGCACCACTTAGGGGCATGGTTTAGAGGTCGACTTGACATGCTTGGGTGAGTTTAGGTTAATGATAGAACTCAGTGATATTAGAGGTCTTTTCCAACCTAATGATTCTATGATTCACTCAGCAGAGTTACAGTAGAGCAGTGAAGCAAGGGCTTAGGTGTGCTCTCCTCTTTTTGCTCTTTCTTTTCCACAACCAATTGAAAATTCCTATTTCTTCTAGGCAGAAAAATGCTTCCTTTTTCACAGACACTGCTCTTTTATCCACCAGGCCAGGTAAGGTGCAGCTATCTGCCCAAACTAGAATGGTGTCTTTCTTGTCTACCCCAAAAGTAAGACCAAATATAAGAATTACCTCTCTTCCCCAGGTGACTGGGTAAAGTTAAGAAGCTACAGACAAAAACTGGCTTTTCTGTGCAATGTAGCATCCTGAAGTGACACAATAGCTGGAAGGTATGAGAACAGTGACAGTGTATCCATGCCATCCATCCCTCATAGTCATACACAAACCGCTGCATCATTGCAAGTGACATCTGCATATGCAGCAAGGGCAGAGCAATTGCAAATCTCAAACCAGGGGGAGGACCATTGCTATTGCACTGATAATCTGGAGACTAGAACTTGACAGAAGCTGTGTTAATGGTGTAACCTTCATCCAGCCTGTCTCAGGCCTGTGATGTGGTAGTGGGGGCAGGGTTGTTTCCTCCAAGGTGCTACACAGAGACTCGATGGGTTTCCCAGTAAGCTGAAACTTTGAGGCTGTGTGTGTGGGTGCTGGTTGAGATGGGAGAGAGCCAGCAGCAGTTGTAGCTTTTCCTCTCCCTGGAGTGGGCACTGAGGGAGTGAGACACGTACTGATTTGGAGAGGGTGCTGGGGGCATTTCAGAGTGCTTGGAGTGGTGAGGTGAGGGTCCTGGGCCAGCACCCACCTCTTTGCTCATTCCCTAGCTTTACCCTCATGGTGGATTGATGTTGGCTAATGCCAGGTCCTCACCACGCCACTCATACTGCTCCTGCTCCTCAGCTGGACAGGGGGAGAGAAAAATACAACAGAAGGCTCATGGGTTGAGATAAGGACAAGGAGATCACTCACCAGTTGCCATCACAGGCAAAATAGACTCCACTCAAGGAAATAATTTTAACTTATTGCTGATCAAAATCAGAGTACGATAATGAGAAATAAACCCAAATCTTAAAACAGCTTACCCAGACCTCCCCCTTCTTCCCAAGCTCAATTTTATTTTATCTTCTCTACATTCTCCCCACAAATGGCACAGAGGGACAGGGAATGGGGGTTGTAGTCAGTTCATCACATGTTGTTTTTGCTGCTCCATCCTCTTCATGCTCTTTCCCTACTCTATTTGGGGTTCCTCCCAGGGCGACAGTGCTTCATTAACTTCTTCAATGTGGGTGCTTCCCATGGTATGCAGTTCATAATGAACTGCTCTAGTGTGGGTCCCCATCTGTCCTTTCCATTGGGTGCAGTTCTTCAGGAATGGATTGCTCCATCCATTGCTCCAGGGGTCACAAGTCCTGACAGAAAGCTGCTCCAGCTTTGCTGTTGTGGGCTGCACTCTCCATGGACCCCCAGGTCTTGCCAGGGACCTGCTCCAGCACAGGCTTCCCATGGGGTCACAACCTCCTTTGGGCATCCACCTACTCCAGGTGGATCTGTGCTCCGCCATGGACCTCCATGGGCTGCAGGGGCACAGCTGCTTCAGCATGGTCTTCACCGTGGGCTGCAGGGGAATCTGTTACAGTGCCTGGGGCACCTCCTCCCCCATCTTCTGCACTGACTTTGGTGTCTGCAGGGCTGTTCCACTCATATGTTCTCTCTTCCTCTCACCTGGCTGCTGTGTAGTGCAGCAGTTTCCCCCCCTTTTCTTAAATACATTATCCCAGAAGTGCTACCACTGTCACTGATGGGCTCAGCCTTTGCCAGTGGCAGATGCATCTTGGAGCTAGCTGACATCGGCTCTCTTGGACTTAGGGGACGCTTCTGGCAGCTTCTCACAGAAGTCACTGTGTAGCCTGCCTCCCTGGCCCCTGCTACCAAAACCTTGCCATACCCCAGATTGTCAACCCCAAATTAAGGTCATTTTCAAGGACTTGTGTACCAAGTTTTCAGTTCTCTTCCATTCCTGTCATTCTCTGTCCTGTTCCAGTCTCTTTTTTTTCTATCCTCTTCTCATCTGACCAATCTCTTGGTTCCTCTGCTGTCTCCTTTGCTTTCCTCTGTGGCCCTTCATTTCCTTTTCTCTTACACAACACCGTCCCCATTTTCTTGCTAAGCTCTTTGTGATTACCCCCTGCACCTTTTGGTCTCTGTTGGACATGATCTTTTTGCCCAGTCCCAGCCTCTCCTATGGGAGGGCAGCCAGCACTCCCACAGTCACTACTTTGCATCAGCCCTGAGAACCTTGGTGCAGCTGAAGGACTGAGTGTTGTGGGATGTCAAGTGTTTTCTGTATTTTATTTTTGTTGTACCTTGGTGATTTGCAGGTTTTCTCTGGAGCTTTGTCCAAACTACTGGACTGAGAAGGATGTATGTTCTTTGGTACACAGACAGACCAGTGGCATTAGGTCTTTGAACTACCTGTAGCATTTTTTAAGATCATTTTTGTCAAGGATAGGTTGAGATTTTCATGTGTGTGGAGTGTTGTCATGTCCTCCTGGAGTGAGAACTCCAGGCACGATGATGATGTGCTTGAGTGTCAGATGTATGAGCTGAAGTGTGGGCTCTGGAACGTGCAGAGACTATCAGAACATGCATCGAGTTTTCCAGCCAGTATTGCAGACTGTTGAGTTCACAGTTGGCTTCCTAGCAAAACACAGACTTGCTTTGGCAAACCTGGCACAGCATGTGCCAGGACACAGGGGTGTCCTTGGCTCCTGTGGTTCTGCTGAACTGCAGGTCCTTGTTTTCCCTCAGTGATTGATTATTCTTTCTTTGAGGGGGTTAACTCTTCTCTAGGCTGTACATCTTCTGACTCTGTATATTCTCCCCCACAACTGCACTGCACTGTAAAGTCACTTAAAAAACCCAGCTGGCTTTCTCCATTGAGGGAATGAGTGACAAATATCCTTTGTATTATGGATATTTGTTAAATTCCTATTCAGCTATCTCATGGTATTCCTGAATTTCCCTTTTGTCAAGAGTGAGCAGTTAGTTTGATCGACCTGGTTGAGCATGTGCTTTTAGTGAGGGTGCCTAGCCATACCAGGACAGATTCACAATTACATTTTGATTAGTTGCCCAGCAAACATTAATACACTTAAAATAAAAGGAGGAGAAATACTGGCTGCCAGCAAGCAAGGTGCCAGTTTTATTACCCTCAAAGTTTATTGCTTATCTAATTAAAATCTCAATCAATTCTTTGACCACCACCTGCATCTGCAAATGTCATGTAAGTGTGATGTTAAGTGTCTTGGTGTGACTGGGAACATGCACGGGGCAGGTGGTGCAAGCTGTTTGCACCAAGTACAAATGATGTTTAGAGTTCAGCAGCTTTTTCTTTCTCTGATTATTTATTTACGTTTTTAGATTGACCTTGGGTGGGAAATGACTGTTCACTTAACCCCATATCCTTGCTTGCAATTCCACATAGTTTCTGTGGAAAGTCCTGATTGTAGACCTGTTTTGTGCTGTGGGCCACATGACCCAAGTTACAAAAGGCTCCTGTACAAACTGATGCTTTTGTCCACCCTTCCCATGTGGGGAAAGAATGGGCTGCAGCATTTGGCTTGCAATGGCATTGTGCACTTGTGCCCAAAACACAACTCCTGCGAGGTTCTGCCTGAGTGTTTGAAAAATGAACATTTAAGTCCTGCCCTGCTACATGGGCCTGACTGTGTGTGATGGAGTCTGTGCTGGCAAAATGTAAATTGCTTGTAATTATGACAAATCATGTGCAATGCTCATTCTGTGAACTACAAAGCTTTTGTCCACTGCTGCTTATCCAGCTGCTTAAAAAGCTCTCATGATAAAGTGCATGAAGCTCAGAAACAGCCTTCCAGGTTTGATTATTCACATTTTGTTGAGGACACTGAAAATAATTTGGTCTGTTTGAAGAAATTGCTTCTATTCCCCAGAGTTTCTCCTGATGTGGGGGAGCAGAAGCTGGACTACAGGACACGAAATACTTAGCAGAAGAGCAAGATGAAAGCAAGTTTGGTTATTAAAAGGAACTCTGAGCATTGCTCTTGATCTGTGTCTTTGATAAAAATCCCTAGTGCTGTTCATCCTTCCAGTAACAACTGCAGGCATGTAATTTCTCCTCTTTCTGTATTACTGGACAATCTGTCTGCTTTTTTAGTTTTTTAGACATTTTCTGCAGTAATGAGTGATTTCTTCTGTTTTGTTTGTTTCAGCACATGCTAAAAATGTGCACGCATAAGAAAGCAATCTCTGTGTTACTTTACCTTGCATGAGCACAGAATGGTACACACAAGAAGTAACTGCTGGGATTAATTGTTCTTTTCCATGCACTATTTTACTTCGGTTTATGGTCAATGCTGTCAGCATGTGGCAGCCATGTTTACAGAGCACCACTGAGTCAAATATCCTAGCTGGAGATTTTAAAATGTTTGATGCCTTCATAGCCACAGGTGTTCAGAGCTGTAATTGCTGAGATAAGAGTGCTGCAGTTTGTGGAGCAGAGAGTTTGATCCTCTCTTCCAAGTACAGTGCTGCCTGTCTCGGCTAGGCATGCTGTCTGCCCCTGTCAAGGGGAGTCCCAGCCTCCTGTTGGGTATAAATCCTAGCTGCAGTAGGTGGGATCCTCTGGCACAGCAGGTCTAATCCAAAACCAAGTTCTTAGTAAACACTCTTCCCTTTCTTCTGCCTTTTAGTATAAAGATGGTGCTGATGTGGACTAGTGGGGACACGTTCAAGACTGTTTACTTCATCCTGAATCAGGCCCCTTTCCAGTTCTCCATCTGTGGACTCCTGCAGGTATTTGTGGACATCGCTATCCTGTTGCAGGTTTACTTGTACAGTCATTACCCTCAAAAGCCCGTGTCCCACACTGCTCACCCAGCCAGCACCAAGGCCCTGTGAGGAACTTGGCTGGGCAGGTTGCAGGTCAGCAGAGTCAGCCATGGCATCTCTTCTTCCACTTGTAAATACTCCTGTGTTGCCAAGTTGAAAGCAGAAATGAGAACAAGGATGGAAAATATGTTTGCATGTCCAGCTTGGGAGGTTCTATGTTAAATAACTTGCTCTGTTTTCAGACTTAGCTGTACAGAACTGTTTCTTGGTGGGGGGAGGGGCACTTTATTTTTGCATACGTACCTATGAGCCTTATTAATTCATAAATGTTTGTATATTTAATCACAAGGGCTGGATGGTTTGTGTTTTTAATGCTATTTTAAAATGTTATACCACAGAAATTATAGGATATTTTGTCTGAAACTTCAACCTATTTATATAATATCAAGTCTGTATATTGGCAGGAAGTTTGTGGTGTTTACTAGCATTCAGTATCTCCACGATGGAGGAAGCAGTATTCAAGAGCAAATCCAGGAGCTTACTCTTTTCCTTATAAAGGTGTCTGGTGAGAGAAGGTGGGGGTGGGAGGCCCTGCAAAGAGGGGAGCAGCCAGAAATAAGCTGGCCACAGATGCTGTAAAGCTAAAGAGCGAGCAGATGTTTATCCCTGCTGCAGGAGGACACATGGAGGAGATGATGGAGGGGGTCTGATGGTGCTGGAGTCACATCTAGACTGACACAGCCAGTCATCCAGGCAAAAAAAGGATCCAGTGGGAGACTGCAGGGAACTTAGTAGTCATGCTTTGAAACTGTGGGGTGTGGGAATAGCCTGCCCTGCACCTGGGGGGCAGCACTGCCCCTGCAGCTGTGCACAGGACAGAGCTGGGCTGTAGGATGTCTTTCCCAAACCAAGGGGCCAGCAGAGGGGTGTTGCCAGTATTGACAGGCAAGTATTTCTAGATGTGATTGAGCTGCAAAGATAGAAGCAGGTCCACTTTCATTGGCTCAGAAATGAAAAAGTTTAAGACAGAGAAAAAACTGCATCCCCTGGAGTGGGACCAGCATCTGACAGCTTGATTTGTTGAGGTTGAGATTCATGTTCATGTTGTTCAATGCCAAGCAAGAACCAGGTTATGTTTTGGGGTGTTTCCTGCATTGGCCCAACAAGGAAGAAGTCCATGTTTTCCTTTTACTGTTGTGAACTGTTAGGTTCTTAAAGAAGAAGTTCTTCTCCTTTAGAAGAATCAGCAGCCTGTACTGAGAGGGACTGAGAAGGCTGAGAGAGCAGAGTTCATGTAGATGTTGTCTCTAAAGGCCATTAGCCAGCATAGGTCACCATGCTCTGTCTGTGACGTGCAGCTGCTGGTAGTGTGGACCTGTGGGGGCTGTCACCAAGCCCCTGGGCTCCTGTTGTAACACTGCTGTCATGAAACTGCCCCAGGTGATGTGAGGAGGCTGTAGCAATGCAGCAATGCCCTTGGTCCCAGGAACAGCTATGCCTGTGCTGCTTCCTTCATGAGGCTTCCTCCCTCTGCTGTGTGAGTCCCATCTGGCCACGGGCAAGGTGTTGGACAGATTTTTCAGAATAATTTTTTTCTCTAAGAATAGCCCAAGAGCTTATGTTTTCTAAACAGTGGCAGCAAGTCTGATGTTTGATAACTTCAGTGTGTAAGTCAGATACTTCCCCTACCACGCTTTCTTTGGGAATCTCACAATTTGAGTCTGGACTGTCTTCATTGGTGGCAAACTGTCCAGTGAAGGGGAATCACACTGTGCCAGGCACTGACTCCGTGCTCTTTGATACTGTACTCTTCTGGGCCTGAAGTGACCTTACAAAGACAATGTACTCAGCATGGCAGACTATGAATGTTTTGTTCCTCTCTTTTCTCCAATATTCTGGTTGTGTTAAAAGAACATCTTGGCTTTCATCTTTTTTAATTGAAAACTTAACAACTGGCTTCTCCAGTATTCTGCTTTAACGAGGATTGTATTTCTACTGTTTGAAAACAAACACTTTGTTGTGTGTTTTAATGGCCTGAAGGGTTTTTAATAACTTGTAATAGTAAGATTTTTGTATTTGGTGGTCTTTTTCTAATATTCTGCAAAGCAGGGATGTAAGAAAATGAAAACATACTTTTGTATGTTATAACTTCACCTGGGAGTGCACACTTTTGCCCACCTCTTTGGCTTTGAACTACAGATATTACTGAGGATAAAACAATTTCTGTTTTTTTCCTTTTGGGATTCTTCCATGGGTGAATTTTTGAGTCTGTCATCAATACCTAAACCAGCGAGCTCTGCAGACCAGTCTCATTTACACCAGAGCAGCAAATGCTGGAAGAGAAGCCAGTGAAACCATGTCTAAGTCATCTTTTGTATGTGGCATTTAGAAAGTAGGACTCTTGGCCAGGAACTCTAGAACTTCTTGCAAGGTACTTTAGGGACAAAGTGTGACAGAACTTTTGTTTTGTTCTCTAATTGTCAGGAAGTATCTGTTTCAATGATCACCTCAGAGAATAAGAAATCGCTTACTTTAAATGCATCTCTGAATGTATGGCACATTTCACAGACTTTATTTTTTCTGTCAGTTCCATTTTTTTTAAATAAAAAATACCTATTATATATAAATTACAGTGTTGCTTTGTTTTGTTCAGGTACAAAATGTGTTCTTCTTAATTCTTGTTACAAATTATCTTGTCAGAAGCATTGTTGATATGAATAATTAGTGTGGTTTTTCCTTCTGATGTGTGAGTAAGCAGAAGGCATAAATTGTCCTGAAGTCATGATGCACAGCAGGGATTCTGGACTTCTGTTCCCTGCTCTTCCATACATACCAGAGTAAATTTAACCATTGAGACCATGTAACTTGTGTTTGCAATGCTCACACTAAAAACCAAATTACTATCAGATTATTACATAGCTTTAAAGGAACCCTGTGTCATGCAGGCTGCAGAATTAAGTTGAAGATGGGATACAGATTAGGGATGTGCTTTTGGCAGCCTCTGCACAGATGAGGACACTGAGTCTGTCATCTCATGGCCAACTGCTGCCCCAAGAGAAGTCTTGGCCACCCTCTCTGTTGACTCTGGATGGCAAAACAAGCCAAGGCTGTCAGGAGCAGCCTTGCAGCTGCTGTGCACCTCCTGGATCCTGCCAGGCTGCTGATCCAGGATGTTGGGCTGCTCTGGCATGGAGAGGTGATTTGCTATTGCTGTGTGCAATGACTGCAGGAGCTGCAGAAGGGGAGTTGGGGAGGAGAGAGGGCTGGAGGTGTAGGAGAGAGGGTTGGGCAGGGCGAGAGGAGAGATGTGGGGGAGACTGAACTTGCTCAAATAAGGTGTTGAAAGGTGGTACTCCTGAAGGGAAGGGATAGAAGGAAAACCAAAACATGAAGGTAAAGATAGGTAAATCAGCAAAATGGACAGGAAAGGAGGAGGAATGTGAGGGTGGAGAGTAAACCCTGCCTGCTCTCTTGCAGTCTGCTGGCAGTGGAGACCCAAGCAGTTCTCACAGCAGTCAAGCCTGCTTAACACTCACAGTGCCTGCACCTTCTCTCCCAGGCAGTGCTGGTATTACTGGCTGCTGCTTTGGCATTCACTGTGGGGAAGCCAATGGTGGGGCTGGCCCCAAAGGAAACAAAGGGGAACCCCATCTCTGGGTGGTGCAGTAGACTGCTGACTGGTGCAGTGCTGCCCCAGGCCTCCCTTAAGTCAAATCTCTCTCTGCTGTTCATGGCAGGCAGTGGTCTCCACTGTGGCTCCATGGAGGAAGAATTTTCATGGTTACCTGTTTGAGATGCATGCAGTTAGGTGCAATTAAAAAAATTTTACAACATATAATAAAGCTCACATTTGGTACTGGGTATTAAGCAAAAACTGGCCCACAGGTTCTGTTTGTTAAATCTGATTGTGATCCTTAGGCTTGAGAGCCAAACAGGCTTCAAGGACCTGACTGACAACTGTAGCTTTGTTGAAGGCTTTCTATAAGAAAGAAGACATCAGTATGAGAGTAAACAGTGTGCCAATAAATAAACACTTCCTGGATACCCATGCCAACAGCTGTAAATAAAAGACGGGGACTAGAACATAATGTGAGGTTCACCCTAGGGCAGGGGCAGGTTTTCCTGTAAACAGCCTTGTAATGCCAGTCCTAAGTGGATGTCAGCATCTAGAAATGCACTGACAGCAAATACAGTATTTCAGACCCCCCTCCTGCCCTTCTGTGTCCCGGCTTACATGCACTTGATCTGGTAGGTGCTAGCTGGGAGTCTGAGGGCCTTCACTCAGCCACAGGTGGGCCAGCAACACCACACTGGATTTCTCTACCCATAAGCCCTTCCATGTGCCTCCATCCTCTTCCACTCCAAGGCTTCACAATGCTCTAAGGCTGTGGCTTGTAGCTGCCAAGGATGCTTTGCCCCCTGAAGCATCTGCTGTGAGGCTGCCATAGCCTGTGCCTGTTCTGGCATCAGCAGTGTGGGACAGCAGCCTCTTACAGTTGAGATGACACCAGCATCACATTTTTCTTTGCATTACTGCTTTTTCTTAACTGAGGCCTCTGTGCGGTAGAAAGTGGCTGTGCACATGTGCTCTATAAGCTGAAGTTGTGTTTGACTTTGTGCCATTACCTTTAGCTCTGTCCCTTTACCAGTTAACACATCCTTAACTCTCCTAAGCTATGGTTTTCATGACTAGTGTTGCCAGCTGCCAGAATTTGTAGGTCTAGATCCATGCATGCTGCCACCAAGGTGGACGTGTGGATATGTAGAAGAGGTGGCTTTGCTCATGTTTTGAGTCTTTATCCTATCTAAAAGAGAGAAATATTTCTTTCCTTTTCTTTTTTACTTTTTCCTTGAGGCAAAACTAGTGTGCTACAATCATGAAGCACTTAGTTGTTCAAAGAAACAGGTATAACTACCAGCTGGCACCAGTGTGCCTGCAGACAGCAGTGTGGCATTTATTATAGTTAGAGATAAATGGCCTTAAAATCATCTGTGTGCTGTGTCAAAAAACCTCAACCACCATACACAACAAAATCAACATTCTGCAGCAGCTGATCAAAAGCAATAAGCATCACCCATAACAACAGTTGCTCTGGGTGAAATTCATTCTCCTCCGAGTGTCTTTTATGTCTGGCAATATGTGCATCACAACTTTATACAGCTTCCAAAAAAAATTTGTTTAAAAGTTTTCTGGTTTATATTTGTTTCCTCATCTGTCATCCCAGTAGATGAAATGAAACTTTATTAAAAGCTAGGCTTTGACTAGGAGACATAATGAGTGGGTTTTGTCACTTTATTAAAACTCTGTGCATGCTGGAATTAATTATGTGCCTTTTGAAAAATACAAAGAACTCACTATTGAAGGAGAATAGCAACTTGGTGGAGAACAGCAGCAATATGGTATGTGTCCTCAGTCTGTTTTTCTACACAGTTGCTGAGTTGCAGTTTGCTGTCCTAGCACTGTTTTTTTCATGCTGCAAAGCCATAAGCTGCATTGATTAATGGTTATTTGCTAGCACTGCAAATGTGAAACTCTTCGTTCTTCAAGGATGTCTACTCCAGTCTGGCTTTTCTAGTAGTAAGGTAAGGGTGCTTGCAGTTTTTGGGCTTCACCACCTCGAGGAGATGCATTCTGCACCTTTCATGCACACTAGCCGTGGTCACTTCATTCACACTGGAGATGGAGCATGAAACACACCTGGTGCACATGAGCCAAATCACTATGAGGAGTGAACTTGTGAGTCCACCTGGTGAGTCTGTCGGGTGCTACCTTAAGACTGAGCATCTGAATGCCACCAGAAGATGTGGTGCTGCTCCTCTACACCAGACCACGCTGTCACCCTGTCACTGCTCCCTTCTCCGGTTTGCAATCAGCTGTCTCCAAAGCTGTATCCCTGATGTCAGGCCTTAATAATCCTTAATGAAAAAAATGTCTCCAGCAGGAATAAAAAACCAATACAATTAAAATATTTCATGAGTCACAGCAACCCAGTGCTAGCATTGCTTTGCCAGGAGTCTGAGTCAACCCAGGCACCAGGCACCAGCTCTTGGCCCTCCTCTCTAGCACAAGGAGCAGATGTGTTCCCAGTGCTGCTGGGCCATGAAGGATGGGCAGAACCCTGGTGTGGGCCCCTGCATTTGCTTTGCCTGCAGTTCAGTACAGCTGGGGCTTTGCTGACCCAGGTGCATTCTGCAGGGTAGGGGGCTTAGTTTTGCTGCCTGCATCTCCTGCAGTGTTCAGCAGCAAGTAACATGAGTTATTTCAGATCAGCACGGCAAAACACCACCACCCTCCGCACCCAAATCACCAGACACAAAGAGTCAGCAACAAAGCTTTATATTTTTATTAAAATAAAGTGTAACTTTTCCATTTCCCTTGCATAAGGAATGGCTTAATATGAGAGTTTGCTAATGTAGGATTAGTTTTACAACATATATTGAAGCAAAAAAAAAAAAAAAACCCAAACAACATACCAGAAAAATCTTGTCTTCAATACATCAGGTTTTGTTCCCTTCCTGGTGGGTGGAGAATATGGTGGGTGACACTGCATGGCTTTAGTACATATAGGAGTGTAGGTACAAGAGACTGTTGGGTTCCATCTCCCTCCATTCCCTGATCACATCCCACCTGTAGGAACACTGAAAGACACATGCAGCATCCTGACTTGGACCAGCTGCACAGCTCCGCCAGGGTGGGGGCTGGAAAGCTCATGTATGGGGCTGGCATCAATAAGCAAACATACAGATGCCACCATATGATTAATTTTCCCTTTAAGTTGACTTAAATCCTTTGAGAATCAGGAAGAAGAGCCAGAACACTTGTTCTAATGACAGGATTTTCTTTTTTCTTAGTAGAAGGGCAAAACCAAAAAGCTACTCCTAACTCAGAGCACAGCTGTTGCACTGCAGCTTGGGCCAGAGTCCACTGAAGATGTCTCACTGGTTTCACTGGGTTTGTACTGCTCCCCTACTCCTCTTTGCACATGACTGCACTCAGTGCAGCCACCACCACTGAGGAAGACTCTGCAGAGCTGGGAGTTACTGCTGGTTTAACATCACCCTCCCCTTCTTGAGCTACATGTAGTTCAGATTGGTTCAGTTGCCTGTTAAGCACATTTCTCGATACATGAGAGATGGAAATAGTTAACAGAAAGTGGAGAAACATCATAATTTGTAACGGTATTTTTAATATTTGACTTTTAGCAAAGGAAAAATAACCAAGTTAACATTCAGTACAATAGTCAGGAAGATTTTTTGTATGTATATTTCTGTCATGGGACTAAGATATAAAGCTTAGGATGGTAAATATGCATCTCTACTAAATAATGCAAACAGTGCTCACACACAATTCAGAGCTGGCAGAGCTGGCAGCGCTCTGGCTGCACTGCTTCATCTGTAGAGGACAAAAGCAAGCCCCTGATAAAGCTGAAGGAATGCTTCTGCCCTTCTCTTGCCCTCGCCCCTTGGCTTGTCTGAAGTTTGTGTTCCTTGGTGGTGCTGCCAAAACAAACATGCTGTGGGGCATCACAGCACGGGGAGCTCCTTGCTCAGCCCCTCACACAGGGAGTGCCACTGAGCAGGGCAGGGAGGAGGTGGCACAGTGGTTGCTCTGCCACATGGCACCTGGCACAGGCTGTGCTTCACATTACATTCTGCTGGCTGGCTGTGTTCAATGGCTGCTCCTTGGGCATACCCAAAAATACTTGCTCAATAGAAAAGTCTTAAGTAAAGCAATAGAGCAGAGCTGTACTTGGTAGAATTTATAGGGGTACTTTGCAGAGGTCCCTTAAGATCAGAAGTTGGTCTTTAGAGAAACCTTGTGTGCCCGTCATTTATGCAGTTCTTGGCATTCTTGCAGAACTGACCTCCCTTGTCCACTGCTTCTTGTGCTGCCAACATATGTCCTTACCTGTTCAGGGTCAAGAACTTCTCTTGGCTTACTGGTCTACCAAGGCCAGATCCTCCTGCTCATCAGCATTTGGTGGGAATGTGGCACTGAGCCCCCTTGTACTGTCACCACCCGGGAGCTGAGTGTTCTCGTGCCACTGGCGCACCTGCCTGCTGGCTACTCGCTGCTGCTGCTCCTTCAGCTCACTGTAGGAACGGGAAAAGGTATGAAAGATGGACGTGACTGGGAAAGCCATCAGCAAAATCCCACTCAAGATACTGCTCAGGGCTACCACCTGTCCAGGGATGCTACAAGGCACCATGTCCCCGTAGCCAACAGTTGTCATGGAGATCACAGCCCACCAGTAACTGGTGGGGATGCTGGTAAACTCTTGCTTGGCTCCCAGTTCGCTCTCAGCCAAGTACACCAGCGGTGAGAAGAGGGCCATAGCAACACAGAGGAAGAGCAGGAGCAGCCCGAACTCGCGGGTGCAGCGGCGCACAGTGAGTCCCAGCGTTTGCAGCCCCAGTGAGTGCCGGGCCAGCCTCATCACATACAAGATGCGCAGCGCCCGCAGGAAACGCAGCACCAGCCCCACGCGCTCCAGGTACTTGTTCCCAGCTCCCCCGCCAGGCTTGCTGCTGTTCTGTGTGGTACCCACATCCACAATGAGAGAGATGTAGAAAGGCAGAATGGCCAGGATGTCGATGATGTTGAGCGGGGTTTTCAGGAAAGCACACTTGTTTTCTGCCTGAATGGATCTCAGCAGGAACTCAAAGGAAAACCACGCCACACACACCATCTCCAGCACAAAGATGTCATAGCACTTTTGTGAGCATTCACCCTGGGGAGAAGAGGAGAAGGAAACACATAAAAGAAGGAAGAAACTGATTTAGCCAGGGAGTGAAACAAAGAGAGTGTCAGTTCTTAAAGGAAAGCACCATGTGAAATTGATACGAATTGTGATGTACCAATGCAAAATCATGGCTGCTGAGGGGCACTAAAACCAGAGGCTATGTGTTTGACTATAGGACAGGTCAACAATGCTCTGGAGTGTCCCAAAGCTGCCAAGAACTTGGTGTGATCTTATCTGCTGTTGGCCAGAGAGCCTACTGCTAAAAAGCCAGTGGCTCACACTTAATTTCTCACCAAGACTTTAATACCTTTAATACAGGATTCATGGATTGTAATAAATATGTAATCCTTCCCTCCCTTCCTGATCAATAATGAATTGCTTACTAATAGTTCATAAACACCTGCAGCATTTTATGCTTGGAGTTACCTATAATCTATTATTCACTAAATACAGTACACATTTTACATTCCAGTGAACGTTTATTAACACACTACCCCTACAGTCTTATATGAAGTACTGAGAAATGTAGGCATTTCTAAAATAAAAAAATACCACAGGAGAGAGTGGGGAATGGAGAGGTAAGTGTTTTTAGTTACTGCATCTGTAACAGCTAGTGACCACAATGTCTTCCCCAAGCTTTCTTCCTCTGCTCTTCCCTGCAGGCTCACTTGGTGGCAAATAAAGAGAGCTCTGGCTCTTTAGTTACAATGCTTGTAAACAAGTCAGCCTTCAGTGCACTGGAAAGGCAATAAACAATAATGCTGGTGTTGGCCACTCCTCGGTTATTAATACTGTGGCAATTCTCTGCTATATCTTGGTACCTCCAGCTGAATAATAAACAGCTTCTCTAAATAAACAGATTTTGATGGGGACAAAATAGGGCTAGTGCTGTTTCCTCTGTAAATGCTCGTATAAAACTGTGGATGTTCTGGGGACTTTGTGTGGAAGGCAAGTGTATACTTATTTAAGGGAAGTGTATATTTATTCAGTGACAGCTTGAACAATTTGTGAAACTGTTGTAAGGAGTCCAGCCATGCTAGTAGGGTGTGTGACTCCCACTGAATGCAACAGGTATTAGGTCCCAATGCCCAACCTCATTTTACTTGCCTATGCCAAATTACAGCAATAAGACATCAGCTGAGAATGGCGAAGCTGTGTCAAGCTGGTCCCCATTTCACCACTGGAGAAGCTGAGAACCTGGCACATCTATTAGCAGTTTTGCCTACATACTCAGCCATGGGAGTCTTTTGCTCCAGAGAGCCAAGGAGATTTTTAATGCACAGCATTACATGCTAACTTCATCCCTCTTGAAGTGTGTATGCACAGGCTTTTTCCCTGTTTGGAAAGAAAGCAGCCAGCAAAAGGCTGATGAGGCTCTTGCCCTCTTTGCTAACTGCAGCTTTCCCCAAAATGTGGATATGTTTCAAGGGCTGTTGCACTGCCAGCAGTAAGAGCAGTGTCATCACATTGAATGCAAAGCCTTGGGTTACCTCAGTATGATAGCCAAAATGCTGCGGCACTCTGCACACCTTACACTTAAGAGATTGAGACAATAACTAAAAGAGATGTCAACAAGAAAAACAGATGTGAAAAGGAATCCTCAGAGCCAGCATTTATGGTCCTTGTAGTAACCACACTAAAAAATTGTGATGCCTTGTGTTTATGGATTTTTGTTCTGTATTTCACTTTCAATTGGCACATGATCTACCTCCCACTGTTTCCCAGGGGGTCATGCTGATATGGAGAGAAAAATTTCTCGTCACCTTGAAATTACTGTCAATATTTTAAGCATATTGCAGGGAGGAATGATAATCTTATTTTACCAATATAGTATCTCAGATAGCCTGTCTTTAAATTCCAAATTTTGATATGTGTGAACACTAGGAGCTTAATTTATATCTGCCTCACAAAACTAATTTGGTCATAAGTAAGTATTTTTGTCACAAGCATAATACATAGCATATAAGATTTTGTTTCTAGGAGCTTTCCTCCTATCACAGCATAATTATGCTGTCAGGCTCTCCTGTCAAATACAGAATCAAGATGCTTTCACATCACAACACAAATCTGGCTCTGTGAGCCAGAGAAAAAACTCACAAAGTCAGTGGAAGGACTCTGCCTGTACAACAGTAACTTCTCTCCTTATGACCCAGAAACCAACCCTCAGACCAGTATTGTTCCAGAGCTCTGCTGCCTGGGAATCTCTCATCAGGATATGCTTGATCTCATATCTAAGGGCAGTAGCTGGAGGTGATTTGCAGCTCTTCATCCTATCCTTGCAGGTGCTCTAGAGGATCAGGTTACGATGTTAGGATGACAACCCAGAGAAGAATAGCTATGGCTTGAGCAAAGCAACAACAATGACAAGATGAATACCCAAATGTGCAAATTTGCTTTCTCTGATAGATGCACCATACTTGGACCACCATCTGTGGAAACTCAGATGCACCTTGCCTTAAGAGCTTTATCTGGCAGGAAGTGTTCTGGATTCTGATGCACATGTACAGACTTTTTGTGCCACTAAAAGTTTTGGGAAAGTCAGTGAAGCCTATAGGGAATTTGGCCTTAAAATAAACCTACAAAGTCACTAAGGTGATTAATAGCTAATTTGGCACCTAATTCCCCCAGGACTTTCTGTTAGTTTCATATGGAAAGGAGACTCTCTAAAGCATTTTTGTATGTGAATTTTGGTGTAGGAGAAAACAGGAGTGAAGATTGTTCCTCACTAATGGGCTACCAGGGCAGATGACTTCAGGAAGACCCTGTCTGCTCTCCCACACTCTGACATGTTTATCCTACGTTCACAGACTTAAAGCATTGCTATTCATGTCTTCAATCTTCCTGCAGAACTACATCCCAAATGCAAAGGCGGGAGAAGCCTGGCAACCTTTGTTCAGCCAAGCTCAAGAAGCTTGGTGGAATCTGGAGCTCAGATAATCCAACACTGCAGAACCAAGCTTCATCTTTGCACATCAAGATAATGAGGAGCTGAAATTTCCTCCATCCAGAGTCATGGCTGGGCCCTGGCTTTTTTCCACTCTTCCCACTCTCCACAGCTGACAAATAATATGAAAGTCAAAATGTTAACTTTCATTACAGTGGAGTGATAATGTTCTACTACACAGAGTTCACTTCAACAGGATGAAACAATCTCCCCTTCCAGCAAATGCATAATTATCTCCAGCAACTTGCTCAGTATCCTTATTAACGTATCACAAAGCCAGGCTCTGTCCAAAGGCTGTCCTAAGAATAAGAGTGTCTGAACATGCTTTTAGAAAACAGATCTGTGTGTCAATCCACCTGCCAGAGGTCTCTTTTTTCCACTAATTGTCTTCCTATCCCTTGGACCATGTTCCAATGTCATCTAGGTGTGACCTATTATTATCCTCACACATTATCAAAAACAGCAACACAAAATTGTATTTCATGCTCTTTGCACTTCATTTCTTTCAGTTGCAGCTGCTTTTCCTTGCTGTTTTATTTTCCTTGCTTGACTACAGCGTTGGTTAATAAAGAAAAAAAAAGGTATTTTTTTGCTTTCTAAACCTTCTAACTATGTGTTCCAGTCCAAATGGATGCTGTAATTCTGCTTGGGCTTTTGAGGTTTTTCCGTTCAAGAAAACAAAGCAAAAATTCTCAGAAAGGCACACACACAGATGGAAAAAAATCAGGAATTAATCAGCCACTGGAACACAAGAAAAAGAAGTCCTAACAGAATAGGGCATCCTGCCCAAAATAGGTCTTCATCAAATCTGTATGTTCTCAAAAAAGATCGAGCTATACCAGCTTGTGGCCATAAACGTGTCCAATAACACCTACACACTGCTTTTTACTTCTTATAAGCAAAACAGCTCTCCCTCATACCAAGTAACGAAATTTCTTCACCCTGTAATCTAATGATTCCTTTTTTTTTCATATTTAGATTGATGAAATTGAGCCACAGGGAAAACAGTTGTTTTTCACAAAGTGTGTATATTTATTTATCTGTGTTCATTTGTTTCTTTCAAACCATGAGTAGTTTGGGTTTCTTTTCCATGCAGAAATTTCTTGAATATGGGAAATTATCTGCAGTTGCACAGAATGTGGGGGCTATATACTGTCAACACGACACAATGTCAACACAGGAAACAAGGAAAGAAAGTAAGAAAGACATCAGTGAGTAATTCTGTGCAGTCAAATTAAAGTGAGTCTCCTTCATTAGGAACTATAGAAATTTGCAGTCTAAAAGCCAACCACAGCATCTTTCTTCTGGAGAAACATTTTCTTTGCCAAAAGTTCCTTTGGCAAAAGGGAAATTAAAGAAAGGAAAATCAGTGTCACTGGAGTTCAAATCCATCTGTATTCATTGTTCTGTATGGCCTGTCTAAAAGTGGCAGACATCTTTCAGAAACATTTTGGTTTGGCTTGCAGGGTCCATTTCATCCATTTCACTTGTACTGAACCCTGTACTGAGCCTCAGAAAAATTCTCCACTGTGTGTTGTGTGACTTCTTGGCCCTGCTTTGTCCTCTGGTCTCCTGAGAAGAAATTGTGACTCTTCCTTAGATTCTTGCAGGCTTTGACACCATCTTCTAATCCCTCTGCATTAGAAGATGTCAAAAGCCAGATCACCTCTAACTGCTCCAGTTCTTGTGTTGCTTTCCATGCACTTTTTTGAGATGTCAGCAGCTCCACGGCACTTTAAAGGAAGAAGTTTCAATGCTGCCCACTTTGACCCTATAATGAGATTTCCCTTACTGTCAAGTCTATATGTTAAGAAAAAAAGAGACTTCAACATGAGAGGCACTGCATACAAAAGTACTTACATAATCTTGAAAATCATGACATACCTAAATTATATTTTTGTACATGTTCACTTGCCCCTTGTTACTTGAGTCTTTCAGGTCACATATTTCAAGTGTTTCTCTGTGCACATCAGATCAAACTCTTTTTTAACAACAATGTGGAACTTGAAATTCTGATGCAACTGAGATCCGTGTTAAGAGACCTGCAGACAAAGAGACCTGCAGCCCTGAGGCTGCTGACGAGTCTGCCTACAGTCCCCAGTCCAGAGGCTTAGGGTGCTCCCTTTGGATTTGGTGGGAGGCTGAGCCACCTGTTTCAATGAACATCTGCAGGGTGACCCAGAAGACGGACACTCCTCCACTACTAATTATTCAGCAGCCCAACACTTGGAGCCTTTGCTGGGCTGCAGAGAGACCCAGCTCCTACTCCTATGAGAGAGGGGTGGAAGCTTGCATCTGGCTTTGTCCTAGTGCATGGGAGCGCCTAGAGCACTGGCTGCTGGATCATTTGCTCTCTCGTCATTGCAAAATGAAGAATCCTTCCTTGAGAAAAATTCCAGCAAAAGAGCAACATTCCCAGAAACACGCCTCACCAACGAAACTCAAAGGTATTGCTCACGCTGACACTTTCTGATGAAAGGCAATTTTCTGATGAAAAGTGATTTTCTGGTGAAAGCATCCAGACAATTTTCACAGCAGGGATAAGTGCAGGACTCCTGCGATGTGACCGACCTTGGAAGGGCAGCATCCCACCCTGCCCTGGGGCACAGGCAGCTCCCCTCGATCTGACCACCCACAGACACAGTGATTGTAACTCAGTGCTTCTGCCATTAACGCTGGGGTCAGGCTGAACTCGCAGTCAGCCTGCTCCGAATATTTCCTTGTGCTCTGGAACAAAGATGATTCAGATAACTGCACAGTCTGTCCTCAAAGCTGGCTGTCTATGAAGTCAAAGTAAGAGTTTCTCATTTTAAAGTCACCAAAGGGCCATGAAAGAATCCTCTGCTTCTTGCGGTCCACACTTTGATCTGTAACTCGAGTTTACTTTGTGCTTCATCTTCAGCCCAGCTGCCAGCAAAGCTAACTTGTGCCTTCTGAGGGAGGGCTGTTGCGAACTTTGCGCAGCCCTATTATGAACACAAAATAGCTCTTGTACAGCTTGTCTTTGTTGAGGAGAAAGGGCAAGGAGGTAGGCAGGAGCTACACCTGCTTACCTGCCTGGATTTCCCTTAATCCTGAAACAGCACAGCCCCAAATCATCACTTCTCAAAACCCCTCAGCCTGCCATTTTTATCCTGCCAGTGAAGCTGCAAATCAACCCGGAACACCAACAGGAACAAGGGAGATGCCAAAAGACTATGGCAGCTGCTAGAAGGTAACTTCAGGGTGTGCTGAAATACCCAGCTAGAGTTTAATCAGCTTGTGGAATTGCATGCTGTGCTATTTACTTGCAGTCATGCAGCCAAAGGGTTACTGAGATACCTGCATGTGCCTTTCATTTGTCTCAAATTGCTCCTCTGACCTGTAACTGTGAAGCCAGATGTCTGTGTTCATGGAAATCTCAGAAAAGGCCTTGGGAGTCAATGAGAGGGAAGATAAGACCACATGAGGACGTTACCTATGACGACCCTTGCAGACTACAGAGACAGGAGACATGGATGGCACCGCTGATCCAGGAGGCTGCAGAGGGAACCAGCTGTGTTTCCTTGGGTTACTCTGCCCAGTCCACAAGCAGCTGATGCTCTGGGCCATCTCAGCCCCAAACTGTACAACCATAATTAGACACTGTAAGTAGGCCTTGGGTTCCTAAGCCATATAAATACTGAGCTTTGAGATCTGTTTAACTGATACCTTTTTCCCTGGAAATGCTACTGATGTCTTAATAGCTGACCGCGTGGATTTGGCATATACATCTGAATGGTGGAGAAAGACAGACACGAGGGATTCAGTTGCCTATCTACCAGGCAAGACTTAGTATGATCCTAAGGCTTTCTTCTGTTTCCCTGCCTCCTTCACGTACTGCCCCTGACACATGCAGATACATTCTTTGGTCCACTATCCTGCCTCTTTTTGCTCCAGTAGAGCTGTTAAGAAGAATGGAAAACAGATAAGTAGTACTACAGATGTACAAAATACCCCCTCATTAATGCCTTCTTCTGAACTAACTCTCCTCATGCCTGTGCCCATTTTAGCACACACTTCTCCAAAAGCAACAGTATTTGTTAGAGGGGAAAAAATGCTATCTGGCTCTACTTTATGGAAAGCAACCAAAATCTAAAATCAGCAAGAAGCAGGAAACACAGAAAGAATAAAACAGACCATGAAATATCTATGAAACAAAACACTATCAACTTGCCTGATTTTCAGATGCCTATCAGGAACAAACACAGCACCTCATCCAGAAAGGCTGGGGGAAATGTCAAGACATTCAATGTCTTAAAGCTCATCAGACTCTGTGACTGTGGCTGGGAGCAGCTTAAGGAATCAGTGTGAGCTCCAGCAGCCAGCTGCTCCTATCTCCCACTCTGATCACACCACAGACCAGGAGTGAGGGGCTGTACTATCACATAAGGAGGAGCAATACACCCTGGGTAACATTTTCTGCAGATGTGGTCCAGGAGTGGCTGGGAAGGGCAGCACCATCAGCTGAATAACTGCAACCAGCAGGGGAGCCAGTAGGCCAAAGGAAAGGGACCTTACATGATCAGTCTGTACTGACTTCTTGCAAAGAGAGCCCATCACTAATTGACAGGAGAGTGTTGGCCAGAGAAGAAGTAGCTACACCAGCTTTCAGAACCTGGACTCTAGAAGACACACGAAGTTCCAGAAAAGACTTCCTGCAAGAACAGGGAAGACCAGAGACCTTTTAAGATGAAGCTTCTCAGTTTCGAGGGTTGGTGGTGTGATGTAGTTCCTATGAGAACAGGGCTCTGCGCTCACCTCAGAGGACCCCTCCAAGTCCTACGTGCCCATAAGGTTCAACTGGCAAAGGAAATGATCTCTTGGTGCTGCTAGAGTTAGTTCTTGGGGTCTGAGATCCCCACCTGGCTGAGGTGTGAATGTAAGACATAAGCAGGCTATTATTAATATTTAGAGAATTACAACCTATATGTACAAGAATAAATTTACTGCCATTTGCTTGAACAAATATTTTAAATCAAAACACTACTTTCCTACCTGGGGTCTGCTTGGGCAATTTTGCAGCCATTCAGTGCCATCAGGAAACTGTTTGAAGACAAATAACTGCACAGGAAGAGACAAGTCCAGGAAAACAAGGTATTGTATTTGAAACTCATCAACTCCCATGACATTCGAGGCAGGATTTCACAGACCCCTGCCCAAGTGGCTTGCTTGTCTTTGCCCTGCAGCTGACCCCTTTGTGGGAAACACCCATGGGTGACACAGGGGTACAGGTGCGCCCAGGATTCCTGCACAGGCCGCTGTGCTTGGACCAGGCACAACCTGCCCAGCCTGGCCTCAGGGGGCAGCTCAGCAAGAGAGGATTTGTTTATCAGCCACTGCCACCGACAGAGGCAGGAAGGCAGGAAAAAAATGATGATTTCATCAAGTCAAAGTGTCCTCCAAAGAACAGCTTCAATTTAGAAACTTCCTGCCACCGACAGAGGCAGGAAGGCAGGAAAAAAATGATGATTTCACCAAGTCAAAGTGTCCTCCAAAGAACAGCTTCAATTTAGAAACACCAATGTTCTTAGTTACCTTGGAATTTTCTATTTCTGGATTTCCAGAATTCTTTTTTTGTGTTTGGCCCATTTCTTTCACTGAAATTGATAGTAAAAATCCCCAAGAGAATAATGAAGCACCAGGAGTGTCCTTACTGACAAGTGTTGCCCTCTTCCCCTGATTTTACATGAATAGAAATCTTCCTCCTTAGCCCCCTCTATTTTCTAGCTCTGATAGAGGCATCAGAGCCTTGGAAGTTTACAATGTTTTTTAAAAAAATCCAATATTTGCAAAACTAAGTAAATGCTTGATCCCGAGCTTTCACAGGAAGAAGCCCAGTTACACTGCAACTTAGCAAATCTGACTTCTGAAGAACTGTATTTTCTATCCTAGTGCTCTGAAAACAAGGTAGATTCAGTTGGCACTGGGAACAGCTTGAGCAATGGCACTTGGCACTTGCAGCACACCTCGTCCTCACAGACAGGGCAAGATTGCAGAAATCAAGATGAGGGCTATCTCCCTTAAACCAAACCAGCATAAAACTGCAGAACCAGAGCAGGGCTGAGTTCTTGCCAAGGGCACTTGGGTGCAGTTTGAACATTCTCCCCAGGAAATGGGAACACCTGCACACCCCTCCAAAAGAACCAGCCCAAAAGGGACAGGGCTGTGTGACAAAGCAGTGGAATTCCCAAGGCTTTCACACCTACCCAATACCTGGGAAAAGGTGATGTGGTGGCACCTAGCTGTGCTCACAGATATACACTGCCTAGAACTGTGGTCTTCCGAAACCCAGCACACTCTTTCAATCTTCTCCTCCTCAAACTTGTCTCACACTAAAAAAAGAATCTGTCTTGTTCTCCTTCTCTCTCTCACTTATTAATTATATTAAAAGATCAACTGATTCTTAATATAATTTAAAAGTGTATTTTCCCTCTTATTTACCCCAATTTCTCACTTCTTTCAATCATTTTTTGAAGCTCTTCTCCTCCTGCCTCCCCCTCACTGCTAGTTCTGTTTTACTGACCCATATTTATTTTACTGGTTCCTGCAACCCTGTAACCTGCTGTAAATCTGAGGGTGTCTGTTTTTTTCCTTGGAGGAAAGGAGGTCAGTGTCAAGCTTACTGTTTTCCTTTGACATTTTGTTCCAAACCTGTTTCTCTCCCTCCTCAGTCTACCTTTATCCTCTTATCTGAGAGCAAGGGAAGGATTTGCCTGTGTTGCCTGTGGGAAGATTTACCTTCCTGCTGGTAGTAGCTCAGCTTCCAGCTGTCAGTGAGCTCCTGCAGTGCCCTTGCACTGAAATGCTCTAAGTTGCGATGGATTTTTGCAAGGCAGATGAGACCACCGTGAAGCCACACACACTTTCATATTCTCTCTTTCTGCTCAAGGCAACAGTAAAAACAGTGCTTTCTGTGACAGCAGTGCAGCACACAAGAGCTTACCTTAAAACACCCAACATTTGTACTGTGTGTGAAGGCATCGAGCTGCAGACTGGGAGAAAATCTCTGCAGTGTCTGCTCACAGTCAGTGCAGGGACTTTTTGGGAGAGTGCTGCAATTTCTCTTGTCATCATCTCTACCCAGTGTACCAGGTGCCAATTTTCCAGCACAGCTCAGGATGTATTGCATGGCTGGGACCTTCACACTATTCTCTGTATTTCCTATTTGAATCCAGGCTCAGTAAATGAGATGGGGCAAGGGAAAGGGATTGTTTGTGTGTGTGTGACTTATGGAAGGGTGAGGGTAGAGTTAGTGAATGGGCAGAGGGGTGGGCTGGCACATGTTCTGATGAACAGCCTGTTCCACCTGTGGCTAAGCCCCACCAATAGCATATCCCAGCCCCTGTGGCACCCCCTACAAACACAGTCAGTGCTGGACAAGACACCTGGGTTAGGATGTTGCCTTCATGGAACCAGACTCATCCCATGTCACTCTTCAGAGAGCTTCCAGGCTTCTGAGTTTTTCTGGCTGCCCTTGCCTTTAATCACAATTATGAACTGTCAGTGCTCATTTCATCTTACTGATGCCTTCAGGTCTGAATATTCACAAGGGCCAAGAAAGCCCCAGACAGTGAGAATATGTACAGCATCCTTGCTGGCACCTGCTATACCAGCAGGAGTCAGGGACAGGATGGTAATAGCTCACTGGCCTGGAAGGGCAGAAGAGGCTTTTGAGCTGATTCCCCGTGGAGCAGAGGATCTTGCCAAGTGGCTCATGCATCATCTGCATAGCTTCAGCTGAGCTGATTTATAACATTAAGAAGGACTGACAGAATGTATTTAAAAACTCTGTGAGATGCACACAGGCATGTCTAGATAAATGGTTTCCATTTTTAATTACTCACACTATAACACACTTTAATTCATAGCATGAGTTTGTCCAACTGCAGCTTTCAGTTATTTCAGTTCACTGTTGCCCACAGACGTTCTCTTATTATGATTCCCACTGCATTAAAAGCTATAAAGCAGAACTTTGAGATTTTCAACCATTTTTAAAACTTTTTTTTCAATTTGCCTGCCAAATGAATTCTGGACACAGAATCTCAAGCCTCACTTGATATCTTATGTTGGTTTTCTTCTATTATGAGATCTAACAGAATTTTTTAAACAATAAAGAAGCCAATTTTTGAAAAATGCCTTTTTATTAAGGAAGAATATTGTGTGGCACTAATTCAAATGTCTTACAGAAGTACCTACATCAGAAGTTACTTTCTTCTGAAAACTTTATAACCTCAAAAAATTATATTAAATTTGATTAATGAATGGTGTTCTACACAGACTAGATCAAATGTGACTGTACTCAGTACCATGTTTTTGATGTTTTGATTACTTGGAACTAATATCATGCTTACCATTAGAAAACGTAACAGCTTTATAGATTTCTCCTGGACCTTTCTCAAGCCTTTGTTTAAAAACTTCTCCAAAAAATCTTATAACCATGTTTTTCTCATGTGTATACTATTCAATTTGTCTTGAATATAAATGTGTACACTGCAAAAAACCCCATTTTCAAAAACTTTTATATTTCATCTGCACTGCCACACTCTAGGCAATGAAAATGCAAGCATTTATAATGTTGAATGATTTAATGCAATTCTTCTAAGTGCCGTACACATAAATCAGCTCATTACCTCAGCCTAACTATATGAGGTGCAGCCAAATGTACATTTGCCTGCTTGCTTTCATTTGAAACCTCCAGAACTGATAGCAACGTATCCAGGAATTCTGAAATGTATTTTCCAGATTATATTTTCATTTCAAATAAATGAAAGAGTTCTCTCTTTCAGAACACTGGGACAATACTCAATAGGCCCACAGTGCCCAAACTGTCCTACAAAAGGCAGTGGAGCAATCTATGGAATACAGGAGCTGTGCTGTACCCCAGGATATTAGGCTGTGATGAGTAGCTGTAGTAATTTTACAAACATGTCTGAAGGCCAAGAAGCTATTATTGTGAGATAGCTTCAGAGATTCCATGGATGATTTACCTGGAAGTTTGGAGAACAAACTCACTGGTAGGAATAGATACTTATAAGGGTGGAACCAGAGAGAGATATTAAAAGAACTTAAACATGGAGCATATTTTGCTGGGTGAGCCACACTGCGCCAAATATAAACCAGTTAACAATGTGACAAAGTTACGAATGCTTTTATGAAATAGTTTTAGCTGTTTAATTATTTATCACTAATGTTACATTGCAGCATATTTATATAATATTTAAAAGAATACCCAAGTTTGCTATTTATTCATGAGAAGATATCCTGCAGACTGAAAGAGTTCATTGGCACAGAATAAAGTTATTAACAAGTCAAAAGTAATTTTATCTTAGTCAATTCTTGCCTTGTTCCCAAGCAGTGCAGACAAACACTCTTCATTTTTTCACTTCTAAGCCTAAAACACTGCAGAGAATCTCAGGTGTCTCCCAAAGCCTATATTGTAACCTACTGTCCTCAAAATCTTCCAGGGCAGCTCCTTGACCCATAAGGATTTCTCTCTTTATTTGGGAAGAGCAATCCAATAGCAGGCGCTGCCATGAGAGCCACGGTTGGGCATTGAGAGTTCAGACAGCGACTTCGCTGAGAGGTGGAATTTTGAGCAGAAGGTCTGCAGGCTCACTGAGGGACTCAGTGTAAGCCTGTCATGCAGTGCTGTGTCCCCACCCTCAATCTAAAGGCAATTCTTAGAGAAAGAAAATACCTCCTAATCCTCCTGATACAATGGAGGATGATTTTCTTACTAGGATGATGATTCCTTTATCTGCTCTTGAAGCAGCTGCCATGATGGAACAACCAGGTACATCTGCCAAAGTTTAGAGAGCTTTGATGAAGCAGGAAGGCTAGATTTTTGTTTTTTCTTCCAGGGGTGGGACAAATGCAGAAAGCAATTTCTTTTTTTCCCAAGAAGAGCAAGCAAGCCAAGCAGAAGAAATGGTGAGAACTCTCCAAACATAGTAATGACTAAATACAGCCAGTTGTTATCCAGCATCTTGTCCACACAACCAATTGCAAGAACAACCAATCATTCTTTCAAATGTTTTCTATTTGTTAGCAGCTTAAGGCAGCCCTGCAAAGAGGAAGGACTGTCTTGTAAAAGCGTTGGCAAAGCTGGCATATGATGTGCTATTTGACCAGGGGTTTTGCAGGCAGCAGGGGTCCCAGGCAGTGGCTGGCAGAGCTGGTGCAGAGGGCAGTGAGATGTACAGCAGTGATGCTGACGATTCCCAGTACCCAGTGTGTCTCCTCAGTGTGTGAATACAGCAATCCTGAACTCGGCAAAATAAACTGATACTGAGATATGCTCCATATAACACCTGGATTTGGACAGCTGGAAAGGAGGGATTGAGATTCGGATCCACAAAGCAAAAACAAATGTGTTCTTTTACATTAGAGACTGCATCTATCAGATGCCTCACAGACAGCTCCCAGGAAAATCATCAAAGGACATGATCATCACTTCTCAATATTCACAAGAACATTTTGCCATTGGCCTCACACTTAAAAATTCCACAGGAGTCAGATAAAAGATGCACACCACTCCGAAAGCCCCACAGAACTTGACATTTAAGGTTTAGATTGAGCAGTGCAAAGGTTCTCAGCTCCATAATTTTAACGCTGTCTGCATGACACATAGAAGCAACATCACTTACTAAAACCAAACCTCATCACTTCCCACTGCTTTCAGACAAACCTGATCTCTCTGAAAGACAACTTGCCTAGCAAATGTCTCTGACCATTAGAAAGGAGTTGGGAGACCATGCCAGCATGACTCAGACATGAGAACTTTGCAGTTACTCCTCAGTTTGGATTCAGCATGAACTAATTTGATCTCACTTGCAAAAAATAATTTCCTTACCTAGAAACATGCCTTGCAGGTGAGGCATAAGGAAGGTACCTGAACAGCAGTTACGTAGTTTTATTTTTGTTATTATGATGGCCATAGATATTGTGTTTAAGATATTCTGCCCCAAAGCATTCCCAATCTGAAGGCAAGACTACACAGAACAGGTGATGGAACTAAATGAGGCCAATTGAGAACTTCAACAAGAAAGCAAACATTTACTTATTACTGATAACTGAAACTGTAAGTAAAGGATGCTGTCAAAGCTTGTAATTTGGAGTGTATGTTACCAGTTTGATTTAAGTACTATCTGAGGAGAAAACCTACTTTGGCTTATGAAAGGAAAAAAAGTAAGAAACACCTTGCTTCTAGTTAAAACAGAGTTCTGCAGTGCTCTGAGTCCTACATCCCCTAAACAAGAACATGTGAATATTAAACTGAATATGAATCTCATGCGCCTACAGGAACTTCCTTGTGCACAACGTAGAAAAGGCAGGTGACCATAGCTACTGAGTCATTTGGTCTTTCCCTGGCCTCCAGCCAGCTGTGGCCTGAGGAGTCTGGAGCAGACACAAAATGCAAATTAGCAATATAGGGTACAAGTACAGTAGATTGGTTCAGATGCCAGAACTGGTGATACTGTTACAGCTTATGATTTTTGCATTTCAACAGCAGAGCTGAGAGTGGTATAACAAATTCTCAGATGATCCCCAGGGAAATTAGTTAGTCCAATTCCCCAGGATTCTTTTTATAAAAAGTCACCCTCAGTGCCTATACACTATAAATAGCTGTCTGTAACACCATCAGGGAGATATTTTTTTAATACATGTTTTTTGTTGACTGTGCTGTAATTTCTAGAACAGTTTATTCCACGATAAAAGTAAAAACACAACCTGCAATTTTAGTAATACTTTCATTCATGAAAACAAACCATCTATACATCACATGTGGCTCTGAGTTAAAATTAAGGTCTCAGTATCACAAGCAGAACAACTGAACAGTTAGAAAAGAGATAAAGTCATAAAAATGACACCAGTAATTCCAGAGTCTCAAGTAGAGTGCCATCTTAGGGTAGTAAGCACCACTGGACTTTGTCCAGCATGTCTGTATCTCTCTTGCACTGAGGAGCCCAGCACTGGACACTGCTCCCGGTGTGGCATCCCCAGTCCAGAGCTGAGGGGAAGAATCTCCTCCCTTTATGTGCTGGCAGTACTTCACCTGATGCAGCCCAGGATACCGGCATCTTTCTTTGCAGCGAGGGCACAGTCAACTTGGTGTCCACCTGGATGCCCAGGTCCTTTTCTACCAATCTCCTTTCCTTCTGGGTGGTCCCCAGCACATACTGATGTGTGGGGCTGTTCCTCACCAGGAATGCATGACTCTGCATTTCTTCTTGCTGAGCTTGCTGAGGTCCACAGTCTTTCTGAGCCTGTTTCTCCAGCCAGTCAAGGCCATTCAGGGCGGCAGCACAACTGTCTGGCCACAACTTGTCCAAAGTTTGTGTCATCAGCAAACTTGCTGCTGGTATACTCTGCTTCACCCTCCAGGCCACTAATAAAGAATTCTAACAGGACCGGAACCAGTACAGACCCCCGGGGCACACTGTTAGTTACCGGGCTCCAACTGGACTCTGTGTCACTGACCACTATGCTCAGGACATGGCCATTGAGACAGTTTTCAGTCAGCCTCACTGTCTTGCTCATCCAGCCTCTTAAAGAAAGTTTGTCTATTAAAAGCTATTGAGAATCATTATACAAGACTCTCTTAACCTTGTCTGAGATTACTTTTGTGTGTACCTTTGTGACATGAAACCTTTAGTCACAAGATTGTTTAAAATGCACATTCACAATTTACCTATTCCCCATCCTCAACATTATGGAAGTTGAAGCACGGTGTGTAAATTGAGCTTAGAAGGTTAAATAGTTTTGGCTTTATGAGCTATTATTACCTTCATTATTTATAAGTCTCTTTGTTGTAATGTTCTACAGCTGAAGGTTATTGAACTGTAACTTCATATCACAGTATCTCTAATTAGGCTAGCTTTTCCCAGCATGTTATGAAGTGTGGTGAAAAACGAGCTCTCTGATCTGCTTCTTCTGTTTTGCGCTGTGCTGCTACAATGACTGAGCTCAGGGGTCTCAGGCCTTGTTAGGGTTTGACACTGGCGCAATGCCAGCGCCTCTATGAAAATGCACTTTCCCAAATAATTGTTGTGAAATGTGATCAGGAACAGAGCAGAGCAGGCTTAAGCTTAATAACAAAAGAAAAAAACTTTATTAAATTACTACTACTATAAAAAACACAGACACTAAATTTAGGATGAAGACTCTCCAAAACATTCCTCCTCTTCTCACTCAATTTCCAAACAAACTTACAGTGAGACACCACCCAGGATTCCTGATTAAGTTGCTGCTCTTCAGATAATCAATACTCAGGCTCTCAAAGGAGAGAGAAGTCTCTCTTGTACCACAGACTCCCCCAGAAAACACAATTGCTACCCTTGTGTTTCCATGTCACACATGGCAACTGCCCAGAGAAAATCTGCCAGTGTGACACTCTCTTTTCTATGTCACAGTTCTCTCACCACCGTGCATGGACAGAGTGCTCATAGGGGTCTTTTAAGGATGCTTTGCTACGGACTAAAAGAGACAACAGTTCAGCATCTCATCTTGGGACCACAGTCCCCCCCCCATTTTCCCCCTGGGGCCGAGGGTCTAAGAACAGAGATCATCTTCTTCCTTGAAGACAGAGGGCATCGCCATTCCCTCCTCAGTTTTCCTCTGTTCTCTCCATTCCTGTGCTGGTGGTTGCTGAAGCAGGTCTCTTTCCTTCACCACTGCACCCCCCTAAAATGCAGTGTATGTTGCAGGAGAATTTGGTTCAGTCTATGGCTAACAAAAAAAGTCCAGCTACAAGCTACTCCTCCTACCCAAAAATTTCCTCTTCTAACATCTCAGATCCCAGACTGTCTCTCTTCTACTTTAAATCAAGGAGGAGTAGTATTTTACAAAGCCCTCATTTCCGAGGAAAGGGTTAAAAGTTTAGACTCCCCTGACGGCTGAAATCTCTGCCCAGAAGCCAATTCCCAAGGCCAAGGCTGGGAACCTCCCCCCCACTTCTTCTCTTCAAATTTAGGACTCTCTGTCTCTTCCCTCTGGGGGGCGGGACAAAGGCACCTCTGCTTCTTTCCACCCTTCTGTCCACAGGAGCTGGCTTAGTTCTAGTCTTTCAGCCTCCTCGACTCACCTTGACCAGGCCACATGGCTTCCCTTCGCCCACCCAGCCTGTGGCTGGGCAGGGGAGATCTGCACTGTACTCTGACCGGAACCAAAGAGAGAGCTCCCCTGGGAGTTCTTGCTTTTAACCCCCTGTGTTCTCAGAGGCGTGTCCATACCTTCAGTGGTCACTCCAGGTACCAGTATCCAAACCTGACCACTGATTGGTTTGACTACCAACTTCCTGAGAAAATTCACTTCTATGTCAAACCATGACAGGCCTATAAATGCTTTTTTGAATCAGGACAGAACGTTTGATATTATTCTCTAAGTTCCACCTTTTCTTCTCTGATGACAAAGGCTGCTGTCTAACAAAAAAAAGAGAAGATTCATTTTCAGAGGGAAATGGTTGACATTTCTGTTTTCACCAAGAAAAAAATGAAGAGTCTAGTATGATGACCATCTGGCTTTCAGCTGAACCTCTCTGGTGTCTTTTGGTTGTTTAGCTCTTACCGTGTGTTTAAAGCTTTTGCTGTAATATATCCCTAACTGGTTTACTTCTCTGGTGTATTAGCTGCTTTCTTTGAGTCACTCTATAGCTGCTGTTTGTTTAGAGAGGTGAGAAGTCCACTTAAAGGTAGGATATGCCTAAAATGCCTTGAGGATACTCTGTGCCTCTGGCTGTTTTTATGTCTTGGAGATGACTTTTGTGGTCTTCTTGAAAGAGCCTGGTGCCTGAGGGCTCCTGCTATGATTTTGTCTCAGCAGAATTAGCCTTTAGAGGAGACTTTTCACTGTTAAATCTAAATCTCCCATTCTGAAAATTTTGAAATAAGAAGTTTATCATTGTCTTGTTACTTTACATGGAAGAACCTGACTGCCTCCACATGTTTGTTTTCTTCACATACTTGAAGTGTCCCTTTCCTGAAATTTCCAGAAGGAGCTATTGTACACATTACTGAATTGGTGGATTTTATTTAATTTAATTAGTAAATAAAAGCTAAATGAGAAAAAAATGGACTAAATATATATCCTACTTTGGTAAGTGAAAAGTAGTTCAGGATCTGATTCTGTTAACTCTACTGACAATTGTGCAGCATCTGAAATACACGATACTACTCCCAAAAAAGAGTAACACTCAAGGTGAATCAAGGTGACCTTTAGTAAGAACAAGTACAGGAGAGCATGAGCCTTCCCACTCTTGTTAAACCACCAGGAATTGCCACTGTCATCCAGAACACCTGGAGCAGGTGTAATAACGTTAACAAAATGTATGACTGAGTTTTCTGCTCTATTTAAGAAGAGAAAGGCAGGCACCTAAAATAATTTCCTCACCCACCTGGTAATTACTTCTAACTTTTAAGTTCCCACTCTTACATCTTGTGTGAGGTCATTTACACCTTTGCAGGACATCACTGGGTGTAACAGCTGGTCCATTCAGATGGCATTAAAGGATCAGGGTATGGAAAATTGCTCCCCAGCATGTTTTTTTCATGATTGGCTTCTCTGTCTTTCCCTGAAGCAGTAACAGGACAGACAGATGGCACATAGAGATTTTGTTTTCTGTAGTAACACCAGCTCAAGGAAAAGTCACTGCTTGCTAGCCAGAGCACCTATGACAGCCTTGTCATGGAACCGTAACAACAGCAATGTCAGCCAGAAAGCCTGGAAAATGTGCACACTGAGTATGGTTTGCCTTTGAAATAGTATTTACTATTTATTTGTTCCTTAGTCAGGGGATGTGCATCCTTTTTCTGCTTGTTAGGAGACTGCAAAGTCAGACCAAAGAGCTATCCCTGGGCACAAATTTTAAACTAGATACTGGGGATAGAGCTCAGGATTATTACCATGAATTTGAATTCACATAAGCTCTCTTATCTCCACACATGTTACTTGCAGAGCTGCCTTGGCTTGCTAAGTCACACAGGGAGTACACAAAAGGAGTCTGCAGCCATGGTCCCAGACCCTACAGGTGATTGCAAGTAAGCAGATGCCTACTCCTTGTCTTGCCAGAAGTGATCCTTCACCAGTCCCCTGTGCAAGAGGAGCCACCGTTGTCTCAAATGAAATAACCATTTCCAGTCTGTCCACAGACCTTCCCTGTGCAAAGTGCAGAACAAAGATTATCTGCAGGAGCTCTGTGCTTTTAGAATTTAAAGGCACAGAAGAACATTGGATAATTTATTCTGATTGTCTCTGTATTGCAAGAATTTCACTTTTGTAACTTGATCTGCAATTGATGTTTTTCTTTTGATTGAAGTAAATTCTGTTTAGCTGAGCGCTAAAACAAAAGGACACTGAGCTTTTAACTGAAAATGTCTAAAAGCACGAAATCCACTAATTTTCTTCCTAGTCTGTCCCAGTAATGAATCACCTTGGTATTAAATACTGGCATATAGTTTCCCATATGAATTTATAAGGATTCAGCTTTTATCCATGTATCATTCCCCTGCTTAATTTAAAGGTCCTCTAGATTATACAGTTCTCCCCTCATAAAAAAAACACATATATGCCTAATCCACTCACCTTCTTTCCAATAATTTAAATCAACTGAAATGTTCAAGTTTCTTATTGTATGGCATTTTCCCCAGGTGTCTAAGATTTACAGGTTTTTAGCTCTCTCCCTATTTTTCAAAACACCATTAAAAACATGAATGTGAGAACCGACTGCAGTATTCTAGAGTCAGTCTCACCAATACTGCATACAGGCACAAAAAATCTTCCAGCTTTTTATAAATACACCCCATCTTAGATATTCAAGGATGACATTAATCCTTCTGACTTTATGCTGGAATAGGAATTTATGTTGCTTGTACCCTAAATATTATTTAGAGCCTCATTTTGGGAACCAGAGTCCCTGCTTTTACATGAGCAAGCCTGCATTCATCTTTATTGCAAAATTTTGCATTTGACTATGAAAATATGCTCCTTCTAGTGGTTCCAGCTTACCAAGAAATCCAGGCTTCTCTCATATGTTTGCTCTACCCTCATTATTATCCTGCTCCACCCAAAAAATAATTGGCCTATTATTATGAGTCTCTATTTATGTTCAGACCATTAGTAAAAACATAAGGTTCCTAAAATCTCATAATTCATAATTAAAGCAATAGTTCAGCTCTCACTTAAACCTGGGAACAACTAAATGCTAAATACATCTCAGTTTTCAACAGTAAAATATCCCTTGTGCTTAGAATTCAGGGTACTGGAGCCCTGATGGTTAATTACACTAAAGGACATGTGTTTTGGAAATGATATCTTAAAAAAAACATTATTAGGACAACATAGTGTTAACTAGTACCCAGTACTACCATCCTCAAACTTTAAATCACAAAAAACACTTAAAATAAAGATCTGATAATAAATCATATATCAATTAACACACCAATGTTTTATCTTTTTTTCCTGGCTGCTCCTGAATGAGTCTGATTCTAAATCAAATTCCTCAGGTGAGATGTAACCTGAGCAGACCTCACAAGCAAAGGGTGGGTTTAACTGTACACAGGGTGCTCAGTCAGATGCAGGGGTCTCTCTGGAACAGCTGGATCCATTTTCCATCACATTGTATTTTACTTTCAAGGCGGCATAACAGTAAATGCCTCCAGTCTGGGGATGATCTCCCTCTTTTCTGCTCATGGCAGTAGGGCACAAACCATCCAGCCCCTCTGTGACAGAACATGGGAAGAGCTGCTTCCAGGAGAGCTCAGCCTTCAGCTGAGAGGCAGCACTTCATGGGCTGAAGTAGTCTTAGTAGCTGAAGTTCACAACCACATTTAATGACCATGGGGCTGGGAAATAAGCCCAAACATTTAATGTCAAGCTTGGACTTGGGTAAAACTAGAGAGGGCATGAATTCTTCAAAACGTCTCCACCCCCAACTCCTCAGTTTGCATTTCAGCATGTATGTGAAGAAAATGTAAATGTCCTCCTCTACCATTTTTCAGATGAGCTCTCATTGGCCTACATTGCACAGAAAAGGGACTAAACATTTAGGAAATTTGATGAACTTAAGAATAAACAAAATATCTGTAAGACTTGATTTTCAAGAGCATGATTCATCCACAGTTTACACTTGAGAATACTAAGCAGGTCTGAAAATTGGGACAATTGCTCCGTTTCTGCTGTTAAGTTGCTGCCTCAGCTTCCCTGGCCTTTACATCACCCTATAGCATCAAAATACTTTAGATGTGGTTTTTACACTGACACACTGAGAGTTCATTCAAATTGTTAAAGTACCTTTAGGGAAAATTGATTTGTTAGGTCTAAGCTTAACCTCAAAACATTAAACCAGAAAAAAGGCTGGTTTTTATTCCCAGAGTAGCTAGTTTGTCATCTGGTTAGACATATCAGAAAACAAATCTGGTGGGTAAGGCTATTTGCTGGTGTGAACTGGCTAAGCTGGGTTAGTAAGGCAGAGTTTGGCCCAATCTTGCCTCAGTTTTAAGTGACATAATGCTTTCTGTGCTCTACCCAGCCAGCCCTCCACATCATATATACTGAACAGAGTACCTGCATATCTGCTGGAGTGATTTTTCCTGTCACCTTTCCTGAGGAGACAACTATGCAAAACACAGTCTAACCCAAGAAAGGCTGCACTTACCTGATCCTCTTCTTCTCTGACATCTGGCATGGTGCTGATGCAGAGGCTGACAGCAGTGATGGCAACAAAAGAGATTGAAATGCAAGCAAAGATCTTTCCTGGGATCCCTGAGTGGGGGTTCTCCACCATATCCCTGAGCTTTCGCATGCACAGACTCAGTCGGCTGTTGTCCTGGAAGGCACATTGTGTAGCTTCATTAAATACCATCTCCCTTTCAAACAGCCTGGCCTCAGCTGCCTCTTCCTCTTTCTGTTGCAATCTCTTTTTACAGCACCACTCCAGGTGGTCGTCTTCTATCCCCCAGTACACAAGCTCCTCCTGGAAAGAAAGAGCACACATCTCCCTGAGAAGCCTCAGCTTCCCAGCTGTCAGGAATGTCATGATCATTCTGAAGGCACTAGGATTACGGTCAAAAAAAAATTCATTGCAGCTAACATCATAATCATCGCAGATGTCCATGATCTCATCATAATTTTTGCAAGATTTTAGCTTCCCAAGCCTGGTCAAGGGGAAGTTCTCCAAGGTGGTCCAGGGAACTTTGTACTTAATACCACCTACATTGATGATCACAAACCTGGACCAGTCATCCAAGCGGGCTAAGCAGCACAGGTCTTCTCCAGGATGCAGAAGTTTGGCTTTTTTATAGAAGAATCCTTTCTTGGTTTGTACTTCACACAGGTTTTCCAAATTGTTGAAGGAGCAGGACCTGAAGTCAGGATCTGTATTTCCAGTGAGCAATGCCATTTCGTGGTACATCTGTTGAGTCCATAGCAAGGTTGAGGCTACTCAAACAAAAGCATCTCGAGCTTGACCAGAAAGTCTATCTGTAAAACAGAATTTTAAAATTACAAGAAAAGTGGGGCACTCTTAAATGATAACAATCCTATCCTCTCCCTCCCGAGAAACTCTTCTCTATGGCATTCCTTCTTCCCCCATCATTTTAGGACTATCTTTGCTTGATAGTTGCTTGGGGAAAGAACTTACACTACAATCAGGTCAGAAGCCATGCTGTTACTTCTCAAGGGTTTAGTTAATGATTGAATGGAAACAAAACCAGTGTATTACCATTTTTAGAATTTTCTAGAGGTTCAAGCTGTATCCTGGACATCAATGCATACTAGAAGAGAAATCTAATCATGTGGATAAATGGCAATTTACAGTTTAGCAACTTAATTAAAAAACTTAGTTGCAAATGGTTTTTTGATTATTTTGGCCCATCTACATTATGTTCCTATTACAAAAAGCCTATAGGGTGAGGATAAAAAGGATACTTACAGTACAGTCAGAAATGTGATGGCAAAAATGCGAGTAATTCCCAACCTAAATTCACCAAGCCTAGGTAGCAATAGCAATGAATATGTGGGAGCTGAGGGCATGCTGGGTCTGAGCTAAAACCAGAGCTTGCCTGGGAGCCTGGAACTGCAGGAAGCTCTGCTGTGGTCTTGGCTGCAGTTGTGGACAGGGTTCCAAGCAGCCTGGCAGCAGCTCTGAAACAGGAGATCAAACTCAGATTGAAGCCGAGCTGGAAGTGACTCGGTTGCTGCTCTTACTTACTTCTGGATAGTGCAGAACCCAACTGGTCATACTTAGAAGGAATTATGTATAATTCCAGGATTTAATTTGTGCCTCCTTTACCACACCACAATCCACATTGCTTCCTTACTTTTTCTGAAGCCCATCACATGCATTCTTCAAAGCTGTATCTCTAAAGCAATAATGGGATGTCTTGAAATGCTACCATGTAATTGTGGGAGGCGGTCCTGGGGAAGATCTACCAGGAATGCCCTGGGAAAACACAGTAGTATAAGAGAAAGCACTGCCCCAGGATTCCCGCCTTTCTCCATGCCTATCAACTGTTGCACCCTCCCTTGTTCCTGCCAGTCTACTATTTATGTCATTCCCAGTTCTGGAAAGTTCATTGTTCTTTGTACTGTTATTGGTTCTCCCACCGAAACCCCTCCTTCCTTTCTCTCCCATTGGTTTTCCCTGATCACCCCATCCTTCCCCATTGGTCCTTTGTACCAGGACCCTGCCTTTCCTTCCCCAGTTATAAGCCCTGAACCCTCCTCTGGAGGAGGCTCCTAGAGTCAGCTTCCCTCTCATGAGGTTGTCTCCCTGTGCTTCCCCCTGCCTTCTCCTGGTTTCTCCTTCCCTCACTGAACCTTCAATAAACCCTCGAGAACTGCAGCACTCCAGGTGTCCTCTTGTCTTTGGTGGATTAAGACTCTAAGCTATCTGGGCTCCCGTCAACCAGTCAGCAGTGGGCTTCCCTGCAGGACCAAAGTCCAGGACGCGTCACATGTAATCACATTTATGAATCACCCAAAACTTCCTGAATTGCTCAAATATGAAGTAGGAAATAAGAAGTCAGTGTACGATGACTGGGTCTCCACACAAAGACCCAGGCTAAGAATGGATGCAGTGATGGGGAACAATTTTAAGCAGAGGATGGAGAAACTGAGAAAAAACTGACTATTGAAGGAAAAACTGACATTTTTGATGAAGAATGGTAATCATGAGGCAGTAAATCCATAATTTTCAAGCAACATTCTCCAATTTCCTCTGAATCTCATGCCTCAATTGGGAGAAAACAACAAACAAATGGGTGCTAAGAAAAACTGGAGAGCATACACATTCAAACACATTTCCAGAGGAGCAACTTCCTTTATTTTTAATCAGCTCACCAACTCTTAGCTCATTAGACTTAGTAAAAATGATCTCTGACAGGCTGGTGTATACTTTTAGTCACAGTCCTGAATCACCCTCAAAACATTCTTACCAACCACTCTCAAACAACAACACTGCAGTAACAGTAGTACTTTTGCTTCAACATTTCTATGAGGATCCAGTCCCTGAATTTCAGAACAACACTTAGATATTTGTAAAAAGCCAGAGAATTGTTGCTTTATGTGCAAAAAGCTACAGTCACCCATAGATACTTTCCAGCGCTGTGAAAATTTCACAAGAGCTAACAATGCCAAAATCTCTGTAATTTCACTTTGGGGGGAGAGAAATTATTGTTTAATAAACATTTATTTCTACAGGGCAACATGAGCAAAAGAGAAGAGCTCCTTCATCTGGCTAAAAGCCAGTAAAGGGCAACATGCAGTCTAAGGAATGGGTGCTTTTACAGCACAGGCTTGAGTGCAGCTGGGATTGCAAATACCATTACTGTCACAGCAAGAGCACACTGTCAGCATGGCATATGCTTTAAGGATTTGGTCTCTTGTTGCTTTCTCTTGGTAAGATAAAATATTCACTGTCACTACTGAGGGCTCTGCACTTTTGTTTTCATGCTGCACTTGTTCCACAAGTCAACATACTAAAAGGAGTTTACATTGTTTTGACATCAAGTCCAGGATTTTTTTTTTCCTCTCCCCCGTGTAGCAGGTTGTTGCATAAAGGGGCCAGACACATTTCACAGAACTGCTTTGAATCTAATCTTACATGCACTTCTTCCTCCTTCTAAGCAGCAGCTAACTCAATGTGAAAATCTGTAAGTATGTTGTTTGCTACAAAATCTATGAATTATAGTATTTTCTTTTGTGGATATATAATGTTGCTTAACTCTAAAGCTTAAGAATGCAGTTGTTTTTTTTTTTTTTTTTTAATCATCAGTGGATAAATAGAAAGTGAGAGAGAAGTAGTTACAAATTAAAGTTGCCTATGATTTAACAGGTTGATTCTGGACAGTGCAGGCAGCACCAGATGTTGGAGTTCAGTAACTAACATGAATTTTCTGACGTCACAGTTCAACATCCCAGAATCCATAATAGCTGGCAGCATTTGTTTTGGAAATCTCATATTTAATCTCAGATTAAAAGATAAGCATGTGAAGACAGTTGTATTTATTATTGTCCTTAGCACTTCCACCTTGTGAGCTGACTGCCCAAGACCGGGCTCAGATGTCAGTGGATCAGCTTGTAGTGTGATTTTAACTCTCCTATACAAAACCAAAATACTGTGGGCTCCCAATTTGGCATCTATCCTGAGAAGTAAAACAAGCCTGAAAGGTCTGCTTCTGATCTTATGTGCATGGAATGTATCATGACTTTCACTAAATATTAAAGGGTGTTTCAAAATTATGTAGGTCTTAAAATACTCCCTGCATGCCAGCGTTATCTAATGTATGCACATGCCTGCAGTAAAGCATCCCATTGAAGATTATCATTAAAAGCCAATACTTCCAGAAATTGTACTACAATTTCATCCAGTTGGCATTTCTGCTATTTAATCTGACACATGGGTGCATGAAAGACTATTAAAACACAGTCTGGAATAAGTTGCCCATCACAGGGATGAAGGACAGAATTTGACTCTATATTTGTTGTTCATAATTTTGAAGTGCTGTGGGAGAAATGCTGTATGAATATTTCAGTTTGAGGATCATATACAGGGTGGGTCATGCGTTGTGTGGATTCTTTTTTTTTTTTTTTTTTTTTTTTTTGAAGCATAGATAGTCCAACAATTTTTATTCACTAAGAAGTACTTTCTTTGGCCATGTGTGTATGCACATGTATACATAATAACACATAAGTTCGGCCACATTTTGTCAGTAGCAATGAAACATAAACTTTAAGGAATTTAGAGGTTTCAGAGGAGTTAAGATTTTAGTTAGAGATAAGCCTTACTAGAGTTAATTAAAATAAATGAGTAGGCCTTGATGAAGTTAAGAGTTAGTAGTTAACTAATAATTGATTGCTTGTCAACACAATGTTTAGTTAGCTGGGTTTATAATGAAGAATATAGAAACTGACAAACAGCTTTTAGGAACATAAGACAATTGTGGGCCTCCTCTGTTCTGAAACCAGTTTAAGACAGGGAATGGGAATTCTACCAAGGTTCATTTGTCATATTTGCATTGAATAGGTAGAAAGGTCAGAATGAGGAAGACTTCATTTACTTCCTCATTTTGGGACCCCTCCCCATGAAAGGGACCACTGACCTATTTCAAGGAACAAACTACGCATGCATAATAGCTTTTGAAATGATTAGCATACAAAGCGAGGAATGGGATGTACCAAAGTTATGAATGTGTATTTGTATTTTGGGTATCCAATACTTGTATGGATAAAAGGACTCTGTAATCATTTGAAAGGTGCAGTGTGTATTTGGGAGCTATCCTGCATGCCGCCCAGCATCACAATAAACATACACTTTCTAACCTTAAACTGTTAGAGAGTTTTTGTCTGTCACAGTTGGATATCAGTACTAGATCAATATTCACATTTCTTTAATAAATCAGCAAACAGCTGGATCTTCACAATACAGGTATTTCTCATAAAAGATTTCAAAGGTTTAATAAATGTCAGAAGCACACAACTGCCTCATATTCTTCTTTTTGCTGAATTATTTCCTCAGCGGAGAGAGGGCTATTTCCCTGCTTACTGCCTTTTCACTTTGCCTGCTCCCGCTTCTCTTCACGCCAGCATTCCTCATTATCCCATTCTATCAGTATCACTGATCTAAGTCCTATGTGATTCTGCATGTGGCTCCCCTGGTCTCAAATTGCCTTGGATAAGAATGAAAAATGGGGCAAAATCATCCCTACCAAGAGGCTGAGCAGCCTGGCAAAGAGAACTTGAAAACAGTGATGAAAGGGAGGTAGTGGTGGAGCAAAGACTGCAGGGTGCCATTGCAGCAGAGACCTTGTGAGGAAGTGTGGCTACATAAAGCGTGTGCACATAAATGAGGTTACAGGAAAGTGTCATGGGCAGAGCACTCACACCTTTTCTGAGAAACCAGACTGACCAGGTGGCTCTGAAGGGCCTATAGACAAAAGTAGGTGGCCTGGGGCGGGGGGAAACAGGGAGAATTCAGAGGTCTTTGTGCAGTTGCACAGAAGAAAACTGTTACTCTGAGGGTGGTCAAACTCTGAAAGAGAAAGCTGAGAGGTGGTGGAGGCTCTGTCCTTGGGAATATTCAAAATCCATCTGGACACAGACCCAAGTAACCTGTTCTAGCTGATGCCACTTGGAGCAGCGACAGATAAATCAGATGAACTCTGGAGGTCCCTTTCTACTTGAACTACTCTGTGATTTTGAGAACAGTCTCTTTTTAATGGCTGCTGTAAAATTACAAAGTATTGAAAGTTTACATTTGGGCTACAGTAGCAAGAGGAAGCTGTGAGACCTTTCAGTAATTAATGTTTTATGATTTCCATTGTGAAATGAAACATATTTTTACAGAGAACAGGTAATTGTGTCATATTTAAAGCCACAAACATGAAACTTATATTAAGGTGACCACAAGACGTTTTCTCTCAATTCCAATGAGAGTTGAGTCAGTGAATCTGTTCTGCAGTGCTCAGCCATTTCTAGTCAGGGATGTGCTGAAGCCTGGCTTTGCTGCCTGGGACCAAAGCAGTTCCTACTTCTTACTGTGACGTGATTTATAAATCACAGCACACACAATCATTTTAATACTAAACCTTACACATGCAACTGACCTTCCATTTGGTGCTATTACAGCTAATAGTGTGGACAAAGAGGCTTAGGAGATCCACGTTACTCTTGCACTTCTTACAATCCAGTAGAACTCTTACAATCAGTAGAACTCTATTGGACTCCCAATAATAAATCCTTGCTAGTCATTGTGGAAACATGGAGAGGAGAGCACCTGCCCATGAGCCTTACAAAATGCAAAACAGATGGGGTGCAAGAAATTCCCATATTTAAAAACAACAAAACAAACCCCAAAAAAACAAAACTGAAAAGGGGATTGGGAGGATATGGTAAAACAGATGCAGCTAAGCCTAGAAGGCAGATCCTACAGGATTTGGGGAATTAGCTTCTGAGTTTGTCCACAGTGAACATGACTACGGCTCCCTACAGACTCATTATCACAGAATCATAGAATCATTTATGTTGGAAAAGACCCTTAGGGGATCCCTGAGTCCAACCATTACCCTGACACTGCCAAATCTACTAAACCACCACTAAACCACATCCCAAAGTGCCACATCTATGGTCTTTTAAATACCTCCAGGAATGGTGACTCACATTTCCCTGGGCAGCCTGTTCCAATGCCTGACCACCTTATCAGTGAAGAAATGCTTCCTAATATCCAATCTAAACCTGCCCTGGCACAACTTGAGGCTGTTTTCTCCTGTCCTATCTCTTGGTACTTGGGAGAAGAGACTGAACTGCATCTCGCTACACCCTCCTTTCAGGGGAACTTTAACTTGGACATAGTCAAATTTTTCATACTTCTGTATTTATTATCAGTAAACTTTAACATCCCTAACCTCCTAAGCCCCTGCTTAGGGAAGGCAATAGCTCAACAAGTTGAAAAGGTACTAGAATTTTGAACAGCCCTTCATTTTGTCTGTTTCTTCATCAGAGTAACAGGAAGCAGTGACACCACCTTACACACCTAGCTGAGATGTCCCCATCTAACAGAAAAAGAAGTGTTTCTTGTACAGGTATGGAGCACAACAGCCAAGATAGTTTTCTCCAGAGAGTGTTTTGGGGGCCTTGAGGAGGATGCTGCATTAGTCAGTCGAAGAAGCTCAGGAGGCTCATGCTGTAATGAAAGCTGCAAAATTCAGCATGTGAATTTGGACATTATTTCATACTCTGAGTGTACATTTTCCTTAATATTTTCATTAATTCAGTGGAGGAAAAAAGTAATAATTTTCTTCTCTGAATATCCCTCATCACATTTAGACCAGACTACATAATTAGCTGAAACAATTCAATTTGTTAAATGAAAAAAATTAACTTGGCTCAACATTAATTATTCTGACATACACCCATAGCTATTTGTCTCCATTAGACAGATTAAGTTATCTTGTGTCATTGCACTTGCCAGAGTTCTATAGCGAAAGTATTGTGACATCTTTAAGAAATCAGGGATTTGGTTACTATCTACATGAAGGTATGGGATCCTCACCTGTATCTTTATAGCTAAACTCAATCTTATTCTGCACTTCCACAAGCTTTCAATGCCCATTTATCTTTGTACCCTAAAGAGCATCAAACTATTATTTCTATGAAGCTATTTGCACACTTCAGTTGTACAGCAGACAAAGGTAGATGTGCTAGGTAAAATACAGACAGAGGAAGAACCGCTTATTTCTTCATTCTACCCAGAAGTACAGAATTCTGTTCAGGCTTGCAAGCTTCAAAATTTCACAAAGGTCTTAAAACACGTATTTCACTTAAAAAGAACTATAAATAAAAAAAAACAAGCAGAGACTGAAAGGATTAGGCAGACAAGTTTTTCCCCACAGAATTATTACTACTTACAATAAAACAGAGCATCATGTTCAAACCATGCTTTATTTGTTTAGGTGAATTAACCCTCAGTTGGTTACCAGAAAAACAGGTTTGCAAAATGTGCTTTCACCCTCAGTTCATATTTCCTGAACAACTGAACAGACTCCAAATATACACCAAGTGGATGATGTGCTAAAGGGAAGGGACTTCAGAGCAGAGCTGTACCTCCCAGACTCTGGGAAGATTAGATTGAACATGGAGATTTGTTTGATCCAGTACCTGTTAACTGCAACCTTGGATTAAGTATACAGTGTCAAGAGCCTAAAATTAAAATGTGTTCTGTCTGCACTTGCTTGGTCAGAGATTGAGCCCTGTGAACACAGTACCTTTGACCCTTACTGGCAGCCACTAGATGGTGAAGTTTTTATTCTTCCATGAATCACACACAAGTTTATTTTAGGAGCCTTACTGATTAATCCTGTTAGTATCCCATTTAATCAGCCAGTCAGATAAGGTACTATGAGTTAGTTGCCAATCTGAAATTTTTCTTTCCCTGTTCTCAGATTATTGTATTTCAGAATTAAAAAAAATCATCAAAATCCAGTTTTTAAAGTATCTTCTCCAGTCATGATTACATACCCACAGCTGGCCTAAGATACAACGTGAATGGCACTATTAAGTGCAAAAGTGACAGACTGTGTAGTATTTTAAAACACATTATTTATCCCTCTCATCCAGGAAATTAAACAAATTGTTTCATTTCTGTTGCCAAAATTTGGGAAGCACAAAAAAAACAAGCTTTGGTATCTTTGAAATTCACAGAATTAACAGTCAAGTGTTCCAGTTGGTCTGCAGATCACTGCAGGGACAAAAAACAGTTTTTAACACAAGCTCTGCTCCTAACACTGATCTTTTCTTTCTGATCCATCCTAGAGGTTTTGCAATTCTATACTTAGTAGCTTCCCACCCACATGATTAATATGCTTGATTTCATACAGAATATACCACCTAGATTTCTGACTAGAAATAAGAAGGTTTGGCTGTGTGATGCCACTCTTGACACAGTTTCACATTCAGAAGTTCATAAAGATTTGCTGGGGCATTTTTCCTAATAACTGTACCTATCCTTGTGTCTCTTTCAGGGCCATTCACAGGTTTTTGTATGAATGGTTGTTAGATATGTATGACTGAATGTGAAAGAATGAGAGGAAACAGCCCCAAATTGTGCCAGAAGAAGTTTAGAATGGATATTAGGAAACATTTCTTCACTGGAAGAAGCATTGGAACAGGCCGCAGAGGGAAGTGGTTCAGTTAACATCCCTGGAGATCTTGCAGACACCGCAGCTAGGGACATGGTTTAGTGCTGAACTTGGCAGTGCCGGGCTTATGGTTGAACTCAGTGATCCTAAGGGTCTTCTCCAACCTAAATGATTCTATGAATAAATGCTCTTATTAACTGCTTACAGATTTTAGATGACAATCTAGTCTTTTAAATTGCCACATGAAATCCTTTGCAGAGAAGATAAATTGTATACAGATGCATCTTGCTTCTCTTGTTAGCTTGAATTAGTGAACACTGGTTTTTATGTGTTTTCGTTGTTTTTTTTTGCAGATGACATTCTTGTTCTCATGTGTGTTTTGTAAGTCAATTGTGCACTGACCTCAAAAATATTCCCATCTCTACTTAAACACAATTCTGCCTCTAAATTTAACATGATTGTAGTTAATTATTAACATCATTGCATAGAATACTTTGTAAATTTAGACTCATTAAGATTGTATATTTAATCCATGGTTGGGGTTAACAGGAACTGGATCAAACAAAACTCCACATGCAATAGAATTATCTCAGAGAGACACTGGTTAAAGGATAGTTCCTGGCCTAAAGTCTGTCCACTTTAGCTCATCACTCTCTTTGTGCACATCTGGTGTCCCCAGAGCTTGTTCTGCCTTGTTTGTCCCAATATCCCTACCCATACTCACAATGACACACATATTTTGCAGAAGATTATTATGGCTGTGGTTCCAGAGCCCTTGGATGAGGTGACTCCTAAACAGAGGGGGTTCTTAACTCTGTGGCATGATGCCCATATTGAGCACTAGGAATACTGACACAGTGATTCTTGCTACTTAGTGCAGCAAGAATTACCTGCCCTACCTGCTGTGGACAGAATTCAGGAATCCTGTCCTCCAGATGTGTTTTTAAATGAGAAGGTGTTCCAGAACTTGCTCTGTACACAGCTTGCATTTCCACATGGAACTACCATCACTACCTGGAGTGGGAAGTTCCCAGAGCCCTTCACTTCTATTATGTGCAGTCTTTACCCAGGAACATCTGCATTTTGCAGCTTTCAGTTGTGGTGAACTGGAAATACTGCAGCAGCTTGAAGTAAATAAAAAAATTAAAATTTGTGCTCAAATAAGCAGGAAAACTAATACTGTGACTAACAAAGAACACCTAATATATTTATATAAATTTAACGCAAAACTCTGTTTCAAAATGTCAATTTAATTACATCTTCTGTCCTGAATTCCTCCTAGACAAATGTGGTAGCAACATCAACTTTCCCAACAAAAGCTGAAGGACAAAGCCACAGCACTTTGTGTAGAACCATTCTTTTGGTTTCTGGAAAGGTGGGAGACAGATTATATTTTTTCTCCTCAAACAGGCAGAGAAAGGTCTTTTGCACTTTGGGTTTACAGATATATTTCGACATTCTTACCCTGCTATTGAAGAGGATGAAAATGACCTGTAGTAGTCTAAGGCATCTCTGTAATTTCTCTCACCAGCAACCCACTTTCCCCTCCACTGAATTGCCATTGCTGTATTAAGTAGAGAAACACTTAAATTCATTAAACACACTCACTCACATAAAGATCATCTGATAATGTTACCAGTTTTAATGTTTCATAAAAAGCCAAAATGGTTAGAAAACTTTGCACTTTCTCTAATGCAATTATTTCAGTCAGGTCACAGACAGAGGATGTTAGCATTTTTAAGATCTTCTTCTGTATACAATTTCAATGGACTTGTCTACGCAATGCAATGGGAATTAATGGATTCCATTGTGAAAATGATGGCTTTAAAATCAGGTAAAATATGACTGATCCAGTTATGTGCAATATCTTCAGCAATCATTGAATCCTTCATAAATCACCTCTCTTTTCAAAAACACTGGAACAGATACAGGAGAAAGGCTGACAGGCTAATTATTCATGTATGCAATAGATGAAAACATTTCACTGATACCTTATTGGAGAACCCTTGTAGATCAGATGTCATGCAGACACACTGATGTAACATTTCCAGAGAACTGCTATAATGGCAGATGTGTCAAAAGCTCAGTTCTAAGACCAGTTCCCCAGTTAGAGGTTTTTGACCCAATGGGTTTATGTGTACCACTGAGTAAGGTGAGCTCTTGGGGCAGTGAAAGCAGGCAATAATATCAACACTATGACAACAATCTAGACTTTTAAAGGATGCTCAGGGTGGCTATTTATTCACTAATTTTTTTGCACTTGGGTTAGCAAATGAACAATTCCTGTTCTCCATGAGAAAGCTCTCCCCTATTCAGAATTCCTTCAGTTTCTGCCAGATTGCTCACCACCTTTCTATTTGCAATACTGGCAAATACACAGAAACATTGGGATAAAATGTTTCTTTGTTAAAGGAATTAATTTTACAGCATCACCACTACTGATATGATTTTGTTTCTGAGCAGTAATTTTCATGCAACAAAAGGACATGTTGTTACTCATAAGGCATACATTATTCAGCAAGTGAGACAAACAATAAATTACTGCCAGATCCCAGTATCTCTGGCACACTTCAAAGCTGCTGGTTTCTTCCTCTGTGTTGTCATGCTTTAAATCTTATTACCATCAGAAAGATGATGAGGAATTTCCAGTTACTTCAGTTCACTGCCAAGTGGCCTTCCCCTTCCATGAGGAAGACTCCATGAGCTGCACAGTCTGTGGTGCTCACATTAAAAACTCAGGAGGTAATTAACCAAAGGGCCTTGTTCAGGAGGTCTTTAAGACTTCACTCCAGGCCTCCTTCATGGTTGCCTCATTGGTTTTAACTTCTCCCTGCAGGTTCCTACTGCAGCGCTCTGTGAGAGAGGCTAACTGTGGGGTACTATGCAGTCACACAAACAGGCTTTACATCAGCAAAAGCACTATGATTACACAGACCAATTTACCCCAAATCTGGGTTACGCTAGAAATCCATGCAGAACTGCCACTCCCAGTGTGTGCCGTGATGGCTTTGCTCAGAACTAGGCCTACAGAGGGCAACAAGCCTTGGCAATTCCATTGCCAATGGAAAACAGGAAGGTGACCAAGATGGTGAACTGGGCCAGCAGAGTTGAGCAAGTTCCTTCTTCATTCCACCTTTACCTGACTGGCCAGTTCATTGTGCAGCTAACAGGATATCCATAACTATTTCACTTTGAGCAATGGAAAGCTGCTCTCACTTTCTTGTGTTGTCAGAAGATCTGACAGGTTCTCAAAGAAGCTGGAGACTGGCAAACGTAGGAATAATTTTGCACCTCTTTTTCTTTCCAGCTATGCTCTCTAACTGCCAAAGGAGGTTCCCTGGAAGGTGCTCTGCAGATGAATAAGCTGGTCTAACTCATCAGGTTGTGTTTACTAGGGCACTGCAGTACTGGCATAGTCAGGGGAAAAAAGATGGATGTTCAGCTAAATGAGAAAGATCACAGAATGGAGTTTCATAGTACTAACAAAAAAGCTGGGCTCCAGCTCTATTGCAAGCCTGTACTTAGGTAAATATAAGGTTTATCTATTACACTGAAGAATCTGGAGCATGGTCTCTACAGAATCTCTCGACAGTGACAGCAGAGAATAGAAGTGATTCTCAGGCACAAGTCTTATATGATCGGCAGCTCTGTATATTTGTATCATGCAATACAGCAAAACACCCCAGATTTATCTACCTAAATTTTACTTATCCTAGGGCATTTGTTCCAAACAAAACTTCATTATTATATTACTGGGTTTTTTGCTAACAACCAAACTTTACTGTTAGCACAAAAGATACACTGAATAAATAAGCAACAAAAAACCTTTCATTCTCTCTCCTCCTGAAAATTTTTATTTGAAGGACATCTCATAAAATATGAATTCATACCCAGTTTACTTGCTCATCAAGTAAAGAGCAAGCACAGATATCAGCATCTAAAAATCTGAATAAAGATTGGCAAATAAATAGCTAACAGCTACTTAATGAGGATGCTCGAAAAAATGCATGTAATCTGATTTGTACTGCATAATTCTTTTTGTGTAATAATATATATAATAATATATTTTACACTTTAAATGACCTTGTTTTATTTAATGCATTCAGTCTCGGTAGCTCACTGATACAGAATAATTTATTTTGAACTCTGATTAAGAAGCTGCTCTCCAGTTCAATCAGTCCCCTTCCCAACAGCAAAATTTTATTTGGCTGGTGAATACTTCTATACCCTGACAGCAACTTGAAACCCCATTTGGTCTCAGAAACCTTGTCCTGAAGTGTGTAATCATACTCCACAAAGCCTAGCTTCAACTAAATCAACAGGAATTGAATGGGCTGTGAAATTGTGTTCTAGAGAGGTCCATCCTCACGCTTTTGAGGAGCTGGAGCGGAGGGTACACCCAGGAAGACTTGCTGGACAGAACTGGAAAGATCCTACCAGTGCTATACAGTAAACCCCAATTCATAAAATGAATTTCTGTGTCTCTGTCATCATTACAGAGATGTTTTTGTGGCTGTAAAGGATAGCTTCATGATCTGAAAGGGAAATAAAGTGTGAAATAAATATAAGACATGAGAAAACACAGATGGGTTTACAAAAAGAGAGTGGGAGAGAGAAAGCACTTAGTTAAACCTCTTGTTATCAGCTAAGAAATGTAAATGGTACTGTTTTGAGATAAAATATGATCATAACCTAAAATCACTTGGTGGTTTTATGTTTACAACTACTAAATATAAAAAAAGCCCCACATGTGATTTACGGTGTGAAGGCAGAGGAGAAGAATAAAAGGATAGAGATCAATATGGTATAAAGCAGATACTTCATTATTTTAGAGCCTAATTCAAGCATATGCTGAATCCCTGCACTTTTAATGCAAGTTAGCAAGTGCCAAGCAGCTTGTAAGAAGCTCTCAGAATCAGGACCCCAGTCTGCTATATCACCTAGGAAAACCATTACCAACTACATGCATAACGGGTACTAAGCCCATGCTTAAATATATATAAACACACCCCTAGAAAATGTTGTATTTTCCCCCATGCATACATATATCTATGCAGATATCCATATATTCCCCTCAACAGGCAGGGAAATGACAGATGTGAGATCTGCAACATGAAATGTATGTGGCACGGCTCCAGCCCTCAGGAGCACAAGGCCAGGAAGCACCAAGGAAGGTCAAAATCAGTCATCAGCTCCCACTGGCTTCCAGTGGAAATGAGCAGCTTGAATCTGGTGCCTGCATTGCCATCCACTGCAATTTGAAACACCTTGGGATATCTGATGATTGCAGATGTGGCACAACAGCAACAGCTGGATGCCAAGAATGATGCACTAGTACAACTGAAAGAGCCATCTTTGGGCAACCAGAACTACTCTAGGTAAACAGGTCCTTTGAGAATCTTTGCACACAGAGCCTTTGGGTGGTTATTTTTAATCTCTTGGCAGTGACAAAAGATCCTCCATATTCATAACTTTTTAAAGTATGGCACTCTTACATTAAAAGTCAGTGCTGCAGACCAACTGACCTCTCCATGCAGATGAGATACTCACTGAAACAGCAGAAGCGCTATTAAAAAAAAAAGGGGATTTCTACCATGCTTTGGTGCATGTAAACCTGAAAATTCCAGTAATTAAAGTTAAATACTATCCTGGAAGAAGTTTCCATAAGATTCATATTAGGCAGCTATATTTATTATTAAATGTTTCCTGTTTTACCCAAGCTGAACAAATTCAACAATTTGCATTACAGAGCATAAGTCCTTAATTTTGAAGTTAAATGTGATCACTGCAGATACTGGTTTTGCACATACTCAGCCTGTGCATGTGAATTTCCAGTGTCTGTAGCTTGATTAGGTGTCTGCTCATACAAAGGTACCTGTGATGGGGACCAGCTGGAAATAAGTTTGTGCATAGTTATAATGTGTGTACAAATGGGTGTACAGGTTGAAAAACGGTGCACATTATTCCTTATTTTTGGAGATACTTTGGTCACACAATGTCATTATGGACAACCTGGTGGTCCTCACCCTTCCAAAGCACATACACACATCCAAGAGCCAAATGGAAAAAGAGAAGCCAGTGAAAGGGTTAATGTCAGTAGGTGCTACCTCTTCTGCTGCTGCATAAATGCTGTTTTCTAAAAATAGCAAATAGCCTTCCTGATCCTGGACTGGTAAAGCAGAAGGATTTTAAACTAAAATGCATCCTCTATGAACCACAGTAAAAAAGTCCCAGTTTCCTCCAAACCCTAGAAATTCTACTAGTCATTGTTTTTATACAAAACCAAATCCCAGCTATGAAAAATAAGTTAAACCTAACCACCTAAATATCTTTTTCATGTGACAGAATATCATGCTTTCTCCTGCCTCTGTTTTATGCACAGTCTGCATTCCCACTGACTTGACAAAACTGGGAATTTGTTACAGTGACAGAAAAAGCAAGGCCACTTAATTTGACAGTCTATGAGAGTAAAGCAAGCTACTTTTCATAATGTATGTACAGACATCATGTGAGCACTCACTGGTAGCTTTGTTGGAATGCCTGGATACTGTGTGTTTGTCAGACTGTCATAAATATTTATAAAAAAACAGTTGCAAATTGCAGATGAAGTCTTGCAGTACGGACAGGCTACAAACACCTAAATGAAGAAGGTGTTTTAATTCTTGATACAGAAATATGCAGAATGTCTTTTTGCATGTAAACCTGTTAAGGTTTTCAGACTATGGTGATTTTGCACAGAGAAAATCAATGCTCCCTCAGGTTCAGCAAGACCTACGGGATTCTGCGTGGTTCCACCAAGTGAGAGGAAGAAGAGGAAGCAATGTAGAAACCACTACAAAGGAGCCTTCTTGAGCACTGAGTCTCAGATTATCAGGACAAGATGGGGACAAGGTGAGAGAATAGACATGTTGCCTCATTTCCACCTCATTTCACACTCCTTAACATCTTTATTTCCAACCCACTAAGACAGGAGCGATGAAGACTGCAGAACCCCGGTCAAGCCATCCCAGACAGACAGTGGGGAGGAATTTTATACAAGTTACAGACATATTCATTCCAAATTCTCCTGAAAGTGTCATAGCTGTTGATGAGCACCTCCCTTATGGACATCTGGTCTTACGTCCATGTCACTTTTTAATGAGTGATCCCCTCAATCAAATCTTGAGCTCAGTTTTTTTTCTAAAGCATGAATAAAACACTTTGATCCATTAGCCTGGTTTCTGCTGCTTTCCTAGTACTGAAAAGGCGAAGGAGTCACTTGCAGTATCTTTTCTTACTTCCTGGCAGATCTAATAATCTTTCTTACTAATCTAGCAGATCACCTTTTGAACAGTTTCTTTACTCTCTCTCCGAGCTATTCTTTGCTAGAGCAACATACTTTTCCTCTTATTAAGGATCCTTTCACCCCAGATAAATGTCTTCCAGTATCAACCCACTGTGCATCAGTTCCAGCTCCTCATTACCAGGTCCATTTTTCCTTCTGCAGACACCTGCATAATTACATTATGTGAAATAGCATATATAAATCAGCAGTCATTGTCATATGTTCTAAATAATTGACCTGCAATTGTTATCTACTGCAAAACTTCATCCCAATTTTAGCTATCTAATCTAAGGCATAAAGTCAAAAGTTAACTGAATTCGGGTTACTGAAGCTGCATTTTGGAAACAATAAACAGTGACTATCAGCTCTTTAAATTATCAAAACCGTGACAAAAATAAATTATATTAAAGTTACATTTTCACCACCTCCTTATTTGTAGGTTCAAAATACCTCCACATAACTGTATCAGCTAATTAGCTGTGCAGCTATTCAAATGCCTTTTCAAATGCATCTGTACACAGCCAAATGTAGATTTTTCATACCTGAACGACTGTAAACAAACAAACCAGAAACCAAACAAAGACTTGGCTATTTAATCTAGAGGATATTGCATATTAAGAAACACATTCTAAGTTGCAACAGTGTAAATTATTGCTATCTTTTTATATATTTGCAGTTCCTTCATGAAAAGAATCACATTTGATCCATTGAAAATAAATCTGGTCAGAGGCTGTTATAAAATGTAGAATGTGCTTCCACAAACAGAACAAGCAAACTTTTGTAATTGGTACATTCATAATTTATTTCAGAGTCACTCTGTTTGGTGACATATATTTATTCTTCTTAAAACCTTTTCCAATTAGTTGTTTTATGTTCCAATAAAGGCTATCTTAAATCTCTCATTTCTTTCTGTTTAATTCTGAATATTTCACCTCTTGGAACTTCCAATGACTATCTGCAATAGTTACATTTAATCTTCCATATGCCCCCCTTTCTCATACAATTGTTTGCTTTCTAGGACAAGGACTGGTATCAAACTTCTTTTCTTTTGATTAAGCTTCTTTCCTACTGCTAGGTAGCACGTGTACCCCTTAGGCTTTCAGTTTACTAAATTAAGTGTCAGCACTTTTTATGATCCCTTTTTTATGAGCACTTTTTATTATCCCATTCCATTATCCTTGGCAGTTCTAAAACCTTTCAAAATTTGGTCTGCTGAAATTCAGTACTAATGCAAAAGTACATAAGGTTCACCCTGACAAGATAAAACTACAAATTTTGAGCACACCTCTCTAGTTAGCCTTGCTTAGTCTTACTTCATCTGTCATTCAATGTCTAGAAGTAGAACTTGGGCACATTATACAAACCCTAAAACCAGAAGTGCATGCTTTCCCTAGAAAAGTATATACTTTTTCCATTTCCTGATCAGTTCTTCTCCTCATCACTGTTTCAACTACTCTTAGTGAAATTGCATTACCTGACTGCTTTGCCTAAGGCAAATGGATATATATTACTTCAGCATCTCTTTGTTTTCTTTTTTCCTTCTAGAGGGTGAGGCCAGTAAATTTTATACTAGACTAGCAACATGCTGCAAAGTCAAAATTCAAAGAAATATTCTGTATGCCTCCTGTTCTAATTTTTGCTTTGAAAATTGGTACTTCTTATGTTGATTTGAAACATGAAAAATAACTGTGTATGGCCATAAAAGTGCACAGGAAAACAAAATCTGTCATTTACACTGAGCTATTTTTGTCATATCTGGCCTTCTGGGTCTATTCCAACTATATCACTCTAGTTAAGTCAGTTATTTACTATCAGTTGCTTGTCAGCTCCTGGCACTGCTCCATGACTTCTTATAGGTGACTCACAGAGCACAAGATTGACCTTAAGGTAGCTTCAAATGACAATAATATGTGCAACTTGCCAGAACAATCACAATTTCTCTTTCTCCTAAGCCCCAGTCTCATCCCACCTGTGCTTCCCATTCCAGAACATTCAGAGTAGGAGGAAGGAGTTTATTTGAATCATCAGCCTGCAGGTGCTTCCAAGACGCATCTGTGATTAAGCAAAGATTTTCCTTTGACTTTGTCCAGATGAAAGCAAATAGATGAAAGTAAATAGACTTTTTCCCCCTCCATGATTCTATCTTTTACATTTACTTACTTCTGAAATGCTTTTCAAATGTTTTCTCAGGGTTTGGCCTAAAATCTTGATATGCTGCCTCCTAAAATTCTCCTCAAACATATGTTATTTGCCTTGAAATTGATAGTGTCTTTGCACTTCAGAAAAAATCTTCAGTTAAAGCCACCATGGAATTCTCTATTTCCAGACCAAATCCATTCAGTTATCAAGAAAAGAATTGGGTCTTCTACAAAATCCAGTCAGGGCATCGAGAGAGGAAGCTGATCTGCTAAATAAAGAGCCGCTGTTCTCCACAGTGGCTTTTCAGAGCTGAACTGCCATATGCTGCTGCCTATCCCTCCTTCACTCACATCCCCCCTGGAGGAAACCAGTTCTATGTACTTTAGTCCACTGGCTCAGCCTTCCCCAAAATGGTGTGCACTTTACTCTGTTGCAGGTTAATGTCTTCTCATCCCACCTCAAGTCACTGAAACAGGTTTTTGGTGCCTTAGGCACCCTTCAAAGGAGCAGGTGCCTCTTTTCCATGCACATTACACCAAGTGATGCAACAGGGACACGTGATCCTTTGAGGGTCTGTGGCTGGCTGAGTCACAGACACAAAGCGACATGTGACACTCTTTGTTTCTGGTTCTTGTGAGGAGCATGCCAGGTTGAGGAGGTGGAGGGAAGTCAGTGTGGTTCTGATTCTCTTGCACTACATCAAGGGAGCAGGGGGATAGGCAATGGGAGAAGAGCTCTGCTAGGCGCAGCCTAAATCTATCCCTATAACATGCTAAAAAGAACAAAAGCTTCAATATGTGTCATTGAGGCTGAGTAGTACCTTTTGTATAAAGAGAGACTCCTTGAAGAGTTCTGTGACACCAGTTTCCATCAGGAGTCAGGACTGTCTAGTGCAATAATGGAGCTCTTACAGCCAAGCATGCGCACAAACCATTTCCAGCCCTTCCCAGGCTCAAAAGGTTTTGAAATGAAACTCCAGGCAAGACCTCCCTGTTGCAGTCTCACCTAAGCCTTCCCTCTAGCCACACCCAGCATGCCAGCTCATAGCAGGCGTTCCTAACCCCCTGGCTGCCTGCCTTGTCCTCCTCTCCAATGGGACTTTGGCATCACTTTCCAGCCATTTTGCCCCTGCAAAGCTAACAAGGCCTTGCCTCTCCCATTCATGCCTGCCACTCCACTCAAAAAAATAATAAAAACCAAAGGATGGAATTTGGGTGGGAAATAAAACCTGATAAATGAGACTGCCTTTATATAACTACAAAGCCCTAATCATAAATGTACTAATATACTTATTCCTGTGCTGTTGAGAACCCACTGGAAGCAAAAATGTAACACTGGCAAATAAGCAACACAAAAATGTGTCAAAATTCATCACTGGATCCCTGGAAACCCAAACATTGTTTCCTTGCACTCCAATATTTACCAGTTGGTGCCGATGAAATTTGGAAAAGGCAGAGGGACACTTTTCCTTATCACACTCATTCATTATCTTCCATCCTCACTATCACTGTACAAGACACATGCTCCATACCACCACCAGTATAGGGCATAATGCCATGTTCCCTCCTGCCTTTGTCTTTCATCCAGCCCCTACATGGGGCTGAGGAGTTAATTCAAAAACCTGAAGTCAGGTATTGTCAATCCTAGCTGGTAAGGACCCACACCTTTATTCAGAGACTGCCCCATGAATATGGAGCTGGTGACTCTGAAACCACTTCAGGTGACACCTCTTATCTCTGTGAATGGGTAAGTGAATGCACAAAATGAATGGAGAAAAACTCTTGCTTGTTACAATAGAGGACAGAAAATAATGCAAACTGTACAGATAAACAGCCTGAACACTGTTGTTCTACTCTGACCTAGCACTATTTTAAGTCAGAACACTAGTCTGTGGTGATTCTACACTAACTTATTTTAAGTGAAAGTGGACCATTATATTATGACTACCTGAATGCATTTAATGGCCAGGTGAAATTCCAGGAATGGATGCTTCAAAGTTGGACCATGCCTACTAGCTTTCATAGGTGGAAACAGGACAAAATCAGTAGTTAATAGAACACTTCACTGGAAGGTTCAAAAAACCTCATTACTGCACATTCACGATGTATCCTGCTCTTGGGAGCAGCTTGCCCCTAAACCCCAATGCTGCATTTTCATTTATATTCTGAAAACAAAGGGTTTGATGTCTTTGATACCTTTCTTATGTTATTTAATTTAACTTTAGCGGTGTCTCTTTCTTCAAGATTTTTCCCAGAAATCTCCAGTGATGCATATAATAGATTAAAAATTGTAGAGTAGGATCTTTTAGTGGTATAATTACTTTTTCTCTTTAATAATGGTCCACTTTTGAGAGTGCCAACAGTGGTATAAAGGATGCCAAGGAAGCAAAAATGTGGGGAAGGAATCATGTCACTAAACTTCGATAGTCTGAATGTGCTTGAAAAATCTTCTTGACAAAGGAAGCAATAAAAGCCCAGAGAAATGCTGACTCCAGAGGCTTCAGAAAAGAATCAGGTGGCTGCCACTATATATGACAAATCCTCATCTGACTTTCTGGTTCTTCATACTGATGCATGCATAGAGCAATGTGCCCTCCTTATAACACTTTTTTATAAGAAGCTTAGTTAATCCAGTTCATTAAAAAGTATCAAAGTATGAGTTTTGGATCGTACACCAGTCTTCTCTCACTTAAGATAAAGGTGAATCCCTTCATTTAAAAGATAAATAAATTCTAGATAATGTAAAAAAAAAAAAAAAGAAATAATTTTCCAGAATTTAGAATTGTAGTAGGTTGTTGAACAAGGAGCCATGTTTGATATGAAAAAAGCATGCATATCCACATGTGCAGCATTTGAACAGGTATTATTTGTCACAGTCTCCCACAGATGCTATCTAGCTTACAGAGGAATACAATGGTTATTAAAGATGATTCACTGCACTTATTAACATGACAAAGCACAAGAACCATGAGCTAGTCATTAGAATGAATGAGATTTGATAAATAAAAGGCTTTTCAATGTTTTATAAGGACCCACTCTTGAAACCCCTTACTTTTTGTGAGCCCATCAGCTTCAGGATACCAACGCACTTGGTAGTCTGTTTGTGTGAATTACTCATGAAGGGTCCCTCCCAGCTCATACTATTCCGTTATCCAATGCCACCGGGACAGTGCAGAGAAGTGGCCAGTCTTTGATTGCAATTGTTCAGCTAAAATTGTCACCTACAGAAAACACAGTATTGCGGTGCCAAGTCCTAACTAGTACATGTTTTGATGGTATTTATGCTGATTCCCTTCCTGCAGGAGAAAAGCAGAGCTTGCCAAAGTGACTTCCAGATGGAAAGTGCATCCCTGATCATACGTGTCGACAAACAGACCAAGCTGGGCAGTCCTGAGGCTGCTCTCACTTGACCCAAGTGCAGAACAATTATATTGGAACTCAGAGTCGAGGAAGAAAGCCAAGTGATGTGGCAGCAGCTCTCTGGCCACAGAGAGCAGGCACAGACTTTCCCAGGCATTGTCCTGGGAAAGGCTGTGAGATCAGAGAAAAGAATGAGAAACAATTCTTATCTTCACTTGCTGCACCTGTTGTTGTGAACATGTGGAATGTGTTATGGAGATTTGTTTACCAAAGGGTGATTTCTTAATTGGCCAACGCTGATGGTGTTTAGATTGAAGGACCAACTGCGTCCACCTATATCGTGACTGTCTGCAAGGGTGATGGCTTTCTTAATAAGTATAGTATAATAAAGTGATTAATTAGCCTTATGAGAATCATGGAGTCCATGCTAATTATTACCTGGCTGGGGACCTGTGGCAGCAAAGTGAGAATCACCTATTTTAATTGAAAAGTAATTAGGCAAGAACACCAACCAATGGAAACTGAGAAGCCATAGAACAAATTGCATCCGTAGACTCAAGGATCCTTGTGGATTCCTTCCAACTCAAAATATTCTATGATTCTATGATCTAAGGGTGAAGTCTGTCAGAATTAGACATTGAATATAAGCTCTTCTCACATTTTTTTAAAGCTAGGAAAGAAGTAAAATCAAAAGTTTTGCTTAATCCAAGGGTGATATATTATTCATCCATAACTCTGAGGGGTTTAACTCTAGACCACTGTACAAGTACAAAGAAATGCAAGTACAAACACCTAGGACTGAGGCATGCTCTCATTTACACAAAGGTAGGTCTAGACAGGCTCCTTTGATTTACCTCAGCCAAGAAGAACAGTTCCCTGCCATGCAGCCAGGAATTGCTCTCAATCAAGAGCCCTGAACAGCAGTCTGCAGAACAAATTCCAGCCCCTCTGCTGCCAGAGGAAGCCTTCATGGTATTAAGCCTCATACAACCACCAGGAGTGGCTGAGCTCAAAATCAGGCTTTTAGGGATACACTAAATGCAATACTAAACTGAGAAATATTTTAGTGACATTTACATTGAAGAATATACATGTGAAAGAGGATATTCACAATCTACAATCACAAAATGCTGGGAACGCTCTAAAGCCTGGAGAGTATGCTGCTTTTGCTTCCGGTGGACAAATAAAAGTTTGTGTATGCTGTGCATTTCCCAGCCTTACAGGACTCAACCTTTTGTTTCTAAATCAGTAGATATGAAATGGAGCCTTATAGCTCCTTCTAGACTACTTAAACTTGTCATGAAAAGACTTTTCAAAATTCCTCTTTTTTTCCCTTTCACATGTAACCCTGATCAACTTCCTTAATCCATATATATATATTGCAAAGGTTTTTTGCAGACTTTAAAGTCATACTCAGAAAAGTCCTTCCTGAAACACCTTTGATGACTTTACAGTATATAATAACATTAAAAATTACTCCTCAAAATTTGAATAAATGACCTTGAAAAACACAACAGACAAGAACATGACAATAAAATTATTCTAGGTACAAAACTTAAAACAAATCAACTGTATTTGAACCAGAACTGGTGTGACTAGAGTTGTTCCTGCCTTCTCGTAGGCTGAATAGAGGAGACTTTCTTAAGGAATTGATATGACTTTCCCTTAAACAATGAACACAAGTTCTGAATGCAAGCCAGAAAAAAGCCTAAAACTTAGCTGGGAACAGACTGAATATATTATTGAGCACTGCCACAGAAACTGATTAAACCTAACAGGGTCATGATTTTACTGTGTGCTCCAAAGCCATCATATAAGTGATACCATTCAAAGTTAGCATACTCATGCACATTAACAGAAACCCCAGACAAGCCTCTTGTGGCTTCACAGATTGCTTAAGTCTGGCAGGTAAGGCTGGTCATTATTCTGAGCATGGAGGTAAGTTCAGAAATATATCAATATGCATTATTGCAATCAACAGGCATTACTGTACATCAGCATCCATTACTGTAATCAAATTTAACAGCTCAACTGAACAACAAGGTCTGGCAGTGTCAAAAGATGACAAAAGGTCCAGTAATGGTAACAGAGTGGTACTAGATTGTCCATGGAGGCATACAGCAAGTCTCTGCCATCAAAGTATAACTGCAATTTCACTGCAAGAATCGGTCTTGATGGTCTACAATAATCTTCATTAACTAGAAGCACATTATAGTGATCTCCAAAAGCAATAATTTCTGATGTGAGAATTAGAAACTAAAATTTATGAGATGTTCTCCATGTCCTGGGAAACATCTGCTTTTTCAAGTATTTCTTCCTTAATTTTGGAACATTATCAAAGGCAGTTTCTGAGGGAGGAGAATTAATTTGTGAGAAGCAAGTAAAATATTCATCCTGACAGGTCAGAATAAAGTAGAATTCTAAACCATACAGACTTTAGTGTTGGGATAAGGTTTGAAAAGCTCTAAAGAGGCTTGAGTTTCACTCAGAGTTTTGTTGAATTAATTTATATTGTGATTGCAGAGTCTCCATAGAGGCTATGGTCTTCCTGGCTTTACCAGCTGAAAAAAAATTGCACTGATAATCTGAAAGAAAACAACTATTTTTCCTCACGTCCATGACAATTTGTTCAGCATGGAGTACCTAGGATTCTCACACTTCACTCTGAGAAGTTCAAAAACCCCTCATCTTCCCTCAAGCTCAGTCTATCCTTCATCCTATTATTTAGAACAGTCAATGATTCACAGTGTTGACAATGCACTTTCTCTAGCAATTGTTTCCACCTCATTTCCAAAGCAGGATGTTCTTATTCTTAGAAACACATTAACCCCCCTCCTAAAAAAAAAAACCTGCAAAGTCCAAAACCAAACAAAACCCTAGAGATTTTTTTTTCTATACATTGCAAAAATCAGTCTATCATTATGATAACCACCTTCAGACAGTGGGACAAGTTCCTGGCTGACACTGCCTTACACCACTAGTGCAAACAACACGACCTACACCCATTCATGGGAATCAGATATTGGTCCCTTCATAAATCTACATCACTTATGTGGTTAAACCAGCACATTCCCATTCTTGTTCACTCTGAATGTGATGTTCTTATATTACTGCTCATGTAGTTCAGTGTTGCTTCAGCTGTAAACAAATACAGAGTTTGGCTGTGAATTAATTCCCTCCAGCTCAGGCCAGTAACAGCCCAGTAATGCCAAAGCCACCTGAACCAGGAATGGTACAAAGCACAGAAACCAGGGCTCACAATCCATGTACTACCATAGCAAGGGAGGGACCCAAGGGGGAGAGAAGGAAAAAGGGAGAGACTCTAAAAAGATGCAAATATTTACACCCTCAAAGACACCACACTAAGCAGATCTGCACTAAGAGATACCCATTTTCAGACAAATGGGTATCCAAGCAGTATTTTCCTTGACTCAAAGCTGGTTTGATGTGACAAACATTTAAAAACAGTAGTGTCAGTCCAGTTATAACTCAAGAAATTAAAAAGTGAGTAGAAACAAGCTTTCATTTCAGGATTCAGTTCTGTTCAACATACTGGGCAGAAAAAATCCCAGAGTCTCAGAAATGTGCTAGACTTGAAGAAGTTAGGTTTAGTTTTCAGGGGTACAGGGCTAGTCACAAAAAAAAATATTCTCACAGCTGTGTCAAATCCCTGGAGGATGGTTTATCCTAAATATGGTTTACTTCTCCTCCTTTTTCCTTAATCTGTCCAGTTTCTTCTTAAACATTTTAAAATCACAGATGTCTTGTAACTCAGTGGGGCAAATGTGCACAAAATGATGATGTGAGGAATTCAGTTCACAGCCAACACACAACTGCTACACAGTACATCTAGGAAACCAGTCACATTGTCAGTCCATCCCAAGAATGTGTCTTACTAGAAACATTAGAAGAAACCCCAACAAACACTGCAAGATGGAAAGAGATATATAACAAACAAACATGTTTATAAATCCTCTCCCAAGTTCCTAGAGGACCATGCTTAAATCCCAGGTGTACCAAACAAAGCCAGCATAGCACTGGGCTAGTGCTAACAGTCAGACTTCATGATCTTAAAGATTTTTTGCATCCTAAATGATTCTATGATCCTGCTGTGTGTCAACACCATTTTCCCCCTAAGGAACGATGGAATTCAGGCAGAGAAGGGTATCACCAGCATAGCTCCAACTGCTCCCATTCTCGACTGGGCATCCTGGCACTACTCTGCACACAGACAAAGATAGATCTTACTCATTACTCCCTGTCCAGTTGATATCAGTCTATTTATTTTGTTTGCAGAACCACTTATAGATGGCTGAGGCAAACAGCTCTAACTCAATTGCTAAAAATCCCCCAAAACATTATTTATGAAGTGCTTCTTGTGGGTACCATGTCAGTCTAAATATTATTTGTATCTTCAAGAAACACAAAGCTCTGAATAAGATGAGAATAATCTCCATAAACACCAACATGTGTAATTCTTCTTCTTGAAACAACACTGAAAGGATACATTTTTAATGCTTTATTTTTGTTTCATCTTGGCCGCTTTAATATTCCTAGAATCTTGAGTACATTTTTTCTTTTAAATGCTCATATCCTTTCCCATTTGTCAAACATTGATTTATCTCCTGCAACTTGTGCAGAACTCTAATTTAACACATTTTAGCTGGATCTCTTATTTTCAACAAGCATCACAGATTCTGCTGAGACCTCAGAAAGACACTGGCTGACTAAGCACACAGCATGGAGAACCATTGTTTGTGGAGATACCCTGCAAACATAGTGGTTTTACATTTGTTTTGACCAACAGCTGGTGTCACAGTTTACAGTCTTAATTATCCTTATTTTTAAAGTAGTTATTTAGAACCCTGAAAGAGAAGAAGAAAGAAATCATTTGAGACCTTTTCTACTCAGGAATAGGAATATAGTGGCTTAATTCAATTACAGTAATTGAAATACCTCCTTTAGCTTTTTGTCACTTGGAAAAAATACCACAAACCTCTGACTTGCTTCAAAGATTTAGATTTTATCACCAAATAGTGGTGAAATGGCAAATTTGTTGGTAGAACCTGAACAATTACCAGGGATGCCAGTTCATGTTAAGAAGCTGGGAGATTGCATACTTCTTATCTTAATTCCAGAGTGAAAAAATAAGGAGATTTAAAATATTTAATAAGAAGGAAAATGCTCTAGAAATTGCTGTTCATGCACCTAAGGTTAATGAAAGCACTGGAAGTTTGAAGAAGAAAAGCACTCAACCTAAAGCACATCAGCATTCAGTAAACCAGCACAGATGATTTTTGAATTGTCAAGGGCAGAAGGACAACATTAAGAAAGCAGAGTGACTCTAGCCCCTCTCTCATCTTAAATAACATAGGGAGTGTCCATCATGTCTGCTGGGAAGTCAGGGAAAGGCCACTTGTCTTTCATCAGGCACTATGACCAGCACGAGAGCCTTCAAAAACATTGTTTTTTTCACTCAGCTCACCTTTAACCACTGTCCACATAATCTTAATTTGCATTTGTATCTTAGTCTGTTGTAGATGTTGGCGAACCCAATGGGAAGAATGATGATGTCTGACTTAGTTCAGAAAGCTGAATGATTTCTTTATTATAATTATGCTATAATACATTCATATATTATATGAAAGAGGATACTAAAAACTACATGCTACTTTCTCTAACTATCATATCTAACTACTAACAACTCTTGACCCTGTTCACCAGAGTCCAGACACAGGTGGATCCGATTGGCCATCAGGCTCAAACAATCCACCATGATCCAACCAAGTGATCACTCTAGATAAACAATTCTCCAAACACATTCCACAAGAGAAAAACAAGGAGCAGAAATAGAAATTGTTTTCTCTTTCATTTCTCTCTGTGTACCTTTATGAAAAATCCTGAGAGAGAGAGAAATGTGCTTGCCACATTAGTCCAGTGAAGAACAACTAAGTAAGGAGCAAGGAAGAAGTCTCTCACAGGTAAAACACTACATAAGAGCAACAGACTCTGACTTTCCATGGTCTAAACTGACTCTTGAAATGGAACGCGCATATGGTGCAGAGGCAGCATACACCAGAGAAGCAGTACCAAGTAACTTAAAGTTGTCAAGTTTAATTAATTGGTTCTTAAAAATGCCTGGTGCAAACAAAGCATTGAAGTCCCTTGGTTGCCTATAGCACCTCCTATAATCTGATGAAGACATTCATCTGAGTAGGGAAACATGCGAGTCGGGTAACTCAAAACTAATGTCTTAACTGAGCAAATAAGTTATTCCACACAATCCAAGGCACACTGAGTATTTAAAGAGGTACTGCACCAGAGCTGATAGGTTTCTTCATGTTTTTAGTAGAGCTAAAAACATTTGAAAAGAAATAATCTCAATCCTTATAACCTACATATATCTGAAAGTTTTTGAACCCTCTACTGAAACCCATCTGTATCACAGGTTTAACACTCTGGTCCTTGATTGCCCATGTAGTTTTTAAAATAAGAGAAAGTGTGGGAGGCGGCCCAGGGGAAGATCCAACAGGGATGCCCTGGGATACTACAATAGTGTAATTGCCTTAGGGTTCCCACCTTTCCTCATGTCTACCATCAGTTGTATCCTCCCCTGTCAATGTCTATCATCCTGTTTTACCATCCCCAGTTCTAGAGAGTTCCCTGTTTTATGTGTTGTTATTGGTTCTCTGGTTGAAGCCACACCTCTCCCCCTCTCCCATTGGTTTTCCCTGATCACCCCATCCTATCCTATTGGCCCTTTGGACCCTGACCCCGCCTCTGCTCCCTCGGTTATAATCCCCGACCCCTCCTCTGGGGGGTGCTCTCAGAGTCAGCTCCCCTCTCGTGAGGTTGTCTCCCTGCACCTTTCCTGCTTCCTTCTTCCCTTGCTACACCTGCAGTAAACCCATGAGAACAGCAGTGCTCTGAGTGTCCTCCCGTCATTTGCTGGGTTGGACTTCAAGCTATCTGGGCTACTGCGGACCGGTCAGTAGGGGCTCCCCTGCACGACCAAGGGCCAAGGGCGCTTTTACAGTTGGTGCCCGAACCAGCTGGATTCCTGCCTGTCCAGTTGAAGAGCGACCCTCGAAGATCGACGGCTCTGTGAGCTGCTGTCGCCGAGGAAAAAGCGCCGTTCACCACCAGCTCAAGGAGGATCTGCGCCTTCGCTGTTGGAAGGACTTTTCACTTCTTGCCTGTCCACAACCCTCTAGTGTACCCCTACTCTTCAGCTTTGGGGGGAAGCTTCTGGGATCCGGAGGACAGAGTCCCACCAGCCTCCACGAAGTTCTTCTTTTCACCCTCAGCTGGGTGAGTCACTTGTGCCTTATGGGTAGGCACCAGCGTGGGCTTGTCTTTTTTCTGTTATTCATTTACTTTGTGGGGAGAATCTCAGGGCTTTGGGGAGAACCATGGGCAACCTGATGGGTAACCTCATGGGCAACCACCTGTCCCCAGCCCAACAGGAGATTTATCTCCAAGTTAAATCAACCCTTGTTTTGGCAGACATTTCTTTTTCAAAAGGGGAGTTAAAAGCTTTTGTTCATTTTGTGTTTGTTCATTTTCCTCGGATTACCCGGGAAGATGTACATTCTGTTTCCTTTTGGGGAAGAGTGGGAAGATGTATATATGATATTCAAGTTAGGGGAGATGTTAAAGTGGGAAAATTTTATTCTTTATTCGATTCTATTTTTAAGTTATTAAAAGAAAAAGGGGAGAGAGTTGGGGACTCCAGTTCACCTTCCCTGTGTTCTGACCCACCCCCCCCCATTCCTAACCCTAATTCCTCTATGAGTGGAATAGGAGCCAGATGTCGCCCACGGGCACAGGGTTGCCGTCTGCTCCCAGCTGCCTCCTGCTCCACTCAGTCCCTTTCTCCGACTGGGACTGGCCACCTCTGCTCGGATCCTGTCCACTCCCTCTCTCCAAATTCCCCAGATCCCAGTTCTAATCCCAGTTGCTCATGTCCGTGTAGTTGTTCATTTTCGAGTACAGGCCATGAGGGAAGGGTTGTCACCCAAAATGGTGCCCAGAATAGTGCCAAAAATGATGCCAGTCCACAAAATGGCGTTTCCCCTTCCCCCTCAGTTCCCTCAACCGTTCCCACCTCGGTTGTTCCTGCCTCCTCGGGTTCTGCCCCCACGTTGGTCCCCTCCCCTCTTGCATCGATCATGTCAGCGTCAGGATCCGCCCCCTCCGCCCCTCTGATGACATCTGTGGGTGGGCCTCCTGTGGGTGGTTCCGGCCTCCATGAAGGCCATGCCCCAGTGGGTGGGACGGGCTTGACTTCTGACCACGCCCCTCCTTCTCCGAACCCTTCCAGTTCCCACGCCACCGGAACTGGAAGTGGGCCTGACAGGAAGCAGGCCATCTTGGCCTACCAGGACAAAAGTCACCAAGTCCCACTGGTCAGCCAGAGATTCCGCAATCTCGCCTTACCACATCCTCGGAAGAGGATGTGGATGAAGGCACCCCCGGCAACAACAAGAAGCCGGGAGGGAGCTGGGCCCAGATAAGGGAGGAAGCGATTAAGGAAGGGGGCCTCAGTCTAGTGCAAGACTTAGACTGGTTGGCAGCACCAGTCACAGTAGATCAAAAAGGGGGACAAAAATGGGAACAACTTCCTTACGCAGAGGTCAAGGAGTTACGAAAGTCTGCCAAGGATTATGGTCATAGTTCACCCTATTTTAAAAGCGTTCTTGATCTAACTTTCACTGGTCACACCTTGGTACCTCATGATCTAAGGTACATTGTTAAGTCCTTGCTGTTGCAAACTGAGTTCACGCTTTGGGAAATCCAGTGGAAAAGGGGATTGAAGTCTCTCATTTCCAAACATAATATGTCAGAATTCTTTGGGGATGAGGCCATTGAGGCGTTGGCGGGGGAAGGAGAGTTCAGTTGGCCGGAGGATCAGGCCGCACTCCCCCTTCACATCCTAGATGACATTAAAGCAGCAGCAAAAACGTCCCTCCTCAAAATCCCTGATGATAAAACCCCACTGCAGAACTTTTCCACCATCCAGCAAGGGATAGATGAGACATTTATTAAGTTTGTGGACAGAATGAAAGAGGCTATAGACTGGCAAATAGAACAGGAGGACACTAGGGATAAACTGCTAAGAAAAATGGCATTTACTAATGCCAATGCAGAAACTAAGAAAATCCTCAGGGCGCTTCCCCAGGAGCCGGAACCCACAATCCAGCAAATGGTGGAAGCTTGTACGAAGGCGACATCCATCAAGTGCACTGTGGCTTTAGCAATCAACAAAGGGGTGGGGGAAGCACTGGCCAACGCCCAAACAGCACGGTGTTACAACTGTGGCCAGTTGGGACATTTCCGAATAGACTGTCCGTTTTTGTCACCAAGGGATTTTAACCATGTACCTGCTTTACATGCTCCCTCACCAAGAACACCCAGGAACCGCTCCCACGCATACTGTCCAGGAAACGGAAGACCAAGCGCAATGTGGCACTGCGCGATGACATCAAATGGCCGGCCGCATCAGCAGGGGCTCCACTCCATCCAGGAGACCCAATCCCAGGACAATATGCCTCCCACTCAAGGACCCATGAGGAGGGACTCAGATTCTTCCGCCGCACCCAGAATTTAAATCAGAACACCCTGATTCTGACAAATCAGTCAGGTACTCTACAGCTCCGTACATCTGATGCTTCCTGATGAGGACCTAGTAAGGGTTGCGGCCGGTTTTCTGGGACCTCCATTTCATGACCGTCCTGCCACAGTGTTACTCCTGGGGGACAATAGACATACGCCGTTCGAAGTAGACATTATCCCTGAGGTGGTGGAGATTGAGCCGGGGGCAGAAATCACGGTTTCTGTTGTATGTCATCAGCCCCCATTTACATTGTGCAAGGGCACACCATTTGCCCAGATGTACATTTTATCTTGACTCAACTGTCTCAATGAAGACTCTGACTTTCAAGTTTTCCTTTCACAGCAGCTTAGCAGGGAAAGACCTTTTATTTCATCTACTGTTTCGCACATGGGCACATCACTGAAAATACGTATGATGGCAGACACTGGTGTGGACATCACCATCATCCCAAAGGCAAGGTGGCCTCAAGACTGGGAGTTGGTGCCCCCTTGCAGCACAATCTCCGGAATCGGCGGAGTTGTCAACGCCATGCGGAGTAACAATTTGGTAAGCATGGAGGGACCAGAGCGACAGCTCACCACAGTAAGACCTTTCGTGGTTGATGCAAACATCGCTTTGCTAGGCAGAGATGTCTTGTCTCAGTGCGGGGCTCGGTTGGAGATCCCTAATCCAACCTGGGATTTTTAGCATGGGCCACTGCGGAGCGCGCCACCCCTCCTCTTAAATGGAAGAACAATAAGCCGGTATGGGTGGACCAGTGGTCCCTTCCAACTGAAAAATTACAAGCGCTCAATGGTTTAGTTGAGGAGCAGGTGCGCTTGGGGCATTTAGTTCCATCGACTAGCCCCTGGAACACCCCGGTGTTTGTGATCAAAAAACTAGGGAAAAATAAATGGCACCTGCTCCAGGACCTCAGGAAAATCAATGAGGTCATTGAAGTTATGGGCCCCCTAGAGCCTGGCCTCCCTTCTCCCTCCATGATCCCGCGGGATTGGCAACTCACAGTTCTTGATATTAAGGACTGCTTCTTTAACATCCCGCTGTTTGCCGGAGATGCCCCCAGGTTCGCGTTCTCCATGCCTTCCATCAACCGTGGAGAACCCTACAGGAGATTCCATTGGACCACCTTGCCTCAAGGTATGAAAAACAGCCCTGTGCTCTGCTGAACATATGTGGCCCAAATGTTAACACCAGTGCGAAAGCTTTTCTCTGAAGCCATTATCTTCCACTAGATGGACGATGTTCTTGTTTGTGCTGCAACTCAATCCTATTTGGACTTTGCACTTATTAAAACCATCAGTGCATTAGAGACTGCGGGATTTCAAATTGCACAGGACAAGATACAACTGTCCAGTCCCTGGAAATATTTGGGTTTTCTTATCACCAGGAGGACCATAACTCCTCAAAGTCTCATCATCAACGAAGATCCCAAGACTTTGAGAGACATGCAGCAGCTGTGTGGGATCATCACTTGGATCCGCCCTCTCCTCGGACTTACCACCGTGGAGCTCTCGCCACTATTCAACCTGCTGCGGAGGCATGATGATCTGTCATCGCATTGATCCCTGACGCCTGAGGCCCGCACAGCTCTGGAGAAAGTTGCTGCTGCCATGAAGACTCGACAAGCACATTGTGTTGAGCAGTCCCTCCCCATTAACCTTGGAATTTTTGGTGAGTCACCCCATTATCATACCCTGTTGTTTCAATGGGACAGCATATCCAGGGACCCACTCATTATAATAGAGTGGATTTTCTCACCGCATACCCCGCACAAGACCATCACTACACCATCAGAATTGATGGCTAAACTAATCACCAAAGGCCACATTAGCCTCTGAACACTTGCAGGGTGCGACTCGGCATGTATCTATTTACCTTTTAATTTGGACCAATTGGACGCAGTTCTACAAACCAATGAACATCTCCAAATTTCACTAGACAGCTATCCTGGTCAAATTTCAATTCATTATCCCAAACACAAGCTGTTTCGGGATTCTCTACATTTGGCCCCAAAATCCTTTAAAAGCAAAATGCCAATCAAGAATGCCATCACAGCGTTCACTGATGGGTCGGGAAAATCCCACAAGTAAGTGTTCACTTGGAGGGACCAGAACACTCGGAAGTGGGAGTCTGATGTTCAGGTGGTTGAAGGTTCCCCCCAGATTGCAGAACTAGCTGCGGTTGTGAGGGCATTCCGAAAATTTCAAATACCTTTCAATTTGGTAACTGATTCTGCTTACGTGGCCGGGATAACAGAACGGGCAGAACACGCCCTGCTCAAGGAAGTACCAAACAAAAACACTATTCAGCTCGCTCTCGGAATTAATTGGTCTCATCTCCCACAGAGAGCAACCTTATCACATTTTACATGTCCGGTCGCACACAGACCTGCCAGTCTACATAAATGAGGATAATCGGAGAGCAGATCTCTTAGCAATGGCAGCCGCACATGCAAGTCCGTCTGTTCCAGATATTTTTCAACAGGCTAAACTAAGCCATGCATTTTACCATCAGAACACACCTGCGTTGGTGAGACAATTTAAACTGTCAAAAGACCAGGCCAGAGCTATAGTCACCAGCTGTCCTAACTGTCAGCCTCTGGCGCTCCCCTCTGTCGCCTCAGGTGTCAGCCCCAGAGGTTTGGGAACTTTAGAGCTCTGGCAGACAGATATTACACACTATGCTCCCTTCGGGAGACTAAAGTACATCCATGTCTCCATTGATAACGTTTTCCAGAGCCATTTTTGCCTCCCTTCATGTGGGAGAGAAAACTAAAGACATTATAAAACATCTTTACATGGCCTTTGCAGCCTTAGGGGTACCAAAAAATATTAAAACAGACAATGGCCTGGGATTCACCTCTGAGCAATTTGCACAGTTTATCCAACAGTGGGGAATTTGTCACAACACCGGCATCCCTCACAAGCCCACAGGCCAGTCTATTGTGGAAAGAACACATAAAACCCTCAAAAATATGCTAAAGCAACAGCATGACATCTCGCTGTTAATGACACCGGCAGAAAGACTGTGCAAGGCGCTTTATGTATTAAATTTTATTAATTGCTCCTCTGTGGAGCCAAATCCACCCATACTGCGCCATTTCCATAACAACAGCCATGCACGGCTAAAAGAAAAACCACCAGTGTTATTCAGGGACCCCGAGTCAAAGGAAATAAAAGGGCCATACCCTTTAATAACCTGGGGAAGAGGGTATGGTTGTATTTCAACAGAGGCTGGCCCGAGATGGATCCCTGGCAAATGTATCAAGCCATATCTGGATGCACCATCAGAAGAACAAGTACCCATGGCTGCACCACCTACTACAACTACACAGAACATTTCTGATGACGCGGTGGCCTGGTGGCGAAGGAAAAAGAAGACAAATAACCTTGTCGCCAGGGTTTTAATCACAAGAAGATATTTCCCACCACCCTACCAGGACCCCAATCCCTTTGTTCCCTCACCCTGGATTCCTCCACCTTTTCCCTCTTACCTCTTCCCTAAAACCCCTTAAACCCCAACTCCATTTTCCCCACTTACCTTTTCTTTTTGTTATTCCTATTTTATTAAAGATAGGGGAGGAGATGGAGGGAAAGAAGGAAAAAAGGATGAGGAGATAGAGGAGGAAAATGTATTTGCACTCTGTAATACATGTCTTTTCCACCCCTGAAAAAACAGAATGGAATCACCTATAACAACCCCAGCAGTGCCCAGAGGGATTCCCCCAGCTACTACCATCACCATCTTAATCGCTATCCAAGTAGCCGCAGGATGGATTGTGCCGCAGCCACGCGAGAACGTCTGGGTCATGCTGGCGAAGTCACTACAACAAGACAACTTTTGCCTGGCCATGGGAAGTGTCGATGACCTGCTGTCCACTTGCCTGGTGGGGGTACCCCTGTCACCCCAAGTCTACCCTTATGCAGGTAAGAAGCCCAACCCTGTGGTCACTTGGGACGAGTGGACATGGATTTTACCACATGCACCACAGGAGCCTCAGGAATTGGACCTACTGGGCTCCTTGCAAGCCACATTCTGTGTGAGGTTTCTTTACCAACCCACACAGAAAGACTGGGCAGAGATAACTAAATCCCACCCTGTTGGATCTCATGAAATAATAGAAAGGATGTATCTCCCCATGATACAATGCAGCAAATTGGTGCAACTACACCAGCAACACTGTATCCAAGTTCTCCTCGTTTCCCAAGGTGCTCCCTAGGGGGGTCTTTCTTATCTGCTGTGACAGGGTGTGGGCAGGGATCCCATCTAAGATCAAAGGGGATCCCTGCAGCCATGGCCAGCTTACCATGCTGACCCCCAACAAAACCCAAATTATGAATTGGAGGAAAGAGAATCGATTGGCTCATCAAAAGAGATCCTATGCTTAATTTAACCCAAATTGTGATTCCCAAATCTATAATTGGAACAAAGCCAAGAGGGTAGCTGCATCTATCTTCCTGCCTTGGTATGCAGCAGTAAAAGCCCTCGGTGATCTTTCTCACCAGGGATGTTGGTTGAGCAAAGCAGGCCAACGCTACGTCTGCTGCACTTTTCGACCTGCTGGCAGACGAGGAAACCACCAGGCATGCAACACTTCAAAACCGGGCAGCCATTGACTTTCTACTGCTTGCCCATGGCCATGGCTGTGAGGACTTTGCTGGAATGTGCTGCTTCAATTTATCATCAAGAAGTGTGCCAATCCAGACAAATATCCAACGCATCCAAGACCAAGTTAAGACTCTCCAAGTGGAAAGTGCGGCTGTGGATCCTACCAGCCAAATGCTAGCGAAATGGGGCGTCCCAGGATGGGCTGCATCGATCATCAAAGGACTGCTGTGGGTTCCTATAATTATCCTCATAGAAATGACAGCTTTGAAATGCTTCCAGAGAGCCATTAATAAAACTTTGGGGGACGTTTATTTAATTAATAAAAAGGGGGGAGATGTGGGAGGCGGCCCAGGGGAAGATCCAACAGGGATGCCCTGGGATACTACAATAGTGTAATTGCCTTAGGGTTCCCACCTTTCCTCATGTCTACCATCAGTTGTATCCTCCCCTGTCAATGTCTATCATCCTGCTGTACCATCCCCAGTTCTAGAGAGTTCCCTGTTTTATGTGTTGTTATTGGTTCTCTGGTTGAAGCCACACCTCTCCCCCTCTCCCATTGGTTTTCCCTGATCACCCCATCCTATCCTATTGGCCCTTTGGACCCTGACCCCGCCTTTGCTTCCTCCGTTATAATCCCCGACCCCTCCTCTGGGGGGTGCTCTCAGAGTCAGCTCCCCTCTCGTGAGGTTGTCTCCCTGCACCTTTCCTGCTTCCTTCTTCCCTTGCTACACCTGCAGTAAACCCATGAGAACAGCAGTGCTCTGAGTGTCCTCCCGTCATTTGCTGGGTTGGACTTCAAGCTATCTGGGCTACCGCGGACCGGTCAGTAGGGGCTCCCCTACACGACCAAGGGCCAAGGGTGCTTTTACAATAAAGGATCCTCAATCATTCAGACATTTAAAAGATTTGCTAAGAGAAGTTTCCACTATCTCCAGTTTCCTGTTTCTTCTCTTAATACTATTTAAATTTAACATTTATTTTTATCATTCATTCAGTTTTAAAATGTTGCCTCTTTTTCTTTCTTGCAAACAATCTGAGGTCACAGGGATCAAATCTATCTCAGTCTTTCCCCTAATTGCTCAAAATGAGCAGTCAAATAGCTGTGTGCATGCAAGTTCACATAGCTTTTAAACTATGCCTAAGCATTCAGAAGATAATACTCTGGAATTCTCCCCCTGGGTACTCACCCCATACCAAGTGTACCAGTGCACAATATTAGCATAGCTGCAGCTACAGCATCATCAGTTCCCACCAGCTTTTCTGGATCTAGCTTCTCCAATTAGTCTGGTCTCATGCTGGAGAAGTCCAAGGGTTTCCACAGTGTCTAAAAATCAATCCATCACTGGCTTGATTACTGATCCTGTCTGACTGCAGACAGTGCTGGGTTCAGTGCAAGGCACAATCTGATTACCTGGGGGTAATTTCTTACAGTGTCCTGAAATCAGTCAGGCATTTAAAAGGATTTCTCCCAGAATCAAACACAATGACAAAGGAAAGGGAAATAAGAATATCACCATCACAGTCCTGCCTAAGTTCAGCAAAAAAATGCAATTCTACTGAAACTCTTCTCTCATCTGTTTTATCAACACGGAGCTACTAAGGGGAAATTAAAGAAATAAACTCAGGCATTTTAGGTCTTCAAAACCAAAGCCACATAAACAAAGCTGGGCTATATTAATGGGGACCCTACCAATAGATCCAGGAACCAAGAGTTAGTCATACAAAGGGCTGTGTCACATTTAAAAACTGAGCTGAAACTTTTCTTTCTATGCTGTTTTATAGCCACTCTGTACTTAAGCCCGAAGTAATGGCAAACATTTATCGACAGTTAATGCAGTGCTCCTGCGATGTATTATTAGACACGAGCCCAGAGGCACAAGGCCAAGTGCTGTGAGTGCCATAGTGTCTCAGATATGCACTGCCTGAAAATATCCAGTGATATTGCTAATGTTTTTTTAAAAGGCGGGAGTCTTGAGTTTTCACAGAAACTGATACACTGATCAACCCACCAAAAAAAAAGTATAACGGAAAAAGCCCTGCAACAGTTCACCCAGTTTCTAACCCCTGTTTCCCCACATCAGGAGTGATGTACCAAAAAAATACTACCCTCCTTTGCCTTACATCATTATTTACTTCAGCAGTGTCAAATCAGATCTTTCTTGCTTGACTAAAAACCTTTCCAAAACAAGTGAAAACATCTATCAGCTTTTACCCAAGGGAAATTAATTGCTGAATATTCAATCATAGGTTTCCTTCCATATGCTCTGCTTGATTGTTTTATAGAAGCCTTAAGAAGGGCAAATAAAAGGTTTGAAATCCTCTGAGCAAAGCTGACTTCTTTCTCTGAAGGTGACCCTCAAGTCATTTCAGAACTGTGGAAATAGCCAGGGGAGGGATAAGCATAGTCAAAAGATAGCTTTTCTTCTCAAGTAACTTTGGTGCTTCAGGCTGAACTGAAAAAAATGCCCTCAGGTGGAGGTTTGCCACTTTTTATGAACCTATCCAATTTTACCCTGGGGAGAAAGATGCAGTAAGAAGTTCTTCTTGCAAAAGTATCTGGACTGCACAAGTGCTTCAAAGAAGGGAGAGATTGCCTTTTCAGAACGACTCCACTAGAAGTGATCAGGCTCATCAAGGGTCTTATGGTGGGGGTCTTTCTTCTTTGGGACAAACCATAACCACTGTTTTCAGAGTCAGTGCCAAAGCTGGAATATTCAAACCATATGGTGTAGATCTGAATCAAGACAGCCCCTTCATATTCCTTCAGAATTTACGGTCTGACCATACTAATAATATGCACTCAGATTGATAGTAATGCATTTAGCAAACATTAACTATGACTGCCTTGCCTATTCCGAGCAAATTTTGCCTAGGATCTAAACTGAAACTCATAATCACGTTAGCTATACATATTATTTAGGAGATGTTGCAGCCTGACTAAAGACTTAATTTTGTGTAAACCTTGAGAAAGACCCGGGAAACCAGCGGGAGCTCTGCCTAAGCAAAAACTACAGGATCTGGGACCCCTGCGCAGCTCCATGCACGGGCACACCACCGTCATTCCAGTGACAGCTCCGCACACCCCGTTTCCGTAACGAAAGAGAATCACCACCCAAAATCCCCAAGCAGGCAAGCGAACAAAGCAGCGCTCCGGGGCAGTCCGGGCAGGGCTGCGCCCCGGCACAGCTCCCGGCACCGCGGCCTCCGCCCAGCTCCGTTACCTTCTGCCGCGGCCGCGGTGCCGGGCAGGGCCGAGCCCGCCGCGGGCAGCGCCCCATCCCAGGGCAGGCGGCAGGAACAGGGCGCGGTGGTCGCGCTTCTCCCCGGCTCTGGCAGCGCCCCTCGCTCCGCGCACGGCCCGGGCAGGGAATGGATCCGGCAACTTCGCGCATGGAGCCGCCGGCCAGCGGCGGAGTTGCCGCTCCCCAGCGCTATTCCCTCGCCCCCGGCCCGCCCGCGTGCAGCCACTCTCACCTCAGGCACTGCCTCCTCCCCGTCGGGACCGGGGACGGCGCCGGCTGCTCTCCGCTCCATCGCCTCGCCCCGCTCCCGGCTCCCTGCTCGTTCCGGTTGGTGCGGCCCCGCTCGCCGCCGACGCCGCAGCCCCAGCGCCAGCCCCGGAGCGCCGCCTGCCGCCGGGGCACGGCCCCCCCGCCCCCGGAGCGTCGCTGCCCCAGCCGCCCTGCGAGCCTCAGAGGGCACCATCCTGGCCGGGCAGCGGCGCTCATCTTTCATTCATGTATTTAACCAGCACCCCCCTCCCCTCATCGGGTCAGCACGGACCCCGCTGCCCGGGCCGCTGGCGTGAGTTGCCCAAGCACTCAGCCCGAGCCCGACCGTGACGCGCTTTGAGGCGGCGAATGCGCTCTCCTGGGCGCCGGACCTGTGCTGGCTACGCTGCGGTCCCGGCTGAGTTTCCCGCTCCGCTCCGAGCCCGCGGGTGGCTCCGTGCAGCCGGCAGGTGAGCCCTGTCAGCGAGCCCGCGGGGCGTGGCAGACGCTTCCCAAGGCGGGTAGAGCCCTTTCCCCGAATTTCTGCCTCAGCCCGGGGCAGCCGGAGCCCGTCGGGGAGGCGGGAGCGGTGCCGGCAGCCCGCGGAGCGTGGGGACGGTTCCCCGGTAGAGCGTGGCTTGGCTCGGACCTTGTCCCGAGCGCTGTCGGGGTTCGTCCGTGTCGGGGCTGCCTGGACCCCTCTGGGGCAAAAGTGAGGAGCGGCGTTCACAGACGGTCGGTCAGAGACATCATTGACCTGCTTGATGTCTCCGATCTGCGAGCGGGCTCTTGGGGGAATGCTAACCCTTTCGATGCCGGTGTGAGTGCTCAGGCTCTGCCCGCGCATACATCGCATGTACACCGCCGCAGGATGCCGCTCCACCGGGCAAACAAAAGGCAGGCACACCACACTCGTAACTTTTTTAGTTTTAGTAACGAGGATGCTCTACCCCGACTCCTCCCTCTACCCCCCCTCAAACCCCATCGGTACCAAGGTACAACCTATTTGTAAGAATCGAAATGCATTTCCTGAGGTGTCTCTTTTATCTCCTGCCAGCTTTTTCAAAATGCCTCTGTAGTTAGTACTTGAATCCAGATTTTTGTCAGTCTTAACACATTTTATTTTATTTTATTTTATTTATTTATTTATTTTTATTTTATTTAGATCCTGACATCCATTACTTTTAATTCTTGGTGTATTTAAAAAAAAATATTTCCTTCCCTTCCTCTTGGGGAAAATTCTGGTTAGTTCTGGCATCTCTCATGTTTTTTGCCTCTTAATACTGAAGCAAAGATTATGTGTGTATTAATTAGTTCCTTTTCTCAATTAGTGGATCAAGTGCAAGAATTTGTTAGGCCAAACTTGAAAAAAACTGTCAGTCCCAGGCAGCCCCTTGTCTCTGCAAGGAGCCATCTCTGTCTCAGAGAGAGCAGGACATAGTTCTGCCTATAGTATCTGTAGCTATTAGGAAGATTCTCTTTATACATGTATATGCATTTCATGGTTTTTACTAATTATTGCTTACAACCACTACAAAATTGATCAATTTTCATGGGAACAATTCATTGCTCTTGAAGTATTTGGTTTTCAACATAGCAGTGAAGAAGTAATTGGTAATTTAAGTACATTACCTTCTAATTTAATTTCATATTCGTTTTGTCTTGCATCATGTAAAGAAAAACAATCAGGACCTTGCTCCCTTCTCAGCTCCATTTCAGCACTGCTTCTGGCATGCTCTCCATGAATCACTCCCCTCTGCTCCCCCACTGAAGTTTGGAAGCGAGACAGGCATCACAATAGCTGACCTTGTTTCTATCAGTGTTAAAGAACTATTTGAAACCATTTGTCTTTCTCAAAGCAAGACTTTTTTTTTTTTTTTTTTTTTTTTTTTTTTTTTTTTTTTTTTTTTTTCTGCTTAACAGCACAGGTAGCCTGGAACATATTTTCCCTGGCATGAGATTTTTGTGCAGTTACTTTTCTGTGCCAGTTCTGTTTATTTTTTTAGCATGGATTTATCCCACCTGTATATGGCTTGTATTTCCTCAAAATAATCTGTATTCAAATACACTGAGGTATGTATTTCTTTCTCTTTTCCCCCCTCTCTAATTCCCAATAAGTAATTTGACAAGGCTATGGATCTCACTTCTATTCGCAAACTGATGTGGTACTATTATCTTCAGAGGTTACCTTTCAGTTTGCATTGGAGATTACCTGTACATCCCCAGAAGTGAAGAGTAAGCATGATTGGACAGGTGTAATTCTGTTGCACTATGACACAAAATTACTCATGCACTCACTTATGATGTAAAAGAAGGAAAAGAGGAAGTTTTATTTCTGACTTCGCAATATATAGAATTCTAAAAGTGATAGTGGATTGGAGGATGAAATTGCTACCTCTCTAGCCACACTAGCCGAACTAACAGTCCATAAATTCTCTCTTCCCACAAAGAAGAATGCAAAACAATCATTATTTACATGAACAGTGCGTGAGACCTCTAGTAGAAATATGTAAACATCAGAAGGTATAGAAAACTTTTAAAAGAACTTTTAAAACTTTTAAAAGAACAGGGCGACATAATTCCACTTTTAATAATTCCAAAATATTAAACAGGATTCTGTCTCCTCCACCCCCCAGTTCCACTAAGTTGCAGTTTCACTGATGATTGTGAAGAGTAATATTGAAGATCAATAGCAGAATGTTATTTATGGGGTCCATGCCGCTTACCATTAAAAATAATACAACTCCAGTTCTCTAAACAGATGGGGAAAAGGTTGCATGGAGCAGTTAACTGGTTTGGACAGGATCAAAATGGTGCAGTCTTGGTAGAACTTTTCTTGAAAACTGGGTCTCTGGCTCCAGCCTTTTTTTCTCAGTGCTGTGCTTTGGTGCTGCTTTGTGCTCCTGTTCCTTGAAGGCCATGTCATGTGTGCCATTCCTGACTCACACAGCACCCAAAGCTGCAGCAGGGAGGCTACAGGCACCATTCCAATCCTCCTGAAGACCCTCACCTATAGAAGTGGGCCACAAAAGGTAAATTAGCAGCTTTGTTTCATGTCCATACCTATAGAAGATTGGGATAGCAACCATTCCTTCTTACTCTTCCTCCTGGGCTTGCTTGGAGTAAATACAATTGAGTTTGGTTTACAATCAAGTCTTTCTAATGCAATTGAAAACACACTTATATGGCTTTCTATGAGGAGCTCTCTTTATTCAGGTGTGTGGGTACAGCTTCATCAGTCTCCCAGTTTAAAAATTTAATTTTCTACTTGAACCTGGTCCTGCTTCAGATGAAATTACCATCTGAAGTCCCAGAAAGTTCAGAGGAGTATGATTAAATGCTTTGCAGGTGTATTTACCCATTTCTTTCCAATCCATCCCACTGGTGTTGCTACTGCTTCTGTTCCACAGATGGCAGCTTCAGTGGCAGTGATATGGCAAAGGCGGAAGACAAAGCATATCTCTGTTTTACTTCTTCAATTAATTTAAAGTTTCTTAAATATGCTTAAATGTTTTTAGAAAGTAATAAGCATTAAGCCACTTGCTTGCACTGTTCACCAAGACCTACTTTCATAAAGCAAAAAAAGCAGATTTTAGTGCAGTACTTTAGGGTTTTTTTAAAACATGAAATCTGAGAAAGGCTGGAATATTATCCCAAAGCTGTGAAAGGGGAAAGGATGTACCTTTTCCTTTAAATTCACAACAGAATAACTCCTAGAATTGTGTGGTGGTTGTTGTTGATTTGTTTTGATTATTTTAGCATCTCAGTTGTTGTACTGCCATGATGAATTTGCTTTAGGATTTGTGTTATCTAACCCAGAAGCTATTTTACAGGTCAATAAGATGCTTCAGCTGAGTGTCAATAAGCAGTCTTCAAATACATTCAGCTTCTCAGGACTCATTTGCGATCAGTAGTATTAGAGATAAGAGTTTATGCATGTATTAGTACATGTGTTTTACAGATGGAGAAGCTGTTAAATTAGTTCACCATGGTTAAATTAGTTCACCAATGACCAAAGAAACAGTATATGGCCAGAGGCAGTAAGAACCTGCACTAAAGCTGTAATTTTATAGTTTCATCCTGGTGTCCCAGTCAGCCCAGTTGTTTTAGCTGAAAACTGGTGCAAAAAGGCAACCCCATCTGTCTGGAAGGGACCAAGTAGAGAAATGGAAACTTTTGCAGAGGATGTACCTAAAAACATGGCATCAGGCAGGAGGTGAATTCTATGTGTTAAATAGAGGAGTCTACCTAGAAGAAGGAAAGAAAGGTGATTGTGATAATGAACTTTGGCCACCTGGGGTGTGTGTAGACTGTGGAGATGGTTACAGAAGCTTGCTCCTTGGAGATGGTGGCAAGAACAAAAGGAAGCTTCTGGAAGCCTGAATCCCACTCTTCAGCTCTTATAGCAAATGGAAATCCCAGAGATGGATAAGTGAATATGTCTGTGAAGACTGTGTTGAACACTATTATTGTAATGCTTTTGATCAATTGTCATAAAGTGCTGCTGAGTGTGTTTTTGAAGGGACAGAGAGGCAGGTAGCAAAATTTTGGTACCTGTCATGGAGATAATTATTTTTGTAGCTGAAGGGAGGGAAAACAGGAAAGGGAAATGGAGCATCTCTTGCTTCAGGTAAAAGTGATTTTTCAAACAGGAAAATAATTAAGCTGAACTTCTATTTACATGACTGCAACCAACTCTATTCGGTGCAGCTGATTGGAACAAAGTCCTCAGAGCTAAGAAATTATACTGCAGGTAACAATACAGAAGGGAAGGATAATATAATTGTATCAATGACAGCAGATGCAGTAGTTTTTCCCTCAAGTTATTTGTGACTAAAGTGGTCATGTGCATGTGCAAAATATTAATGATCTATTAGAACAGTAGCCATGTGTATACATTACATAAATATGGTAATGTGTATATATTATATAAATATAATATTTTCTATGTACTTATCTTCTTCTGTATAGGAAGGTATCAAAGGGAGAATTTAGAGTTTTCTGCAAACTATTTATATAAATTATATAACGTGTTGCAAGCAGGATGTACTTTTATATTAATGCAAAATTTCCAAATTATTTCAGGGGAAATTACTCAGGTTGGAAGATCACAAGAGTTAAATTAAAGAAAGTAAAAGGAAATTGAGAAAGTTACAGAAGATGTAATAGAGCTACTGTGGTAATAGCTATTGTGGTGATTGCTTGTAAGCACTCTATATCCTTTTTGTGTGGAAATAATATTGCGGTGAGTTACAGCTCTGGTATTTCCTCTTCTGTTAGATATCAGGTGGTGTTTATGTAATTTTGCTGAGAGTCACAGCAATGAATTGGTATCTCTGTAATCTCTTGCCTCAAGTTGCAAGAGCACAGTCATAATTGGACTGTCACCTTCCAATTATAGCTAAACTGAATTTTAAGGTAGTGTATGCAAACCTACCCTGAAAAAGAAAGCTTGTTATGTTCAAAGGTGTTTATGTTCTTCTGAGTCTGTTTATTTCCAGAGTCATGGGGGTGGTGGAGGAGAGAGTAACTCTGCCAAGCAAGAAACACTTAGCTGCTTGGATTTTGATTTGCAAATGAGACCCAGGTATACATATTAACACTTAGCAAAACTGGAGCCTTACGACAACATGTATAGTTGGATTTCAACTTTTTCCAGGTCAGATGCAACCTATGCTGAAAACATGTCCCTTTGTAGAGATCTGACCAAGCTGCCAAGCTCAGGGGCTGGCAGGCCACACCACGTGCTCAGAGATTGCTTGTCTACAAAGGAGGTAAAAATCAACATATTGATTTGGAGGTAAAAATCAGCAGGAGGTTTGGAGGTAAATATCAACATATGTCCTCCTCCATGTTGGTATGACAAATCCTAGCAGCCATGCTCAAGCTGAAAAGACATTTTGCTAGTGTAGTGGTTTGCCCACTCAAAACACCAAGGCAGAAAACATTCTATAAATGGGAAGAAATACAGAGCATAAACTGGAAGCAATTTGGAAATTATATTTTTTCTCTCAAACCAAACATAAGCACCCAACACTCTGAGATGGAAACATAATTACTGAATAAAGATATGGTCAGGCAGCCAGACAAATGGAAAATGAATCCAACGGTGTTAAGCTTGATCCTGCCCTGCACTGGGAAAAATTGTTTCTTAAATACATTTCATTGTGTAAATTTAACATTCCACCTCAAAGTATTATATTTGCTTCAAGACAGATTTTGTAGTCTGAAGGGTTCTACTAATCCATTTGGGTGAAAATCAAGGCCAGTGAGAGAAAAATGTATCAGAAAGATTTCTGTGGGGTTTATTTTCACTGTTGTTCTCAGAAAACAAAATTAAGCCAAATTCACTAGATTCTGATTCTTGAAATGGATCATTAAACCAAGGTAAGATCTTGTATTGGCTCTTTGATTCAGAACTAAGATTTCAACAGTAAACTCTACTTTATTTTGAAAAAAAATACATCTCCTTTAAATTCAAATGTCAATACACAGAATTTTAAAACTCTGAAAGTTGATTCCAATAAATGTTTAATCATCCAGCATTGTCTAGAGGCTTATGAACATGGGAATCCTAATGTCCTCTAAAGTAGCATTTAAATTTTTGTTGAAGGAGAATATGCCTTTTTCAGGGAAGAGTGAATTATCCCTATGAGTGGTCTACTCATAGGAATTAGGAAGACTTACTGTACAGTAAGTTACTAGTCCCTCTCACTAACTTCACAGTAATTTCCTCTACAGAAATGCATCCTGGTTGGTAGAATTTATGCATTGTTAATCTTGCTGTGCACATATTGCAGCACTTTGGCTGCAAAGTGGATCAGAGCCCAAACAGTGAAGGATGGCTGTGTCAGCATAAGGAGCAAAATAGTGCCAAGGGTCCAGTATTTGTCTTTCAGGAGCTTTTTCTGCAGAGTAGCTGCAGTGTGATCCCAGGGACTCAAAGCCCATTAGTGCCTGAAGCACATCTTTCAGTTTAGCTCCTGCAGAAAGACCCTGGTTGGGCAGTATTAAGCAACATACACTAAGTGGGGAGAATCAAGAATAATCTGAACTTCAGTGCTAGTGTATGTATTCCGAAACAGGGCAGGGCTTCACAGGGGGGCTAGTCTGATGGCAGCCTGGGTGTGCTGTGAGTCTGGGGTGACTAGCGTCCTGGGCACCTGCTAGAGGGTGGCTGTGGGACTCCCTGAGTTAGCAGAGAGGCTGGTATTTCTTATTTTATGGAAAAAAGAATGCAGAAAAGCACTCATCAGATTCATGTCTATGGCACCATTCAGTCTGTCATGGCGTTTGATGCAGAACTAACACTCTGCACAGCATTCTGTAGTAAAGGCCACATTATAAAGACTGCATTGAGAACTAGCCCTGAAGCTTTTCTTGCCCCAGTATGTTTGCCATGAGAAACAGTAAATTAAATAACATCTGAAACGTCAGACTCCTATATGTAATCAGCACGCAGTCCGCAGAATTCACTGAGCAAGAGGTCAGTGGGCTTAGTGCATTTGCCTGGTTCTTTTAAAATACTTTATATTATTAATAACGTTTCCAGCTTCTTAGTGGGAGCGGAAGTTACTGCAGAGTTTTTGAAAAAAATTTCAGGGCTCAGGAATAGATGTGCTATTTTTGGCTTCCACTTAACCACTCAACAGACAGGAATCAGGTAAATGATTTGCTCATGGTGCCATTAGTATCATGTTGCTGCTATTAATGGCATCTTTTTCATAAAAAAACCAACAGAGGTACCATTCCAGCAGCCTACAGCATAGATTAGAGAAAACGGTGAGGTTTGCCAAAGTGCTTTTGCTCTTTACATAGCAATTAAGCTTGAGAGAAAAACAGATGGCCACAGGTGGGTCTCAAGCAGCTATTCACAAACTTCAAATATCCACCTAAGCCACAGTCACCTTCTGGGATTCAAGTGGCTTTTGAACAACAAATTTGTAAATTATTCACATGGATGCTAACCTATTCCTACCTATGAAAACAGCACATGACAGAGGTGGGAGTGGCTGATGGAAAGAGGAGGTTAGGGCAGCAATATGGTCAGTGTCACGCATGAACTTTGTCCACTGTGGATTTTTTTAAAAAGTGAGAGTTAGAATTTATGTATCACAGTGCAGATGCTGACATCCAGAGGAGGGTGGTTTGAAGGGAGGGAGGGAGGGATGGGGGGAGGGAATGTGGTTACCCCATTAATTCCATCATAGCTTACATTAGCAGTGTGTCTTTAAAAACAAAATAGTATGCTGCTAAGGATGTAAAGGGAGCTCTGGTGCATGTTACATCAGTTGTAAAATTGAATTATTTCTAAATTATTGGGTTTTTTAAAATGCCACTGGCTGAGTTATAGCACAAAGCTGAACAAAGACTGCAGTAAAGAACATGAGTAATTTCAGCGATGGGACCTGCAGAATTATTTAAGCAGATTTGTGTGCTAACTGGGGCTTTTCTCACAGTGTTTAGTCTTGGTAAGAATAAGACCGGTATCTTATCTACACTGCTTATCACATTTACTGCTTAATAGTAATGGAGCTGCTGACAAGCAAACAAAAAATTGTCAGGAAAGTTGAATGATTGAATTACCACTAAATGCCCAGAGTTGTCAGTGGTATTTTTGGCAACAAAATAACCTAACCAAAACAAAACGATTTTCAGAATTCACTGAGGTGTTCCTTCAGAAACACTAGTGGGGACTGCATCAACAGGAGGTGTCACAAAAGAACTGTTTGTCTTCTGCTCCTTCTCCTTCATTGAGATGAAGGAACCTTCTCACTTCTACACTGGGGAAACAGTTTCAGGCCAGAAGGGTGGACAAGCAAGGAGGGGAAGGGAGGCAGATTTTCAAGGAGCAGCAACCTCCTTGGGTGCCTTCAGCTCATTTTCTGAAGTGCAGCCAATTTGAGGAAAGTAGCTCAGGAAAAAGAAGGCGCTGTGCTGCTTGGGAGCTGATAGGCTGCCCCTCCTTGACCAATAATTAATTACTGAAGCCAGAAGATAAGGCTGCTTCTTGGCAAAATGCATTTTGTCATAGAATGCTCATGACAGAGATAAAAGTGCTTGGGAGTGCAAAATTGACTTACTTATCCATGCTATGACCTGCATTCACACCAGCAGATAGTTCATGCTGGGGCTTTCATGAGATGGATCTCTGCAGGGAAAAATTTCACCTGTTTTCCACTGCCCTCTTTCAGATACTTTGGACATGCAGTTTTGTTAAACAGAACCCAGCAATCCTTTTCATATTGGTATTTTTGAGCATTTTTGTTTTAATGGAGAAGTGGCAGCTCATTTAGAGCCCAAGAGCATGCATGAAACATTCAAGTGAGTTCCAGCTGAGACAGCTCTGGGTACAGGATGGATGGAGGGAATTTGCATGGCTGAAGACCGTCACCTGTAGCAGGTCTTCTTTCCTGTCCTTAGCTGTCTGTCTTCATTGAAACAAGGTGACAGATTAAATGTCAGCAACAACCTTTGCACTTTTCCTTTTAATTAATGCCTCTTGAAGTGACTCAGCAGAGGCATGTTTCATCTTTATTATAATAAATTTGCTGTTAAATCCTATTTCACTGTTTTAGCCTGATGGTGCCATTGGTTCCTTACAGCACACATTGCAAAACATCCTTTAAAGCCCAACTAGAAATTAAAATTGATTAAACACCCGATAGACTGCCTAAAGCTGCATGAAAATTGAGTATGAGTAGTTTCAGAAGTTAGAAATGGTATTCTAAATAATTTGACAGGTTCTCTACCTGTAAGAAAGTCCAGAGAAGGATGTCCTGGTTCACAAAGATGTTGACTGGGAAGTTTAAGCAGGCTTCACTGCTGTGTTACACATGAAACTGGCTGGTTAGAGCACTCAGGTCAGAGCTGTAGAGATAATCAATCCTTGCTGGTAGGTGGTAGGCACCCTTGGGTTTGCATCCTGTTCCTGGTGATTTTGAGAGACTATTAATCTTGTTCCAGTGCAGAAAAAAAGCCATCTAAGGTGCTGGAAACTTTTCCTGTGTTGCTAGGGAAGTTAGTGCTGTGAGGCAAGGACAATGTTTTTCTTTCTACATCCATCCTCCAAACATTTGTAATTTCTCTGACTACTCATTGTGTGCATTCTTTATTTTCTCAAAGCAGTACTACTCAGATCCCCTTATCTTATTCTCCAAGGGGTTCCTAAACTGTAAGCAAGCAGGTTGTAGATCAATTAGCTCTATCTACTTCTTTTTCATTTTTATATTTAATAGTAAACAGTTGCATTTCCATCTCTTGGTGCCCACTAACTTTGAAACTGAAATACTGGGAATACAAGGCATTTAAGTCTTGCTATGAGAAAGAACTACCCCAGTGCAGCACAGAAAAAAAGACATCCTTTGCTCTTCATATGCCACACAAAGTCCTTCAGCTGCAGGGGAGTTGGAGTGGCTCAGGAATTTACCATGATAATATGAGGTTCAGACTTTATTCCTGGAAAGGGCTGAAGTAGCTACAATAGCTGGTCTTCAGTTGGCCATCAGGTGACAGCCTTAACACACTTGCCCTGCAGAGTTACAATTTTTCCTCCTACCCATCTTCCCTAGGCTTATTCCAAAAAGTTAATGAAAATTTTTGCATAAGAAAAATATATTGATGTTTTACCCCACCATTTATGATATTACCAAAGATACTATTCCTTATTTAGTTTTCTATTTTTAAGATAAATACCATGCTCTTTATAACCCCATTGAAGCCAACAGGTTTTTCTCATCTTACATCTAGAAATGATACCAATTTTCTGTGTGTTTCTCATTGTGCCATTCTGCCTAGGACACAATTGTGAGAGAAAAAAAGACCTCAAGCCTCCCACAGCTGAATGAGAGGGTCCAAGCTATCTGACTGGGAATTCATGCCACTGTAAGCTGTTTATCTTCTCACTGACCCAAAGCCCTAGGAGATACCACCTTGTTGAATCTAAAGAACATTGTGTACCAGAGCCCCATTGCTGGGCAGACCTGACTTTGTGCTACTACAGCATCTATCAACTAGCTTGTCAGTGGAAAAAAAAAACATTCAGAGGGGACAGCAATTAAAAAAATGCAACACAGTAAAGCTCAAGATTCTTGTATGTTCTGTATGTATAAACAACATTCATCCAAATCCTTTTTCCATCCTATTACTTAGTTCAATTTATAATGATGAAGTAATAGCAATTGCTCAGGAGCGTGAACATGTTCATATACGGGAAGTAAATTAACTCAGTAAATTGCTGACTAAACCAAACAAATCAAATTTTTTTTTCTTTGAGAATAACATCCTCCCTATCCATTATCAAACAAAAGATGCCTGTATTTAAAGCTTGCACTTGAGGCACTCTCCCTAGTACTGCACTATTTGTGACACAAACACATGAAGTTTATTACAGCAGGGAAAATTATTTCTATCTGCAAGTATTTTGTATTAGCTCTTTCTTAAATACCAGTTATGGGTAATTAGCTCCCAAATAAGCAATATCTGCTCACATGGCATGTAGCCACTTTAAAAGGGACAGTGGAAGCACCTGCCTAATGAGGTCATCCTGGTAAATTCTTGCAGTCAGACAGCTCTGATTAACAAGTTTACAGAAACAGGGGCTGCAGGCAGACACTTCTCCATCACTTCTCAGGCTAGGCTGTACAGATGGCATTTTCTCCAAACTGTTCCACTTTGTATTACGAAGTGTTTAATACGGAAGTTCAACCTATTCTATTCCAGGCTCAACATACTCCAGAACCTGAAGAAAACTAGTCTCGGGGAGTGTTACAGCAACATTTGCAGCTTAACATTTCAGCACAGACCCTTGAAGGGATCTTCAGGCCTGCTCCTTGCCAGAAGAGTTTCAGTAACGGTTGAGATCAGGATCCAAGCTGATAGATTTCATGTTGGGATTTAGACACCTAAACATATAGGTGTCTTATTTTCTTCATAATAAATGCTTTGCTTGTAACATCACAGGATGCTTGTGATCTAGCAGGCACTGCCTCAAGCTCCAGCACAGGCTAAGCTGCATTCAGTCTACTGGATGTGCCATAATGAGACAGTAGCAAGTCACCAAAACATTGACTCAACTGGGTGAATATGAAAGGAATCAGTGGTCTATCTCCATAGGCAGGTAAGAAAATAATAAAGGTCACCAAAACAAATGCCACTAAGTGGCCACTTGGCTTGACCCCTCAGCACAGTGTATCAAGGAACTGGAGTGAGGTAGGGCCAACTGTGGCTGGGAAAGTGCAAGAGAACAGCTTCAGCCCAAGAAAAAGTAGTGTCGGTACATTCAAAGGTGTAGAAGCAAGAAAGGAGTTCAGTAAGTACCGAGCCTTCAGTGAAGAAAGGAAGAATGGATTACTTAATCTATGGAAGTTGAAAACTTGACCATAGAATAGCATTTTTCTGTGGAAGATTGAATATTAAGGCATTAATTATACAGGAATGTACAGTTACAGACAGAAAAATGTATTGTCTGAGAGAGTTATTCAGAAGAAAGAATGAAATATCCTAAGAGCTGAATTTTACAGAAAATCTGGAACTGAAAATGAAAAACTAGGATAAAGTTTTATTTCTAAGATGAAAGGCACCATCTTCTTCATGGAACCTAAACCACTTCCAGTTTCATTGCGCATCACACATTACTCACATTACTGATCCACAGGTGGAGAAGACGTGAGGTGAGCCTAATACAGTCCGAAGGAAAGCCATCACAGAATCTGAAGCAGTGAAAAAAAAGATTTAAAAAGCTCCCAAAGATAAAATACATCCTCAATTAAATTATAACTCAGCTAAGTCAAATGACTTCTGGCTCAGTTTCTCAGAGAAAATTAGATAGTTCTGCTCCAAGTGGAAAAAAATGTATCCTTTTGCAAATGCATTTCTCTGTGTTATACTTTTAAGTACCAGCTTTTAAATCATGTCTGAAGAGGCCTGGGAAAGCACATTAGCACCTCTCCACAAGCACTGTTTGAATGTAGTTGGCTTGTGGAGAGGGGAATGAAAGATTTCCAGACTCAGTGTAGACAAAGCCCAAAGGCTGTTGGCATAAGTACAAAGCTAGAATAGTGCTTCAAGAAAACAGAAAGAAAATGCCTTTAAAAAAGAATTCACCAAAATGACATGAAACAGCAAACAGGAGACAGGGCCTTTGAGAGCAGTTTTTCACAATTAGGTCACTGCTCTTTTGTGAATGTTGAAGGTGTTCCACAACAGGAGTCAGAAACCTGCTGAAAGCCTGTTCCAAAAACCCTTCTGCATCCCCTGGCTCACTTTTCACCATTGCAATTATCAGACTGCCAGGGCAACTGATACAGCAAATTGACTGTTCACTTCCAAAGCTGCTTGCTGTTGGTCTTAAAGAGTTAACACAGGAGTTCTGGGAAGCAGCAGCTTACAACATCCCTTGGAGGAATGAGAGGCTTACCAGCCATTTCTGTGTGTAGAGGGACAAAGAGCAATGCAAAGTTATTAACTGCATTTAAAATGTCCCTCTTTTTGTGACCATCACTCTCCTTTCCCTGAGTCCAGGTTAGCAGAGTGCTTTCCCATGCCCTGTGTCTTAAAGAACAAGCTGAGGTCCTGTGTGTGTTCCTGGCTTGGTGTTTGCAGCCCCTGGCAGCCAGCTCTGTATGACAGAGCCATCCAAGTGAGCACTAGCTAGTGGTTGCACCCTGCACCCAGAAGGGGATTTCACATTTGAAAGGAGCTCACCACAGAGGAGGTAAGAAAAGAACTGTGTGCCAATGTGGAAGAGGAGCAGGCCAGCTCCTGGAACACATTTTAGGGAATGTGTTTCCATTTATTTTCTTTCTTCTAGCTTAAATATTTTACTATTTTCAAAAAGGAGAGCATATGAGCATTAAAAAAATGTGTGCCAAGGAGTGCACTTGCATTTATACGACAGCCTGCAGACAGGTGAGATGGCACCTCATAGGAAGAAGGATACAGATTTCCAATCAAATCAGTCACTATGCTGTGTGGAACTGGAACTGAAGCTCAGCACAAGTTTAGGCAGGTCTGTGTGCAGTATGGCAGATTTTCCATCTACTTCTTCAACTTACAGTGCAGTTCTGTTTCCTGAACAATGTTTCAGCAGTCTAGGGGTTTCAGCAGTCTACAGGTCTGAACAACAAAATTCAGTAAACTGTCATTTTTCTCTGTGTGATTAATAGAGATTAATGTTGATGTATGTACCAGCTTGTGACACCACTGTTTCTACAAGGAACCATTACTCATCAGCTCAATGTGTGGGATTAAGTGGCTTTGCTTATTACCAGGGAGAAACAAGTAAAAAAGGTCAAAGTGTGTCTTGGTTTGAAAAGACAGGAGTCTGTGAAGGAAGGCAAAAGCCTCCTGTGAAATGGAAAAGGTAAACCCCCTCCTTCCGAATTATCACAATTTCAGAATTAAAAGGGCTCTCAGGCAAAGATATGAGAATGGGAATAACAGTTTTTTACTAGGAAGGAAAAAAAGTAAAAAACAATGCAATTTAGCACAAGCAAAAAAAAAAACCACTGGCAGAGTGAGAAAAACCTGACACCCTGAGAAGTCAGGGTGTTGATAGTAGTCCAGCCAGATGGTGGCTGCTCCTCCTGGAGCGGCAATCTGCAGAAGGGTGTAGGTCCTTTCTGAAGATGCGGCGAAGGAGCAGCTGGGCCTGGTTCCTGATTCCTCTGGGAAATCCGGTGAAGGAGGCTGTCTGTTGTCTCAGAAATGCTTGTTTTATGGTGGCAGGGATGCTTGGCTCCTCCCTCTGGGTGGAGCATCTCACAATGGGATGATGTAACTAGTCTTACCAGCCACAGTGAGTAATTCAATAGCCCATTAACAGGAGATTATCTTCCTGGCAGTGTCATTGTTCTTGAAAGAGATAAGAAAAACTGCCTAACTCCCAACAGATGGCAAAAATAGAATACATGCTTATTTTACAAGCCAGGACAAAGTGCCCTAGCAAAATTATGCAGTATCACTTAGTAATATCTTGTCAGTGGAAAACACTCACTGAATTGAGTGAAAACAATTGGTTTTTTATTTTTTTGTCAGACTGATCCACTTGGTCTGTGTAATTAAAGTCTAGAACAAATGTATGTACCCTGACAGCCTCTTGCTACCTACAGACCGCTTCAGTTGTGTACTGACAGTCATGTGCCACAGGAACATTTATTTTGGTCTCATTGTTTATTTTACATTAATTCAAGGCATTTCTGACACTGTGGTTTTTTCCTGTGAGTTTGATTTTGCAGAAACAAACATTTGGAAATATTTGATATTCTTTTAGGCCCTACAAAACTACCCTCAGCACAACTATCTGCACAGACAGGGAATACTCAGCTGAGTATTCCTTTATGCACTTTGAATAATCTTTTTTACAGTGTTTTTGTGAGCAATTCTACAATTCAATTTACAAGTTACAAAGGATGTGAAATTGATGATGAATGGAGAATGGCTGTGATGCTGAATAGCTGTGTAGAAAAATCTTCCATAATTAAGAATAAGAGGCAAAGGAAAGGTGTTGTATCTGTGCACTGCTTCCACAAAATGCAGGTGTCGTCTCTTAAAAAAGCAAATAATAATAATGTGAGATGTGCGGGCTGTTTTAGTCTGTTTCTAATTGAAAAGGAGAACACCTGTTCTCCACCTCATCCCCCATTATGAAAAGAAATATTGATAAGGAACTGTTTTGCACGTGCTTCGAGATTTTGAAGAAGTTCTTTGGTATCAGGATGGGAGGTGTGTCCTAGGGATCTGAAAGTATCCTACTTCTCCCACTGATTGGTGAGAATCAATGAAACCCAACTGGTCGCTGGGCTAAGAAACCAAGTCACAGACGTAAACTTCAGAAATTTGGCAAGGCCAAAGGCTTTTTAGAAGGTTAAAGACCAGTAAAAATTGTTCAGGATTTTCAGATTTCCTGCTCTAGCCAGGAACACCAAGAGAGGAAAAGGTGCCCTCTGTACGAGCATACAGGTCTTTGAAAATCTTGGGACTATTTCTGATAAAGTCTGGGATATTGTAAGCCGGGAGTGCCACAGGAGGAGATAAACTAAAGCAATATGAGTAACTGCTTGCCCACCAGTTTGTTGCTTATACTAAGATTAATGGAGAAATAGGGATAATTTGTTCATCTTGAAACAGAAAAATTATCCTTTTTTGCAATTCTGCGACAATATGCTTACAGTGCATTCCAATTTTTTTTTTTTATTCTTGTACATAAGTTTATAAAAAGGAAAACTATAGAGGGATTCAATAATTTTTCAAAAAGTTATTGGAAGAACTGAATCATGTTTCAAAAAACAAGACCCTGATTTATGCAATAAAACCCAGTATTTTACCTTTCATGGAGGTGACTTCCACAGCAGATGGAACAGAATTTCAATGAATTTCCCTGCTGTCCTGGTTCTGGCCAGGACAGGTTTGATTTCTGCAGTAGCCAGGACAGGGCTTGGCTAGGACCTGAATATTATCCTGTACCACCTCACCTCATTTTCCATATGGGGTAAGCATGGAGCGGTTGAGTTGGATTCTGTGGTATGCATTTTGCATTTGAATCACTCTGTCTCTCACTTGTACACTTTTGTTATGAACTTTGTTGCCATTAATGTTCATTTGCTTCTCTCTTTGCTGTTTCCAGTAAATTGTTCTCATCTCAAGCCTTTGAGATGAGCCTCATCACTTTGCCTTTTGTGTCTCCAGTTCTCCATTCCAGTGGACACAGGGGACAGTTGGAGGGGGAATGGGAAGTGAGCGACGGGCACAAGTAGAGCATGGTTTCACTGGGAACACTAAATTCCTAAACCATGACAACTGTAAACACAAATAGTCATGGAAAGGCTTTGTGGAACTTCTGAAACTAGAAGAAGTAATTTTTATTTCCAGTATTTTGGTGTAATTTTGTCACAGAAGCAAGACCATCTATTTTTCCTTTGAAAGGTAATGTCCTTTCAGAGCCACAAAATTTAACTTAAAAATAAAATAGTCAATAATGCAAAGCACAGAAATGCTATGCCTTTCTGACTACCCCTTTTTGTCAAGGTTAATAGGTAGAAGCAACATTACAAAACAAACAGCTCTGGGAAAACAACACGTGTAATACCCATTATTCAGACAAAAGAGACTGCAATGGTCATCTCATATGACCTCCTCCTACTGTTGTATTTGGAGTTATTTGTAGAATATTTTTATGAGAATGCCCACCGAATCTTCATCTCAACATCATTTACGAGGGTTAAGAGATGATCACACATCTTTTGTAAATAAATTTAAATATTAGAAACCACTGGTGGAAGTAACCACTTATAGGTTGGCAGGGACACTAGCAGAGACATTTGTTAAGTAACATGTATCTGTTCTTTTATTCTTTTACTAATTATCTAGAATGGAGAATAAAGAATATATTAGTTGAAGTCACATATATATTAAATTGAGGAAAATTACTAATACAAAGAAGACATGAAAAAAATAGGATGGAACTCGCTCAGATAAAAAATACAGGGAGAAAGTGAGAGAATGACATCTATTTATGGATTAAAACACAACCAAAATGAAAAGCTATACTAATCCACAAGGGGATAGAAAAAATCTAAGATGTGCTTTCAAATAGACCTGCAAAGAAACAATGTGGAAAGAATCTTAGGGGACTCTACTTTCAATGCAGGATAACAAGGTAAAATAGCCAGAGAAATATATTATGAGACTGGAATATATAGATGAAATCTTTTTACAGGCACACCTGGAAGAGCCTGTTCACTTCTTTATGAGATGAAGAAGATCTGATGAAAGAGAGAGAATTTGGATCAGCACAGCAAATGTATTCATCAAGGTCCAAATTTTGATTTATGAGAAGGAATGAAAAGACTTCAAAACATTTTAGATGATTAGTTAGATTAAGAGACAGGTACAGCCTAGTAACAAAGCAGCAGTCTTGAAATGCATAAAACCTATAAATAATGTTGATAAAGAGACTGCACCAGCTAATCCAAAGCAAACACAAATGAATGGGTGAAACTAGGTAAAGAGAAGGTCTGACTATATGTCAACAGCCCCTTTCCTAACAGCACACCATTAACTTGCACAGTGATCTTGCAGGAGACATAATGAAAGAAACTCCACTTGGCCATTGAAAACCTGAGAAAAAAATGTGCAAGAGAGGACAGACAGGAGTGAGCAGCTTCATCTGCTCAGCTGGAAGTGGCTGGTGTCCCCCTGCCCTTCCTCTGCCCTTCACTTCTCACCAGAGGGATGTCACAAGGCAGTAGGGAGCCACTTGTATGTGTAGACCCTGGTTGGTGGCATCCCTATGCCCCTGCCCTATCCATGGCTGGAAAATTGCTTCTCACTTCCTGTAAGGCTCTTTTGGGCATGAATTAGTTCCCATACCATTAGAAGACAGTCTTTCCCTTCCTTGGTTCAAGTCTTTCCTGGACATGCAATGAGTCTGTGACAGAAGAATGGTGCTGCTTGTTTCACAACTCCAGCTTTGCCAATTCCAGGCTGTCCAGAAGATGCCCATGGGAGTTCTCTAGCCTGGCAAGTACAAGAGCATTAGTGAGAAAGGGTGTCAGCTGGGAGTGAGAAGCCCAGGGCAGCTGCAAAGCTGAAGCCTCTCATTGGAAAGAAGTGCAGTTTTGTGTCATGTTTCACAAAACAGATAAGATTTGAATGGCAGATTTGGGGAGCAAGGAGTAACACTTGGCAACTTGGCAGTGCAGAAAAATCTTGTTAAATTTCTTGGCATTAATGTCCTGCTGAGATGTTAAGCCATACAGCATCAAAAAGTGAGATTTTGGGAGGTAATGCCTGCTCTGTCCACCTCTCTAATATGGAGGATATTTCCCTCAAATTCAGTTTTCTCTCCAGGCTGACGTTTCCACACCAGCCCAGATTAGCACAGACGTCCCTTTTTCATATACAAGATGCCTCAGCACACAGTCCCTGTTTCCCTAGACCAAGTCTTCTGTAGCTGCTGGTAAGGATATCATGTTATTCATTAAACCTTTTATTAGCATGCTGCTGTCTAACATTTCATGGTCTAACAGCACCCACTGCGTTAATGGTCACAGAGTGTAATGTTGAATGTGCATGGTGGGAAATAACACACATAACACAGGCAGGAGGGCAATTGATTGGACAGTTTAATCTCCTGGTTTATTCCCCTGCTGCCACTGGGAAGTCAATATCATTGAGTGAATATGCCAAAGCATTATCTTATGAGAAAAATTGTCTTTGGTGGGATTTAAAGAAGTGATGAGAAGTAAAGAGAACATTAAAAGTAAAACAATACTTACATAAAACTCTGTCAGACCTGAATTAGTCCCACCAGGTTAGCAAGTAGATACTGGTTTCAGGCTGCACATTCCTACAGTAGAACTGAGTGCCTTAAAGCTTCATCTGCTGGATGAATTAAAACGCAGTGACTTTCAGTGTTTTCTCTAGATAAGCCTGAATCAGAATCCCAAACCCAAACACCCCCAAATGCTGGGGACATTTGGATCTTACAGACAGATTAGCTAGGTAGTTGGGGGATAAGTTTAGATGTTTGTGAAGGAGGGAAAAGAAATCTTCCAGTGCATTACAGCCTAAACAATTTTAACATCTGCATGGAATAAATGTGCTTGTAAGGAGGGGACCATAACTAACTGACACAGAAGAGGAGGAATAGGTGAATATGGACAAGGGATAAAGGTTTCCAGGCACTGGGAAGAGGAGTTTTTGTGGGGCAATGCATGTGCCCAACAGCATCAATTCTGCAGTCCTGTTTTCTCTTCTTGGCTTTCTGCTACCAGGGAGAACGTGGAAAGCTGGCAGCAAAACTCAAAAGGCAAACGATTAAAGGTGTGTCTCCTACAAAAGCCTGAAAGCTAAAAGCACAAAAGATTGAAGTGTTTGTGACAATCTTGGCATCTGAGGAATACAAGCAACAAGGTTAGTGAAAGCTGGAAGAGCCGACCCCTAAGAACTATTGCTCAGATATTGGAAAGAAAATCTTCCTGGGCATCAGTTTGCTGGATGTTAGTCCAGCAAAACATTATTCTAAAGAAAAGGCTAATGCTGTTAGTGTGGACATATTCCTCTAACTCAACTAAATCACCAAGAGCTTTGTTACAAGACTATACCAAGCAGGAGAAGTGGGAAAATCTATTGTGTGCCTTATAGCAACTATGTTTGTATGAGCATTCCTACAACGATCATGGCCTTTATGTGCTAAAGGACATGAATTCCACCTGCAAATGCACATATGCAGTTTTGTATGGAAAAGCAGGAGGACACGTGGATTTTTGCCTTGTGGCACTCGCAGACAGCAGTGCAGGCAGGGGGCGAGCACCCCAAGGCTGATGCCTGCAGCAGATGCTGACAGCTGAGGAGCAGCTGATTTTCCAAGGGAGTGTCCTGCATCACTGGGCAATGGGATTTGACTTGTCTCCATTCCTTCTATCTCTGATTTATTTAGAAATAGGATACCAGGTTGCTGCAGGCACAAAATCTGGTGACTTTCAGAGGACTGAATTGTATGTTGGGCAGCACCACTACCTTTCACCAAAACAATAGGAAGGACAGGGACCTCCTTTTAGTTCTGTTGTTTCTGGGCACTGAAGTGGGAAGAAGTAACACAGTTGTATCCCTTTTCATTTTCTACTTTGAGAGGGCATGATGGGATGTGCTGCCACACATCAATATGAGAGCCAGGTGCTCTCCAAAGGTGTGGCAAGGACATCCTGGACCTGCTGAAATTAGTGGGATGGCAACCTTGGGCTTGTTGTGAATGCAAAAGTGCCATATGCTGTGTGTAAATTGTGAGAGGTAGTACAAGCCTGAGTGACTCATGATAGGATCCTATCCAGTCCCGGGCAGCTTCATCTTCTAGGTAACCACTGCCCAAATATCCCAGAGAAACCCCTCCCCATAGCAGGAAGGGCACACATTGAGCACCTCTGCCAACCTCTGCAGTCAGCTGAGAGGAGCTGAAATGGCACAGGGAGCTCAGAGCTGCTCAGGAGGATGGTCTGTAGCCACGCTACTCTGTTGAGATTTTCATAACTCTAATTTATAATTGAAAACCTTTTCATTCTCTAACAAGCAGTGAAGATGTGTGGTGAAAACCAAGAGAAGATGTTTTGCAAAGAAAAAGAAAGCTTTGCAGTGAAACATGAAGCATGTTTGGGGTATCCCTGCTGAGTGCACACTGCGTCAGGGACCTGACCAGGCACTCACAGGCCCTGCTGCAATGTCCATAGGGCACTCCTCACTCCACGTCCACATCTGTGAGACACAGAATCAAAACCCAGTCAGAAACCATGGCAGGACACAAGGTTTGCTGTGCTGGGTACAGCAGCAACACAGCTAAATGCCTGGAAAGGCCCCTGTGATGTTAGAACCAAGTGTGCCACAGAGCACCCCTGGATCAGGGTCCATGTGGGGACAGCTGGGCAGGCCGGTCCCCACATGTCACAGCAGTGACAGACCCTGTGCCAGAGAACAAAACCCTTCCTGCAGCATGAAGTGAGAAGTGAGTCGGTTCATGACTCCTCTAGCACCTGGCAGAAGGAGGGAGCATGAAACCCAGCAGGAACCCCTCCCCTGTGCAGGGATGCATGGAGCATGGGTGAAGATACCCAATTAGCAAGGAGGGGCTCCCACTCATGAAGGCTTTTCCTGCAGAAGACTCAAGGCAATGCCCAGGCTCACAGGTGTTGTGCTTCTTAGTGAAAAAAGTGGGTAGAGAAAACAGAATAAAATTCAAATCAATTATGTTGTTCAAAGTCAGTCTCTAAATTAATCCAATTATGCAGCAGCAATCTTTGCTTAATGCCTGGAAGCTAGAAATGATGGTTAGAGAAGTTGTTGGGGAAATCAGTTGATAATGACAATAACCAACAATGGAAGATGCTATTCTGAAAGTAAAGTGTTGTGGGGAGGGGGGTGGAGGGGAGAGAAAATACTCTATTATTCAACCTTCACTCAAAGTATATTGCTTAGCTATTAAAGGATAATGCATCAGAGCTAATCAAGCACAGTGCTGTCTCCAGGTCTCAGCAAGGAAGAAGCTGATACTTGCTTATCGTTCTTTACTAAGGAAAGCTCCCAGCACTGTTATTATGGAAGTACAGCTCTCAATAACCATTGCACAGTCGTGTTCTGGAACAGTTTGCCCACACAATGTCTGCCTCTGTCAGGCAGGTTGCTAAAAGCCTATTTTTATTATTATTTATTTTTATTTTTATATTTTCAGAATTTATTCTTCAAACAAACTTGGTGCAGAAGCTCAGCTTCAGGGCCTTAATGTTTTTCATAGAATGATAGAATAGCCTGAGTTGGAAGGGACCTTGAAAGCCCATCTAGTCTAATACCCTCCCTGCATTAAGCATGGACATCTTCAACAACACCAGGTTGCTCAGAGCCCTGCTCAGCCTGGCCTTGAATGTTCCCCAGGATGCAACATCCACAGCTTCTCTGGGCAACCTGTTCCAATGTTTCACCTCTCTCTTCATAAGAAATTTCTTCTTTATATATAGTCTGAATTTACCCCCTTTTAGTTTACAACCAGTCCTTTTGTCCTATCCCAGCAGGCAGTGCTAAAAAGTCTGTTCTCACCTTTTTCATAAGCCCCCTTTAAGTACTGAAAGGCTGCAATGAGGTCTCCCAGAAGCCTTCCCTTCTCCAGGCTGAACAATCAGACTCTCTGAGTCTGTCTTCATAGGAGAGATACTACATATTTGTGGCCCTCCTCTGGACTTGCTCCAACAGGTACTGAGGACCTCAGAGCTGGAGGCATCACTCCAGGTGGGCTCTCACCAGAGCAGAGCAGAAGGGCAGAATCCCCTTCCTTGCCCTGCTGCCCACACTGCTTTTGATGCAGCCCAGGACAGGATTTGCTTTCTAGACTGCAAGTGCACATTGCTGCTCTCCATCTCTTCATCCCCCAGCCTGCCTTGGTAGTGGGGTTTGCCCTCATGCAGGCACAGCAACTCACACAATTTTTAACATGGGTGGCCATACTGGGCTTCTAGCTTAAAGCATGAAAAGACAGAGGAGGAGCAGATGCAAACAAGAATGTAGTCTTGTTCTAATCAGTCAGTCTGTGTGCACACAGGCAGCCAGCTGAACTTGGGCCTCCTGAAAGCACCGATGAAGAACTGCATGTTGCTAGTTTCAAGATGGCACATTAGAAATATTTTAAAACTTTTGGCCCAAAATGCCAGGATAACGGGAAGGGAATAGTAAGTGGAAATTCTACTGATTGCCCTAGATGATTTTCACTCAGTGCCTGCATCTCAGGTAGTCTTTATGGGGGCAAAAATAGTCTGAAACAAAGGATTCTCATGAGTTTTGTGGGGGACTTGTATTCATGCCACCAATGAAGTCACTGGTGTGTGGCATGATTTGCGTACCTCTCACCTCAAATATTCTGAATTTTGGTCTAGCTTTCTTGTTTTGTAAGATACTTCATAGCAAGATTTCATCTTTGAGCTGTAGCTTCTCTCTTCAAACTGCATCATTCAGATCCTCTCTGCTGGAAAATAGATGTACCCTCCTGTGCCCAATCTCACACATCAGAACATAAAGAATATATTTATAAGATATTCAACTCTGAAAATGCTTGCATGTAATTTCTGCGGCAGTATCCTTGCTAACATTGGAAGAATCTGTTCCTAATACTGCAGCTCATGTGCTCCTCAGAAAATGTTTCTTTGAGCTGTGTCAAAATTTCACAAAAGATTTGAAGGAGTCTCATTTCAACTCAGTGGGAAAATCTCATATTGTTTACCTCATTACACCTCCTTGCCTCAAGACTACTATTATTATTCATAGCCCCTCACAATCAAAATTGCATGTAAACCATCATGAAGCTGTGAGCTTAGCTTAAAAATCACCAGGTATACTCATGGCTGAGCTGCTGAGCTTTTTCACAGTGCAGTGAGGAGAGGATTTCAAATTTTGCTTCACAACTTGAAGGAGTAGAGAAGAATATTCACATTTTCCTAAATTGCAAATTGAAGTTCCTGTAGTTTACAGACTCCACTGTTTTAAGTGGAGAGTTGGTAGCAGCCAGTAGCAAAAGTGTCTCATAAGAGTGCTGCAGCAATATCTACAGATACAAAGGTATTAAATGATAATTATTAGCTAAACATCTCCCAAGAAAGCCAAGTGAACATCATAGCATGAGAGCCACAAGAAGTGAGCCTTCAGTGTTGTGTTAGGAGACCCTGCACAATGAAGGCAGTTTTTCCTTTGCGCTCTCTAGGTTTCCAACTACTTCCAAAATGACCTGGAAGAGGATCCTGAATTAGTGTTAAATTCTTACTTCTGACCTGAAAAATGGTCCATAATAGCTTCCAGAGATGCCAAAGAACACCTCCTCAGCCCTTGTGAACTCCTTGGAGGGCTCCAGGGTTTCCATCAAGGTAGACACAGCAGTTTCCACCAGGTAGGAGCTCCATGGTGCCCCACAATCCTTTGCAGCACAAAGACAACAAGCAATGTGGGGGATCTAAGAAAAGCAACACATTTTGTGTCCCTAATACCACGACCTGGATTCCAGATGAGGCTGCTGGGGCATGGAGCTCATGCTGACTCTGAGGACCTGCTTCACCCAAACCCAGGCAGAGACCTGCACACAGGGGCTGTCTTATGGAATTATAGAATAGATTAGGTTGGAAAAGACCTCTTACCTCATTGAACCTGTTAACCCAGACTGCCAAGTCCACCACTGAACCATATTTCCTGGTGCCACATCCACATACCTTTTGAACGCTTCTCTCTGGACAACCTGTTCCAATGATCATCCTCTCAGTAAGGAATTCTTTCCTAAGATCCAAGTAAACCTCCTCTGGCAAAACTTGAAGTACATTCCTGTTGTCCTATCCCTTGTTACTTGGGAAAAGAAACCATCCCCCCGCCCGGCTACACCCTCCTTTCAGGCAGCTGTAGAGAGTGGTAAAGTCTTCCCTGAACCTCATTTTCTTCAGACTAAATAACCCCAACTCCCTCAGCCATTCCTCATTGTACTTGTCCTCCAGACACTTCCCCAGCTTCACTGGCCTTCTCTGGACACAGTCCAGCATCTCAGTGACTGTATTGTGATGAGGGGCTCGGAATGTCCTGCTCCGGGCTGCTCCAGGGTGGCTGCAGTCCGAGGTGGGTAAGCTACAGCGGAGTTGCAATCTGTCCCTCCAGCAGGGGCAGTATTTTTGTTATTTGCTCTCTGAAAGCAGCAGCTGTTTTTGTGTTGCCACTCGTGTCTCGGCCTGTTCTGCACCACAGCAAAGCACCATGGCATGGGCTGCTTTTTGAACACCGTATATTTTCGGTAAGCAGCTGCTGCATCCCTGCCCCAGAGCGCTTGGGCACTCTTCACACCAACTCCGCGGGCGTGGGGAGGACGTACTATATCTGCGTGCACAGCTCAGCTGAGACAGGGATGTGGCACAGAGGCAAGCAAAATCTATTAACTCTGGGGAAGCAGACAGCAGCTGAAGGCTGCAGGCATTCCCGTAATTAAGTAAATGATATAAGCTGGGAATCAAACAGGAATTAGTCACGGACTTATTCCTCAGCACTTCCACTGCGGCTGTAAGTGCCTCTGCCTCAGAGATGTCAAATGAAGGCAATTCAAAGTTACGTAAAGGCACAGCTTTACGTAACGAAATTAACCCCTGCTGTGCCCCAGTCTCCACCTAGGGCACCCTCCTGTAATGAAGGAAACCAGGGCCTTGCTTGGTGGCCTGTGCACGGGCTGTAGTTCAAGGAGAGCAGTAGGTGTTGCGCTGATATAGCCCTGGGCACATTCTGTAGAGGAGAATTTCTAATCTAATGAACCTGTTTGCCCACTTCTTTCCCCTTTAGACTGAGGACCCTCTCATGTAAGGAAACAGTGTCCAGCTTTTGTTCATCTTTCCTTGCCTCATGGGCATGTTCAGATGGATGCAGACCAAGCATAATAACCCCTGTAGTGAGAGATTAGTTCTTCTGGTAATTTCAGACTCTTGAGTTTCTTTCTTTCCCATCCCAGAGCCCACCAGGGGCCTGCTTCCACCTCCTTAGCTGTCTTAGGAATGTTAAAAAAGAAGCGAGATTTAAATTGCCAAAACCCAAAGAACTGAAAGGTGTCTTGGGTTGCTGGCAGGAGGAGCCAGCTGCAGGGGAAGATGTGCTTTGTACCAGCAAGCTGAAAGCCTTTTCCACCAGTGAGGGAAGGGTGATGGTCAGTGAAGTAGATGGGTGGTAGATGATGCACAGCTGCTGTTCTGAGGCAGGATCAGAGGTGACACAGCTTCCACAGACAGCCTCTGGAGGGAGGAGACCCAAGGAGGATGCAGCTGATGGCTGTGTCCTGTGGACTCAGCACAGGGCTGCTGTGCATATAGATCCTATGGTGGGGCTCTCCCCTGGGTCTGACAGGTTGGCTGAGAGCTTGGATCCAAGGACAGAAAGCAAAAAGCAGAGGAATTAGATGGAGTGTTCTTTATTTGATATTCAGTGTCAAGGGAAAGAAAGCTTTTCTGTGGGTTGCAGCTATAAGACTATGAGAGACAAAGCTGAATTATTAAAACATTTGTTTACCTAAGGACACGTTGAGCTCTCTGAGGACCAAACTCATCCACTTAATTCAAACAGAGCACCAAGCACCATTTGTATTGGAACTAAGTGACATATTTATTACTTATGTCCTGAAAGGGTCATACATATCCATAGTGGTACATCTGAAAAGATAAGAAGCTTTTCTGACTTCTTGCTATGCTCCCTGCCAGAAAAGTGCCAGCACCTGGTCTGAAGGCAGCATGAGGAGGAAGAGGGAAGAGGCTGTTGCCTACGGGCTTTGCCCCTTACAATTGATCAATAGCAACGGTAGTTTGTGCTTCAGCAAGAACAGCTTGATTGTTGTGAAGGAGCAACAACATCCAAAACCTGACAGACAGTCTTGGGGACTTAGAGATGCTGGTCTCCTGCAGAGAAGGGAAAGGAAGAAGGACCCAGCTCTTCTGACCTTGGTCAAGGTTTCTATCCTCATGATGACTGTCAGTAGAGGCCTGTCACTTAGATTCACTTTTTCAAGGCTTCCCCTGGCAGGTGTAGAAGGGACAGAGGAGAACTGCACTGCTTTAAGAGCAGACTTGGAGAAGGATGGGTGTTTTGTCATCACCTATTAAACCCATATGGCTTTGCAATACAGTTACTGTCTGCCAGCTCTGGTGAGAGTTTGGCTCAAGAAGATGGCAGTGGTGCCTCAGGAGGAAGGTATGTCCCTATTCTGCTTCCCAGTCTCCTGGCAAGATGCACTGACTCATGGAAGACTGCTCAGTGGAAGAGGACAGCATATGGAAGGAACCAGTGGACACAGCTGTCCATCTCACACATAGGGCAACAAAACACACTTTTACCTCTGTTGTTTCTGGTTAGCCTCTGCTCTACCTTTAAAGTGCCTCTAAACCCACCCAATGACTAAGTCAGCCCAGCTTCATCTTGGGATGGAGATCTTCAGAAGTGCCATACATACTTACATCTGCCAGATATGTCTCCTTGTCTTTTCAGGGAGCAGAGTTAGGATGGAGTGTGGAAAGAAAAGAGAACTAATCATCCTTTGCCAAAGGAGCTCTGACTCATGGGGTGGTGGCACAGGTTCTGTGGGCATGAGATCTGCAGGGATGAGAACTCCAGGGGGTTTAAAAGGGCCTGCGAAAGTCAGCAATGTCAAATACTGCAAACACATCAAACCCACCCTCTGCTCAGTGCACATGACAGAATCTGAGTCAAAATCAGCCTGCATCTCACCAAGTAAATGATCTGAGTGCTCTGGGGTTGGGGTCTATGCCAACCCCACCCTTCCCGGGGATCATGTCATGGGGCATTTCTACCACTCTCCAGCAAAAAGAGAAAGTCAAAAAGAATGAGAGGAGTGAAAGGAATAATTTGCTGTACCAGAAACAGAGTTTGTGCAAAATAGTTCATGTCTGTTTCTCCACAGTTCTAGCAATCTTGTGTTCCAGGTGCCTGACATCCTTCTCAAATCCTATTCCAAAATAAACCCTGAAGTGGCTCAAAAATTCATCACATATTTATTAAAATCTACACTCTCATTAACATGTGGTAGGGGATTCTCCAGTAGAGTGTGTGGTTCTGGACTTGAAAGAAAATAAGCTTCTGGCAATCAGGCATCCTAGTTTCAGCTCCTTGAGAAACTCACAGGTGAGGGCCACACCTGCTTTATGCCTCCTCTGTCTTAGCCAGCAATCGTGCTCCTTGTGCTCACTTTTTTCCTTTCCACTTCCCCTAAAAAAACCAAAAAAACCCAAACGTTAAAGTATCTTTTTACTGTGAGGTGACAGCAAAGGCTGTGGACTCTTCACCCCTGCAGACATCCAGATACTGACATGGATATGGACATGAACATGTGAACCTCCCTGCTTGAGCAGGGGATTAGACCAGATGACCTCCAGAGGTCCACTCCCACCTCAGCCATTCTGTCATGCATATATTCGTGACAACAGATGACCTATTCTTTCCTTGGAGGAGAAAGATAACAGGATTCATGTGGGTCCTGAAGAGATCCAGGAAAGCAGCTGGCCTGGTTCTTGGGGACAATGACTTAACAGCTGCTGGGAATGGTTGAGTTGACCTTCATGGGAGGTCAGACCAGAAGCAAAGGTTTTTCCATTTATGGTTATAAACTGTATGACACTGAGGAATAAATTCCTAGAAGAAAGATGTTCCTTTTTCCACATACAAGCACCCACAGCCAGCCTAAAAAAAGGCAGTATTTTCACTTCTCTGTACTATTTTTTACTGCTGTTGCTAGAGGTCATCTTTGTCTCTCTCTCTCTCTCTCAAAGCCAGGTCAGCAGAAGGAGCACAGAACATGCAGCTGCAGCCTATCAGTACAGGTATGTATGCCTGCTGTAGGTGATGCTGCCTGGGGGATTGGGTACTGCTGCCTCCTGTTCCTGAGAGAGGAAAGGGAGAGGAGGCTGGGCCAGGCGCTGGGCTCCAAACACTTTTGAAATGACAACAGAAGGTAGGATTGGATAGTAAAAACAATTGTATAAAAGCTTGCCTGCAGGTAGTGAGAATTTTGAGTCTTCTCACACTGAATTTTCAGCTACATGATGAGATTCCCCTCCTTAACAGGCCGCTATGTATTTATTCTTTGACTCATCATCTACTGCAATGTTCACTGTAGTAAAATTAGGCAGAGCTGAGAAATCTTTAAGTACAACTCCAGGTTTGTGTATGTGTATTTTCACACTTGTAAGACAGTCACCTATTCCACAAACAGTAGTGCCAAGAAGGAAAATTGAGACTTCCCACCCTTCACAGACGATGTTACTATCTAACTCTCAGAAAACTCGAGGCCTTCACATATGCACACAACCCAGCAGGGAAAGTATCTGCACGCTGGGAGCTTTTCTCATCTCAGTGCTAAGCAACAGCTCCCTCTTCTTCCCCTGTCCCCAGCACAGGCACAAGGAGAAAAGCTTGGCCACTATGCGATGCTTTTTACCTTTATCACAGGTCCCACTACATCCCCATCCCTGGAAACTTTTGAGGTCAGGTGGAACCAAGCTCAGAGCAACCTGATCTAGTTCAAGATGTCCCTGCTCATTGCAGGGAGGATAGACTACGTGACCTTTAAAGGTCCCAAACCAAACTATTCTATGATCCCCATCAGAGCTGTGATGTCTTCTCATTCTCTTAAGAACTGGTGAGGGCAAGCCAAGGAGAAAGTAAACCTATTGGTCTTTAAATCAAAATGATGGATCTTCCCAGTTCTTAAATAACCATGAGCCCTTAGGAGCCATCTTGCCTAGCCAGCAGGGATAGTACATGCTTAGAAAGTTTGACAAAGCAAGGTGCCCTTTCTGTGCTCATTTCCACACCTGGTACCCTTTCAGAAACCAGTACTGTGCAGTGAGTTCAACAGCCTCACTGGGAATCTGGTCCCTGCTTCAGCTGTCAGAGTGCCCTTGCTAGCTACCTAGCTAGCAGTAGGACAAAAAGGCAGGATAAAACACCCAGTGAAAATATCTAGGTCACTTAATGAAGAGTTAAACTTATTCCACAAAGCACATTTGTTGCTTTTCCTAGGATTCTCCTGCACCTTCAAAAAAGTGTAAGCTAGTGGGAATGAGTGACAACTTCATACATTCTTGCTGGCTAGGTTAGAATGGGCATTTAACTTACAATCTATTAAATCTTCAGTTTCTACTTCTCTCTCCCACCTGTGCCGAGACTGGTGATCAGTGCACTCAGCACAGCCATCTGACTCAGCAGGAGGCTACTTTTCAGCAGAAAGCAGATTTGATGCCTTCTGGGCTGCTCTGGCAGTGAGCAAGGAGTTGCTCAACCCTCCCTGTGCTAGGTCCCTCCTACTACAAGGACTGGAGGGCAGGGATTGTTAAAAGATACTGGAGTGCTGATGGCTTTTAGGACTCCTGCCCAGACCACCCCCTCCCACCAGTTAAACCATCATCCATAAAATAACACTGGAAGACAGATACAGCCTCTCTCACCAGACAGCTTGTCTGCAGAGAATCCCTCCACGAGCGCTGTGAGGCAGCTGCAGTGTCAGGGACGCAGCACCCAGCAAAGCCTGGCTTTGCTCGCTAGCTGCATTTACATTCAGAGCTTAAATGCTGCTCCAGAGTTGCGTGACTAGCAAAGACCATCAGCCAGAACTAGTCTCTGCTGAAATGTGTGCTGTCAAGTCATTTGCAGCATCACGGTGACCCAGAAAGCTGATGTTATTTCACATTATTTCAAGTGGGGTTTTAAGAAAACACAAAACACGCCCCACAACCCCTGGCATTTGAGTATTTAATTAAGGAATCATCCTCTGGTAGCTGGGGATGCTGTATTCAGGTTGCTGGGAAAAAAAAAAAATTGACTTTCCATTTTACAAGCATTAGTCTTTTTCTTCTGTTATATGACGAAAAGTCACTAGGAGACAATCCTGCTTGTTTTCACAGAGAGCTACAGCAGGCAGGGCACTGGAGCATTCAGCTGTTTGGTGCCTGTGTAAATGTCCAGGAAACTGAAGAGTTTCCCACAAAATCCACTATTTTTGTCTGTGGATGCTGACTTTGCATTTTGAAGTGGAAAACCAGTATTAATCTGAAAAGGCTCTTTATTTTCTCAGTCTTCCTTTTATTGTCATTATGAAGCTTTAAAATTAAAGTGCTGTTTGTAAAGCAGCTTAGATTCTACTGATATGTTCTGTTTTACTGCTAAGTGGAAAAATGAAGTATTTCTGCACCAGAATGTACTTCCTTTTAACCATGACATACAAACTAACAAGTCTTCTTTTGCAATCATATTGTTAAAAGGATCCAATCTCCAGCTGCTAATAATTGAGAATAAGCCATGGTCCTCACCACAGAAATTCAATACCAGAGAGACAACTCTTATGATAATTTCAGAGGCCAGTCAAAGACACCTGAGAAAAGTCAGATGTTAGAGTCCATGAATCTTCTGAGCCAGTGTTTCTCTTCTGTCCTTCAGCTACCCGCCTGAATCTAAAAATTTGCACCTGCTTTCAACATTTCTCATTATTTTCATGCAAAATAAAGGAAAGATAATACAGAAAAGCACCTTATGTTTGATGGAAGCAGATGAACAGGAAAGGCAAACAAAGCATACAAAATGAACCTTTATTAAATGAAAGAAAATCTGTTTTGTGGGTCAAATATGAAATAGAATATACAAAAATTTTACATCAGATCTCTTGTCAAAGAAATTAAATTCTATCTAGACTGAAGTAGCACTTGTTCTTTCCAAGACAACATGAATGGGTGAATATGCATCTTGTGGCAGTACAGGACTACACAGTTTGCTGTGCTAAATTTCTGGTTACAAAGAAGAAAAGTTAAAAATCTAAACGATGTATCTAAAGAATTCAACTATTCAACAAAGTAACCTAAAATAATGAATGTTGGCCACTATGTATTCTCTTACGAGCAAATGACATGTGGGTCAAGTGCACGGCTCACAAACCTTGCATATCACATTCTCTGTTTCTATATAAATATAAATAGTTTTTTTTTATTTCAAAAATCTTTTTATATTTGATAGCTTTATTTGTGGAAAAGCATGACCAGTTTGTCAGGTTCCTGCTGTACTACCCAGGCAATTCCATCTTCTTTATCTCCTCCTTTTTTTGAAGACTGTAACCCATAAACCACAACCAGCAATATTTTTAGAAACTTGATATATGTTTAATCACAAGTCTTTTTACCGCTGTCCCGTACATGAAGGTTCTGCAGAACTCCTAACATGTCTTTGGCATAGCATACCACGTCCCATTTAATACTTTTTTTTCTCCTTAAAAAAGTATATTTCATTTAGTAAAACAACTTAAAAGCATCTATTTCTGATTTTGTAAAATAATGTATCACCTCTTAAGATGCTTTGCAAAATATACACACACATTTTGGAAAAACATTGAGTACTGACATAAGGGACTCATCTGAAGTCCGATCTGTTTATGAGAAGTAAATATAATTACAAATTCTCTCTTCGGCATGAATCTCACATGAAGTCGTTCAGTTCAGCTTCAAGTGCTGCTGCCATTTCATCCGCTTCAGAACTACTTCCTTCCTCATCTTCATTGCTGGATTCTTTACTGGATTCACTGACAGCATCATCTTCATCCAGTTTGCGCTTGTGACCCCTGGAAGAATAGACAGAGACAAGGCTCGTGAATGGAGGTGTCTCAGTGCTTACTGAGCGACTCATTTAACACGAGAAAAAGTGAGGCTAAAGGACTCATCTTTTTTCAGGCCTAGACAAAAAGAACAGCACTTGCTTTTATATGAACTAACAGTAGCCAGTACACACAATTCCTTTTTAATACCTGTTATGTACTGTCAGCGGTAGGTGCAAAGAACAAAGCAGTGTTAATTTGTTTCTTCCATTCTCCTGAAGAAAGTATGAGATTGTTTGACAATAATGAGTAGATTTTACATTCCTCTTGCATCCCAAAAGAAAGAAGAAAGCCATTGTGTGACAGAGATATTACCAAAATACAAATGTTGTATGATTTTGAAATATTCGAGTTTCTGCTTTTTTTATAAAAATAAAACCATAAGTAATGAACCAAATCTCACTGCACCAGCATGTACACTTTCATGCTTCCAAACTTTGAGGTCCCATCCTTCTCTTTTGTGTCTCTTTGGATTAGTCCTGCCAGGCTGAACAACACATTTCTTCGCATCTCTGGAGAATGAACCAGTTTAAACAGGAAGCTGATGTGCACCATACCCTGCTGAAAGAATCATGTTCCTGGTTCTGAAACATCTCCAAGGAAAATCTAACTTTTCAACTGGGATGTAGCCATAAACAAAATAATTTGGATTTGTGGAATCCTAAAATCTCTTTTCCTTGCCAAAGGGAATTATATATCAGATGTGTACTTCTAAGCCAAAAATAAAGTTGAGATTTCTGCATTGCACAGAATTCATAATGAGATGTAGACACACCTTCAAAATCCTTCTGGATAATTTGTTCAAATTTCAAGCAGAAAAATACATGCAGGGGGCAGGCATCTCTCAAATAACTTTCCTTGCTGGGTGGGGTTTCATTAAGAAGCACATGCACCCACTTGCAGTAATGAAAAACTCATAAAATGATCTATTTTAGCTAAAAGCAGTAATTTAACAATAATCCTGTTACTTCTGAGAGCACAGAGAAATACCATATAGCAAGAAAGACATCTCATAAATACTGACATGAATTATACATATCCAAAAGAAATAAAGGCAAAGATTAAGAGTCAAACTTGTGAGCTTGTAAGCAATGCTGAAATACAAAGCAATTTTTATTTACACAGACACTTTGCTGTTTTCCAAGAAAGATGAATGCTCATTAGCCCTAACTGCTTGGTTTGTGGGCTGGTTGACTGACACCTGACCTGCCCTTTCTCAGCTTTTCAGGGAGATGGACAAAGTGTGGTGGGAAGTCAGAAGGGAGGTCCAAATCAGAATAGGAAGTGAGCAGTACTATGTTCCATCTTCCCTTTCTGCTGCAGCTGTGGGACAAAAAGAGACACCACTGCTGCTTTACAGAGCACTTCCACTGATGTCAGGTGGGTTTCACTGTTGAGCATAGGGTGGTAGAAGTATTATTCCTGGGAGGCAAGGGCTGAAACCCTGGGATGCACTCTGGGGTCTAAATCCCTAACAAGGAAAAATGGGATGAAGTAAAAGTGTTACCTGAATACTTTGCTACTGAAACTCAAATGTGGTGTGCTGAAATAGTTTCAGGGCACTAAATGTAGCCTAATTCACAATAAAAAGCGATTTTTATTGTGAATACAGGCATAACAGTGATTATTTCCAGGCAGCCTCTATTAGCATGCAGTTTGGACAAGGAAGCTTCCATGCTTAAAATGCCCAACTGGAAGAAATCTCAGCACATTTTCATTAAAAGCTATACAAATGTATAGAGCCTTAGCAACACTTGCTGACTTAGTGATGATTTCAGCCTTCAGAGCTACAAGTGCTATTTCAGGCATTAATGATACTATTAGCAAAGAAAAGCTAATTGGAAATTAAAGAAACCTGAAAGAGTCTTACTCAGCAAAAGATGAAATTAGTGCATCTTTAACAAGTAAAATATACGAAGTACACAAGCAGTACTAACTGAGAAATAAATATAAAGTCATGAAGGAAATCTATACCACAACACTCACAGCTGAAAACATTTGTATTCATCTGTAAGGCTGCATCCATGGAATCTCATGGTATTTGCCACTGAAAAATGAAATTAGCAATCTGACAGCTGTCATTTACACATATGAAACGTACACACAACCGCAGATACTGTATTACAGGATGTGTCAGGACAAGCAGGCTTTTAGAGCCCAAATACTGTAATTTACTGGGACATAAATCAATAGCACAGATTTCACAGAAAAGAAAAAAAAAAGGTCTATGAAGAAATACAAAAAATACAGCTCACTGAAATAATACCTCACTGCCAGTTCATTATTTCTTGAACAGTCAATTTACCAAATAATTACAGCAAAGACTAGCAGAATTATTAATTTATGCAAGAAAGTAACTTGTAAGATTTCAATGTACTTCACACCAACTAGATTTTGGTGAGGACAATCAACTATATATAGGGATCTGAAATACTCAGTGTGAATAATTAGTTAAAGAATGGAGCTCCAACTCACAAGAAGACTTTCCAGAAACCTTAATGCATGCCTCTACCATATTTCATTCCTCATTCAGTTGTATTAACAGTATCTTTGGAAATCCAAAAGCCTGACCATTATCTGTTTTGTCAGTTCTTGTTATTTCAGCAAGGCTAGAGTGACAGCTCTGTTCAATCTCAGTATGAAACATTAGTCACTTATGGGGAGGAAAAAACAGGGAAAAAAAAACAAAAAAGAAAACACAGCTAAGTATTAGTTCTCTATAGAAAAAACAAACAAAAAATCTCTCCTGAATGTTAGCATTTTTTTATTACGATATAAAATCTTTCAGTATTTGTGTATTGTAAACTGCAGCTTCTCAGGTATTCAAAAAAACATTTAAATGAGTATTATGATATAAAATAAAAAGTTAACCCTGACAGAAATATAGAGGAAGAACATCAGGAACACAGAGCTGCATTTTTTCTTCGCAAATTCAGAAAAGAGAAATAACACTCTGTTCATAATTTCTATCTCCAGAGAAAAAGCAGTATATCCCCATGGCGGCATATCTATTAACATAACAAACAATTTAAAATGTGTATTTTCCTCACTGTTTTGTGCCCATTCTTTGTCATTTCCAGTTTCAGAGCCATAGTGTGCAGCACTTTTGAGTGGAAAAGTTAAGCTCATACAGGATTCCTTCCTACTATTTAGAGAAAATGATTCAGCAGCGTTGCAGGCTTCCATTAGCCTGATTTGCATTTTTATAACAAATTTTGCTCGACTGCTATTAAAAGCCAAACACGTAGATAATAACTGAGTATCTTTAACTTCACATATGAACAACTGCGAAAACACTGAATACAGAACTTTAAATATCTGACAACTCTGTGAAAAAACTTCTACAATCCTGATTTTTTTTCCTTTGCATTAAGTGTTTTTCCTTTGTTAATACCCAGTACTAGGAGGCCCACCAGTTCAAGTGCTGGAAAAATCCTTTCAAAAGAGAACTACATTTCATAAAATCTCACATATTTAAATGAATTGTCAAGAGATTTAAATAAACAATAAGTGCAATTCAGAAAGATATTAAAAATGAAAAGAAAAAACTCTTTGTAATTATATACATATAAAAGTAGTTTTTAGGAAAATTTCATCTACAGAATGCTAATAAGAAACAGTGATATTCCAAATGAAGAGAAGGTTTACAAAGTTGCAATAGCACAAGGTGCATACCTATAAAAATAGCACAGAAAAATTTACTGGAAATGAAAATTTATTTAGTTCTTGATCAGTTAAAATGACCACTAAAATCTGATTACAATGTACATGTCGAATAAAAACTGCAATTCACTTTAAATGTAGTTCACTAAGAGAGCCATAGGTAACAAAGTGAAAGAAGTCCAGTATTTCTTGCTTCTATTGTCTTAAGGCTTTAATTTATAACTGCCTGAAAATAATGTTGGAAAAACATTCATTTCTTAACTGAAAAGCAGATTGTCTCTGATTTGTTTTGTATCCCAATGGTACCCCTTTAAGAAATACAGTGCTACATTAAAATAGAAACATCTAATTAGCAAAAGAACTCAAAGGGCAACATAACCCTTGCTTTAAACAAAGCGAACTTAAATTCAAAACCTTATTTTAAACTTGTAAATGAAAACTACAGAAAGTATTTAAATACATGTTCACATATCTTTTAAACTCCAAATACGCACAATCCCTATTGCTGTTCTGATAATGAGTAAACCCCTAATTTTTTGCAAGTTGACCTGACTTTTTTCAATAGCTCCTAAAATCAGTACAATAACAAAGCAGAGTCTGCAGACTAAGTGTGTTTAGTCTTTTACAAGCAATCAGCTTACAGCACTGACATTATAAATTAGGACTTCAATTTGCTACCAAATACAGCCAAGTTTCTCTCTCATTGAGAACACTCACACAGCAGCCATAAGTAGTTTGGAAGGCAAGGGTTTGGAAAGGGCATTTTGAAACTGCGTGCTGCCTTCCAACATCATCACAGCCCTACAACACAACCTACACCACCCCTGGCATGCCTCCAAAACTCCGTGTGGAAGGTCTGTCCTGGTCTCCATACACACCTAGACTACAGCTTTCTGTAAACTCCTTCCACAATGGAAAGAAGGTGATGTGGCATTTGGTAATGCAACTAGAATTTGACTTCCCTCCACAGGAATTTCACTGTGGGAACAATGTATTCAGACAAACTAGTTCTCTGGCAATATTCTTCAGTTATGAAGAATTAGGGCTGGTTATCCAGTAAAACTCTTCTTCAATCCACTTGGAAGATGCCAGCCCAGTACTTGGTAAACAAGCTTCAATGCCTTGAGCTCTGAGAACACACAAACTGAAAATCAATGTTGTGAGCATTAATATGTTACATGGGACAGACAAACAAGATGGTTAAATTTTCAGAGAGATGTTCCAAGTCTCGAGGCTATGTTTTTTTAACATGGGATACATGGCAATATCTTTAAGATTCCTTCCAAGCCAAACCACTCATCACATGCCCTTTCATGTACACGTGATACAAGAGTGAGCAATTGTCCACAGCCTGCCTGTAACTCAGGTGTCTACCCTCTGGAAATTTCCCTCAAACATCTGTGCAGGGACACTGGATTTTCTGTCCCGATGCTCCTCACCAGCACTAGCACAGCACACTGGCATGCACACAGCTGTGGGAGCCACGAACAGCACCACCCCAGCACTACTAGCAAGCTGCAGTGTGTTTTCACTTTCTGCTCACACTGGGACAAACAGGATACTATTTAACACTGCAGGAACGAATGCCAGACACCTCATATATTTCCTCAAGAACTCATCCAATGCTGTCTGCAGGATTACAGGTTATCCAGAATTCTAATATGCAGAAAAATTATGCACTGAGAATGTTCCTTGCACAGCCTTGGGGTGCAGAGAGATCCCCTGCAGTTGGAAGAACAGTGTGCTTTCAATGCTCCTCACAAAAACCTCTTCCAGGCACCCACCAATTCCAACTGACATCTCCGAAGAGCATTTTAACTAATACAACAGGGAAGTGAGAGCTAATTAAATTCTGTATAGCCTCAGTGCTTTTCTGCTTTAAAATTTAGCGCACCTGTGCACAATTCCAAAGGGGAGAAACTATTCTGGAAACTGAAAAGATCCTACAACAGCTTTATAGGTAGTTCTCCGAACTAAATACTCAATGTATATCTAAATTTAGAGTATTTTAAGTCAGGAAGTCATAGAAAATTTAAAATAACACACTGTAGTAATTTCTGGATTTAACAAGGATAGTTGGTAAATTTTGCTAAAATTGTCCCATTGATGAGCCTGTGTTTTCTTAATATTCAGATCAAGAAGAAAGTTTAATAACAAGAAAGTCACCCCAACAGTGGTTTCTTAGCAGTATTAATGTTTTCTTTACGAAAATGGTGATTTCTTAATAGTTAAACATTGGGATGTTTCAAAACCAAACAGTGTAGCAATAAAACTTTAAAATTAAATGCTGCATGATTTTCTCTGTACTGAACTAATTTAGACACAGATAACAATTAAATTGGATAATGGAAAACTGAAAAGCTGAATCTACAATTTTGCTTCTGTAATTAAATCACAGAAATAGAAACTGTGTCCCTAAGATATTACTTGTTATTAACTTCAAGTTGTTTAAAAATAATCCATGTAGTTATAAGACTACATGCAATATAATTATTTCTGCAAAAGATGAAGGTGACAGTGGCAGTTTTATATCAGACAACAAATAATCTTGTCATTGACATATAGAAAACAGCAGAAAATTAAATATACTTTTCACTAAACTTTTCAGGGATGCCAGACTGTTACCTGACACTTTCATAAAGGAAAATGCACAGATGCACTCTAGCATATCACTTCTTAATCCTATTTGAAAGCTAAACCAGGCCTTTGTTGTTTCCATAAATTCTCTTTCCAGCTTCTTCTAGTTTACAAATATTACCTATTCTGACAATAAAAGTTAGACAGTAGTTCTGTAGCTCTGTAGAGATTCTGGGTAACTCTGGGAGGCTGTAATACCAAGGCTCAAAAGTGAGCAAAGAAAGTTTCAAGCCCTTCTTCCCAGCACCTGGGTGGGCACTGTACAGCAACTCTACTGGGATTTGGTATGAAAAAAGTCTTTTGAAAATGGACTAATTCCTCAAACTAATTTCTGTTATAGGATGGCAATAGTCTCAGATAGTGATAAAGAATAATGTCCTCCTTAGAGATCAAAATACAAGTCATTGTTTTAAAGAATGGTTGTATGCAATAAAAAATTAAAATGAAAAGTGGGCAAAAAACTTAGGATGTATGAGCAACTGAGAAAATTCAAAACCATACATCAAAACAAGATGTTGGAAAAGAAACATCATCTGATTGATCTGAGAAAAGTCAAACTGCCTTCATTTTTCTCACAGAAGCACAATGTGTATGTGGAAATATCCACGTGCCAATATAATGGAGAAACAACTCCAGTTTGAAGACCCTCAACACTGCGGAGTAATGCTTGAAATCCTGATTCGATTTGCCAGCGTCACTTACAAGCACTGAGAATACTCTTCAACATGCATTATTTGGCTTCTTAAATTGTTAAGATGAAATTTAGCTGATGACACACTGACTGTGCTAATCAAGGAGGTTGGAAGTAGGATTTGGTATATGGTGGCTTTTAAAATAAGATATCCATAGATTATCTTAATCTGCAGGTTATGGACTACACCAAGTTATAGTGAAAGACGATTTTGTCAAAGCCTTCAACTGTGATTTTTACTAACTCTTCTCTTACTTTGTTCTTGTTTTCAATAAATAATTGAGATTAAATTGCAAATAACTAAACCAAACATCCTTCTAGAATGTTCATGCACTACTTTGCTCACAAGTATATTAATTAAGAACATCTCTGCTTCATCACAAAATATTGGAAATAAGACAAAACACCTCACTGACTCTATATGGATACTGGCAGAACAGTCATCGCCACTGAAGCACAAAAAACAGACTTCAAGTTCCTTTAAAATGTTGTGTCCTATGGGCCAAAATACATGTCCCCTTTCCACACAGGTATATTCTTTCATGAAATTCACTAGGTCTCTCCTGCCAAAAACAGACAGATATTCATGCTCCTCACATTGCCATGTGATTTAACTGGATAATCCCCCAGTTTATTGACTGCGCTGCCTGCCTCACAGTCTGGTAAGCCACTAGTCCACCACCTCTGTAGTCAGCTTCCAATGAGTATTTACTGCACAACAGTTGGGGAATTGGAGCTGGGTTGAGGCTGTGGGTTACATTATAGTACCTGGGACTGAGATTGCTCCATCTAGCAATGAACTGCAAGATTTCTTCTCTGTATCATACAGCATCATTTATACTACTTATTTCTTTATCCCAATGGCAAGACATGTTATCTTGGCACTCCTCACTTCTTCCTTCCCCAAATTCCTAGCCCTGACCACTTAGCCTTTTCTTTATTTATTTGTTGAAATTGTACACAATAAATATTTTTTCATGCATTAAAACAGGTTTTGGAAGACTTTTGGAGACACAGCTGCATTATAACACAAAGCTACAGAGAAAAAGAAAATAATTTAACAGCATTAAAAGGTCAACAGTTGACTTCAGACAGTCCATTTTGCTACTGGATGTTTTAGAAAAGCTATTAAGTTACAAAATGAAATGACATCAAGGCAGAAGTCACTCCTCAGTAAAAGAAATTTTCAAAAATTTGTTAGACATTTGGTCTAGAGACTGCTAGACTTCCATTAGAAACAGCAAAGCAGTGTCAAGCCTTAGTTTACAAATAAGAAATACCTGAATTGAGGCTGTAAGAGTATCTGCCAGAACCACATGACTTTTACATCGGTTTTATAAGGTTTTATACATCATTTTATAAATTATATATACAGCATAAAAATACATGCAATATGTTTGAAAAAGAATGCTAGCCATTTTTCTTTTACTGAGCAATTCCAACAAACTCCCTAAAAAGTGGGTCTGCATTCATTAAATTTTGTTCTCTACAATACTGGGTCAGCGAGCATCACCAATTCAATCTGGATCAAAAGGCATATGCCAACCCCCAGCCTATGTGCCAAATGGAATCAGACTGCTGAGAATTCCCTTTACATGTTGTTTTCAAGCCAGCTACAATGTAACAAACTACCCAGTGCAGCAAATCATAGCTCTCCTGGCTCCCAGTCTTGGTTGGTCCTCTCTACAGTCTGCTCTATGATTTTTTCTGTTGATATTTCTGGAATAAATTTGAACTAGCAAAGGCAGTTTATACTTGATCTGTACTTTCTGGTGCAAAGGCGCAATTTTTTATGATGGTGCTGTCCAAAACCTAGATTCAAGGTATTATTCAGCTGTAGTCTCCCCCATACCACTAATGAAGAAGGCATCTGAAGGCGAACCAGCTCATTATCTTTTATCAGTCCAGAGGAAAAGGCAGCTACTGAGCCTGTGTCATGAAGAATTAATTTTCTTTCTACTAGTCAGTACAGTGTGATGTTTTGAATTCAGTGTGAGACTGATGTTGATAACACACCGATGGCTCAGCTGTTGCTCAGCAGGGCTTACCCTGAGCCAGGGACTTTTCAGGTTCCTGTGCTCTGCCAGTGAGGAGCTGCACAAGAACACGAGAGGGAGCATGGCCAGGACAGCTGACCCGAACTGGCCAAAGGGATATTCCAGACCACAGAACGTCATGCCCAGCACATAAAATGGGGGTCATTGGACAGGAGGGACTGATTGCTGCTGAGGGAGAAGCAGCATGATGGTAAGCAGTTGTATTGTGCATAACTTGTTTCCCTTAGAGAAATTACACCTACTTCCTCATTAAAATTACTATGATGTTATTATAATATTTTGTTTCAATTATTAAACTATTCTTATTTCAAGCCAGAGGTTTACTTTTTTCCTGGTTCTCCACCACACAGGGCAGGGGGAAGTGAGTGAGTGGCTGTCTGGTTGTGTCTGGAGTTAAACCATGACAGCCTGGTCTTATCCACATAGTGGTACTGGCCACAGGCTCTGATAAAGTACAATTATCAATTTACTTGGATATATGGATATGCACAAGTGGGAAATGTGAAAAGCTGTTTCTCCAAGTGCCAAATGACTAGATAAACAGAGCACTTCAAACATGTAACAAAAACTGAGACTGCAACAAGTTATTCTTCTAATTGCTATCTGAGAATGAGAGAGCCACACTGATGCAGGGACAGGAGCAAGGTCTGAAATGCCAGGCAGAGGATGAGACACTTCTCTGTTTGACTTTAGGAATAAAAGCACTTTACAGGCCCTCTCCCAGACTGCTGGAACACATTTCACAGCTGACCTCACTCAGATATCCTTGTCTTCTCAGCCTGCACAGGTGACCCTCAGGGGTGAGGGGTAGTACCTGTGTGCAGACCTGGCAGAGAGGAGAAGCCTGGCCACATACCAAGACCTTGCAGGCTATTCTGGCCCCACTGCTCAGATGCTCTTTATCCACCCTTGCTAACACCAGGAACACAAAAAAATTTCTGGTATTACCATTCAGAGGTCTGACAGTGGTCAACATCAGCTGAGACATGCCCTTTTTCTGTTAATCTGCAAGCTTTACAGGTTGTCTACCTAGCAGGAACATACTTTGCAAGAACATTTAATGTGATGTGGTTTGTCTGATGGGTTATTTCACTGCAACTGGCAAAACATACACTGTCATGTATTCAATTGTGTTTTCCAGTAAATATTTACTGGGAGAGCTAAAGGCACACTCAAGCCCCAGCGGTAGTCTGAGAAATAGCAAAAGGAGGCTCTGAACAGGAGACGTTTCCCTCAGCTAACAGGGACCTTTTCTGTGCAATGCAGTGGCAATATGCTTGGGTCACACAGTAAAGGACATATTTGCTGCTTTGGCATCGACTGTGGTGTGGGGAATTAAAACATCCCTATTCTGCTTGTTGCATGAATGGCTGACAACAACACAGGGACAGATCTCCACGACTGGCTTGATACAGATACAAGAATCTTCTGAAGCAAGTCCAAGGTTTCTAAAATATCAGACTTTGTTGTTCCCAATGGAAGAAGCTATTAGAAGTGATTAATAAACTACTTGGAAATGGGAATATCTACTCATTTTGATTCTTAGATTTCCCCCCCTTCCATTAAGAAGCAGTATGGCTTCTACCAACATTTTTAGTACATGCTTCAAGCTGACATTTTAGTTGAAGAAACACACTGCTGTTTAGCAGCCATTAAAGACTTGCAGCAATCAAGATTAGTTATTATATGGAATTTAAAGTACTTTTAGAATTCATTAGGGAAACTAAAGCTATTTTTCTTGACCAGAACAATGTTGCCTTACAGTTTCCTGCTAATGTCCTAGGTCTCAACTCAATGAAGGATTAAAAACCTTCACTGACAGATCTTAATGTACTTCCTGGTTTCCTTATTCTCAAGAGATATTTAGATATCCACATATCCTACTAAGGAAAAACATAAATGGTTTAAGAGCTCATAAACTGCAGTGAAGAATTTGGCCTGACTAAAGGAAAAAATGCTGCCTAAATTACCTGAGGGGCAACCCCCTGCTATTCTTCAGTTCCCAATGCAGCTCTTTCACCAACATGCAAACCAAAGCAGTACGTTATGGGCTTGCCTCACCCTGAACTTCTGCTTTACATCTTTCTTATCCTACACCATTAGCCACAGATGCAGAACAACATTAATATCTACAGACTGCTGGAATGGGCTAGTGGTGCTGGGGGGAACTGTTATGTGAGTAGAAGCAGGATACTGGAACCTGGTGTAGTTAATTACTCCTGTGCAGGAACAGAAATACATCCAAAACAATCTGATGCTCCAGTTTCTTACTGGAATGCGGATTTCATCAAAGAAAGGAATTGTCCCCTCTGTGTGTAACAAGTGCTCTGAATCTGAAGACAGAAAAAAATGGTTTTCCTACTCCTCCCTTTGTGAGTGAACACTAGTAGCTCAGGTTTTTAAATTCACTCAGGGCTCTAGTTCTTGCCCTCTCACCCTGGCAATCACATGAACCAAGCTGGGGCTGCTCATTATTCAAGGTGGCAGACCATTAAGCAGATGAAGTCAGTAACTTCCAATTCTTTTCCCATTATCCTAGTTTCTTGGAGCCTTCATTTATTCAAGCATAAATTGTGCTTTTGGCATTTTTTTGGATCTAGGAATACCTAAATGAAATGTTTCACACAACAGCATCTCTCCCAGCTGGGCTAGAGGAACCAGCATCAGGTAACTGCCCTTTGTGTGTTGTTCTGAAAACTCTTCACTCCCACAACCTAGAAGCATTACATTATCAAGAGTTCTCCTTGTCTGGAAGCTTCTCATATGGGGTCAGACAGCTCCTAGTACCCTGGGTTAGGGTTAGACGGGAATCTCAACAACATAAGCGCTCTTCCTTCTTCACCACAAGCACCTAACTCTGCTGTAGGTCCCCAGGACTTGCTCAGGGCTATTCTGACTCCCAGGTAGTTAATCCATACACTTTCTTTCAACTTTGACCTCAGCAATGTGGATTGTACAGATCTCTTAATGGTGATATACTAATTAATGCAACACTCATTCTCGATCCTGAGACAAACTCCTCTCTACTGCACAAGCACAAGAAAAACAGAGCTAGATGAAAAGACAATCATGTGGACCTATTTTCTTCTCACTAGTCTCGATCACTGCTTAAAGCCTAGGTTTAGGGTCCTGGAAGGATGCCAGGGTCATCCTTGCCACATATGGCCTCTTCTCCAAGCTGAAGTGTTGTTTGTACTTTCTTCTTCAGCTGGCCTCACAGTTAAACAAGAATCCTCTGCTAAAAAGCACGTCTCTTTTCTCTGTTCTTTCTCTCTGATTATGTGAATGCCTGTCATTTTTTAGCTCTCACTCTTACCAAAATTATTGTAGAAAATGATTTCTGAAGTCTGCTTGTATAAAAGTCCAGCTCTTGTAGACTGGTGCTTCTTGCAGATATATTATAGAAAACTATTCTCCCTCAGGCTCTAGTCACACCCTTGTCCCAGGATGGAAGCTATTAGTTAATGGCTCTGCAGTGATAAAAGGCGATGACTGCAGAAAGACTTGTACTTCAAATACATTGAGACATTACTGAGAAATCAATCTCATTATTCATTCAGAACTCTTAAGTTATAGACAGAGACACTGAATCATTATAGACAGCAAAAGTTAGAACAGAGAAATGTAAGAATAACAGCAATTCCTGTACATATTTTAGCATTTATTAGCACATTTAAGGAGACAAAGAGAACAAGGCTCAACAACATCATGAACAACATCATGATGTTTGATGAACAACATCAAACTCTCCTGTTTGATGACCTATATTATAATTCCAAACTTTTGCCCCAAGAAAAAATGGCAAGTTAGATTCCCCAATTCATTTTACAGATACCAGCACACGTCTATTGAAAAGCACAAGTGAAACCTATTTAGTCCTAAAGTGAACTGAGAAAAATAAGGATATATTTTAACAGCACTTTTCTAAGTCTTGGAACATACTAGTAACATAGAGACTTTTAATTGCTTGTATATGCGTCCCCTGAAGTATCAGAACTGTTAGAACTTAGCGTCATGCAGACTTAACACAGTTAATCTACATAGTATCGAAATAGGAAAACCCATGACCAAAAAATGGTATTGATGACTTAGTCTATAGAGAATTTGGTCAAAAACAAACGAATACAAACCAGCTTTCAAATCTAATACTGAAAGCAGTATAAAAGAACTCATGCTATTTTTTACTTTTCCAAAGACATTTATTTTCCTAATCTCAATTGCATAATTGCTATATTAACTAAGAGGTATAATCATAGAATCAGTGTAAGCCAAGTGATAACTGCACACACAGACACAGATGGACTGAATAATATTATATTATTCCACCTGAACAACTTCTAGGTATTTTCACAGTTATACAGTAAAAGAAGCTAAAGGCAGATGTTCACTCTAAACATGCTGTATTTCAAAGCATTTTCAAGCTTCCCATCTGATGTGGTCTAACACAAGCACAAGTATTATAACCCACCACTTTATGAGAAAAGTAGTCTTGTGCAGTTTGGATTTCTTTTGACAATTTACATATTGTGGAAGCAAACATGAAGATACCACAGAATTATGTTAAAGTATCTCACAGAAACTCAAAGCACCACTGTTCAGCTTTTTGGTGAACAATGAAAAAAAAAATTTAGAACTATTGTAACGACTTACATTATTCTTAACATAAAGCTTAATAGATTTAGGTGACAGTTTAAGTGGTGAACACCTCACTCATACCACCAAATGCTAAAGAAACTTGCCAAAAGAAGCAACATTATATCCATAGAGAAAAGCTTTGGAAAAAATATCTTATAAAAAGGAAAGAAGGTTAGAAAATTCAACTGCTGTTTATATTTGATAGACTTGATAGTCTTTTTCATATCAGAGAACCCCTATGTTCTCTGGATATACAAGTTATTGAGAAACAATTTAATACAGTTATTTAGGAACACCGTCCAAGAAAAGTAGCTCAGATATTCTTTCCAAAAAAGACTCATCCTAGGAGAAATTACCAAAAGTCATTCAGTCCAACTGAACTTCAGCTATGGCACCTGCTTTGTAAGACTTATGAAAAAACTCCAAGTATTTGTGATAATATTGCTGTTTACAAGGACAAGATCAGCACCACTGACCAGGCAACAAGTCAGCAGCACACTGGATGTGTTCCATTCTGCTGCTGCAGATGTGAGCAGAACCAGCTCTCTTAGGACAGCTGACATAGACATAATAGGCATACCTACAACTCTGGTCATTTTAGGACTGTGGGAAAGGCCCAGTTATACTTTAAAGAGACACCTTGTGATCAACCCAGGCTCTCACAGTGCACATTCATTCTGTGTTAAGAATTGCTTGGTTGGACCTGAGAACTTTTAGATTATGCAGTTCACTTTTTAGAAAGCCTTTAGGAGAATAAGAATCTCCATTTCAAAAAAAAAAAAAAAAAAAAAAAAAAAACAAAAAAAAACAAAACCCACAAAACCTCTGCGATGGAAACTTAGCAGCTTGACACTTTGAGCAAACATGCACAAGCTGTGCATTTGCTCCTTGTAGGAAACATACAGAAATACAAGACCAAGACTGAAGTCATATGATCGAAATGCAAACCAGTACTTTGGTTAATTTTAGCCGCAGTTAATAGTCCAGATGTGTGAAAGTTCACACTCTCAGTTCTCTCCTGTGATTTTTTTTTCTTATCCAGTTAATGATCTGAGGCTTTCCAAAATGCCTGTTCCTCTTTAACAGATATTATATTAGACCACCACAGTAACTCGAAGTATTTCTGAATGTGTCAGAAGTAGCAATGAAGCGAACAATGTCCTCCTGTGATTTTTCCTGAAGCCATTTCTTATTGCTTTAATTTCCCTCACAGAATCATAAAATTTCTAAAGAAACCTAAGGCTACAGGCTGTCAACATTGTTGTTTGATCTTATAAATGTCACAATCAAGAATGAGAATAAAGAAAACTAAAGCAGTGCATGATTCCCAAATGGAGCTGCAAGCACAAAGCTTGCTTAGTCACACAGCAGACCTTTCTTAATCTCCTGATTTTACTAATATTCATAATATTTTTCTAAAGCATTAGAGAGGCACACAAAAATATACAACACTATATTCCAGATGAGCAAATGAAATATATTTTAGTAAAAATACACAGTCATTTTCCTACAAGATTCATTGATGAGTCTTCAGGGCAAAACTGCCCAAAACTGCAGAGATCTTTCTATTGCACACAAGCTTATCTCTCAGAACTGATGCCTAGGTTTTGGGGAGAGTTGCCCATTTCCATCCTCTTTTTAATTTTATAAGTAACTGTCTAAGATAAAAAGAAGCTAGGAATATTTATATAATTAAAAGCTGATCTCTGCACCTGGCTCTCGGTGGCCACGGGATGGAGGTTTGCCGGCTTGCTGTCCCGCTTGTGGCCGCAGGGCAGACACGCGTGTGGCTGCCCCCGAGTCTCTGCAAAGACTGTTGCGGGTGGCGGTGATTGCTGCGGCGTGGGTAGCACAGCAGAGGCACAGGGCATAAGGAAACTCAGGCAAAGGAATAAGGGAGGGACACTTGTCTGAATCTCCAAACATTTAATGTCAAAGTCAGGGCAGAGCAAGTGAACTCAATCTGAACCTGAAGGGGCTACCTTTATAGGGATGGGGGGAACATGGGGAGGACACAACCTTTGACCAATAGGAGGGCATTAGGGGAGGCATACAGGGTAAGGACTCCCCAGTAGAAGCCAACATGGGGAGGGAGCAAGCCCCACAACCCAATTCTGCCCTGAGGAAGGGATGAAAGAAAGGGAACTCTCCAGAGCCAAAGGAGTGTGCTATCTTTGACAGACAGGGGTGAGACAAGGGAACAAGGGAGATACAGAGGTGGACTGACATGTGGATTGACATATATTTTGACAGGGAAAACTGTGGCAAGCAACTCAGGACTGAACCATTAGGGAAACCAAATGGGGTACAGAGACTGAACCATTACAAACTTATAACAAGGAATATTAAAACCTACTACAGAAGAACTAACTGTAAAATAACAGACTACCACAGATCTCTTTAGATCAATATATGTAACTTCCAGTATGAAAACTATTGCTTTTAAAATGCTTTATCTTCAACACATATATGAGACAGAAATCACTTAAAATTTCTTCTTCTACAGATTGTAATTTTAATTTTTTTTTGCTAGTGGAACACAGCTTTTTGTCCCTGCTGCCCAAGAAATGATGAGTTTCAGTATCCATCTTATCATATTTTATGATCCCCAGATAGGAACAGTCAAGACATACATAAACATACACATATGCAGTAAGAAATTTGATTTCTAAAAGGAAGCCTTCTGAAGGGTGTAATAGACTCGACAGTCTCCTTTTAAAATCAAGATAGGGTTTTATCAATTGTCCTTTTAGAAATATTAAGATTATTTAAAAGCTCTTATGTAATGGAAACTGATGACAACTTTCTGAAGCTTAAGGGAAAAAAGAAGACAGATGATGTTGAAGAGAGTGATGAGAGAAGAGAGATGATGTTGAATAAGCATTCAAGGGACTATAAAAGCCTCAGCCAGCCCATGGGAATTATTCATTCACATTTTTATTTATAGAAAGATACTATGGCATATTCATTTAGAAGAGTGGCTTCAGATAATGGGAAGTCTAACCAATTACAGAGCTGTAAAACACTACCAGCAAGAGTAACTGACAGAATATCTACAATGGGCACTCCTGTACCTAAACTCTTAAGACATTCAAATAGTGTGATTCAGAAACTTCCCTTCCTCCAGTCTGGGAGCCACTTAAAGACATACCAAAAAGAAAATGCAATCATCCCATTATCCTTGAAAGGACTGCTGCTATAAAGCATCACCTTAAAGCCCATATATTTTCCTTTATGAACAGTGAAAGAGGTTAAATCCATGAAGAGTTGAAAGGTGAACTATACAAACACAGGCAATAAGGAACAGTTTGAGGGGTTATTTTTAATGTAAAAAGATTTAGCAGTGGTAAAACTCTGCAGGAGGTGGCAGCAATTATCAAAGCTGTTTTAATTGGTACAGTGAAGGAAAACTTTCAAGACTTGTAAGAGTTTGTCACTTTTGTTGAGCTCTTTTAGAAGAGGAGCGTTTCTACTGAGAAGAACATAGTATTTCTCCTTCTTTCTTCTATACTTTGATGCAGTGTGTCAATAGTATCTAGAGAAAGCTATTTTTAGTGAGAAAAGCTTTTAATAGCTAGCTTTGTATCAAATATTTTTACAGAAAACTATTCTTACAAAAATGCTCCTTAGTTTTCACACCTGTACAAAACAGGGGCAACAAGACTTTGTGCAGTGGATCATTTCCCTCCCTTTCTTCCCAGCAAGATATGCAAAGATCAGGTCAGTATCACAGGATAAGCTGGGTTACTCTTGACAACAGAAATCTCATGTTATTTGAGAAATATCAGGTGCAACATGAGCACATTGCAGGAGACTGCAAGCAAAACTTAGACCCACTGATAGAAGCCAGGGCACTGCAAGACCCAGATTTATGTACTGCAACTCCACATAATGCTCCTAGATGGGTGAAAAGGCAGTGGAATAATGGAAAACACACTCAAAACAAGCCCTTTAGAGATAGCACACTGGAAGCATCCCATCCTTAGTTCTGGAAGGTTTAAAAGCTATTCAAAAGAAGCTGTCGGTCTGGAAGCTGTGGTGCTTGGAGGTGCTGGACCTGAATTTGTACAAGCTCAACTCCAGCATTTCAGTGTCCATTAGTATGTATCCAGCTCTTAGTTACATTGCTCAGGTATTTCCATTCCTTCAGTGCACAGTATGGCCTCAGCCTTTCTGTCACAGCACTGCAGAGCAGCTGTCCTCACTGGCTTCTCTGTTGCTTGGGATCAGCACTGTGCAGTGCTGTGACAGAAACTCCTTTGAGAAAGTTTTAGTGCCTCCACCACCACAGCACTAGAACACAGATGAGCAGACTTGCTTTATGAGATCTACTTTTCCCATCATTTTTGTTCTCTGTTGCCTCTAACCCAACCCATTGCTTGCCAGGTGTTTTACATACTGATGCATTAGCTCTCACAGGAAAAAGGGCTATAGCTGAACAAACCCAGGCTACACATTATAAAGACAAGATATTAAGTGATCTATCTGATCTATCTCTGCAAATCTGCTGAAAATTTGAATTCCTTCCCCCTGGACAACTCATGACACCAGAAAACAGTGGAAAAACCAGAAAATAAGAACAGATTCCTGTGGCTGAAAGAGTTTCCAGAATGTCATCTGTCTCATTATGAATTTATGAAGAGGGTTCCTTGCAAAATTCTGCAAAAGGAAAAACTTCTCAAGGGATACTCAAGGTTTCTGGAAAAAACTCTAGAAAATTGTAGAATCCCAAAGGCTTGCTTTCTACAACTTCCTTCAGTTCATCTGAATATATTCTGTGCCTTCATCTCTGCATGTGGATAAAACACAATTTCAAGCAAGAACACACCACATGACCATCGAAAATACTGAGATTATGGTAGTTCATGACTAAAACTCTGAGAACAGAGTGAATACATGAATCACATACAATTTTCTGATTTTCTCAATGCAGCAGCAGCTCACGTATCTAAAGCTGAAGATGCTAAGTGCCTATTAGTCTCTTCCCTGAGTGTGTAAGAAAATGTTTGTATATATTACAGATAATTAAACTGTTGGACTGCTCGCTTTCCTAGGTAAGCATCCTAAGCAGAAGAAAGGACTTGTCACTTCTAAGTCTTGCAGGTTGCAAATGCAATTTATATACGTAGCCAAGAGAAGACTTTCCAATATAAATTGTAATTTTTCAGTGTAACTGGATGACAGTAGAGGGTTACAGACAACATTATAGGAGTAAAGCTAATTGCAAAATTGCAGAGAAGACTTCTCTGAAAAAAACAGGACGCAAACTTTCCCCTACATACTGAATATTCAGATTCCTTTTCTCAAGTATTTTTCTTAGTCTTCTTGACAACTGGATGCACTTTGTTTACCAACAAGATTAATCAGCAGCTGGAAACACAACTGTAATTTAGTCTGCAACTTAACTGAAGCTGTAGTAGGTATATTTTCATTAACAGCTTGAAACTTCAGGCCATTAAAATCATTAACAAGCTTGAAGATATGAATGACTCATTTACTTAAGTGCTTTCATAAAGAAACTGAGCCATGCATTCATTTGCTTATAGAGCTGTTTTTACCATTTATCAGTGTCACGCTTATAATTTAAGTAATTTAACCACTTGAAATTTTAAATTAGCGTATTGCAATGTCCCAACATTTAAATGATCAAGAAATAACTACAAAATTGTGTTAACTCTCTAGATATATGAATATCAAAATAGATAAAGAAATTCCTCCTACTGCATTTTTAAATTTTCAACTGGTAATTATAAGATGTATCCAATATGATATTGGAACAGTTGAGTTTGTCAGTGACTTCTCTAGATATCTTCAATTACATTCTAATACTGCTGAACTTTTCTGATTTAAAAACCCCTTAATTTTCTGGTTTCAGCTAGAGCTCCACAGATCAATGAGTAAGACACGCTCAGAATTACTCCCCATTACTTTACTGAAGGTTTATGAAAAAGATTGCTGTAGGGAAGGAATCACTGAAGAGCTTGGACACTATTTCACTTCAATCAAATCTACTTTTCGTGAAAAAAGCTACTCAAATCAAACAAAACATAGTCTGTAACTACACTTTTCAAGCACAAATATCCTTGGCACAGCTTGCTCTTGAAACCATCTTTTGTGCTTTGTAACAAAGACAAGGACCAAGGGGTGTGATTCAACTTAACAGATGCAGAAACTTCCAAGTCGGCAAAACAACCTACCTCTCCAAACTACATTTTCTCTGAGGAGCGGAAGGGATAGAATCACTGGTTCAGAAATACATATTAGGAAAGGTCAATTTTACCACAAGTATGTGAGACAAAGACAAAAAAAGCTGAGAATCAACCTAAACAGAACATGGAAAACAAAATTACAACTGTCAAAAAGCCAATGTCTTAATAACCTACAGAATGTGGTTAAAAGGGGATGGGAAGCACCTCAGTTGCCTAAAGCAACTCTAATGAAGCTTTGAAGGTGGTCACAAATCAGATCTTAACCCTATCAGATAAAGATTACAGCTGAAGGACTCCTGGTTTTCAGGACATTTGGACAATTTTCAAGATGGCCTGAAAAAGGCACACCCTTGATACATAAACTATCAACTGGGATCTAGCATTTTTTCCCATTCATTCAATCCTCTAGAACCTGGACCTACAATTTTCTAGCTGGCAAACTAAAAATAAGTTGATTCAATGTAACAGTGGGTAGAGTACTTGGGACTACACACACTTGAAAAAAAAAAAATAAAGAACCCTACCTCTGGAGGAAAAAAAAAGTTAATTAAAATGGCTTCAAAAAGCTGTTATTACCTCAGTATTGATTTTCTTATGTGGAAATTTTGGGTAACAAGAGATCTTTCAAATAAAAACATTTCTATATGAAAACTTACTTTTAATATATAAGTACAGAAGCAAATTATGCTTTGCATGCCCAGAATTCTCTTCCATTTTAGAGTCTTTATCAAAATCCCTTCCAAACAGGAAAGCCGTTACAATTTTGTAGGACAGCTGGCTCATGTGAAAACAGCAAGATTTGCTGCCAACAGAAGCACTTCTCTTTAGAAGCTGATCCTGGATTTCAGTCTGGAGTGTTTCACCATTGCTTCTGGCAAAAAAAAAAATCTTATTGGAACTGCAGTAATTTTTAATTGCTTATGTGCACTACATCAAAGAGTCTGTTTACTTCCAAACTGTTAGAAATATAAGAGAATTCAGACATTTAAACATACTCTCAGCTTGCAGTAACTATGAGAACAATTGTTATGCCACGGAAAAAAATGTACCAAAAGGAATCAAGAACAATTTCTACTTTGGACATTGAATGCAATCAATAGTTTTGGGAAAAATGAAGTTGGTGAAGTTTCAGCTCTTGACACCTCAAAACATCCATCTGAACAGCCATTTAAACTTGTCACAAGAATACTTTAGAGACTTGGAACATGCTGGCCAATCCAACTGTTGGATCTAAATAACTTCTATCATCCTACAAGTTAAATTTTAAACCCAAGCAAAAAGTACTTGTAACAACCTTGCAAAATATCAGTCAGAATTTGGTTATGTAAAAAAATATTCATCACGTTGTCTTATTACCTGAAGGATGCTTTCTTCTCCCAGATTTTTAATTTAGAATGCTGAATTAAACTGAATTTACCCGAAATTAATAATGGGAGACAAATTCTGGCTGTTTCCTCTGAAACAGACTCAAAGAAAATTTGAAACTTTCTAAGTGTAATAATCTGTAAAATTGGAGCCATCACATCATCTATGTTGAACTTCCCTAACTTGCTTCACCTTAAGAGAAGCATTTCCAGGGAAGCACCTTCCAACTGACAAATGCCACCTATCACTGCAAATTCTTAAAGCAAATCAGTCTTTCCCATAGCTGGGAGAGGAGGTGGTTGCCTGTCAATGATCTCTAATTTTTCAGAGTTTAGGTCTGGCTTTTTTTGAATAAGCTTTGAGGGAACAGTCTTTAAAATGAGACATGCTCCTCTGTAATCCCATGGCCACTGACACAGCAAGCCCACAGCCAAAACCACAGTGCAGTTTCAAAAATGAACTGATCCTCTAGTTCTGGCCACTTCCAATAATGAACTCTGGGTCTTACTGAGGGAGTCTGAACAAGAGATTTTCTAAAGGACCTCACTATTATGCATGGCAAAACTCTAATGGCTCCAGAATTGTAAGTAGTTTAGAATAACCACACACCACAAATTTCAGACTTGTAGTTTGAAACAATTATGTGGTAGAAGCTCTACCAGTAAGAGCAAAATGAATGTGAATATTCTTCAGACAAACAACATTTTCCAATTACCTGCAAACACAACCAATTGTTTACTTTAGGATTTTTTCACTCTGGACTCAAGGTTAAATGTTTTCTTGAACATCCAAGCACTGACCACACAGAGAAAGTTTGATCCCCTTTCCTTTTGCAGTTGGACATCACTGAATGTCCCCTTAAATAAAACCTATTCTAAGGAAAAGGAGATAATGAAAGATTTAGTTCTTAAAATTAACTTTACAACATACTTTTTTTTTCTAGGGGCACCTTACACAGAAGCTCTTTAACAGACAGATTAAGTGAGCTATGCTAATGCAACAAATGATCTAGGAAGCAGGATATTATGACTTCAAATCACCAGTATTTCTAAATTTAGACCTTCAGCTTTTCTATACTGTAAAAATTAAATCAACAGCATACTCACATCACCTAGAAAGGAATTTTGGAAGACTGTTCAGTGTAATAACATTACAACTTTACTAGTGAAACAATGCAATGAATGGCCTGGGTAAGGAAACAGGAACCATCATTCTTTGGAAAAATGGTTGAATTTCTACAATTATTTTGTCAGCCATATTTGAGATGTGCTGCTGGCTATTAAGGGTACTTTCAAGAAGACTTTGACCACATACCAGATAGTTCCTTAATATGTTTTGAATGGTTTGTCACTGAAATTGTTTCTGAAAAATATCCCAGACTATAACAAATCTGAGTCTGACAGCTTGGGAAGCACTGAGCTGTAAAAAAACTTAGGTCTCCAGATTCTCAAAGTAGAGTGTCTCAAGACCGTGAACTGGAATAAAATTACAGTGACAATGAATATACTTGTTCAACTGGGATAAAAGATGTCACCAACAAAATTTTGCACCAGAGTATGCAGCAGTCTTTTCTGTCAGTAAGAAAGAAAGGAAAACTATAATTTCTGTCTTCTAGAAGAGTGGCTGTTGTAAGGAAGTATTATTGTATTTGAAAGAAAACACTTAGGAATCAAAATATCACAGTTCCTTTTAAAAGTTTAGTAAATGGGCACAGAAAAGATAGTTGTGTGATTTCTGAGGCTCTGAGCTCAATTTTCCTTGATTATGAATTAGCAATGGATCTAGGAGAAAGGCTGCATTTTCCCTCCAGGAGGAACTATCAGTTTTCTCAAAGATTATTTTTCTCCATGCTTGAGAATTTCAGAAGTGGCACCAATCAAAGAAATGATCACGGTATTCTGTAAGTTTCAAGACTGAAGACTAACATTAAATATAAGAGCTAGATTTTTTTGTAAGCGCTATGACTTCAATATCAGTAACTACTGGAAAGGTGTAGAGGAGCCACAGAAACCTATAGTCTCTGTAGGCCTCATCTCTAATAGGAATGAGCTGAGACAGATCATAGGAGAACTGGATCATATGTGGATTGTTTCTTGTTCATCTTCCATTTCTCAGAGACTGTTGAGACTGTCCTTATATTTCCCCTTTTATACAGTATCTCTTTAACACATACAACACTTACTGAACATGAAAACATCAATTTGAAGCTTCAAACATAAAATGTAATTGGAATGACAGGCTCCTTTCTTATCAAGCAGAATTTCCTGCCTAGTAGACACTGGGTCAGCATGTGAACCAGCACTTTTTGAGTATGTTTTCCAGCACGCCCACCTAGCTCAATCCTGAATACAATTCAGCAAATTGACTATGTCTATATAGTTTCTGAGTGAAGAAGTATTGCCAGGCTTACTTAAAAACCTTCCTGTATACAGAATAAAATTTAATTACAAATGCACTTCCTCTATCTTTTTACAACATACTTGGGGAATAGTTATTTAGCAATATTCCTTAATGTGACTCTTTCTTCCTTTTGGTTTCCAGAAACTGGTATGTCTTTCACACAACAAAAGATCACAGTATTAGGATAACTTAACAGTGACATGCCACCCCCATGCCTTGCTGCTTCAAGCTGTATTCTAAAACATTCATCATCTGCTTGCCTTTACTCTTCCAAACTTCATTTGGGAAAAACTTTTTCTTCTATCCATTTGACACAAATAAAACTCTCATAACTTGCAGACTTTTTATTGAAGAAGAACAATGATTAGAAATACCCATGACAAAATAAAAGGCCACACAAGCTTCCCCTGTAGCTCTTTCTACAGTAAACCCAACACACAGAAACATTCTGTGTCCCAATCAAAATCTCCCCATAAACATTTATATATCACACTCTGTGTCAGTTTTTTCAGTTTCTTTCATACCTTCTTTGTGTGCTAGAACAAAGCTCAGAAAAATTAAAATACTCTATGTCAGTTGCTTAAGACCTACTACTTATATTACCCTCATAAAGGAAAAAGTGTTAGAGCTTAAAGTCTTAAGGCTGGGAATTGAATTTGGTTAGAGAGCAGAAAGGAACTGTAACACATCTGAGTCATGTTTGCACTTTCAGCACCCTATAGTACCAGCTGATGACCCTTGCAATTCTAAATAAAATCTTATATTGCTTGCTCTAAATTGTTAAGCTTAAAAACTATTAACATGTTGCAAATGGAGAACCATTCATTAACATATTTAACATAAGCACTTAGTTTATTAAGTTCTAGTATACTAGTAACTTTGCTGATAGTCATTATCCAACAGTCAATGCTGGGACAGTAAAATCAATTTTGAAGAAGAGACTAGCAAGTTTAAATTTCTAAGTAGAAAAGCATCCCAACAATCACATTGTTATGAATGATCAACATAAAACTATCTCAAAAATTTAGGACAAAAAAAAAGATAGCTTTATAAACCATGCTTTATTTTACTTAAAAGTAACACTGCAGAGAACATGGTTCTGTATCTGACACAGGATTGAGACAACTTTAAAAGAAGTGCAGTTAGTTGCCTTCAGTGCTTTCAGAACAGGTGATATCCTGGTACTCAATAAGACATTTACTACGACCACTTCCTTAAATAAATCCCAAAACATTGCAGAGATAAGCATGACAACTTCACAGACTTACAAGAAAAAGTTGCCTATATATAGGCAAATACCAGATTGTAAGAAAGCATGCTGAATAGCAAAAACACAATGAAACATCATTAACACTTCTTACATTTGAAAAATTCATACCTGGGTACACTGCCTGTTAAGCTTCTTTCACTTGATGAAGATGATGATGATCCAGGTCTCTGATCTGACTTCCTCCCTAGAGTCTCTGTTGCACAAGTCTGAAGTTTTTCACCATCCTCTTCTGTCTTTTTTTTTTCAGTATCGCTTTCATCACTGCCTTCTCCTAAGATGTCATCCACCTGCCAAAGAGTGGAGGAGTCAGTTTATCTTCCAGCAGATTACTGTGCATTAATCTTTCATAATTACTGGATCACTCTTCAATCTTCATTTAGAATATGCTTCAAGTTTCCCTGGCCTTCTCTGTCAAAATTTAAATTAAACCCCAATGTCTTCAACACAGCTTCCGTAAAAACTCTAGCAACATTTTATTCAAATAAAGTATATTTATTCTATGCTTAGCTTAAGGTAGATATACATCTACTCACATACATGATAGTCACACAAGAAATTATGATAAAGAGTGCTGTCTTCTGAAATTAAAGGGATAGATGATTTATACTATTGTAACTTACTGATGCATGCTTTCTACTAGATATATTTTTATATTATTATAACATATAGAGTCACTAGGGCAAAGCATATTAAAATCTCTAAGTAAGAATTCTTATATTTACAGGTATTCCTTGGTACATACATAACAGTAAAGAAGTCAATTTCTAAATAATACAATATAAATGAAACAGAACATACAAACCTCATTTTAACTCGACTGCCTGACTGTGCTAATTAATAAGGAAAAAAACTATCAAAAGGCTTACATATTTTGTTAAATAATTGTTTGTATTTACTTTTGAAAAGGTACCATAGGACTTGATAATCCTCTAAAAACCAATGAATTTGCTGTGACAGGGCTGGATCTGCTGAAACCATCACTAAAAGCAAATCATACTCATGAGCCACCCTAATGAGCTTCAAAAGGTTATAACCTCTTTGAGTTAGCATTCAACCTTCAGAAAGAGATGAAATCATAAGAAAATATAGGTGAAGATTCCCCCAGTCTCTCAATTTTTGTGACTGGCAGAAGACATGGAAAATAAACCATGTGTGAGCATTTCTCAACTGATATTTAAGAATTTTTCCTAGAAGCAGCTTATCTCAACATAAATTAAAATACGCTTCACTACTACTCTTTGTTCTCACTAATCCACACCAGCTTTATCAAGAAGAAAAATATCTGCACATAAAAATGGACTAAAAGGTTTCAAGCTGTTTATTTGCTGCTTTTACATGAATAATCCCAAAAGCTGAAAGAAGCTGTAAGAAAGTAATTTATATCTGGTCATTCATAAATGGACCTTTAATTTCTTTGTTTAGCTCATTAAAAAGAACTGCAAACCAGTTCAGACATTTAAATCCAGATGGCAGTTTCAGGTAGAAACTGTAGGAATTGCTGGGTCTAACCAAATAATATTAGTCCAAAAATGTTTTTCCTGTGTGCAGAAGTTGTCGTATGCATAGCAAATCACAATCATGGAATGCAATTAAGGGTCAGGGAGACTGAAAGCACTGTTAGAATTAAGCCACTGGTGAAACAAGGAGAAGAATGTGAAGTACACAGGATGGGGATTTTTCTGTATGTACAGAATGCAGTGAAACTCTCAAGTGTTTCAAGTGTTACAGTTTGGGATGGGATGGCAGGAAGACCCTGCCTGTATAGATTTCGTAGAAGATACTCCAGGTACCTGACATGGCTAGTATGTGACAGCACAGATCTACAGCTCTAACAACTCCTCTCCTGCAAGTCTTTAAAATTTAAAATTACAGTCCTTCATTCCAAAAGCAATACTCTTCCAGAAAGTCTTATGTTCTCACTACAAAATACATTAAGGTTTTCAAAAGATAAAGTTAGGCTGATAGACATTCAGTATTACAGATGCCTCTCTCAAACTGAAGTTTGATAGTATTTTAAAATCTACTTTGTGTGAACAGTTTTGAAAGACTAGCAGTGTAGTTATTACCATGTCTGTTTTTCTTTCGTCCTGTACAATGATAACATTATTTGTTTGAAGTCTGAAATGCCATTTAATATTAGAATTACTAGAATTAGTTGTACAGAAATATATGCAATTTCTCTGAAAGGCCATATAAAATGCATGTATAAATCACAGAAACATATCAAATTTCAAAAATCATTGCATATGAAAATGATGTGGGATGGTCTGCACAAATCTCTAAATAGAAAGGCACCCAAAACATGAATTCCCGCTTAATTATTGGCTAAATTGCAATTGTGCTGAAAAATATAAGTATTACATCTTTATCTTCCACAATTCTCAAAATAAAAGGAAAACAAACCATATTTTCATCGAGGCAGTAAGATTTCAGCCCATGACACTTGAACAAGTTAACAGGCAAAAAAACTTCATTAATATCTAAACACCAACTATCTATCTATACCAATCACTAAATTTAAATAAATAAGAAAGTTCAAAGAACAGAGGAACCTTTTAATCTGATTCAGAACATGACAGCTACAGGTGTACCAAGAACCAACTACAGCTTCAGCTTATGTGATTGGATTTTACATGATTAATATAAATGGAACATATAACACTTCAGAAGACAATGCCAGCTAATACCAAATCCTACTGGTACGATACAGTGAAGGGATGCTTACTGCTTTAACATTCATAGCAGCTACCTTTGAAATAGACTTTTATAACCTGGCAACAATGACTAACATTGAAAAAGAAAAATTATTCATCCCTTGAAAATGATGTTGTTCAATTCAGTAAGAGAATCAGAAGCCTGACAAATCTCTTAAACACTGAATTATAAAATCCTGTAGAAGTCCTCATGTGACAAAGCTATTTTATTTCTCATTTAGGAGGAGCAGAGCATACACTCATGCAAAGTATAAAGACCAAAGAAGAGCAATGAGATTTTCCGTTTCATTCTCTGATTAAGAGCTGAAAAGTATCTAAAGCTTTGTTAAAAGGCAAGTCAAAGCCTTCCATAGTACTAACTAGCCAGATCAGCTGAAAAGTGTTTTTACTCCAGAAGCTGAGTTTACACATTCAAAATTCATTAAGACTCCAGGAAAAATACCAAAAAAGAAACTCCTATGAACAACTTCTATTTTTTCCTGAAGTTACAGGCAATGTTTTGATACAGAAAAATGGGTATGATAGAGTTATCATGATACATTTTTTGGAAGTAACAACCACATACACAGTAATGCAAACTACATATTTCAAAACAAAAAGGAGCTGTTGATAAACTTTAATTCTAGCAAGTGCTTTGGGATTCAAGTTTTAATAGAACTGAGAAGCTACCTTGGACAGCCAACAGGACAACACTTGCAACTGTTTAAAAGATCTCTTCAAAGAGATCTTACAGTCGTCTGAAACCTCTCTTGACTGGTACAGAAAAAATTCTACAAAAAGAATAGGTTTGATAAACAGCAGTAAATTTCGTGCTCCAGTACTGCACAGGGGATACACACATTTCTGACCCTCCCCACGGGTCTTTCCAAAAAGACTTTTGCTCTACCTGATTGTGTAAGTTAAGGGGGAAATAGAAAAAAACTACCAAGTATTTGCAAGGATTTTTTTAGGTCTATTTCTACTGCCGCAATAACATCTGTTCATTGTAAGCAATGCAAGCAATTAGCATTGACAGTAAGTACAGCTAAAACCCAACTCCATTTCAGCATAAAACCTGTGCATCCTGAGCATTTATTTGAGATTGTGCTGAATGTATTTTATTTTAGGAAGAACTGGCAAAAACGAATGTAGTCTGCCATATGAATGTGTCAAAAGGTTTCAATACGTACCTTGTATTTCCCCTGTGGTATATAAAGTCAAAAAATAACTCTAAAATGATCCTATTATCTTTACCCCTGGCTCCCCTTCCAATACTCCCTTCTGCTTTGTCCTGAACTATTGCTTTTTAGTACAGAAATCAGCTGACTATTTTAGAAACTTTAAAAGAGCAGCAAAATGAGAAGAGAGTGGTAGGAAAAGGGACACTGAAAATTATGAACCAAGCAGCACTTCTGAGCATGTGAAATTAACTGTGAATGGCAGTATTAGATTGTAAATCTAACTAGAGGAGTGGTGGCTCCATCTTTCTGGAGCTGTACACTGAACTTGCCAGCCTTCCAGGGCAGAGGTGTGAAAACAAAACTGCTCTTTCTGCAGCAAAATAAATGTAATAGTTTATTAACTCCACACTCCAAAGTAATTTGCAGGAATGAATACAGTACTGATAACTCTAAAGCAGGTGCAGTTATATTCCCATAACCCAGCTTGCAAGAGGTCACCCAACAGCACTCTCTAGACAGCACACACAATCACTTGACAAATCATTATTGTGGCACAATCACAAATGCTTGTCCTCTCTTTCCTCAAGCTCCTCAAAGAGTACACCAGGCATTTGGTAAAGCAAGGAAAGGTTTATCAAGAGAGGGACAGAAGAACTGATATTTGTGCAATTGACTTAGAAATTTTAATTGCTCGACACAAAAGAAGCGCAATTTGGCAAGGAAGAGTGAAAGGCCATGCCAGGACTGACAGAGTCCCTGCATGAGCAGGAGGCAGAAAGAGAAGTGCTGGCTCACTTAACTTTCTATGGGCAGTCTCTTAATTTCAAATCCCACTGGGTTCTGTGCTAAGCAGCATAATACAGATGTTACCAATATATCAAACTTTAGCAAGATCAGGTGCTAATTATGCAATTTTATAGGTCAGAGTAAAGTTTCTGTGATAGCTGCCTATTTGAATGCTATCTTCTACTGAATACAGCATTAATCTAGTTTTTACATATATGTATTCCATTGTACCCTTGATAGAGATGGCTGAGTTCAACAATGTATCTATAAAATATTCTTAATGTCTAGTGAAGCCAAAAAGCAAAAAGCCAAATCAAAGTGTAAAGAAATATAGAAGTACTTAAAGAAGGAAATTGAAATTTCAATTGAAATTCCAAAACAAAACAAACCTTTCCTAGAATAAGAAAAAATACCTGAAGTCAAGTGAATTTGTATTAATGAGCACAGATCAGCAGTTATTGACACTGAATAAATTCAACAAAGAATCTGGTTTCAATGGTGTAAAACAGTTTTATGAAAAGCTTTCAGAATATCCAAACAGTTTCAAAATAAGGGAATGTGTTTTTCTTTGTAATTTTTATCACTTACTGTATTTATATTCATAATCATTTTTTGTCTCTATATTTCAACAAAAAGACATCCCCAATGACATTTACCAGTAGCTTCTTCATTTGCAATTAAAGAAACATTAAATTTTACTGTCTTTTTGTAATAGAAAAGTGTTAATTAAATAAAGATATTACTGCTTTGTTCCTCAGCAGCTGAAGTTCCAGAAAAAGAGATCTTCATGCTCAAAAAGTATAATTTAAAATACATTTTGCTTTTCTAAATACTTTATGGTATATTTTTGAGTGGGAGGTGATTGCCTTTTTCCTCTATGAAAGGGCACTAACCATGGGTAGCTTTTTTTAGTTTAGGCGTAAACAGGTTTCTCAGTTATATTCAAAGTCATGCCTTTAGAATGAGAGCAAAACCAAACCTGTAACTTCTGCTTCCTGGCACTTGTGGTCTGGAATTATTTTCACCTACTGTTATCAAACTGCACATAGAAATATTAGCAGCTCCTGGTAATAACCTTCCAGTTTCAGGATGAAAAGCAATTACGTGAGAAGAAAAAGCCTTGGCTCGACACTGAGCATAGTTACTATGCTCAAACTTGAAAACCAGCAATTTAAAAACACCACGTGGAATTGACTTACAAGGAGCCCCACTGCAATCCCTTGAGGCTGCACAGGGACCCTGACGGGAAATGAAGTGGCAGTGCAGCCCCAATAGCTGGAGTTCCCAGTGCTGCTGACAGCACTGGCTACAATGCCATCACAAGTTTTAACTGCAGCCCTGGGCAATAGACTGTGCTCCTAAAACAAAGATCTGAAGGGAAAAAAACAAAACCCACTGCTTCTGACAATGTGACCACTTAACCTTTGCAATTGAAAAGGCAAGGTAACTACAACTACAGCTGCACAATTCATTATATTTGGGCTTTACTACTGCAATTAATACTTTGACTAGAATGAAATAAAATGTCACTTAGAGATTGCATATCAATATTGTCATTAAAAAGCACTAATAACAATCCTGTATCCATGTTTATGATTGAATGGGATTGATTCTTCAAAGAATGCCATTTAAAAGTTTGAATTTCCCACCTGGAGAACAATGTCTAGATTTGAGTGGAAACCTCATAAACACTCTTAAGATGCCTAGAACAAATATGTGAAACTGCTAAAAGAAGCACAAGGTGCAATCCTTCCTTGATAATTAGGGTGCCTCAAGTGCTGACTTACGGATTCCAAAGTCTTTCTAAAACATAAATTTTGTTATGGAACAAGGGGAATGGCTTTCAGCTGAAAGAGGACAGATTTAGATTAGCTATGAGGAGGAATTCTTCCCTGTGAGGATGCTGACTCACTGGAACAGCCCAGAGAAGCCGTGGATGCCATATCCCTGGAAGTGTTCAAGGCCAGGCGGGATGGGGCTCAGCGCAACTTGATCTAGTGGAAGGTGCTCCTGGCCATGGCAGGGAAGTTGGAACAAGATGATCTACGTCCCATGGCAAGGGAGCCAGAACAAGATGACCTAAGTCACTTCCAATTCAAACCATTATAGGATTCTCTGATTATTAGTATAATGAAAATTGCTTTCTTTCATTAAATTGGTAACACTTCACTGATGCTGGAAAGAGGAAAAATCCCATTCCTAACTACTAATTTGTGAAATTTAAATTAAATTCACATGGACTAGAAGTTACTGATTTTAATATTAACAATTTTTTAATTCAAAGACTCTAAAGAGAAAATGTCTCAAGGGAGGTAATACAATCATTTATCCAAAGACTTTCTGAGTCAGGGACATCACTGGAGCCTGGAAGCTCTGGCTTTTTCTGATTATAAAGCCATCCGTAACTCTAATCTTCCTTTCCTTTATTCTGTTTTCAAAAGAAATCCTCTGCCAAAAGATTGTTAAATAGCAATAGGCCTGTAAATCTCCATTGCAATTTTTTTCAAAGGGTGAAGTCTAAGATTTAAAAAAATTAATAATACCTGTGTGGCCAGAATACAGTTATTCACCTATCCAAGAGGCCAGATTCAACTGGAACCACTTGAAAACAAGAACAGCATTTCAACTCCACCTTCCCTGCCCATCAGCTTATGGCTGCAATGGAGATGAAACAGCCTGAGCTCACTGGAGGCAGCAAGTACAGAGCCCTCTGTTCCTTTGGTTGCAGCATTTCTAAAACAATGACAACCTAGCATACATAACAGCTCCGTGGCTGCTAAATGCAATGATTCTTCAATTTAGCCTGCTGAAAATATCCATGCCAAAATTCCAGAAAAGACTCCAACAATGTAAGTTAAGGGCCACTGAGTAAGAGCATGATCTACAGCTACCCTTCAGAGAAAGAATGTATTTTTAGTCTGTTACTGACCATTATTTATGAAAAGTTCTGGCCCTAGATAAGACAAAAAAGCAAGTAGCTAAAAGAGGTTTGTCCTAGGGTTCTTTGCAGGGAAGCAATCCTCTGCTGACACAGGGAACAGAACACTGCCTCCTCAGCAGCAAATGATTTTTCAGGTCACTCTCATTGCTATAAGCAACTGTGGCTTGCACCAAGACCTTATTGCACAGAAAAGAATCCACTTAGTCTGACATCACAATTTTTTTTCCAAATTTGGAAAAGTCTAATAACTTTTCACTTAGTTTTGATCTTAATTTTTTCAACTGTATATTAAAACTTTTCACTTTTTTCCTCAATGAACTTAGAAGATTTTTTAATGTTTATTCCTACCAGCCAAATGTTTTGGTACAGTTAACTGAGGAGCAAGATATTACCACCCATGTCTCCAAAAAAGCTAGTAAGTATTTCAGCATGCTTTTGAGAGGTGATATTAGGGCATAATACCTGTGAACAATTAAACTTTCCTACAATAGAAACAATCTCTATTAAGAGACTTGGGCTGAATTTAAGTCACTTGGAAACAAAGAATTTTCTTATACAAAGATGTCGCTGGAAGGACAAGCTGTCTGAATTAGGTTAAGTTGTCCCTCAGTACATAAAATTTAAGGGAGAATGTGTGATGTAACTCAGTCCCGTTTCTTCTGAGTAACCTCAGAAGAACTTGTCTTTCACATTCTGTCTCATCTGCTTTTTTTTCTTTAGCATTAGAGTACAGCACTTTTTTCTCCTTTCAAATTTCTGACTCAATTTTTAGAGTCACACAATGCATTTATGCAAGTGTCCAATACCCCTTTGTCTCAAACACTTCCAAGGCAGATTTCACTGTTCTCTACCACAATTACCATTGGCTCATCGGAGCAGGTGCTGAATCAGAAATATCAGAAATGACTAGCCTTTTTCATGATTAAACAGAAGAAGCACTCTTCCTCTATTTAAATCTCCATGCACTGAGAACTACCTTTGTCCTATCTTGATTTTGATAAAGGCATATTTCAGGTTAGAGTATCAAAGACTGCAGTGTTACCAAAATCTATTTTGGTAGATTGAGAAACAATTGCTCTAAACAGTTTAAGGAATATTACCAAACCTTAGAAAAAAGCTTTTATGAGATTTCTTTCCCATATAATTAATTTAGAGATTGACTTGTATGTCCTGGATGACTACATGTAAATTAAAATGCATCCTGTTGAAACCAAAGCTGGTCAGAAAAAGCTATACATTTAGCTCCTTGCTCTCAGAGACAGCAGCAGCTTAAGTGACCTCCAACTGCTCTAAGCTGGGTTACTGCTTAGCTACACCACTTCCCTGTCCCACTTAATTTCATGCCTACACTAACACACAAGCAGTAACAGTACACCACAGCAGAAAAAAGCAGCTGCTAAGAGACTTTGGAGAAGGATCTCTATTAAATGTGTAGCCACAACCCCAGTAGCAGAAGACTGCAACAGACCAATGGACTGGAGAAGTTATGTTAAAGTACTACCTTATGCTCTTTTGTGATCAATACAGAATTTCATAATCTCATGAACTGATTGGTACTATCAGAAAATTCTCTTCTGAAGAGTAAAATTTGTGTCACTGGGTCATTTTTCAAGTTTACCTCTACCTGCAAGTCTTAAAAAACAAAACAAAAAAAAAACCCTGCAACAGAACAGAAACTCAAGCTGCATGCTCAAGTTCAAGTACCACATATTACTAAGTGTCCTGATTTCACTTTAGGCAAACCTTCACCTTAAAGAAATGAGGCAGTGAGTGAGTCCCCAGGTGACAGTCTGTTGCACTCAAATTCTGTTAGAGTCTTTTTGTAGAAATAAGCACTATCTAAATATCCAGAGACTGGAATACCTAGAGTGTCTGTTGATGCTATACAAACAGAATACGAATGTACATAAACTCCTAGAGGGAAGAGAAAGGAACAAGGAGAAAATTCTTATAAAAATGCATCGTTGATATACTTTAATTCACAGAAACTACCAAGTGTACAAGATGAACAAAGACTAACATCACTGTAGTCTTTTCCCAGTCAACAAAAAAGGCCTGGGAAAGACTAGAAGTATCCCTTTTTGTTTAACACAGGTGTACATTTCAGGGATTTCAGCTCGCTGCATGCATGTGTCCCTACAGCTCTTATCTTGCAAAACTTTATAGAAACAGGTTAAAAAGCTGTAGCAGCCTACAGCTGTACTGCTCACCTGTTTTAAAACAAGACAGTATCACACTTTTTGTTCTCAAAGCTACCCTTTCTTTAAAGTAGAAAGTATGTTTTGCTGATACGCAGCAGCTTTGTCTTATAATTTTGCAAGACTCTAAGAACTATCAGTCTGGCTATTAACTGAAGCACAGTTTTGCCAGAAGTTGTCATAACTTTCTTCTTATTCCTAGAGATTTAGCAAGAGACATGTGCAATCTAGATTTCTTTAAAAATATATTAATCTAATTTGCTAATGAAAGAACAGTTGCACAAGTTATTTAAATACGGTCACAAAATACCACTGACATACTAGGTTAGAAATCCTAACATTCTATTAAAAATGACACATGGCACTTTAAGAGGGCACAGAGCCTAGACTGACTGATCTTTTCTGACACTTCACTGCCAATGGGAAACATCAGTAGGAAGCTGCTAATGAAGTGCTGAGGGCAGCAAGATAGCAGTATGCCACTATCAAGGAATTATATAATTTCTGAGCTCCTAACCTGGTTTTATATTATTTAGGTTATATAAAGACATAGAAATTTGAGTAAAAATAATTTAACACAAAAATACTTAGTCCACTTGTACTGTTTCTAATCAGTCCCTCAGAGCAAGCCTTTTCTGGACATAAACTTCATTTTACAACTATTTTTTGAACACCAAAATACCATCAAGTGACCTCGTGACAGTATCGGCTCTCATGTAGTTTCACTTAAAAACACAAAAGAATCTATGGATGCTAAACATATCTATTGCAGTGATCCCCTTCATGGGCATTTTGTAGAGGACAGCATACTGATGGCCCAAACCTAGTAAGCAATGGGATTCCTAGGCACCTAGCTAGGATGAAGTATCATTTACTGCTAAAATTCATTTGCACTCTGGCCCAGGTGATGAGTTTCTTTCTGATGCAGAGAGGCAAGTCTGAATAGGTATGGATAGGTTTCCTTCATCAGTGCAACCTGATGACTGCCCAAATAGTTTTTTGAAAGAGAATGGGACAGTTCTCAGCATATACTCACTATTTTATCTGGAAATACCTGCTGAACTGCTGGATGGAATTTAAAATAGTATTTTTTTTTCCTAATATGAGACATGATCCAGGTTTTTACAGTCTGCATTTCTAAACAGAAAATCTCAGATTTTATGAAAGAAGTATTAGGACACTAATCTACATATTCTCTTTCAAGTCATCCTCAAAGGCATTAGTTAATAGTGTAGCCAACGTGAAAATACACTTTGCACATTATCCTTGAAAACTGCTGAGAAGCATTTAGGGCTTAATCCATTTGGTTATTCTATTACAATGAGAAAACAAAGAGTGGGAGGAAACTTGATTTGAACTAATTTCCAAACACTTCAACCTGAATTACAGATTATTTAAACTACCTTTGAGGTGCTAATGTGCTTCAGCTCAGAGGCAAATGCTAAACTTCTGAAATGCTGCAACCAGAAATGCAGTCTCATACTGCACAGTCATGATCAGAAAATGTTGAAAAACAACAGCCATAATTATGGACTTTACTTCAGAAGATATAAGAACCCATGCAATCCTCACCCTAAAAAGAAGATACATAAAACATAAAAAGAGTTGCTGATACAATGTGCACACCACCCTCCCATTTTTTTGCATCTCAACTTTCAAAACTTTCTCTCAATGAATCCTTGTTATCATATTTTAACAATATTCTCTCTTAGCACAGTGCTGGGTTTCACCATCCCAAGGTTAACTGAAAGCATGCCTTTTGCTTAGAGAGACTGAATATTCATCACTACATATATATTTCAGAGAAAAATAAGGGTTTTTTTCCTTTTCAGATGTTGAACTCCTTTACTTCTTGTTCAGCAAGATATAAAGCTGTTCAGAAGTCAGAGTCTAAGTGAAATTGAAAACATTTTGGTGAGAACAAAAGACAGACAAAAAACTGCTTTCATTACCTGCATGCATAAGCTTTCTGCAGTTATCACAGCTACAAAGGAACTCAAACTATCAATTTGTAGAGCACCTAGGATACAGTAGGGCATACTAGCTCAAAATCACTGCTATAAAAACACTAATATGCTGTGTTCAGTATAGATTTATTCACACATACTATGAACAAACCCACCCCTAAAGATGGGTAAACCAGCTTGGATCTGCCTTGACTTGCTAATTTTAACTTAGCATTGGCAGACATCAGCTGGCTTCAAGAAGCATTATTTGTCAGTGAACTTCCCTCTTCAATAAGCCTGATTAGATTGGTTTTATTATTACAAGAACCAAAAGATAGTTATCAATGTGCTCATGCTAAAAAAAACACCTCAAATAATAAGCATTGGAGAAAACGATTTCTGGTTTTATGAGAAATTTAAGGAAGACAGTGAAGACAGAGCAGTTTTGAAAAAGTTTCTTCTGAACTGGGCAATTGGACTGCTCGACTCTGTACAGACAAGCATGTAGCTTTTAAGCAAAGTAATGTTGAAATATGAGCACTGTATGTGGAAGCATCCTGCCTAGCAAGAGTACTCAACAGCAAGAATTAGGCATGGAGTAAGTTAAGGAAAAAAGAAAAGACACAATCCATAATACAGTGAAAGATAAGCCCAGCAGCTGAAGAGTGGTCTGTTTCTAGGACAAGCTCAATATTAAGGTGATTGAATACTATGCAGGTTCTGATATGATCTCTGTATCATGGTATGATAGCTATACCCAGTCCTCAATACTTCTGGGATGAAGCAAGTTTGAAGTTGGAGCATTGAAATATCTGGGATAGGCAGCTGTCTGTGTTCATCTCTGAGAAAGCAGTATCATCATATTTACTACAAGGAGTGCCAGGGAATATTGTCCAGAGCTGTCTGTGACCCATGGCAATTAGAAAGTGCAAGCCCATATACAAACTCTTCAACAATACAGAGTAACAGTGGTGTTCTCTCAAGATCTCAAATTAATGCCACTACTGTAGACATGAAGAAGTTACTGCAGCACAGCCATTCGGCTAGTTATTTGTTTTGCAACTCACCGCTGCTGAGAATTTTGTACATCAGTAGGGGGCTCTAGTTTTGCAGCTTTTCCTAACCTCTGTTAAAGTTGTACATGGAATGGAAATAGCGGTGCTTACACAGGAGCTGAAGGACTATCACAAAGAGTAGCTGTATTCAGTGTGCCTGAAGCTGGCACCTAAAAGAAAAAAAAATACCGAAGCAGAGATGTTTTCTCTTGAAAATGGCTCTGAAGCAAGCAAATGCAATTATGCATAAGTTAAATTTAACACTAAGTCACCTTATGATAACTAATCAAGATCAGCTGATCAAAAAGTACAAACTAAACTGTTCTTCAATGCTGTATGTAGAAATAACCCTGCCTTTGTGCTACCAAAATGGACTTACATTTTTATCGCATCAGAATTTCAATCACAAATTAAGTTTGCTAGCAGACTAACATTATGAAAATATTTGCAAAGATTCTTCACAGCATTTAACATACATTATGCTATACTGCAGATCTATAGTTCTTTGTATGTTGAAATACAAGTACAAGAAGATCTTGATAAAGCAAAAAAAAAAAAAGTTATGAAAAACAGTTCAGACTTAGACTGGGACTTGAGCAGACACCTTTAAATATCCCTCATGAAGAGTACCAGCTCAAATTTAAATGCAAAAACATGTTAGACTCATGATGAGGCTTAATCAGGCCCTATATGCAGCTGCTCAGAATTACGTTAGGGATCAGCTTGCAAATTGTTTAACATGGCTCACGCAACTAATTTTTAACTCTGGCCAATTAGTATTGACAGCCTAGCTGCACTTCATTTAGCATATGGAGGTAGACCTATATGTTAAAATAATGTTATTGAACTCCATTTAAAGAGGTTTTACCTCATTTTGTTGAGTAAGCAAACAGCTGAAAAAGGCTCTGAGCTTCTCCTTACTAAGGCCAGGCAGAGACATTATGTACTACCAGAGTCGGTTGAAAAGCCTTCACAGAATGTATGGAAAAGCCTTCTTCCCTATAGAATAAACCAACACCTTGTATATACATTCTAGAGGTGGAAACTTTATAGAACTACTTTCCATTTCATATGGAGTAACATTAGAATAATACATTTGCTATCAGGCATAGTTTAAAAGCCAGAAACCGTTCATATGTGCAGTATCACAGAGCTCAGGATTTATCCTTATTTTCATAATAATTTTTACTTTATTCTTAACAGAATGATAGCAGCATGGAAAAAGAAGCAACTCTTCCAAAACCCAAGCTGACAATGAAACAATTTTGCGAACATCTTTGGGAGAATGGCAGAGGATCTGAATCAACTGTTGATAGAATCAGGAAAGTATGAAGACTACGTAAGATGGCAGAAGCATCTTTGCTGACAAGTAAATCAGACCAATCATGGACTAACTAAGTTTTGCCTGGATTTCCCTGTTTTTCTATTGACAATCCATCAATCTGATTACTTTGAGTTTTATCAGATTCCTCAAAAAGAAGTCAGTGCTGAAGCAAGCATGGCTACTTCTTCAGTTGATGTCCACTTGGTGCAGCCCATTACTAATATCTATTGTAGCACAAATATTTGTACTTATCTTATGAATAAAGTAGGCATAATAGAAGTGAAGTCTCAATAAAAAAGAGGGAATGGCTTGAAGTCATGTCAGGGGAGGTTTTGGTTGGATATAAGAAAAGGGTTCTTCACCCCAAAAGGTGGTTGGGCACTGGAACAGTCTCCCCAGGGAAGTGGTCACAGCATCAAGCTCGATAGAGTTCAAGGAGTGTTTGGACAACACACTTGAGTACGTGGTGTGACTCTTGGGGATGGTGCTGTGCAGGGCCAGGAGCTGGACTCGATGATCCTTGTGGGACCTTTCCCACTCAGCCTATTCTGTGATTCTTTGAAATGTTTCCTTTTATTTTCTCCTTAACAGCCTGACCAGACAAGAACTTGATTGATCATGTTCATTTTGCTCAAAAGTCTTATATCACATTTTAATTAACACCTTGTCATGACTGCCATGACTAATTCTTACATATATACATATATACTACCTATACATATATAGGTAGTCTCCATTTTTATCTATGAAATGCAGATATTTATACTGTGTCATCTAAATGCCAAAAGGTTACAGTATGTTTCCCATATTTCCTCATGACATACAAATTAAAAAAAAAAAAAACTCTAAAATGAAAATAAGACATCCAAGTACACCAAAAAAAAAAAAAAGTGTTTAAATAGTATTTTCTAAGCAACCTGTGCAGAAAAACAGAAGTGATCCACAACTGATTGCCTACTTGATATAATATCAACTTTGATAAAAATCCTTTTCCTATTTTGGTAATGAGTTGTCTCCTTGTAAAACATGGTATTACATAAAAAGCCTCTTTCCAAACACTTCTAAAAAGTGCTAAGCAAGCTTGAACCATGATGCCCTCTTAAACAAAACTAGCAGCCAATCAGGTCTATGCAATTAGTGCATAAACTAATGGTCTGTAGAGAAATATCAGACCAAAAAAATAGGCCAAAATACATTTCACATTTTGATAATCTATTTGAATCTCACTAGCCTTATCTACACTACATATATTTTGGTGTTCCTTCTATTAGGTGAATAACAATCAGAGTGTCAATGTTTCTGGTGAGAATGTTTTACAATTTTAAGCATGACCAATTAGATTTTCTCAAAAAAAAAACAAAAAGCAAAAAAACAAAAGAGGAAAGTATAGCTGCTTTTTAGACTAGTTTCCATTTTCTGGTAGAAAATGAATTCTTCAAAGCAAAACAAAGGCAGAAACAAACTACTGATGGCCAGCTTCTTTTAAGTGCTCATCTTCCTACTCTGCAATGCACTGTACCGGTATCTTAATTCTATCCTGCTGATTCTCATGGTCAAACTATTAAAAATAGTATTGGAAAACTTTACTCAGTTTTCTCTACTAATCAGAGGAGATATGGGTGAAATAATTGCCTTAACATTAATGCTCAATTAACTTCTGTATTATTTAACCATATTAGACAATGGTGAATGTCAAAATTGTGTAACAGGGGAGCAGCAGTAAATATGCTTTCCTTCTTATAAAACTGCTTTAACCTCTGCTCTTTAAAAAACCACATCACATTTCTTGGTGCATCAGCCAGCCTTTACTGTGTCATGAAGACAAACCAGCAACCTGATTCCTAGCACTGCACCCTCACCATTTCTCTCCAGAAAATTCATCTCCCAGTGAAAGAAGGCAAGCAGCACATGTAGTCTTGCTGGGTTAAGCCATTTGGTAATAAGCACTCCACAGTGAGAACAAAAAGCTGTTGAGAGCATGGGGGCCAGCAGGGATGTGAGAGTCAGCATGTGAAGGAAGGTGACAACAGGGCTCTCAGTAAGGAAACAGCATGAGGAAGCACCAATGGACTGAGACCAGCCTCCTCAGGTCTGCTTATATCAGCAGATGCTTTAGCAAATCCTTTTCATAATAGTCTCTTACTGTCTCAATGAAGAGCAGCATGTTTACCTTTCTTACTTTTCAGTACATGCACTTTCACTAATAGTTTTTAATTGTTTTTACAAGTCCAGTTAGAGTGAAAGCTGTTGGACAGCTGCAAAACAAGACCTCATCACTTCCAAGGGCCAAGGGACCTGGATGATAATCACTAACAACAGCAAGCATATACACAGGCTTATTCTTTTTCCTTCAAAAAAAGGTACAACTTATAAGAAGTTAACCAAATTTAGTATCTGCACAATTTATAACACAGAACATGCTAAGGTGTCAAACAAGAAAATTTTATGAGAAACGTAGCTGTGGAAATTCAAAGAACCATTAATGTTGAAGATAATTGTCCAAGGGAGCCTAGGCAGCTATTATTTGCTCTAGAGACCACATCCTCCACATTAAATGAGTACTTTTTAACTAACCAAGAGGCTAACCACTTACTGAGATAATAGTTTTCAACAATTTGAAGGAGAAAAACACTCTGTCCTAATTCACTGCATGGTACAGTCACTAATGTGAAATAAAACCCAGAAATTAAGGGATAAATTTGCTTAGATAAAAGCAAAACGCAGAGTGACAAAATGTAAGAGCATAAGTGGCCTTATGTAAAAGCAGAATGCTGCAATTTCACTCTTTGTACATGGCATATAAATTACAAGTCAATTAAAGGAAAAAAATTTGCAGAATATGTCCCAAATCAACAGAATCATGTTAATGCGAAAGTAGTTCATTAGGCAATTCCCACTCAAGAAAAATCTGTATACTTAAATGCACACGTGCACAGAACATACCTTTGCAATGTGGTCACTTTGCATCTGCTGACCACATGTCCCAACCAGATGGTAGGAATCTCTGCAGCTCCACTAACTGAAGTGAGAAATGGGAAAGCTAGAGGTTGGACTGATATCAGATTCACTCCCTCACTTCCCCTGTCCCAAGACCTAAACTGAGAGGAATTTCAACCAGCAAAATATTTTACCTTAGATGGCAGAGATGATGACACTTGACAAGACATAGATGCTACTGTCAAACACCATGACCAAACCACAGTAACAAATATAAAAACCTAAGCATCAGGCAGCTAGTAAACTATGTGTGCACAGCTGTTCCAGGACATTAGTAATCCTGGGCCATCCTGGATGAGAAGGTACTGCAAAACAAACAGAAATCTTTCTGCCTAACTGAACTTGTTTAATCTTACTGCCTTACTGGAAATTCCTTTTCAACTTCCTTCCCACTTGTGAAACCCCTACTGGCATCTGTTGAGGACTGGTCCTGAAAGTACTGACACATATTAGGACCTATGGCTGTCTGCCTTCTACTGTTACCATGGATGTAGCAGCAGCTGAGAGCAGGATCTTGAGCTCAGCTCAGGGTAATTTCTTTCTCCTTTATCACTGACATTTTATAAATTGAGCATCTTAGATTCTTGCTATGCATTTCTACTATTTATATGGACTAGTGAATTAGAAAGGACCTGAAAAATACCATAAGGGAGCTGTACTGACAGCCATTGCTCTAGAAGGAACAGATGAGAATTTGTAGCCAAAAGGAAGAGAGGAATGACAACTCTTGATCTTGTTTACTTATTTCATGGTCAAGTAATTTATCATACACAAGAACGTCAACATAATTATGAAAGGGACATTTATTAAAAAAGGGAAAATCGTTAAAATTATATAAAGCTGACTCAATTTTTAAAAAGCTAGCATGATGCATGAGGCTAAAAATCACCTTTTGTGTCTGCAACAAATACCCATGGAGAAAGAATCCATTTTACAGAAAAACAAAGTCAAGGTCCATCAGGAAGCAATTAGTATGTAAAACCAAACAGCTTATTTATAACACATTGGACACAACACTGTTAGAATTAGCTCAACTTAACTAAGTAACTGTGCATGATGCTATCCCAGTTGTAAGGTTGTCTCCAAATACAATTTAGGAATACAAATTTAGAAGAAAATGATCCCTAATAAAAAGGAACCAGCAATCAGTTCTGAAGAAATAGTCTCACAAGATGATCCATGAGTAACCTCTGGGAATGAGCTACATGGCATCCTGTACGGAGACAATCAGTTAAGAATGGAAAGACACGTATATGTCTTCATGTGGTTTGCATGTCGTTCCCTTCCTTTGTGCAACTTGCTTTAGTTAATAGATCTTATTTCTGGAAACAACTAAGAGTCATTTGAAGCCCGGATTCCACTTTGTTTTTTTTCTCAGTAAACTACAGCAGATCCACAAGACATTGTAGTGACTGGAAGGTCAGGAGCTTACACCTATCCCTGGCAAAGGATGGCAATGCCACACAGTCCCACCTCAACCAAGTAACAAAGGCTCCTGCAGGTGAGTGAGTCCATTGCTGCTGAAATGGGGAACAAGAAAAGCTGCAAACAGCCCAGTTTCTTCTCCCTAGAGGATAGGCTTCTGCTACAGTTACTTTCCAACACAGACAATGAAAGCAAAAGTAGATAACTTCCCTGTAAAGTGATAGAATTGGTCCTGAGAAAACAAAAGTCATCCTGGAACAGCTATTAGGGACAAGAGGCTTCTAGTTAGTTATTGACTGCATTTAATTGATTGGAAACCACTTCTTTAAAGATTTTTCTTTGGTGAAGATTACAGCATACTAGATACAACTCTTTATATAGAGTATTTTTATGGAATGATCTTTTGCAGGTTATGTAAGAGATAGCCAGTCATTTAGAAGTAAAAAATTATCCAGTCCTGTAAAAGTGACTATAAACAATATAATTTGACTGGTAGCATTTAATTCTGCTGCCTTTACCATCCCATAACAGAGAAAACAGCAGCAATCAGTTGGAATGCACCTGTGTCAGGCTAGTACAGAAAGAAGGAAAAACATTCTTTCAACTGTGAGGCAGCAGCACCAGGAGGCTGCACATTTCCCAAGTAGGGACACATTCCTTATGCACATACTCTGATTTGGCAATTGCCCTTTGAATGGCAATTCTATTACACTAAATACTTTTGTGCTTCCACTTTTGTAAAATTCTAACAGTCCATGTCAGAGGGAAAGGAAGCTACCATTGGATCTGATCTCCCAGATCTTTGGCAGTGAAAAAGATACAAAAGGCTAAGTGACATTAAACTGCAACCCAAGAGCTGAAATGCTATTCATTTCCTTTGATTTACTTGGTATGCATAGCACAACTACAATGGAAAAAACAGGAGAAGATAAAAAATCTACGTAAGATCAAATTTTAAGAGATATGCTTATGCACAGTGGTTCTTCCCAATGGAACAGTAGAAGAGCTACAGCTTTTTTACTAGGAAAAGTGACAAACACACTTTCAAATAGGTTAAGGGAGGAAAGGGATATAATTTGGGAATATATCATAATTAAATTATCTTTATCAGCTTCCATTTTGATACTTCCAACAAAACTCTCCCACATATAAACTACATGTAAATTCTGTATTACCTGGGGCTGTGTGGCCTTTTGCAGATTTTTGCAGAGAAAAAGCAAGATTTTCTTTGGATGTTAACTGCAAAGGAGTTATTTATTGCTAGTTATACCCATAGAAACAGTATATATGAATGTCTGCATTTCCTATTTAATTTAAAAAATCCCAGTCCCTAAAGCTAAAGGACTCCTTTTGATCTTACTGAATTTGTGAGGGAATTCAGTAAAAATACTGAGGATGCAGTTTTAAAGCTTTAAATGTTCTGACTTCACTCTTATTACTAGCTCTTCCCATCTTCTGCCTGCTCCTGGCACTTGCACTCATGCAGCAGCAATGGTTATTTCAGGAAACTGGAAATGATGAAGATTAATCTGGAAATGATCTTTTTTGTCCCAACCAACTCCCTCAGCTGGCTTGCCACAGGGTCCTATGATTACCAACAGTAGCTAAGGGCAGAGATACTCCAGAGCTGAGCCTGGAGTGGCTTACAGTGCAGCAAAGTCCCAATGGCACTTGCTTTCTCTTTCCTTGGACCACATACTCTTAACCCAAACAGCCTAGGCATGAGCACCCAAGAAGTGAAGCGAGAAATCACTGCTGTGACTGGAACAGACTCCCTCACTCTGCCCAGGTAATCTGCATTCAGCTGCAGTTCTTGTGGCTGCCACAGCCACTTGAATGCATACAAATGAAGCAAAAGCATTTCTGTGGCAAAAGCAGAAATTTCACATCTCTTAGTGATAATCTGATTCCAGAAAGGTTCTTACTTTTAACATGTTTTGATAAAGAATGAGGTGGGGGCAAACACCTTTCTCTGGAAGTTAAAGCAGTCACAGTGTGACCAAAGTGAACTGGGTTCCAACTAGCAAGGCTTATTAAGCTTATTTTCATTTTATTTGATAATGTTCCTGACAGCAGACTCTACTGTGTACACTCCACTAAACTTTTATATTATATAGACTATGCTACCACACGTCATCTCTGTTTCCCAAGTGTACCTCCACACAATGCCATAAAATCCTGCATAATTACTTGCATTACATTTCTTCTATGTGAATACAACACCTTTACTAAGGTGATGCTAGCAGTCCCAAGTTTTCCTTGCCTTTTATAGTCAGCTTCCAGGAGACAATGACCTGCTGGCACTACCATGTACAGTTCAACCTCCCTGATACATGTCCTGTGTGCACCCTTCCACCATGTCTCAGTGCTAATATTTGATCCTTGATAAAATCATATTGGGAAGCTAAAATACCAGAAAAATCCCACCCTGCTTCTGCACTGAACAAACCCCAAACATACCCCCTATTGGTTCAGCTGCCCAAGGAACAGAGACTTGATGGAAGGGAAAACTTTTGGCAGCAACTTTTACCGCAAATCATACTCCTGGAACCAAAGCTAATCCAACTATGAAAAAAAAGTCACTGCAATTTGGGCTTCATTTTTTCTGAAGTTCATGTAGTCTAGTTTCCAAAGCACAATATGGTGCTTAAGCAAAAGCATAATTTAAGATGTTTATAGTTGTAGGAGAAGTAGAAAAACTTTAATTTCTTTAGTTATAAATGTAGCAGCAGAGAGCAATCAATCACAAAACCAACGGTGCCAAAAGATTCAGACTTTTTACAAGTTTCCTAAATAGTATCTTTAAAAACGGAATGATAAATACTTTATGCAGTGAATCTGAAAAACATGCACACTTCCTTTTGACTCAGTGCACACACTGCATCAGTAATTCATTAATATCTTTCAAATGCAATATGATTAGGAAAAAAATGTCAGTACATAAAATCATAAAGGTGACCCACAACATCAACTGTCTTGAAGTATCACTGACAAGACAAATGGAAGGCACAGATGGATTCAGGGACTGGTATCATGATAAGCAGAAATACTAGAATACTTCTGGGAAAGTTTGAGATAAAATGGGCAAAATACTGCAGAACAAAAAGCAACAGAAATCAGAAGTTGTCAACTCCAAGGTAAAGTTTACCAGGTGAAGTTAAAAACCTCAAGTCACCTGAAATTCAAAGGAGATGATCACAGCAGTTGAAAGTTATGGGACATTTCCCCAGAATATCAGCTTAAAGTTCTTCTCAAAGTCCATCTTGAATTGACCCTGTACTGTATATAAAATCTCTTCAGGGAAATATGCAGAAGGGAAACATGCAGTTTCCTTCTTATACTTTTATTACATTTTCTAAAGATAGCTCAAAACCTTTTATAGCTAGAACCTTGGAATGAACTTACTGCCAAGAACATGGCAAGTTATATGCTCCTGTCCCCACGCCAATAAACTATCTAAGCCTGAAGATGAATTCAAGCTCCAGGGTCACTAGATTTTATACTGAAGTCACACAGAGGATAAATTAATGAAAACATGGTGCACAGTGATAGGTAATTTTTCTTCTATGTATCATTTAATATTATGTAAGATGGTGGCTCATTTGAAAAAAGTGGATAGAATGTTAAGTGAAAAGTGAGCAGCTAGAGGTTCACAATAAATTTCAAATAATGTGCTTTTGTATGAAAGACATGCAGCTCACTCTGCAACAGAAAGCACCTTTCACCTGCAAAGCAATTATAGCTATTACTTAACAACATTGCAATTACATGTCTGTGGATAATAAGGCCCCATGCTTTCATGTGTCTCCTCAATCTTCCATACAGTCTATGCCTTATACATCTGCAGACCTCTCTTCTCCCATCCCATCGACTTTTGTCCACATTATTTTGAGATTTATTGTAAAAACAAAGCAAAGCAGAACAACTCTAAAGTGACACATGGCAAAGCTGTCCACAGAGCAAATTCAATAACATGTTTAATGTGAAAAAGCTATTCTTAAATGAAGTTCTACTTTAAAGGTCTATTTACACACCACAGTATTCTGTTCTGCTTTGCAGAACGTAACTGCATGCTAGCCTGAGCTGTACTTGTGTCTACTGTGGCTTTTATATAAAGTTACTGTAGTGGCATACAAGGTCAGTTCACATATATGCATAATTTAATGAAAGTTAGAACATATGTCATGTTAAATATCTGTCAGAATTAGTTAAGCTCACCTCTTTATCCATACTCTCTAAATCCTCTTTACATAGAGTGTACAGGGGCATTGTTTCAGACATACTTGGCTGGCGTTTCCTCTTAGATGGACCAGGCTGCTCTTCATTTTCACTTGCTGGTAGGTCATCTTCTTCAAATATCTGCTGTTGATGTGGCTGAACAACTCTGAAAGAATAAGAAAGATTTACTTGGTTCAGAGCTACAAATAAAATCCTATAAACAATTTATGACTGCCACATATCTATGACTTTGCTTAATAAAGCTCTGTGCTATTCAACAGGTCAGTCAAGTCTCCTGATTAATGCTTTTATTTTCAGTCTGACAGCTTGATTTTTATTTTACCTTTGATAAGGCACTCACTCTCTTGCCTTCGTATTGTTCTTTTACATAACCATTGAACCTTTCTTGTTGCCAAGAACTCCAGTAGTTGCAGATGCGTTGCCCTTAAAATACATTAATATTCCTGCACAAGTGGAGTTTCACCATCACTTGACAAATTTATTATTACAAAAGCAATGCTGACATTCTAATGCATTTTTCCTGATCTATATGCTAGGCTTTTAATTTTGAGTCTCTAAGTATACCCTTTTATTTTCAACCTTATAGACAAGTGTTCTGCATGAGGAAAGAGCACTTCTGCAGTGTCAGTCTTCAGACATTTCCCACATGCCTAGCCTGGATAAGATGCAAAACATCCAATATTTCTTTTTGGCTAGTGCATCGAAATATAGTAGCTTTTTCTTTTAGTCTGTATTCTATTACATTGTTAATTACTGTACTTAATTCAAACAAAAAGGAATATCAAAATCTTCATTAAAATTGATAAAATAAACATAACTTCATGGGAATTGCTTTATGATAGTAATAAAAAGACTACATGCACAACAACAGCAGGAGACTTCCACCTTCCTTGGGTAAATTTTTCTGTGACTATTACTTCAAGTACTAAAGACTTCTAGAAGCTAAAATTACTAGACAATACCGATTAAGTACCAGTACTGGTCTGTCATATTAGCCTCCTGGAACAAATTACAGCAACTCAGCACCACACAGAATCCAATTCAAAGGTCATAAAGCTCATGGGTCACAAAATATTTATGTTAGCCATAAGACTGTGTATTTGGAGAATGACTACCAAAAGCAGGTATGTAAGTGACTGCATTTGAAATCACAAGCAGTTTCAAGATGCAGCGACCAGGTGAGAGACTATCAACCTGTTTTTGAGAGTGACTGTGACTGAAAAAAGGTACAGTGTACTCTGCAGAATAGAGTTTCTATGTAGAATGGCTAATTCTCATCAAGCCAGGATTTACAAGAATCAGCTATAGACCAACAGTCCCCCACAAAACAAGTCACTAAACTTATGCAAATCCATAAACTTATGCAAATCCATAGGTAAGGTCCTACAAAATTTATTCCCCTTTTGTGAACTTGACAACTTCTTAAGAAGGCTATCTAAGTATTGAGGGTTTTTTTTACCTCAGTACTTAAATTCTAGAATGTATGAAATCTGAAAACCATACAAAGCTGTCAATTTTGCTCATTTTGACAACTTGTACTTAGTAAACACACATCTCTCTTCTCAGATCCAGTGGACAGGTGCAGGAAATTTGAAATCTTGTTTTGAATGGGAGATATGAGAGGGAAAAGAGTCAAGCCACTGCCATGCTACCCAAGACCTGCACTATCTGCCGCAGAAGACCCCCAGCAGCACAGCACAAATCAGCAGCACAGCACACATGTGCACCTTTGTAGTCTCTTATTCCTGTACAGTGGAGTTTCTTGTGAAGCTTAAACAATTTGGATACTGTGAAAATGAACTAAGCAAACTGGTTTTTTGTTAGAGTTTGTCACCACTGCTAACAGTTTTTGGGTTGAGTGTTTTTTTCTCCCTGTACTATGTTTTCTATTTTAAAGATCACATTGTTTTCATTTGCTATTAAATTGCTCTCAGACAGTAATTATCATAGGTAGATGATGAAAATAACATGGCATTCCACTATATTATCCAAAAGGTTCTTTTAAAGTATGATTTCCTTGCCTTTTAATACATAACCTAGGCAGGAAAAGCAGTGACACCATTCACATTCTTAGCAAAACAGAGAATGGCAAAACAAAAGCTATAAGCATCTTACACAAGTCTGATAAAAATATGACAAGCTTGACCATTCCAAGAATTACAGAGAAGTTATATGTAGCATGACAGCCAAGAAGATTTTCTTAGACTAGAGATAATATCTAAATAAACCCAGCATATTTTTAAAGAACACATTGTCATATGGTTGATGAGAACTTCTCCTTTTGTAGAATAGAATGTGAGATCATACTTGACTACATTACACACAAATATTAGCTGTAAAATAACTATAATTCTAAAGGCTTCTGTCAGATGTTTTTCCCAGTATTTTCCCACTGCTACTAGATCAGAAACACTGGGCCTTCTCATGAAAGCATTCCAAAAGCAATGTGAAATAAAGTCTTCTTAAAGCTTTGTAAGACATTTTTGTTTTGTCAATAACATTTTTTAGGATTTTACATTTTCAGCTGCCTGTAAAGTTGAATACAAATTAAAGACATGAAAATGCAGGAATTTACATTTATTTCTAATTAAATGTGATTCATAAGTACTTTTTAAAAAATAACACCATATTCCACCCTGCAGAGGTTGGTTGGTGCTTGCCAGTCTTATATGCACAAGGACATATGTGCAGGGTGGGGCCAACATTTGTGGAAGTAACAAGCACTTTCCTTGATACCTCAAGTAAAGCTAAAATAACATTATCATCATGAAAGTGTTAAAAATATTTAAATTCCAGTCACATGTTCAATTTGGCATTTCATATTTTTGGTGTCATAATAACACTGTTAACATTAAGTAGGAAAAATAGTAACTATGAGCACATAAATTCAGACAAAAATGTTGTGAAATTAATTTATACAAATCTTCAAGTATGGCTTAAGCCACTAACATCTGCTTGACACACCTCTTCAAACCAAGCATTCGGTGCATCTTAGCATTATTTTAAACCAGGGTGCCACTTTTAACTTCTCACATGTAAATGGCACCCATATTTTAAGCCTTGCCTCATCTGTTAGCATATTACTAGTGTTCACTAAAATGTAACTTGCAGTATAACTTTTTTCTTTATTCTAGTCCAAGCTGCCATTAGCTTTTACATTACTTTGAACAGCACTACATTAAATGTCTCGTGATCTGTTACAACTTTAGTGTTTACTGCAATGTTTGTAGAATACTGTTTCTGTATGAAAATGCAAATCACTGAGACACATAAGGCATGTCAAAATTCTGACAAGCTGGTGGCTGCTGGCCACGAGCAGCCCTCGAGCAGCACTGCATTCCCTTTCCTTCTACTACAGCTGTTAACTTTTTTCACTCTTCTGCATGGGCTGCAACAGCCATGATAAAAAAGCAGGTGCTGAAGTCTCAGAGCTGAGCACAACAGCAAGACCTGTTGCTTAAAATGTTGACTACATTTACTGAACCATCTCACTGGTGACAGTTTCACTGCAAATCGCATGTATAAATTTAAACTAATTATATCCAATTTTAAATTATGTTTCAAGTTGAATCCCAGAAAGAAACTAAAAATGTTGAAACTCAAGACAGTGAGAATTGAAACAGTTCTTATGAAATGGTATTCAGATAACTTGAAGCCCTTTGCAATAACCAGCCCTGCAAGGAAGAGGTGCTATCCTCAGTACAAGGAGGTCTATTCTTAGACTAAGACAAGGACCATTGCTATGCCACGTGCAGTTACCACATCCCCAAGGGCTTCCACTCACAGCAGTGCAATTCTGTTTCCCACTACCTGTAATTCAGAATCAGATGAAGATGTGAGAAACTATCAAATAAAATTATTGGAGGCTTTGACTACACCCACCCACAACAGGAGCAGTTGTGAATGCCAAGAACTTTATGGTTTAGTCACAAATATTCCATTCTTTCTGTAGAATGTGAACGAGGGAGCACATTAAGTCTGTCACGACAGAAAAAATTGTCCTCTACCAATAAATTGCTGCACTAATGTAATTTTTTTCTTAAGACAAGTATTATATCAAATTTTAAAGCAGATGTGAAGCTTTTCTAAAAAGCTATCATTGACATGTGCATTAAGATAAAGCTCACAGCACTGCCTCAGCTCTTCCTCAGTCAAGGCACAGCAGAGCTGATTCTATTCAGTTTTTTGTTACTACTTCACAGCCTTCCTGCTCGGTATTTAAACGGCCTTGCTTTTCTTCTACACTTTGCCAAAACACTCCTCAGGATCTTAAGGAGGTGGAACTGCCCTGAGAAATAGAGATGCGTCCCAATTAAGAGATCAGTGTTTACAGGTCACCAACGTCACCAGTAGAACAAAATCAACAGGAAATGTGAATGAAAATATTTTTTCTCCGCATAGACCTTATGCTCATCTTTTTTCTTACAGCTGCTTAGTTATGGGGTAAAGGTGCAGCACATAGTAATTGGATTCACAGTCAGATTAAAACATCTCAATTCTGAGCACTGAGAGTCACAAAAAACGCCCACTGAATTGAAATAAAAGATGGGAGTAGAAAGGACACAAAGCCTCACTCCACCCTCAAAACCTGTCTGAAGCTCTATGAAACTCAACTAAAAGGACACCTAAAGTATATTTCTTTCTTTTCAATAAAACACTCAAGTGAAGAAGCACCTCAGCATTATGGAAAACTAGGCTTAGGTGTGGACAAACTCTTCATCAACTATTGACAATGGTTGGGAAACCATTAAAACCTATTCTTTTGAAGCATTCAATGATGTATTAATATCAACATAACCCATCATACTGAAGCACCTTACAAGTGTCATGACTATTACATACACAATTGTCATTATGTATGTAATTTTTATATTTATTATTATACATGTTATTATACATATTATAATAATATATCAAGATATTATATATTAATATAACATATTATAGAATGTATATTATGTAACATATAATATATATTATATAATAGATATAATATATAAAGATATATTATCTATTAATATAACATATTATTATACATATACATCATTCTTATATATAAGACCCTCCCAGCTCTGTTTCTAGAAAGATTCCTTTACACAATAACTGACCAAAAAACCCAAAAACTTTTCAGCTCCTCTCTGGATACATGCTGTGTCAATTATTTAAAGATTCTAATGCTCATTTACCATGTCACAGTAAATTAAAACAGACTTTGAACAACAGTTAAAAAGGAACTGGAAACAGGACATCTTCACAAACAAGAGACTAAAAAAACCTGTGTTGAAAACAAGAGGAAAGCTGAAATATGAAAAAGGATACAAACAAATAACAGAAAAAGGCTACAAAGATAACACTTTACAAAGAAAAGCTATGCATTTAACTGTATACTTCTTTACCAGTGGAATGAACAAGCCTTGCTGAGCTTGTTAGACTTCCAGAAAATCAGATCTTTTATTTAGATAACTGGAGATGAATTCTAGGTATTTCACGCATCCTTAAGAGAAAAGGGGTGTTTTTGCATCTCAACAAAAATTTTGACAAAATGCAGATAGATACTAGCCTTTGTACTTCAAAAAGCAGACAGCCTCTTCCTCCTCCAGAATCAGCATCTTGACTTAGTGGTCTAAGGATCAGTAACTAGTACTCAGCCATATGGCCTTATTTCACAATGCTCAGTCAGCTACACACCTCTTCCATCACTTCTGATATTCCTCAAAAAGAAAGTTAATGACTCATTTGAAGGAATTAGGTGAAGAGGAAAATTTTATAAACAAGAATTAAATGCTATCAGGTGTATTTTATTAACAGAAAACAATCCAGTATTCTAAGACCCCTTAAGAAACATCAAACTATCTCACTTCAGCAATCAGCTACTGTAACATTCTTTAGAGTTCACAAACTACACACTGAATTAATTTGGTTTGAGGCTCCCAGTTCCACTTCAGTGAGGGACAAAAACATCTGGAATTGTAGCATCTTGACTTCACCTGATTATTCAGTTTTGCTTATTTTCCTGGCTTTTTAGAAAGCAAATAAAATAAAGCAAAAATACCAATTTAATCAAATGAAAGGATAATGAGAGTAAGATTTACTACAGAATCTAAAAATGTAGACAATGTGACTCTTAGCTATGCTTTAAGTACCTGAAGGATGAGTGTTCACCGTGGACTGGCAAAGTGATGGGAGGAGCTGGAGATTGGATGTACACTGACTGCCCAGATGTCTGTGTGGCTTTCCTGATCAGCTTTCCAGTGTTAGGATCATAAATTCGAACTTCAGGACCAGGTTGAGACTTTGGATGGATGGGTGTTGGGTGAAACAGAGCAGTCTGAAATGTGCTGGGTGTATCAGGAAACGTGGCAGGGCTGTTTTCTCTGTTAGATGGAGTTCAGAAAAAAAACTGCATTAGAAATTTAAATGAGCTATCTAACCAGAACATAAAAAATGAGCATTCCCTTTTCTTCTGAAGCAGAAGAGGGAAGTGGTTTGGAAAATCTCTAAAGAAAAATTTCTTCTCCTCCACCTCATTAAAGTCCCACTGAATTTAAAACAGAAAACTGCAAATACAAGATAATGTCGTGTTTAAATTACTAAAATATTAATAAGTGTGCCTTAGAAATTGTCTAAACACAAAGTTTCTGAAATCATTTCCAGGTAGTAGCAACGGCACAAATAGCAAAGCATAATAATCTGCATATATGCAACAAAGAGAAAACAGGCTATTGTATCAAGCTTTCTATTTGCTCTCCAAATTTGATCTGAGAGAAAATAAACACGTAGTATTAACTTGCAAGTCATCCTAACTAATTTTTTAAACTACTAAACTGCTTATGATCACCCTGCTGCATTTTAAAAAACATAACTAGAAGTGTCAGCAGAAACATTCAGAGATCAGTCTGCAGGAATCACCATTATGGCATACTATCCAATTGTGATGAAATACCACAAAAAAAAAAAACAACAAACAAGCAAATTGAATAATTTAAAAAAATTATCAACTAAACCAGCATGTTATGCTCCATAAAAGCAATGCTATGTTAGAAAAAGATTCAATTAATTTGTAACAAATATTAGAAGTGATACAAAACTGGAGTTATTACCAGATGCTTTTATGGATATTTCTGAAGTATTCTTGTAGAAATAACACGGTAAGCCAATTCCAAGTTTACTTATTCTTTTCTTGCTATCTTAAGTTCATTTTACATGCAAATGTTTTCTCAGACTTCTCCCCTCCCCTAGTCTGTACATGCTTTGGTCCCGTAATCACTATTTCAAACAGCTTCATTAAAGAGAAAATGTTTTCCAAAGTAGCTGCACATATCAGGTTAAAGTAATGGTATTTGCATTAAGATAGGTATCTTACTGACTGAAGCTTGGGTGGGGTGGGGGGGGGAAGGTATGAAGTTAAGAGGTATTGTATTTGAAACACAGAAGTAGGAAAAATTATCATGTTTCAGTAAAATGGAAGAGTAAATTAATAGAGGGAGAAAGACTAACATTCATCTAGACATAAAAAAAAAATGTTCACAAGTTACTTTCCAGGTTTCTACTGTGAACTTAGCAGTGTCAAATTAACCATCCCATGCAAATCTTCCAAAGTTTGATTTAAAACCACCTGATAATACTTTTTAAATACTAAGCATCCTAGTCAAGCCATAAACAGGCTACATCTCAACTTATAGGCATCCTGTGTCTCAACCTAATGTCACATTTGATAAATGCCCTCACTTCCACATGTTTCTTCTTTTGCTGTCTTCAAAGCCTAACACACCCATGTTCTGCCTTTAAAGGGCAAAGCACATTATGCTGTGGTCCTTCCCGTCTAAACATGGAAGGGAAGATCCTCTGTTAGGCTTGCAAGATGTGGGTCTATCTAAACAGATAAGTCAAGAAGCAGAAGCTGGCTTGACAGTACCTTGTCATGAGTTACTTTAGTCATGCCACTGTTATTGCTGACTTCCTCTTTGCTAATAATGTTTTTGGCTGCCTCCTTTATTTACTGTCACCCTAGTGCAGTAATTATGTTTTACCTTTTCTTTTTCAGCACTTACTTATCATACCAAAACCGCCTCTCACTACTTCCTTTCTTCCAGGTTTTGCTCCTGTCTTCATGCCTTCCAATTCTTCTTACACTTTTCTATGGTATTTTTCTGTTTTTCTCATTCTCATCACTACCAAATTTCACCAAAAAATGCCATCCTTTACCATTTCTTCATGTAGTCAAAGGATGTTCATTTTTTAGCAGCATGAATGATCCCGTGCTTTGGTGGCATTCCCTATGTTAGCTTATGGATAAACTGAAAAGGGCAACTTCTCCAAATGAAAAGAGCTAACAACAATAGCTGCTAAAGAAAGTAATGTTACCACAAGTTTTCTCCTGACTGTGCTAGTTACTGAATTGCCTCCTGATCCCTTGACAGTCTTCAGTTTAAGCAAAAGACAAATGGACAAAACCAGGGAGTTCTTCTATAGAATCCATAAGAATCTGAACTTGCCAGAAACCAATTTATTAACAAATCAGAATAACCTGTTTTCATGGCCCCTATTCCCTCAAGGAATAGCACTTACCTGTGTGTTTTGATGTAGTCATCCTTTAAGGGAAAGAGCTGTTCCTCAACCTTGTCCCAGCGCTCCAGGCAGCTCCACAACCAATCAGGGTTTACAACATGGAGATCCTTGCAGTCCTGAGCTTGCCGTACTTTTTCTGTGCCTATTATGGAGTCAAACACAACATAAGAGTGTCACCAGAAACACAGAAGATAAACCAGTGTATAGTTAAAACTAAGAACATTTTGTCATCAATTTTACAGAAAAGAAAAAGCACCGCTCCTCCCCAGTCCAACAAAACAATCACAGCAATAAAAGTGAGAATCTAAGTAAGATGCAGTAACTCAGACTCAAGCTGGATGAAGGTAACTTTCTGAAGAACTGGCACCATAGACGTAGCCCACTAAGATTTATACAGAAAATCTCTGCATCTTCTCTGCATGTTAGCCCAACAAACAACACAAGTGCACTTTTCTGTAACATCTCCTTCATTTGTATTTGTTAGTAGTCCAAGAAGAAGCAGCTTTTCAATGCTGTTGAAGCCTGACTATTTTTTTATACATGGTTCCCTGCTCATACAGTGTGCTACCTTTTAACAGGCTGTCACCCACCCAGCCTCCATCTACCAGAAGTGGAGGCAAAGCAGAGAGAATTCCTTTGTGCTGCAACAGGAACAAAGAATATGAAGTTAAAGATGGCAGGCTAGCATGCAGTCCAGGTGAAACCATCAACAGTGCCGCTTGCAAGTAACAGGTAATCTCAAATTCTACTCTCTGGGGATGCCAGAATGAGAGAGAAACTCAGTAAAGTTGCTATAAATCTACCAAAAAGCAACAAGATCAGCGCTGTGGTTTAATCCCAGCCACTCACTGATTCCTCCAACCACACCAGTGGGATGGGGAGGAGAATCAGGGAAAAAAACATTAACACTAGTAAGTTAACAACAGCTTATGAAACAAAGTAAAATATAACAATACTAATAATATGAACACTTGTCTGTTTTCACACACATGAGAACAATGAAGCAATGAAGCCTTCACAAGAAAAAAATCAAGTTTCAGAACAATTCTGACAAGCAAGCAAGAAGAGTAAATTAATTTCATTTTTTCATCACAGTTCCCTGGAGTTTCATCTTCATGACTGTCATTTAACAATATGATTTTACATCTTTTAACTTAGATGAAAAGCTTGAAGTACCCATGCTTCTTCACATAATTTGAAGATGAGACAAAGCAGCTAATTTCAAATATTTAATATTCTTTGTACAACCTTAACAACAATCCACTGGGATAGACAGATGAACTCAAATGCACTTGAGGACCGACCTAACTAGTTGGTTAGACAGCTCAGTTTAAGACATTTGTAAGATTAAAAGACTAAATAAACAGAAAGGGCAGGAGATAATTGTCCTTTATGAAATGCCTGAAAGCCTCTGTTTCCCTACCTTTCACACCCCAAGCCCAGTGGAACACAGGACTAGGGCTACATTTTTCTCTTGATACACATACGTTTTTTTCTTGGATTTAGATTAACAGAAAAGAATGTTGTGTGCACAAATATATTTCTTTTTTCAGCTGTAAATGCAACCAGTTGCACAATTCAGGATATAAGAGCTGTACATATAAAGCTTAACTCCACACTAGTGTCACTGAAAAAATAAAAAGGTTAATTTAAGAACCCAAGATAAACACAAACACAAAAAAAGTACTTCCAAGATACAGCCCTGTCCAAGCTGATAATGATTTGGACGTCATATTTTAATTTTTGCCATGTAATAAAACTACTATCCAACAAAGATGCAGTGAAAACAATTTTAGAACTGCAACTGTGCTAAACCCAGCACACCTCTGCAGTTCAAGAGGTTTTAACTGGCTAAAACATAAAACCCTAATAAGGGAGGTCAATGTACTCCCTGAAATCATCCATGTCCTGATTTAAGAAATCTGTTTTCCAATTAATTATCAGTTACAAAAGCAACTGAGAGGAATTTCATGCAACAGTTGCTGGAAATGAGCCAGTTTACAGTGCCAGAAGGAGCTTTGACTGGAGATATTAATATTTAATTAACCTCAATAAGAACTGTAGAAATACCTGCAGTTAGAAATAGTTATGTATAAACCTGTATTTAATATATACACAGGGTATATTTCAGAAGGAATAAAGCAAAGGTTCTGAAAGAGAATCAGTTTAAGGGATCTGGGAGAAAAAGGACTGAAGAAGTTTTAAGGCTTAGCTTGGACATTGTTTTCTTTTGAGAATAAAGGAGAAAAGGAATGACAACATTGGAAAAGCAAATCAGTAAGAAGACAGGTGTTATAAAAATAATGCTAAAATCAGGTTCATAAGCATAAGAGTTTCAGAGCAAAAACAGGCTACAAGAGCAAGATATCTGGTAGAAGTTTAGGTACCTGTGCCTGGTATTAGATACTGAATCAAATATCAGACACAGCTGGCAATACTGTCCTGCACATAACAGCTCTGGAGCTGACTGAATACCACACGCAATAGCAGTGGTTTCACTAGTAAGCACACACAACAGTTAACCAGAGCTGGTGATGCTGTTGGATAGATGGGAATGTGCTGTTCCTTTTGGACTTCATCGGGGGAAACATGGACAAAACTGTAAGACTGCACCTTCACCTCATGTTAAATCTGTGAAGTTACATGAGGAGTTGGCTTTCTCCAACTGTTTTTCAAACTCATGTTTCTGCACTTGATGTCAGGTGTTTCATCTTGCTGCCCCTCCCTCCCACATTCTGCATTCACACATATCTGATTGTTTCATATTGGATGTATGCTGAGGAGCTATGCCAATTCTTCTAGTTGACAAGATTGTGACAGAAAACTTGAACATGAAAGCCAAAATAGCACAATTTTGTATGAAGTTGCTACTGGAACTAGATGATTTTTAAGGTCCCTAACAACCTAAATGTTCTAGGATTCTGTGAAAGCCGGTGACACAGACTTGTGTGTAAAGAAACCCACCTCCCAAGAGTCAAAAGTCTTACTTTTCTCACCTCCACAACATCAAGGCTTTCTGCCTCCCTCCCATTTCAAAAGTGCAGTGGCCTCCTGTACTCCAGCACACTGAAAACTGCATGAGGCAACACAAGTGCGTCCTCTTGAGGAGGGCTTCCTATTTCTAGCTGACATCTTCACAAATCAAGATTTCACTTGTTAATTAAAGCAACATTTGGTGAAACACCAAATTTAACTGGAAGGAGAAATAGCACTGTGATAATATGTTTGCTGTCTCCTATCCCTTTCCGCAGTGTATCTTCTCCTTTTTGAGTTACACTTATTAAGACAAAATAGCACAAAGATTTTAATCCATCCAAGCAACAGTACTTCTGATGCAACTAAAAACATCTGAATTACCTAGCTGAGCTGAAAATCACTTAGAGAAAAAACTGATTTTCCAGATTACTTTTTTGCATTATTGTCATCTAATCACCTTTCCCTACTTCAAATTCTAAAGTTGTTCCAAAAAGTTAAAAAGGCACAGAAGGTTTTCCATATGAAGCAACTGGGGGCCAAATTTATCGCATCTACTCTCTGATGGATACAGTTTGAAGCAGATAGTATTGGAAAATGTTATTTTCAAAGCTGGGTTAGGTGCTCATCAATTCTACTTCTGAACTTGTTGAAAACAGTGCTCAGCCAACTGTGGCCTATGATTCAATCTCACCCATGCAGAACTCAGTGTGAATGCTCAAGGCTGTGTCAGGACTAACCAAAGCACACAATGGGGAGAGATCACCAGCAGCACTTGCAGAACTTTCTCCTGATTCCAACACACAAAAATCAACATATCCTTATGGCAGTTTGCAACCAGGCTGCCAGACAGTGCTTGGAAAATCCAATCACTAAAAGTTTATTTCTCCTCAGATAATTTTTATATATAGTTCTTGATTTCTAATCAAATCCTCTTCTGCAAGAACACTGACCTAAGAAAAGTGACAGATGTGCTGTTCTGAAGCTATTCCTAAAGTTCAGGTTTAACTCTGCACTGTAAAACCAACAGGCTTACTTGGTCAGTGGCCAAGTTTAGAGCAATGCTTCACCCTATTTTTTTTAAAAGACAAAGCCCTTGAACTTATTTTTCAGGAAAAAATGCTGTTGACACACTACAGGTGTAGGAAATGGCATGGACTCAAATATATTTTGAAAAATAAAAGAAAAATTCATGGCCTAAACTGATGTAATTCCATTCATAACACACTACAATAATTTTTGAGAGACCTGAACAGCTCTATCTGCTCCATCAGCAAAAATTCAATTCAAGGATCAACTACAGAGCCTTTCATCTGTTCAGGAAGGAACATAACAAGGTTTATGAAACAGTGCAATAACTGCTTAGCCAAGTGTGTACACAGCTATAAAAACTCATCCTGCAGTGCAGTTTACTGATGCTTAAAGCAAACAGCATATGTTTCAAAGACTGAAGCAAGATTTATGCAGCCCATAGACAAGTGGAAAGGACTATAGGATAGCCTTTTCTCAGTCACTCAGATTTATGAAAGCTGATTAGATGATGCAAAGATCCTGCATTTTACAGTAATTCAGGCAGACAGTATTTTCTGCCCTATGTAATGAAAGAAGTCCTATTTTTTTTCAAGAATTTATTAATTTTAGAATTCAGAGTACCTGGGTCTACAGGGAAATAAATGGCCTGTCTGCAAAGAGACAAGTATATATAAAGAATAAAAAATTTAAATCATTTACTCTAATAGGCTGGGAAGAATACTTTAAAAACAACCTAAAATGTTTTTCAGTAGCTGTTCATTTCAATGCACCAAGCTATAATGAGGCCACTTCGCAGGGGAAACCCCATCACTTCAAGACCTAAGGGGTAACTCGGTTTCACACTGACTTCTTCCCTTTTACTTCCTCTGCCAAATCCTTCCTTTACCTTCAAAATGAAAAAGCTAATAGTATTTACCCCCAAACACTGCTGCAGATTAAGTATAGGCCTTTACATCTCAGTTACTGCAAAGCAAACATACACATTCAGCTGCTTGTCAGAGTCCCAAGACTGCCACTGTTAGTGGTGCCACCCAGAAAGACTAAACTAAAAGGTATTTTAGAATCACTTTTCACAAACATGTTAAAAAAAAAAAATAAAAGTATAGATAACAATGTTGCCTGGGCTCACATGATTGACTTCTAAAAAAAACTCAAGAAGGGACATGCTTTTGTTTCCCCTTTTCACCAGCACTTAGCTATCAAGCAGTGCATCAGATGTTTGCCACAGGAGCCAAAGATGCAGTATTTGTATGGCTTACTGTCCACAAGAGGCTTTGCTCTGTAACCATAATCACTATGAAAATCACATTGACAGATGAATTATCACAAATCCAGCTGTGACAGATCAAAATTTATAGCCTTAAAATCTCTGATTAAGAAGTTCCCTTCATGAAATTAGAATGATGCAGCCTAACTACTCCCACCTTCCAGAGGAGAGAATAACAGTCTCCAGCTGAAAAAAAACCAAAACCCCACCACAAAACCAGAACCAGTCAATCCACAAGGACCTTACAAAGGGTTATTGGAGAATACTGTTTTATTCCCTCTAAATCCCATTATTTCATTGCCATTGTCATAGAAATAATTATTAAGTGATGATGTAAGACAAGAGTATTGCCCATTAGGCAGAAATGACTGCCGATTTACCTCAGCTAGAATTAGTGCAAAATGCAATTTAATCAAAAAACAAAGTTAAAATAGTTTTTCATATTCAAATGCACTTTAGTACAATTCACTAAGAATGTGCAGGTGGCAAATAATTTATTTATAAAAATAGAACACAAGGATGCATAGATGAATTTACACAAACACACAACCCTCAAATAGTACATTCAAAAAAAAAAAACCAAATAAAAAGTCAACTGCTTCCCATTATCACATGATGTGTACCTTAGTGGGTTTTTCAATACTTTTCACTCTAGAGAAATGTGTATGTTTGGGAGCGTCTCATTTACATTTATCCTATCAATTTTACCCCATCACACAATAGTTGCATCTGATGTATAACTACATTCAGAAGTAATCTAGTTTAAGATAAAGCAACTTTAAAATGAAGCATTTTGAAATTTTCCAATTTCAAACTTTAAAATGAAACATTTTAAAATTTGAAATTGGAAAACCATCTCTTATACTGATGGCTATTATTCCTCCAATGAAGTATGACAAAGTAGCATAATTACTTGCTGAAATAATTAACCCTATTTATGACGTTTTAAAACAGCTAATCAGCAACAGTAGTAAAACAATGGAGTCCCAAACTGATGCATTCATTGATTTCAAAACTTCACATTCACTGTTGCAATTATCACATCTTCACAACCTAGAATCCCAGCTAATCTCAATGTATCTAATTCCATCTCCTGAGTTTTAGGCTGTTTTTACTACTAGAGTGTCTATCTCCATTTATCATATGCTTGTACTACTTAAATGCCTCTTGACATACAGACTTTTTGAGGAAAGTACTCTCTCTTTAAAATACAAGCCAATAAAATTAAGCTGTTTCTGATGTACTAAAACCCCACATGAATCCAAAAACAATTCCAATAAGTGGCAGATAATGTATTTCTTTGCTTATGACATGTAAGCGTGTCCTATAAGTATCTATAAGTTTTAGATTATTTAAAATGTGCAATTTTATTTTTGTATTTCATGGATTTTACTATCAGATATTTAGATTCCATGTAATTTTGAAAGGCCAGCAATGAGGGAACCAAGCCTCAGGCTGCACCCAAAAAAACCAGTGTGCTAGAAGCTAGAGCTGCTGACTGGTAGCTCCTCTGGGGCAGCTACCAATGGTACATTGTTATCCATTACAGCTAAGAAAAAACAGGCAGCTTTGTCAAGGACAACCTAGAAGTTAAGCTAAACTCTCTTACATTTCCTTTGACAAAACAATACAGGTGCAGCACAGTGCAGTGACAGGGTATTAGCAGTCTCTTAAAATAATGTTTGAGTTCCATACCAAGTGAAACTGAACCATGAGAGGTGAATCTGAGAAACTGAGAAAGAGAGCACTGCTATACTTTGTAGCAAGATGATCATAAACTTTTATTGACACAAATATTAAAAGTTTCTATTCAACAACTCTGAGTCTTTGACTATTAGTATCGCCAATTCTTAACAAAAAACTGAGACATGACACATTGCATTAGAGGGTATTAGTGGGTCCTACTTTTAACAATTAAAAGTCACATTTGTGCAAAAAAGAAGATAAAGATCCTTTTTAAAAGGCTGTTAAATTGTTTTAGGAAGAATCTTTCCTTTGATTTTGAGTGTAATCTCAGTTACATTAAAGTCTGTAGATTATACAAAAGAGCTCAAGGCATGAACTCTAACAAAATAAAAGCTGCTCAAATACGTACCTGTCCTTGCTGCAATGAGATGTGTTGCTTTATCAGGATCATCAGCAGTAAGTACGAGATTCTTCACAATTTTAGCTCCAAGTGCTGTGGCATGATAGTGCTCCCGTGTCTTTTCAATAGGGAAATTTGTCGGGTAAAGTCCACTAAATATTATGGTTACGTCTGCCAAGACTTTACTTTTTAGTTCTGGTACTATTTTTCTGATGTCTGGAATTTCCTCAATCTCTTTTTTCAGATATTTATCATACTTTGTGTAATAATCAGTGTGAACTCGCACAAGGATCTCCTCAAGGTATATTAAATGGTCGTCATCATCTGTATCATCTTCCTCCTCTTCCTCCTCCATGCTCTGGTCCAAGGACTCACCCATTGTAATTCCAGACTGTTCACTAATCTGCGATTCTGTTTCAGCTTCTTTCTTGTCTCCAGACCCATTTCCTAAATCACAAAGGCTTTCCTGTTCACTTTCCTCTTGTGCTTCATGATCAATTTTTTCCTGGATATTTTCACTAGGTAAAGACTGTGTGTCCCCAGAATGGTTCACCAGACCATACTTTTTCTCACTCAGATCAGTGCAACTCTCTTGCTGCAAATTTTCAACCTGCAGAGGTTGTTTGGATTTCTTCCAACTTCTCTTTTCCTCATTCTCACTATCTGATACAGAAGTGGATGACTTTTTGGAATCCAATCCATCATCACTTTCACTGTCACTAGACAGTTCAAAGTCCAAATCATTTGTTATCTTCTCTTGGGTTTGCTGCTTCTCTGTAACTGTTGTATCAACTTGTTCTGAAAAAATCTGAGATTCTTTTTTATTTGCCAAATCATCAGTGACCTCACCATCCATTCTGTGACCAATGTTATCATTTAAGGAGTCCTGGGCATTAACTTTATTATGAGAGTTCAGATCCCCATCAGATGTTTCACTGCTTAGAGGAGTACTCCCATTTACAGTGCAAGTCTCCACTGCAGTTTTCTTGAGACCATTACTGAGTTCTTCTACACATGTAACATTCGTTATTTCTTCAACATCTTTTGCTGAAATCACTGCTGAATCCAATGCCTCGGGTTTTGTAGAGTGGTTTGCTAAGACACAGGCAAGAAAGAAAACACATACATATTTTCCCTTTTTTTCTTCTTTTCAGATTAACCAAAATTTAATTTTCATTGACCTTAAACACAGAGTTTACATATGGACTTAGATTTAATTATGCTTGGAAGTGATCACTAGGCTTTTCAGAGTTGTTAAAATTCTCTAGGTATCAGTGATTACTAGAGAGGACTCTCAAACATAACAAACATTACTTTTGTAAAGAAGTTACATAAGCAGCTTTTTTTCTTTAAATCACAGGTCATAAGTAGTTATTTGTTAACTCTGCAAACATTAAAGGGTTTATCTTGCAGTGTAAGTTTTATGATTACAACTTACAGCAATGAAAATAAACAAATGGGGGACAGGTGGGCAGAATTTGCTTCATAAAGTCCTAATCCAGAATGACAGTACAAGAACTTTATAAATAAACAGCCATGTCTTTCATATTACCTAATTTTCGTAACAAAATAACTGAACTTTAGTCCTTGAAAAGACATGTGTATTTTAGCAACACTAAGATGCTACTCATGCTCAATTTAAGACTGATGGAATGCAAGTGAAAGTGTAATAGAGTCAAAAACAGAAGAATAGTTTTAGGATGTGTTCGCAGATGTCTGCAGAAGTAGAGATAATTAAAGAACCTGCAGACTTCCAAAAGGCTGCATGCAAACGTTCACTGGGAACACTGCGTGAAATCACACTACTTTGTCTCCCTTTGTGTGCATGTTCCAGCCCTGTAAGTAAGGACAGGAGTCAACTGTAGAGGTCCCACATCACAGTGACCTGATTCAAATTGATCGTACTATTTCTATTGTTGCATTGGACATTTCTACTTCAAAAAGGGAAAGAGAGCAATGTCACAGGTATTAAATTAAAATAAAACCCAAACCCTTGGCTAAATTGGAAAAAGCCCAACAATTCTTTCTTATGAAATTGTGTTTCAAATACATTTTGCCCTCAATTACCAGTCTAGTCACGTGTACTTTCTAAATCCATTATGTGTATTACACTGCTGAGCCTGTTGAACATAGGGTTCCTGTGTTAAATGCCAGAACACCATGTTCAGTAGGTGCTAAAAATTCACACTAATTTTATTAGCATGATTTAGACTGGGAGGCAAGCAGATTTCAACATTCATTTTCAGCAGTGTGTTGAGGCCAGAGTTTATTACTTATTCCTCCAAGTCCCAAGGGCAAGGAAAGGGACTGAAGAGGTGAAACCTATAGAGAAGAAAAAGTCAGCATGTTTTACATGGGGGTGTGAGGGAGAAACTGTCACCCTCTACACATTCGTAAAGAGTTTGGTGTATTGCCAAATCAGCTATCAGCCACAACACTTGCTACTGCTTCACTTCTGCTCTGGTTGATGCCAAAAAGAGTGCTCTCTGTAAGAACAGTCTAATTTTACCAAGCTACTCACATTTGTGCTGTCAACTTCAATAATTTGGGACTGCCCATCTGAGCACAGCTGCAATATTACTAAGACCATTTCAATGACTTACATCAATCATGTTTGAAAAGTGGACAATATTATAAATGTGGTTTAAAAACAATCTAATTACCTTTCTTCTTCATTTGCATTTCTCTTGATCCAGGAGGTGCATTAATATCTCCTATCCCCTGGAAGTATACATATTTCTTCACAGTTATCAAATTGGGTGCAAACTTCCAAACATCCTCTCTATCATCAATGATGCAAACCATGGAATCTCCACAAGGAAAAAGATCTCTAAGAGACAAAATAGTTGATAAATTAAGCCAGTTTGAGAAATTTATGTAGCAATGAAAGCAATTTCTATTGATGCCCTGGTTTATTATGAACATGTCTGCAGAACATGGAACTTACAAAAGAAACTTACAAAAAGCCAGTAATATTAAAATTATACAAGCTTTGAACAAATTAAAGTTAGTGGATAAAAAGGAAACAGGTCTTTTAAAATCTGTGTCCCAAAGGCTAAAAGCAGAAAACAAGAAACCTCCATAAAAACAAACAATTACAACATTTCAGTCTGGTTTTCACTTGTTTTTGTCAACCAATAGCCCAAAGTCAACTATCACAAGGTCAATACACTACCTATATATAGACAGGTAAAAGACACAAGAAGAGTTTTTAAAGAATAGATTCATTCAACCCAATGAACTGGATTGAAACAGAAGTACTAATATCATCCATCACCTAGGAAGAAGAGGAGGTAGAGTACTTAAGATGCATAAAAAAAACAGAGCAAGCAAAGAAAAAATGCTTCGCATTTGTTACAGTCAGGTGTGGAGGGGCAATAACTAAGTATTTAATAAAGCTGCATTAAACTTATCTATCTTAGAAAAAATCTTGGCTTTATACTCTGAAAAAGATCAGAATGTGAATTTAGACTAAAATATGAATTCAAGGCTCTAGATGACCTAATTTCAAGAAACACTAGGAACAGAAGGTGCTTTTAGCACATTTGAAAGCCAGAATACTAGGTATTCAATTATGAATTAAACTCAAACTGAGATTTTTGGTTTAATTAAAACACCCACAACATAAAAGTCATTCTACAAGATCATAAGACAAAGTTGAAATATGGTTGTTATTACAAGAATAAGAAGTTTAAGTGAAAACATGACGCCATGGCATCACACTCTTACTGTTCTACTACCACAGAACCCATTAAATAGAGGAAATGCTGCTATGACCAACACCTAAGTTTTACTGAGGTGGTGTTGATATTTAAGAGGCAGACAAAGAAGGATATAAACACATTAAGTGCAGACTGAGTAATTTTTTTTTATTTAGCATATTTTCTCTGTTTGTTGTCATGGTTTGTATAATGTCTATGACCCATATACATACCTAAGATTCCCAGTTTTAGAAAATGGATCGATACATTCATCCCTTGACAATATCCGATGGGAAAAAAGCTTCTTTTCAGGGTCCAAAAATCCTTTTGGAAGAAGAAATTAAAAAGTTAATGTTCAAGATGTTTGTTCCTTATTTATATTTTATATACTTCTGCTATTTTAATTTGTGCAACAGCAGTTTAACAGGCAATTTTAAGGCATGAGATCAAATGCGAGAAAGTATAGTGGATCAGGTATTTGTAGCTAATTCAGTGAGATTAATTTAAAAAATTACCTAATAACCTAATTTTCTTTCAAGATGGTATGAAAACTGAATTTGTGACAGCCAAATAAATAAGGCTGAAAGAGACAGTAGGTGATAGACACATGATTTTTGCAACTTACATTTATCTCTCTATAGTTGGGTCTTTAAAGCTAAATGCTCTCCTGAGCTCATTATGCCTAGGGACTGCAGAGAAGTCTCACAAGAGTCGGCAATGTGCTGCAATATTTAAGCACAGTATGAAGTTAAGAGATAGTTCCAGCCAGAGCTCTTGCATTTGTAGGTTTTAAGTTGTACCTCTAACAACTACTTCAATACATTTACATATAATGAATATATCCTGGGACTTCTAGAAATATTTAGGCCCAGTTGTAGTAACTTTTCTGACTGCACTCTTTAGAAAAACAAAGAAAGAAAGAAAAAAAAAAACAAAAACAAAACAAAAAAAAAACAAAAAAACAAAAAAAAAAAAACAAAAAAAAACCCCCAAAACCAAAACAGAAGCGGTGCTAGCTGATCTTAAAGCAAGATAAAATGCTATTATTTAGGAAAATGATGACTCAGGTGCACAAACACACATGCACATGCTTCTGAACCTAGTCTCCAGTAATGAAGTTCACCTTTGTGAGCAGATGGCAGCCACATAATTGCTTAGAAAGAAACTGGCATATTATATGCTAACCTGTATTTTTTGTCTTACTGAATTTGTACTGAAACTAGTATCGGCTTCTCATTATTCTTATGACTATTACAAGGCAGTCAATACTTACTTGGGAACCATCTTTTCAAGATTTATTGCCTTTTACTTTAAATGATGGCCATATTAAAACCAGAAATAAAATTCAAAATGACTACAGACTCTATGGACCAACTTTAATTTTCTTTCAAGGAGCTCAGATTTGCACAGAATATACACTCAACGCCTTTTAACAGTCTAGCTCCCAAGAGTACCTTAAGTTGAGACTTCAAAAACAAAGTTTAAAAAAAACCCTAAAAATCAGTCATCACTTCTGAAAGTTGATCCTGTATGTAATTAATATTGATGTGTAATTGGAAAAACTTAAAACCCATAAAAGCAAGAAAATTCTGAGTTAAGGACAGAGGTTCAACCTTAACTCACCCGACTATGCTTAAGAATTTCTGCAAACTCGTAGAATCATCCCCTGTAGTGAGACCCTTGCAGTACCTAGGCATAATGAATTGAGAGAATTAGCTACAAAGATTTATTGCTGTACACACATATACTTTGACAAACTACAAAAGCTGTCACACAAGTTGCTGTTCTTCTCAGCCAAATTCTCTTCTGCTAATTGTCTGAATACACAGGAACTCTCCACACTGAATTAGACAGAAGTGCACTGATTACACAGCAAAACTTCAGTGAAGCACTCAGCAGCAATGCTGAGCTAAAACTGTAAGAAAAACGAAGTTGAACTAAAAAAGTCCAAATGCAGAAAGCCTAGCTGCCAGAGATTAGAGATAAGGTAGCATTCCAAAGCTTCACCATAATGCTTTATCACTAAACTAAAAATACACTGAGGATAGAGCTCATCAAAGATCCATCTGCAAAGACTCAAGCCCACCTTAGGAGAGTCCAAGGTTAAGCTACCTAAGTAACAACACAGAAAACAGCATTGATCTCTTTTAAAAAAGTTCTTTCCAGGTCAAACTGGTTTCTTTTAGATGTTCCCCAGTCAACTAAATCAACATAACAAACAATTTGATGTTTTAACATCTCAGGGAAAGGGCAGGTAACATTTTATAATTTGTTTTCTTCAACACACCAGGCACCCACCAAAGTCACTCTCTCACTCTCCTCTGCAGCTGGACAGGGGAGAGAAAATATAATGAAGGGTTCATGGGTTAGGATAGGGATCAAGAGAGACTGGGACAAACAAAGCCAACAAAATGAGCTTCCACTTATTCTCATAAATTAGACACTGTGCTAGGTATGCCCCTAAGTTTCTTGAACAAACTGAAGACACTAATTATCCTACACCACATTAGGAGGGACTATCGAGTAGACTCACCTAGCAGAGACTAATGCTCCAGTTGTTTGTTCCCCACCTCAGACTGGCTATTTGCACATAGACTTACCAAAAAGTATTGCCTGCTCTTAGATAGACTCTCTTAGAAAAGAAAATTCATAAATAAGTAAAAAATAAGTTAAAACCATCAGAAGATACAATGTTGAAAACTAACTCATATTAAGGATGCCTCAAATCTTAGAGAAAGTTTGAGTTAAATAGCAGTTCCTAGGAGAAGTTATACAACAGTTGGAGCCAACAAGAATTTGAATAAGTCCTTTTATAAATAAAACTAAAATTGAATTTCTGAAGAATCAGGTTACCTTCAGTTCTACTTGAGATTCTACTTTACAACCTGGAAAGAGCTATTGACCCAATCTTTCAAAAGCTGGGACAACTCTAGACACTGGTGATTATACATACACACTGTATACATTCTGTAATATACTTGCTGTAACAAATCATACATATGAATGCTCTCAACTTGGTCCTACTTTCTAAATTTCATTGTAAATCTGGAGTGATTTCACATTGCTTTATTGTTACTTAATAGCTTCTGAACTCAAAATTCTCTGTGGCATTTTACAACTAGCTTTTAAGCTGACATCTGTTTTAAATATACCAAACTTCTCTTATAGAGTAGAAAAACCAATTAAGTAACAATTGCTCAAAATAATTATTTAGTAGAGAAATACTCCAGGGAGCTCTAGATAATGAAATCCAAAGCTCATCTTCATAAACATACTACCAGATATCACTTTGTAAACATGTCAAACTAAAAAAGGGTTTAAGATACATTATTTTTATTATTTCAGCAGATATAAATGGTGTTTACAAATATCAGCTAGTCCCACTTAACAGCTGGCAGGAGTCAGTTAAGATGAGAGAAAAGGACTGACAAGATATCATCTCTTTTCAAAAGCCTTCTAGGACATGAAAGGAGCAGCTCAGAGTTCAGAATTCACAAAGATATATAGGATGACTACAGGGGACCTAAGCAAAGAACCTTTTCCTCATGAACAAGATCCCCAGCATTTTATTACATGTTCTTTCTTTATGTAACACAGGGATAACAGAGTATCAAACAGACAGCTCTGTGAGAAACCATTTAACCAATACTGACATCAAGTGTTCTCTATATGTATCAGCTATGTATTTCTCTAGTATTGTGTCTTGGCTGCACAGGCGGACCAAAAGCTGCATACAGTGCTTGTCCACATACTTCAGCTGAAACGATCACCAGCACTGCAGAAAAAACCCACTTGCAGTTTGAATGCTTTTGATGAGGTTAAACAGCTTTAGGCAGAAATCCAGAAGTCTGTGGGTGACAGGAAGCAGCAATACCCTAATTTGATGGCTATTCCCTCTATGGAATAAACGGGGTAGCTTGAACATGATGACCTCAGTAAGTGTCAGCCTGTGGCAGCACAGGGACTGCAGGGTAATCCACACTGGGGCTCAGAGACTAAAATGGGCAGAGGGTCAAGTCAAATCACACACTGAGAGAAGACAGGGAAAGCAGTCAGACATCATGAGTTAACTACTCTGCAACACCTCCCTGGCTCTGAAGGCCATTTGCTACACAGCTTCTGACCTTAGGCCAGATCATGGCACACAGATCCAGGTGAGGAAGACTGCCCCGTCACTTTTTTACTACCATATACTGAAGCCTAGTGCATAAGAAAACTATTCCTTTTTTGCCACAGAAAATAAAAATGCATTCTAAGAAGTACAAAAAGGCACAGATTTGATCATGCATTAGCAGTACACAACACTTAATCCAACAGCAAGACTGACAAAGCTTTAGTAAGATTCTTCAAACTACAGTCAGACTGAGTCACATAGAAGCATTCACTTGGACTGGCAGGACAGGACATACCTTAAACCTTTCAAGGAGTATTAGCTGGAGACCACAAATAAACATGACATTCTGATTACAGAAATATTGTATGTTGTCATTCAGAAGTCTCTTATAATTGTCATTACAAGCCTCTTCTATGGCATTTAACATGCATAAAGAATTGTTTTCTTTTTTTTTTCCCTGAATTGTTTTAGAGCTAACTAGGATAGCTAGCTCTTAGTACCATCCTTTCTAGCTAAGAAGTGGGATTACTGGGACATTGTTGTTCAAAACACTCCTGGCAATACAACACAGTAAAAGCAAATGTGAAAGACAATTTAAAGAAAAGCTAGGAGACATGGAACAGCAGTATGGGTGGTTTGACAGTCATAACCTAAAATATTGTTAATTATACTGTCTTAGACCAACAGACTTGATAAAGGGAAGTTTGAGGAGAAAATGCTCTTCTGATAGAGAAGACTAAAATTGGCTTTTAGCCCATATTGACAGTTTAAAAACATGGTGTCCCTCCTAACACGATTCAGACCTATACACTCGCATAACCAGGGCATGTTTCTTTTATGCTTCTCGGAAAAAAGAAAACATTTCAGCCAGTGACACACACAATAGACTACTACCATTATAATTAAAACACAAGTTTTCACTTGAGAAAATATTTTTAAGTTCTTGAGAAAAATACATGAAACTATTGCTAGATTTCTGGTTTTCATTAAGTGTATCTCAGCTCCAGGAAATGAACAGAACTGCTGTAAATAGATTTGTAGCAGCAGAGCTTCCTTTGGTGAAAGGAAACCATATAGGGGCAGCGTTCCTTACAGGATGAGATGATGTCACACTTGAATTTTACAGAATGGTTACAACAGATTTGTAAGACATGTGAAGTTGCAGATCACTGTTAGGGTCCATCAACATAATTTCTTACCTAATAAGGCACTAGTTAATCTGATTCTCTAACCATCAGCAAAACAAAGCAGATTTGATGGGGAAAAAAAAGGATTATTTCTAAAATTACAGGCCATACAGGCACTGCCTTGTAAACAAGCTGAGAATTCTACCCATAGGACTATTTAGGAGGTGGCTTTGCACAAAACAAAGAACAAATACTTGAAAACAACTGCATAAAGAATATTAATTATATGAGTATGAAGGCAGGGTAGATAAATATTGTTAAATGTAACATACTACTTACCTGCAATTGTATGTGCATACAGTCTGCTGCCAAAAGTAAAAACATGTAATTCATAGAGTTTGGCAATTTTTTCCAGGAATTCCTTACAATGAGGACGCAAACGTGTGTGCAACATAGGCTCACCTCGACCTAACTGGAAATGAAATATTCCCTAGAAGAAAAACCATGTTGAATATTATCAAAATAGCAAACAAAAATGTCAGCATTCCAGAGCTACCCTCTTCCCTCACTTCAACTTTATTTGGTCCTACTAGATCAAAGCAAGTTTTGGCCACAAGATTATGTGGATGAATAAAATCCAAAGCATATTTTTGCTTTGTGGCACGCAGTCCAACAATAAGGCTTTCAAATGCAGGAAGCTGTACTGTTGAAAAATTTATGATGCAGGTGCCTTTCTTGCAAATCTTTACTTATGGGAAACCAATCTGAGAAACTTCTCAATGTGCTTGTTTCAGAGAATTTCAGGATCTCACTACAATCAATACTTCACAGTGAACTTCTGACAGGCTCATTTCAGTATGCATTGAGCTCAGAGAAAGTATTTTCTTCATCCAAAAAAGTCTGTCTATGGAAACGGCATCAGTGAGCAAGCCAGGAAGGAAGCTTACAGATAAAGATCCCAGTTAAAAACCTCACAATATTTTAAAACTTATTTTTCTTCAAACCATGAATTTATACTGATAGAGGCATAGCCTTTCAGAGAGGCAAGATTTTTTAATCCCTAAGTTGAATATTCATGGTTCCCTTTCCTCTTAATTGCAATGTACATTTCTAGCTTGCTTTTTCCTAGCAATTGTGAACATATGCTGAGACTGCTGGACATGCAAGAATAGCAAGAGGAAAGAAAAGAACTAAGCAATCACAGTTGGCATGATACTGATGTTTGTGTTTGCATCCTCTTATTCTAGACACAGTACACATTTCAACTTGTTTGTTTTTTTAGAGCTTCCAAATTAGAAATGGTACAAGCCAATAGTCCTTGTCAGTTCAAAAACAAGTGTTTCAGGAGGAAATTAAACCACAACACAAAACTTCTCCCCTCCTCACTCCCCCAAAAATAGTTTAAAAAAAAATCCTTACACATACTCATGGAATGACAGACATAGGAACACACAAGATTGCTCAAAAAGGGACTTTGAACAGTAATTCACTGTATCTGCCTCAGACATGGTAGTCACATTACTGAGTACTCAGCTTGTGAGTACTCCGCAGAGGAAGGAAAGCACAGATTAAAAATAGCTACCTGAAATATCTCTCAAAATTATTAAAAATGAAAAGTGCAGGAAAGCATGAATGGAAGAAAGAAAAACGTCCATTTAAATGTAGAGAAAAAGGAACATATTATAGAAGACTTGTTTCTCATTTTCTTCTTCAACTACAATTTTACCTAACCAGAGAATGTTCTGTTAAAGAACCATCATTTAAATATTGTTAGAAACATTCCTGTTGTTATACTGGATTGAAAGGTAACCCCAAATACCTTATTGGACATTTGCTGGCAGTGCTGTTCTGTAGTATGGATCAATGTCTGGTCCAAATCTACCATGAGCACCAGTTTTCTATTTCGATGTAGTCGCTGCTGATCTTCTCTTCCCAGTTGCTCAGCTTGCTGTAAGAGAAATATTCACTGCTAAGCTTAGCTTCATAGAAATAAATTAGGTTTATCGCCTTTTGTATACTGCACATATCAGAAGCCCTTGATGCCTCAACATAGCTGTTGCAATGGCAGCTGTGGAACAATTTTTTTTACAGAAAAAAATGCTTTCAAAGTCTACTCTCAGATCTTTGTGACATTATTAACTCTTAAAATTCAAAAACTCAACACAAAACTTCCAAATATAACAAATAAGTAACCACTGATTTAATTTAAGGCCCAGTGTCCTGATAGGAAATAGCAGTAGCTTTGAACACAAAGGAAAATTCATCAGCAGGTGTGAGAACTTTTCACTGCTATGTCCAGCAATTTTGCATTATTAAGTACAATGTCTGAAAACTCCACACTAAGTATAAAGCTGAAGCTGCTGATGACCAAAATGATACCTGTGAACTTCAAATTACAGAATGTATGCCTTCAGACATAAATAGCTAAGATTATGCAGTGCCACACAAGCACTTACATTAAGACCTTGTAATCCTGTAGATATTTACTCCTCCTGCATATATTTACAAACTGTCCAAGTACCACATGAAGTTCTGGGTTCACCTGGTTGAATTCTGATAGCAAGTTGCAGTGTTACCCTCAAGAGAGCTGAACTTAAAAGTAAAGTTAGAGCACTACAAAGCAGCAAGGATCAAGTGCAAACTGCCCTTTGAAACACTCCTCTATGATGGGGACACCTCTAGCTGCTTACATCTTCACAGTTCCCCTCACTGGTGTTCTTTGACAAATTACCAGAAAAAAAAAATCAAGTAGTAACATAAAAAAGTAAAAAGAGGCCAGGTTGATAAAGAAGATAAACAGAATGTTCATCTTCAAAATAAACATGCTCCTTCCCCCTGCACAAACTGAGGGATAAACAAGCTTATTTTGATAACTCAAATGAATGCTTGAACTATAAATGAATTCAGAATACTTGGAGTATTTGAAATATAACGAAATAATTTTACCATCCAGGTAAGTTGCAGCAAATTAGCTTCACTATATCTAGTGGGTCAATTTCAAGGTGAAAGTTAAGGCTAGGTTTCAGAGACATTGCAAGCTTTGAACAAATGTCAGCTAATGGAACTTTTCACTAACTGTTCACTCTTGGTGACAAAAATGTTCAACTACTAAGTTTACAGGCTGCTGTCAAATTGACATCTTTGCAGTATACAGCTCTAAAAAACACCAGTATAAACCATGAGAAAAATTAATCTACACTAAGATAAACTTACAAAACCCTGCAGCCACTTATATTCAACCCCAAATTCCTCTTTAAAGGGATGCCAAACTTCCTGTATCAAGTATACATAACATTTACAAAACTACTTTAATTAAATTTCTCAACTGTGGAGCTACTGTGAAAGGTGTGATCAAGCATCATGGTACTTACCTCAGAGCTAACTTTCAGTTCTGGGACACTGTGAACCATTGATACAGTTGCTGTGGATAATGGCATGCTCTGTTTTCCATTCTTGCTTCGTATCCTAATCATATAGGGAAAAGAAACATCAGACGAGAGAACAACAATTTAGTGAAATGTTAAACAGACTAAAATCTGTAGCCTCAGACTAATCACCACCAAAAAAATGATAAAAAGAGCTATTTTAACTAGCACACTCTTTCAAATTCTTGTTAATGCAAGCTACTAGACAAAATGGATTGAGATCAAAGAAGCTCACCAGAAAAAACTGTTCAAAAAGTCACTGTACTAAGTTATATTTCCATACAATTGTTTTGTAATACATGACACTAAGATGAAACACATCTGTGTATTGATTTGCATCAAAAAACAAGCTATAAACTAGGGAAAACTACCAAACTACTCAGTTTCTTTTTTTTTTTTTTTTTTTTTTTTTTGCAATCACTCAGCATGCAATTATCTACTTGTTTTCCAAGCCAGAGTATGAAAAATATAAGCAAAGGATAGGCAAAGTTACTCTCTGCACACAGAGTGAATTATGGGTGACTGCTGCTTCAAAAATACCATTGGAAAAAAAAGATGTGTGCATATACAGATATCAACGCACAATAGGTGTCACCCTTGTGTGCATACATATATGTGAGACAGTGTGTGTGACTGCACACACGAGTACAAAATTGTTTGAAAACTGAGAAAATAACCCTGTATAGGATCCCTTTCACTAGCTTACATCAAACAATTTATTGGAAATTCTGACATCTAATTGATGATGCAAGAATAAAAAAAAAACCTGCCATACAAATTTTGTTCTAGGTGACACATACACATCTTTTAATTCTCTCATGTACCAGTCCCATCAAGGACAAGATTTGGTATCAGATCTACAACAAGAGTTAAACCAGATTTCACTTTGTGACAAGCAAACTGCTGAGGATCAACTGTACTGAGCTGAGATGAGGCAAACAACCACAGGGAGGTATCTTTCCCTGTACAATAGTGTGTTGACTGGAAGGTATCCCTCCTCATGACAAGGGGGATGGAACTAGATGATCTCCAAGTCCCTTCCAGCCCAAGATATTTATGACTCTATTAGATGAGGGAAGGAAGAGCTTGAATTCCTAATCAGAAGCAAGTAGAAGTTGGAAAAATAAGCTGACAATACATACTGCGTTAAATCTTGGCCACATTCTGCACACAAGCCTTTCATAACAACAGGATGGCTGCATCCTTCCAGTCTCACCAAGACAGTCCTGAAAAAGACATAGGCATTCCATTTACAGAAGGCAGATTACAGACATGTAGATTAGCAATGCACAGATTGAATTAATTCCAAGAATAAATTCTGGTTATGACTTGACTGTCAGCCCCTTAAGATACATGCTTTTGCCACAACATGGTGAAAAAGACAATCATCTATATTTTCAAATTATTAATTTTCACAACTTTAGAAGTCACTAAATCATATACTAAGGTCAGTTTCTAACTACAGTTTAGCAAGGAAGTTTGATGAGAACAAGTACGGTTTGTCCAGAAACAGTTTACATTCACTTACATACAACTCCCCATGAATAGCCTACTGAGCTGCACAGTAATAAAAAACCAAATGCAGGAACTTCAACATCACAGAACAGCTCAGGTTCTCTTTTAAAATCACGGAGTTCAACCACTAACCTAACACTGTCAAGCCCACCACTAAACCATGCCCCTAAGCACCACATATGCGTGTCTTAAATTCATCCAGGGATGGTGTCTTGACCCCTTCCCTGGGCAGCCCATTCAATTGCTTGACAACCCTTCCTGTGGAGAAATTTCTCCTCACATGCAGTATAAACCAACCCTAGCACAACTTGAGGTAATTTCCTCTCCTCCTATTGCTTGATACTTGGAAGAAGCAACTCCCATCTGGCTACAGCCTCCTTTCAGGCAGTTGCAGACAGTGATAAGGTCCTCCATTGAATCTACTTTTCTCCAGACTAAACATCCCCAGCTCCCTCAGCTGCTCCTCATCAGACATGTCCTCTAGATTCCTTACCACCTTCACTGCCCTTCTCTGAACATGCTTCAGGACTTCAATGTCCTTTTTGTACTGAGAAGTCCAAAATTTAACCCAGGATTTGAGTGTAGCCTCACCAGTGCCAAACACAGGGGCAGACTAGTTCTATACCAACTTAATCTTAGTATTTTCATGGCAGACATATATTGCTTCAATCTTCTCATAAAAATATTTTCATTTCTGATCCTTAAGCCTTGACTCACCACATCTTAAAATAAAGACATAGGAACTCATATTTTATTCTATCTTTTAAACAATGGCTAAACCAAACCAGAAATTAGAGCTGGAAACAGAAGTGTGACATTCACTATTCCAAACTCTTTAGAAGACAAACTCTAGTTTTCAGTGGAATAGTCCAACTAAAGTATTCCTCAACCACTTATCAAAATTCCTGGTCTTCAAAATATAATTATTTATTTTCTCTCAAACACTTAACAGTCACTATAAGAGACTTGTTTTCTTCATTACAGATGGAAAACTGATCTTTCAGACTTCCCATTTTTAAAAAATTCTAAGAAGTAGATAGCAGTAGTTCAGCTACTACAAAATTTCACCAACTCCGTGATAATGAGCTACAGCATCTCCCTAATATTAAAAAAAAAAAAAAAGTCAAGGAGCTTAAAAAAAAAAAAAAAAACGCAACCAAAAAGCAAAAAAACCAACAAAATCTGAGCTCTTTCATAAACTGACTGTAGTGCTTGAAGTGTGGCTTCAAACTTGTACTTGCAATAAGCAGACTGCAACACAAAGAAAACTGTTTTGCATGCCCAAATCTCTCCTTCACATATCTGATTACTAAGCATTTGGGAATTTTAAGCAGAAATTAATTTTCTAAATAATACCTGCAACTGCTTACTTGCATTGTGTCCCTTGCTCTTCAACAACCAGAAGAATGATAACTCTACTAACAAAGCTGCAGTTCATGTCCACAGTGAGGATTATTTTCCTCTTTAAGAGCAAAAACTAGATTCAGGTCAGGTTTATTTTAAAAGAAGCTTTCACAAGCCATAGTATTCCCATTTACAAAAGTGCAGATCTATTCCCTTCTCACTGCCAGACATTATCTGCTTGGAAATTACACCTCCTCTTCCTGTATAGGCATCTTAGATGTCCTTTTTTTTTTAAACATGGCATGTATTTCACAGAAAACAAATGACAAGTCTTGGCTTTTTAAAAGAACTGCACAAGACAAAGTATTTTAGTGACCCTTCACTAGTGGCAATTCACTGCATGACTATTTCACAATTTCACAGAATTTTGGTCTCCTCTCATCCCCCATGTTTGCATTATTTCATTTGACTCTTCTCCCACTCCCTTTGACAATATCTCTATCTTTCTGCCTTTTACTTTGATTCACCGCTAAGCTCCTTTTTAGGCTACCAATGCACACTAACGACCATGTCAGAATTTTTCATTCTCCCATGTGTTCACTGTATGAATCAGAAATTATAGACACACCTAAAAGGCCAAAAATGTGCCCCATGGTACAAGGTACAGAAATATGCTTAAGAGAATACAGTGACTGAGTTTATACCCCAAATGAACTGGTTTTCAATAGTTCAGAAGAAAAAAAGTGTTTCAATGCCAGTTCAGAAGCCACAATATCTCTAGACATTCTCTACTTCGCAGACAAGGTAGCCTCACACTCCAGGTATGCAACAGAAAAAGCTGGCATACTCCTGGGACGAGATGTGATTCAAAACTGGACATGCAAGAGCAATGATTTTTATAAGAAAATTAAGAGTTCTAAATTACTCATTGATACTGTCCCTAAACAGCACCTCTGTACCTTATCTCAAACTAAGCATGACCACTAAATAGCAGTTTTGCCCCTGCAAAATCTAAACATAACCAGAACTCCTGGCCACACTTATGTGTGCTGGAGAGAAAACAAAAAGTACATTATAAAAAGTCCTCTGTCATATTGTTCTCTGTGATGCTTAACTCAAAGGACAGAGGAAGAACTCCAGAGCCCTGATAAACTTTTGAGCAACATACAACCAAAGGGTCAAGTTTCAATTACAACTGCCAGGATCTTAGGCAGACATCTCTCAGGGAAAAAACCCAACACTACTTAGTGCTGCAGAAAGAAAGCCTGAACTCTACTAAGGTCTAGGCATACTTAAATTTTAGCACATTTATTACTAAAAAGGAACAAACACAGACCTCAAGTAGAATGATTTTTTAAAATTTCACATCTGGAAGCTCTGCTTTTACTGCTGAAGGGAGGGATTTTCAAAATGTAATGGCCAAGATCAAAGCCAATTATCAGACAAAAGTGAGCTGAATCAAAGTGTGCATGTCTGCTTTTAAATGGCTGCATAAACCAAACACAGGTTCAGGTTTCTGCCTGTTCTCTTCTCGGGGATGTAAGTGAAACCCACTTGGAAGAACAGAGCCTTTCCCTATTCCATTTCTACAAAGGAAAAACAGATTTCCCCTCCTACCCCCTTCAAATAAGAGGAACTAGGGCACACTTCACTGCTGGCAACAGCACCTTCATCTTCTTCAGGATCCACACAGTGATAAGCAGAGCTAATTGGCTACTTCAACAATAGCATTCCAAGGAAACCACCTCAAAAGATGCAAAATCTTTTTCTAGTTTTACAAACTGTCTCAACTGTGCAGAAAAGCTAGGTGAAGCAACTGGGTAAGAACCACTGCACCGTGCATAACAAGCAAACTTCTTTTTCTGAGTAACCATGTAGGTGGTAGATTGTAATAAACACCAATCACTTGTTTTAAAAATTTATAAAAGTTTAATAAAAATAAAATGGAAAAAAAATAATACAAGTATAGTAATAAAGATTAAACAATTAGAGTTAGGACAATTAAAGAGACAATAACAGCAAAAAGTTACAGCCCGGGCTGGGTACCTCTTTCTGGACAAAAGTGAGCCAGGAGAAGGACCCCGATAAAAGAGAATTCCCTCCTTAAGAGGGATACACAAAGCACTTCATGAATATGCATATTTTTTATTTAAAACAAGAAATTCGTCCGGTACTTGTTGAGAAATTCCTGTTAATCCCAGGCGCCTTGAAGTCTAAGTCGAGTTTGGAGAAGTTCGGTTTTTTGTTGATAAGGAAAGCCATAAATTCCTCTCCTCTGGAAGATTTAGGGGTTTCTGTAATTGTTATCTCTGTGTGAAGAATTTCTTGATTATCTTCTTCTCTTGAGCAAAAAGAATACCACACACACATATTTTCTATTTTAACTACTAAAGCTTAATTTCAATTACAAAACTACATTTACTATATTATTAAAATGTTACTACAGCACTTCTAATCAACATAACATAATACATATAGTATTCAATTTAATATTTGCGAAAAGCCAATCATAAAATATGCATTTTTCACATAGATCATTCCAATACCCAGTCTGATAGCTAAATGACTGCAACAGAACCACAAACTACCCACGTGGTTTCTTTAGTACAATGAAACTTGAACTAGTAAACAAGGAAACCCACTCTGGGCCCTTACTCACATTCCTTCCACATGTACTTGTAAACAACACAGAAATTAGATGTGCCATTAAGATGAAATTTTACTTTTTGTGGCCACAATTATGAATAGGAACAGATATTTACCAACAACCTCAAGATGCAGTTGATCATAAGCTCACCACTGTTCTCCCAGTACTTACACACACCCTATTTCTAAACCCAAGTCTTTTAATAATATCTGCTTTAAATAAGCAGCATGGTAAAGCAAAACAAACAAACAAACAAAAAAAAAAAAAAAAAAAAAAAAAACCAAAAAAAAAACCCCAAAAAAACCCCAAAAACAAAGGGGAAAAGCTTTCATGAAATCCAACAGGAACATTTTGCTTTTATTAACAAAGAAAGTCAATGCCTGTGCTAATCCTAAAGCCTGGTCATTTCTGTTGACTCCAAATGGAAGAACTTTGTATCAAGCATAACCATGGAATTGCTTCCTGGTAACCGAATTACACTGGAAAGCCAAAACAGAGTTCTATTTGTGCTACACAACACTTGTAGAAACCAGTTTACTGGATCAAGGGAACCCACTGCAAACAAAAAGCATTTCCCTAAACATTTTATTATTGCTTAATTTTTTTTTTTTATTGGTTGGTCTTTTTTTTCAGCATGATCTAACACTTCCAGCAGCAAGTGCAGGAATTACAAAAGAACAGAAACAAGAACCTGAGATTTTTTTCCATAATAAGTTAGCTACCTGCATCAGGAGGGGCTGGCCAGCTGCAGCACATGAATACAATGGCCGTAAGATGTCTTCGTAGCTGTCTTCAGTAAAGCTCTGTATCTTAAGGATACTCAGCATAACACAGGAATAGAGAGGTTCCCTCTGTTACTCAGAACAAGTCTAACCTGACTGTACATTAACCATGGCCTTCTATTACAGCTTGGCTTTACTTCCAGAGGCAACAGCTCCAAGGTCGTGCTGGAGAGAAAGGCAATGGCCTACTTTCTTTACTCCCCACCCTCATGTTTCCTCTGAAAGCCCACCCCCTCCCCTCTGGCACTACCAGAAAAGAAGATTTCAGTACCCTGCAAGGTCGAACTCACCAGTCCTAACCAAGTTTTCTGCTGGTTTTAGAGTTAAGCAGCTGTTAAGACCAGTCCAGCAAGGGTGACCAATCAAAGATGCAAAATGTTCCACAAACAGGGCTAAGACTGGGGAAAGACAGACACAGTTTGAGCAACTCACATTTTCTCTCACCAGGCCACTTTGTTAGCATTTATCTTACCTATCTGTAAAGACTAGCTTGGACAACTCCAAGTCATGGAAATGTAAGTTTTATTTATTATCTTAAAGTCTGCTTCAAGGTACCATGCACTGGCACTGAAAATATAGTGCAAATTCACAAGATGAAGCTACTGCCCTGCACTGACTTTGTACCATGCGAGTGCTGGCAGCCAAGCAATTGGTGGGTTTCCTCAGGACTGTTTGGTATGAAGAGACACGTCAAATACCATAAGAAACACACAGACCAAGTTGTCACTGCAATCCCTTAAACTGCTGCTCTCAATCTGATGCCATGTGCCCTTCCAATTTGCATCAGAAGATGTCTAAGTGTACTAACACAGCAAAAGGAGATGTTGGAGTGCAAGTGAACAGAAGTCACTGCCCTGGGCTGGCAGAATGCTCAAGGGGGTGTTACTGGCAAACTCTCAAGGGGGGTAAAAATACCAAATGAACACATCTTCAGACCAATTATCATTAATACCAACCATTACTGAATCAACCAACTGATCTAGAACAAATATGAGCACAAAATCCATTAGTTGTCAGATGAAGTTAGAATGAACCTAAAGCCTGCTTCTACATTTTCATTAGTCAGATTTCTGAAACACTGACATTTTTGTTTGCTTACACAAGAACAGTATTTTATGGTGTGTCTGCAGCATTTAGAACCCCTACTAAGAGCCCTTATGATCAATTAACATCAAACCACAGCCCTTGTTACATAGAACTCCAGTTTTGTAGCAAGGGTATTTTCAAAGCCTGAATCACCTCACTCTCACCATGTAAGAGTATTTAACAACTGGATTTATATATTTAACTCTCATTAATATCTGTGAGGAAGCAGAGAGAGTCCTTGAGTAATTGATTAAAAATACCAAGGATTCACTAAGACACATGGCCCTTGTTGCTACAGGCAACACATGGCCTACAGCCTCTTCAAGCTGTTGGAGGAAACGTCCACTACAGCAGCCACTTGACAGACATCTGTGAACAGCTTCTTGCACGTTTCAAAAAGCCACTTCTAAGAGTTAACAATGTATAATAAAAAGGTACCAAAAAACCCAAACAAATGGGCTTGCAGTGCCCTTTACATAAGATCTAGTAAATCTTTCAAACATTATTTACCATGTGTTTTTTATTTAGAACATTTTAAACCAGAAGTATTATTACTTAGGAGAATTCAAGACTAATATTTTTTTTTTGAAGGGAGAAGGTAAAAATACAGTTCTCAGTGCATTTACATAGAACCCATTTAAAACACAGAATGAATTCAGAAGTGGAAAAAGATGCAAGCCTGTAACTCGGTAACTTGTATCTGCACCAATAAGTACTTCTAGTAATCACAGAAGAAAACAGGCTGTCATAGCTCAGTAATTAATTTAAGCAATAAACAGTTCTGCAGCCCGCTCCCCCATTATTGTTGTCAACTGCTGACACTACCTTTATGAATTTGCTTTTCTATTGCCACTTCTCTCTAATTGCAGTGTTAGTCATGCAGCAGTTCTCAAATACCTGCTGCAAAACTCCACCTGGGAGTTGAGGAACATCCACCCGACAGCAGGATCAATCCAAATCTATGTGATGAACCCTAGCAATCTAAGTGGCACTTATTCAAAAATTTGAAGTGACTGAGTAGTGACTGTATAGCCTGTAGTGACTATATTGGCAGAACAATAATTAACCTAAACCTGCAGTTTTCTCAAACCACACTTGAACTTACGTATCAGCTACTCAAGAATGGTACTCACAGATGAACTGCTGCAAATCCAGACAATAGTCTCGGACTAAATCCACTGCTGACTAATTTTTGTTTTTTTCAGGCATACACGTCTCTCTCAGATAAAAGCACATAATTTCCCCTTATCTCAGACTAACTTACCACTGCATCCCTCCTACACCCAATCAAAATCACATGTAATTACCAGAACAAATCTGGTTTGCCTCCTGCACCTGTAGGTTCACATCTAGAGAAACAACAACAGATGAACACCAAAACAGCCTGGACACCAAAGCAGAGAAAGGTGACTGAGCATTTCAAACACAAACACACCCACACAGAGCTGACATCAAAGCTATAAACATGAGGCTTTACTTCTTTCTGTGCAAAGAAATCTGGGAGGATCCTGTCATCTCTCCGCCTCTGCATTGGAAAGCTGCATCAATTAACAGAATATTACATCTTCGCCAAGCATTTTATCACTTTTCCCACTGAAACCAGCATTTAGACAATTGCAGTCCCTTTGTCTGTTACTTCCAAACAACAAATAAAACGGGAAGAGGCTTACTGCAGGACGCACAATCCTCAAGTCTAACAGCTTCCTCCTGTCCTTTCCCTTTATAGATACTGTGGCAAACTGATCTGGGCAATACATCCTGTATGCTCTCCTCTGGGACTTGCTGATAAACCAGATGAACACAGTTACATAGGAAAAATTAACAACTCTTTAACACCCTTAAGAGCAATTATGAACCAAACTGTCCTAAATTACACCACAGTGCTCAAACGAGGAGCAGCAGCTCCACATTTGACAACAACCGTAAGATAGCAACAGCATCATGTGAACCCAGAAACCCAACACACTCTGAAAGCAGAGGACAATAGCTTAGAAAGCAGCTCAGTTTTAAGAGTGATAAATAGCTGTAAAGTTGATGAAGTTCTGTTCTTGAGCAATGCTTTCCTTGGCTAGGGCCACCTGCCCCTCCTCGGCCCTTCTGTGAATGAGAATCCACAGCATTCACTCCACTAAGCTTGGACCAAGACCTTTTTGACCGCTGTGAAACCTTAGATGCCATTTTTAAACTAGAAAACACTAGAATGCAAACAAATAGGCATTATTCAATTCTACTATATCAAAATCACTGCCTTATGCTACACTGTTTCTTAGAACAGATGTAGAAAAGCCATTTCAGGGTTTTTTTTCCCAGATATTATTGCAATAGTCACCTGGCAAAATCCCAACTCTTGTCTTAAAAAAATAAGCATTTCCTTTAACACAGCAACACTGTGTTACAGAAAACCAGGGGACACTTTCCATCTTCTAAATCCTTTTTAGAACCAGCAGTCTCTCCTGCTGGTGACAGTTCTACCCTTCCCCCTTTTCCAATTCCATAGATCTAACTTCAGCATAACCAAACCTAGAAAAAATGTACAATCAAGATCCTTAAATTGTAACCTGTAATGCATTACTTGCTCTCCAGGAAGTAATTTCACACTCCCCTATTTGCTTTAAAAGGCAACTACTGCCAATTCAGCTATCCATATACAGCAGATGACCTTAACCTTTGATTTTTTAACTACACAAAATAGACACCTATAAGAATATTTTAAAAGTGACAACTTACAATGAATTGTCTATTATCATTTTCCAAAAGAGTTCCCAAAAATTCAAAGTTGGCAGCTCTTTACTGAACCTTGAGGCTAGTATGTCCCATTTGCAAGTATTTTTATATACTCTTGTTGATGTTTAAGAATTTGCAATACCATCACCCCATATTCACTTTTACTTAGCGAGTTCAAATGTCTCATTAAACATTTACCTAGGGGGAGTCTTCAACTAGATAAATCTGACCTTGAAAATACAAACAGCTGTGATCCCTGCTAGGGCTAGCCCTTAAGTTAACACCAAACACACAGTCATCAAATCAGAAAGGTCCAAATAAGCATGCAAGTTGTACTACTGAGGTTGCTCAAGAGAAAAAAACTCTTTGGGTCAAGACAAACTTTCAGAACAATTCAAAGCTAAAGTCTTGTCAGTCTCTTCCTTCCTCAAACTTTTCCAACCCTTCCTAGGACAAAATTCTATGTATTGTGCAACATAAAAATTAAAAGTCTCATTGCAGTCCTCCTGTAAGAATTTTTGTCCATACATTTTCTCTTTAGAAGAGGAAAAACTACAGAAAACCACGTTGCATTTGAGAAGAAACAACATGCACACTTGCCTTTGAAAAAGACTGGTTTTCTAAACAACTCTAGTATTAAAGTAAAGATCAAAAATAAATATCCTAAAGAAATGAGACGGCAATAACTAAGAAAGAAAATCCATTACCTTTTGGGTAAAACTACAATCTATTTCCAGCACAGACATCTACAAACCAGTTTTTAAGAAACTGCTATAACCAGCTTGTAGTTCTACAACAGGATGGATAAAACACTACCATGAGCTATCTCATTCTGTCTGCTGGCCCATAGATTCACACACAGCAAAAAGTCCTCAAGCACAAGTAAGATGAGCAACTCATAGTACAAACTAAGAGAGCAGGAAATTGCCAGGTTTGTGAGAAACCTTGTAATGATAAGAATGTTACTAAAGACTATCATACAAAATGCCAAATGGAACATTCACAACCTCAAAAATGTTATTCCCCAGTGCTGACATGTCATTTATTCCCTTGATGACTCTATTGGCATTTACACAATCACTTTAATCTGACCTATCTATGGGCTACTGCTGAAAGGATAAATTACTCCCCCTTTCCCTACACCACACTCCTGTTGAAGCAACTGAACAAAATGAGGGAATTGATTACTATGGCTCATTTTATAGGACACTGGGTGGGAAGGATAAGAAACTGAACCATCTTTTGCGGCGGCTACCTGCCACGACCTCAAGCAGACGATATGCACCAGCTAGTGCTGCCCGTGTGAGGCCGGGTGGCCACCACGTGTGTGGGCACTCTCCAGGGGAACGGCGCTCGCCACCCTGGTAGTGCTGAGTGCTGCGGCGTGGGTTACGCAGCTTTGGTAGCTTCACATGCTGAGAGAAGATGAAGAGATGAGAGGACACTTGTTTGTGAGCCCAAAGAGTCTTTATTCCCCCAGGCGGGGCAGGAACAAAGAGAAGGACACTTGTTTGCGAGCCCAAAGAGTCCTTATTCCCCCAGGTGGGGCAGGAACAAAGGTGGTCTCGGGGTGGGTGCAGTGACAAATGCCGATGAAATAAAAGATGGCAGCAGATTAAATAGGGAGTGGGCAGACAGGGGTGTAAACCTGTTTTGCCCAATGGGGACAAACGAGAGACAGGATTGAAAACCGACAGGGAGTGAACAAACCCTGACTGATGGGACCATATAAGGAGAAAACAAGGAGAGGTGGGAAGATTGACAGGTACCCGGGGATCCAAGTGGCAGGAACTCTCCAGGTAAACAACTTGGAGCAAACCACTGTGAGGGGAAAAATGGGGGAGTACAAGGAACAAACCTAATTGACGTTAATAAAACAACTGACTAAATAAACCCAAACTACAACAATCTTTGACTATATGATTTCCAACACCCTACTCAATGCAAGCTGAAGGCACTCAAGTTTGAGCATCCCTTCCAGCCAACTCTCATATTAGCATGAAGCAACCAGGAAACCATGGTCTGAGAAAGCCATACCGAGAAAAACTGCATAGACGAGGCTGCTACAACCACACTACTGGTAAATACCAAGCCTGATGCCTGTTTCCAACCAAACCTGACTGAGCAGCTTGATCCTCTTAGATAAAGAAGCTCCTACAAGTTTTGTGAAATCATGGCCATGTAAAGAAAAAGAACTTTGTCCTCTACCATTCAGTAAAATGAACAGTCTTATGAGCTTCCAACTTGTTAGGTGCCTAGGAATAGGCAAAAGAGAAGGCAATGAAAGACAAAAGCCCTCATTTAGAACTTGCATATTTTTCACTATCCAGCTCAACCAAATACCAGAGAGATAGCCTTCTTTTAATGTTTCCTGGTATCACAGTATCTGGCAGAACGGAGTGATGGGAAAATTAAAAAAAAAAAAAAAAAAAAAAAAGATGCAAGTCAGAAAGATGCATACTGAAACTTACTATAAAAATAATGGGATGAATTCAGGCATAAAAAGGAATTAGACAAGCAATACAGTAAGTTAGGACTGTTAGGTATTATTCAAAAATCCTCTATGTTTGGCAGCACTGAGGGGTTTTTTAGACTCATAACTTCATTAAATATTTGCCAGGATATTATGAAAACATTTGTGTCTAACAAACAGCAAGGTGCTTTTTCCTGTAGTTTGTTAAAAGTGTCACCACTTTAAAATTAACTGCAATTTATTAGCATTTTTCCCCCTTGGAAGACTGTAAGATACATGGTACTGGGATCTGGCCTTAAGTGGACAATAAACTAGGCCCTGAGCCTATGTGACATTAGATAACCAAAAGAAGATATTATTTTAAAAATATATAATCAAGTTTCTGGCACAAAAAAAAAAAAAACCCAAGCAATGACACAAAAATCTACAGTTTTAGAGAACAAATCCCCACCTCTTTCCTGCTATCTTCTCCAAAACCAAAAAATGACAAGTTTTGCTTCACTAGGATCCAGACAGTTTAAACAAGATTTTTATTACAACACAAATATACTCTATAGAAGAATGTGATTTTTCACTATTAAAGGTATGTGGTAAGACACAAAGATACCTAGTTAAATATATAGGTAATAAATATTTCAGAAGGCTCTTCTAATGTGAACCAAACCCTTGTTTGGCTCTTCTAATGTGAACCCTTGCAACAGTCTGTCCCATCAGTAGGGCAATCATTTTATATTAGAAATGGTTATGTAAATATTTGCATAAAGCGTTAATACTGACCCAACCCAGAAACCTGCCATAATTGTAGCAGCTTCAGAATGATTAACCCTGATGGGTAACTGGCACTAATAATACACAGAGCAGTGCAGGATTTTTGCCATTTTATTTGCTGCTCCTGCTACCCATCAAAATTACGCTTCACTAACATCAAAGGCCTTTCATTAAGTGCTTCCTGTACTCCTAGTCATTTACAGTCCTAAAAGGTTAGACACCTTTCCTTTCAAGTTTCAGTATGACATGTGGTACAAGCCTACACTGCAAGAATAAGCAAAAGCTACCTACTGCCTGCATGCCTTGGGCTCTTCCCTGGGGAAAGTTTGCACCCCTGTCAATGCTAAAAAGTGGGTAATAACACTACAAAAAATTAAGTGACATAAATGTGCAAAATTACTTTCACGCAGCAAAAGATTTCATCTCACACTTGAAAGAAAAATAATCAAAAGTTATAAATACCTTCTTAATTGGGAAAGACTTTTGCTAAACAATGTCTTTATTTACAGAAATATTATGACCTAACTGACAAAGAAGAAAACTCAGCCACTCATATTGTTTATCCTCAAATAAAAAGGTTTGATCAACTTATGTTCTCATGTTCTAATGAAAAGGAAAAATATTTTGAATAGAAACAGTACTTCTACAGTGTTTCAGGGTTTGAAAAATACTTGCAAGTATCTTAGAGACAGACAGAATTCACTACTAAATCAACCAGGTTCATTTTTCTAAAGGCAGCATGGCACCTATCATTCTGGATAGTTTGGATTACAAAAAGGGCATCTTCTGCAGATGATGAATAAATTTCAGCTATGTTACTTCCTTTAATCACACCGGTGTTTTAATAATGCAAAATCTTAACACATATTGAAATATTGTTAATGAAATGTTATTATTTCAATTCCACAAAATGGGAAGCCACAGGTAAGAGATTAAATGTTCGCCAAAAAAAACTTTTAAGTGACCAAAGAAATGCAGTTATATCTTCAATTACTGACCAGTTCTACTACCCTTAGGTCATGCTTATTCTGCCTCTTCACTTGAACTTCTCCCTTGAACTCACCCAGTAAATACCACTGCAACAAACAACAGAGGAACCTGACTGAAAAGTCAGAATTCCAGAAGTGTAATGCCTAGCAATGGTCAATATCAAATACAATCTTTCAGTTGTGTAAGATATAAATATTCCAGAAGCCAAGAACAACGGCAATAAAGAAAACCATTTATTTTCTAATTGTCTCAAAGCAAGGACTTGCTAATTATAATCAAGTGATTCATGACAAGACAAATCCAGCAAGAACAATGTATAAGAATTGGTGCATTCCAGTCCATAAAGTTAACATTGAGCAAAGCTAAAACTAAAATGCTGCTAAATCAGCAGCAGACTCAGACTACTTTAAATTGATTATATTTCTCACTTAGAATATATTTAGTTTGGTTTTCTTTCCAAGTGCTTAGCTAACACAATGAAAAACCTAGCTAAAGTTATCTCCCCTTTTATTCAGTGCTAGCAACATGAATTTCATCGTGCATATGGTGTTTTAAAATTTCAGCCTGTTCTTTTAAGACTTTTTTTAGTCTGACCTAGCATTGACAGTACCTTTGTTCTACATCGGTTTTAAAGACTGCCGATGCTGCACCAGATGCAAGAGCAGAATGCTGATGCAGCACAAAAGGAAAGCTACCATCTTATCTCAGAAAGATATAACTCTATAGCAAGAAACACACAGCTTGCACCTCCTTAGTAACACATTATATGACTGACTGATCAGGCTGGTTTTTTTCTTGAATCTTTCAGAGCACCCTCATACACAGATGTTTTGCATATATTAGTGAATTTCAATCAAGAAAACTTAGGCCTGGCTGCTCCCACATAAAAATCAAGTGAACTGCAATCAAAGTAAACAGCTTGCTGTCATAAAACAGAGGAAGTAGATTGTTTAACTGGTTTCCTGCTGAGAAAGAATAAATCTGCTTAAAGTACAGGGTAGCAGGCTCTTCGCCCAACTTAACCTAGAAATCTGAGCGCCCCCTATCTATCAGGCATTTAAGAATTTAAAAGTCAACAAACATTCAGCTTTATCAAGACAAACTCATTGCTAAACTATAGGGGAAAAATGTATTTGTTAGTCCCTTGCTCTTCTAAAAGATAAAATCTTGGTTGTACTTGTGAAGTCTTATACATTAAAATATCGACAGTATTAAAAACATTTAGACTGCAAATATTACGTGTAAGGGACTTTACAATTTTAAAATGCCTCGCCGCACTGTTGCTTCCCATTAAAATCCCTTCTATAGGACACAGAATGATCTGTTTACTCCCCGAGTTTTGCACCAACCTAACCCTCAAACTAAGAAGAGTATATTAGGAGAAGAGGCAGTAGGCAGAAACTAATGCACAGGAAGTTACACCTGAACACGGGGAACAACTTTTTTATTATACTGGTGACTGTACACTAGAAGAGGTTCCCCAGACTGTGGAGCCTCCCTCACTGCAGATATCCCAGAACCATCTGGATATAATGCCGTTCAACATGCCGTAGGGCGACCCTGCATGAGCAGCGAGGTTGGACCACTGTGGTCCCTTTCAACCTAACTAACTCTGTGATTTTGTGATTTCCAAGTAGTGTTTCCAGTAAGCGCAGTGCTTAGAGAACCCCAACGCAGCAGGAGGGACACAACGCTCTATGAGACAGAGCTCACTCACACCGAAGGGCTCAGCACTCACACCGAAGGGCTCAGCACTCACACCGAAGGGCTCAGTTCTGAAACACCACGGGGAGTGGACCACGATGCCTCGGCACCTCCCCGGCCGCTTCCTTCTCCTTCCCCTCGCACGGCAGCTTCCCTGAGCACAGCCCCGCAGGAAGGGCCTTTGTGAGCAGGGCCCAGCCCGGCCCCCACGGAAGAAGCGCGAAAGCCACGTCCCGCCAAGGCCGCCCGCGCCGCCCCCGGCCCACACTCACCCGGGCGTGATGACCTGGCCGGGCCGCGCGCAGAGCTCGCGCACCACGCCGGGCCGCTCCGCGCGCAGCCTGCGCTCGGGGCCGCCGCGCTGCGGGCGGGCGGAGGCGCCGCTGGCAGCGGGCGGCAGCGGGGCGGCGGCGGGGCGCGGGGTGGGCGGAAGCGAGGCGCAGAGCGCCAGCACCGACCCGATCTGCACCGCCGCCCCCACCGACACCTTCCACTCCAGCAGACGCAGCGGCCGCGGGCCGGGAGCGCGAATCTCCGCCACCGACGCTGGGCCTTCTGCGCCGGGTCCGCCGCCCCGCTCCGGCCGCTCCTCCATCGCCCCGGCCGGGGGCGGGTCGGGGGTGCCCGGCAGTGCGGCCGGACCTGGCGCTGGCTCCGCCGTCGGGGGGGGTACGGAGCGCCCCGACAGTCACCGGTGGCGCCGACGGCGGCGGGGTCACGGCGGCTCCGCGCAGGCGCGGCGCCACGCGTCCGGCCGCGCTTAAAGGCACAGGCGCGAGCGGCACGGCCCGCGGGGCAGCGCGGGGAGGAACTACGGCTCCCGGCAGCCCCTGCGACCCCGCCCGCCGGCCCTGAGTGGCGTCACAGAATCGGAATTAAAGAATATCCCGAATTCGGACCCGCGGGGATCGTAAAGTCCGACTTGTGGCCCTGCACAGAACACCCCTAGAATTACATGCTGTGTTTGAGAGAGTTGTCCGAACCTTTGTTGAATTCTGTCAGGCTTGTTGCTGTGACCACTTCCCTGGGGAGCCTGTGCCAGTGGTCAGCCGTCCACTGGCTAAAGAACTTTTTATTTTCCTGTTATCCAACTCCCTTGGTTTAGCCCCAGCCAGCAGCCACGCCCTACGCAGCCACTTTCTCACTGCCCTGCCAGAGGAACTGGGGAGAGACTTGGAGGGTTAAAAGCTGGAAAACTTGTGGGTTAAAATGAAGACAGTTTAATAGGAAAACCAAAAGCCATGTGCACAAACAAAGCAAAACAAGGAATCGATTCACTGCTTCCCATGGGCAGGCAGGTGTTCAGCCATCCCCAGGAGAGCAGGGCCCCATCACATGTAACAGGTTGGGAACACAAACACCATCACTCCATCGTCCCCCCTTCCTCCTTCCTCTTTCCACTTTATTTACAGACCATGATGTCGTGTGGTCTGGAATATCCCTCTGGTCAGTTGGAGTCACCTGTCCTGGCTGTGTCTCCTCCCAGCCTCCCAAGCACCCCCACATTTATTGCCAGCGTGGCAGTATGGAAAGCAGAAAAGGCCTTGGCTCTGTGCAAGTCCTGCTCAGCAATAACAAAAACATCTCTAAATTATCAGCCCCGTGTTCAGCACAAATCTAAAACACAGTCCCATTCCAGCCACTGTGAATAAAGTTAACTCTTCCCTGGCAAAATCCAGGGCACCAATCTAAACCTCCCCTGACACAGCCTCAAGCCAGTTCCTTGGGTCCTGTCACTGGTCACCACAGAGAAGAGATCAATGCCTGCCCCTCCTCTTCATGTTGTGAGGAAGCTGTGGACTGAGTTGCCACTCAGTCTCCTCCAGGCTGAACAAACTAAGTGACCTCAGCTGCTCCTCATACAGCTTCCCTTCAAGACCCTTCACCATCCTTGTGGACCTCCTTTGGACACTTTATATATTTTTATATATATATATTTATGTATTTTTATATATAAATATATATTTTATATATTTTTTATATTGTGCCCAAAACTGCACACAGCACATGAGGGGAGGCTGCACCTTTGCAGAGCACATTTGGACAGTCACCTCACTCTGCTCTGTGCTGATGATGCCCAAGGCCTGCAACCTGAGGAGCCTGTGGAAGCTCTGCAGCACTCTCCAGGTCTCCCCTGGGTCAGAGGGCAGATGGAAAAGGTGAGTGCCCTTGCCTGGCAGAGCAGCCACCTCCCTGTGGGACTGGCTCCACGCTGCAGTACACTGGCAGGGCACAGAGGAGGAATAGGGATGTCCGGCAGAGAGGAGTTTGAATGTGGACGTATCCATGGAGGAGCTTGGACATGGACATGGCCCTGCAAAGGCACAGCCTAACAGGGTCAGTCGTGCTATCCTCCACAGGCCAGCAGGGCTGACTGGAGCTGAGGTCAGAGATGTCCCTAAGGGCATGTGTTCCCCACCAAAAGGTGCCATGGACATGCTTCCCACCCATGGCAGCCACATGGCACAGTACTTTTATCTCTTCAGCCACATGCCAAGGATGGAGGCCTTGTGCCATGTGCCAAGCCTTGTGCAGCCTGCTATGGAGCAATGAGATGCTCTGAGCTTCCATGGGAATGCTCAACTACCTCAGCATCTCTAGTGCTTGTGTAGCAAGTGCACCAAATCTTTTTACCGCGTTGGTGTTTCCTGAATTAACTTCTTGACCTAAGATCTCAGAGCAGCAGATACCAGGGGCTTCCACAAGAAGTCTTTTCCAGAGGGATAGTGGATAGGATTTTGGTAGGGATGTTGAGGAATACATTTAGTGCCCATAGCTCAATATGCAGGTACAGTATGAGCTGCAGGTATGAGCCTGAGCCCAAGGTGAGAGGCCATTACCTGCCAACCCTTTGCATAACAAAGGGCCTGAGGACCTGTAGCCCACCCAGGGACCCAGGCTACCTAGAGACACAGGAGGATCTGGTGACTCTAGACTTTTCCTTACTTGAACTTACAGGGTATAAAAGCCCAGGGTTTCCTTTGTTGCTCCTTAATGGCACCCACCTCGAGCTGTTATTTTGATGTTGCACCATGATTAAATTATCTTAAGGATTAGGATGCCTGAGATTCTGCTAAGGGAAACGTGGGATTGAGCCCATAAGGAAACCTGGTCTGACTGGGAGTACAGGAGATGTAGCTGCCAAAGGGGCCTTGGTCCCAGATTAGGTGATGCGAGAGTGGCTCCTGGATGGTTGGACAGGGAAGTTTCCTTAACAGGGAAAAGCCTGTTAGCATACAGTCTACAGGTAGTCTCCAAATGGTAAGTACTCCTGAGTTTTTCCCTCTTAACATTAGTTAAGAGAGACCTTAAAACAAGACCAGTGTGGACTGGTTGGGAACTGGATCTGCAAGACATTGCTATGAACATCATTATGAGCTTGGGTTGTGAGGCAGCCACCATCACCAACAACCAGAGACTGGGAAATTTTAGAGTGAAAGTTGCTGTGCCTTTTTTATCAGCTCCTTGTACACAGACACAATGGCATATTGTATTGTGTATTATTCTTAATGTTCTTTTCATGCTGTCCTGCGTATGTGGTAAAGCTACCTCATAAAAGGTGAGTACTTTTTGCATAGTGTTGTATGTAACAGGTATAATTTGCGCCATTTTTTTGCATGATATATATATAATATTAAAGAGTTGTTAGGATGTACCCTTTGGCATTAGAAGCCCCCCCTTCTCAGGCAAAACTGAGTGTGTGTTGAAACCTGATTTACAAGCAAGGGGATGTGGCTCACCAGGAGATGGGCCTTCTCTGAGGCGATATGGAGACACCCAGGCGCTGATCATCATCAGGAACATCCCCCCCGGGCCGATACATGTGAATACTCTGTTCCCGTAAATTTCATCAAGAGTTTCCACGACACCAGACTTCGAATTTTTCTGCCTTGTCGCAGAGAAGGAAATCTCATCAACTTATGAGACTTTGAATGAAACAAAGGACTGAGTGCCAAAATCCTGGCTTCAGGCAAAATTTTCCCTAAAAAAATCGCTTGTACCAGGATGGTGGTGTGGGGGCATAGAGTGAAACCTCTGCTGAGGCTGATCTCTGTGTCTTGCACCCAGCGCCGATCCCGGGCTGGCACTATCCTTTACCTTGTGGCTGGCTAAGTTAGATGTCTATTGCTAAAATAAATTCTTTTTATTTTTTTTAATTTGGCTGGATCATTTTTCATTTATAACACATAATATTCCATCTCTCTACTACTTGTGTTGCTTTATTTGTTCTTTCATAATCTGAAATAAATAAAATCTGAAAATCTGAAATGAAAAAAAAAAATAATCAGCACTGAAGCAATATGCCCATATCCTCTTGCACATGAAAACTGAACTTTGAACCCCCAGTGAGCTCTGATGATGCCACCTTCAAACTCTACCAGGAAGTGCTGACTTGCAGCATTTCTTTTCAGCTCTCAACTCAGTGTTTTTAGCTCACACCCAGCCTTCTTTCTTTTGTAGAGTGGATTGATATTATTTTGCTCAGGGACAGCAGGCTGATGACTGCCTCGAGAGCGCAAAGGAAAAAAGTAGTTTCAAGGAGCAAGAGAATTCATCAGGAATTTCACTATTAAAACTTTTTAGACTTCTAAATTTTGCAAAATCCAGTTCCATCAAGACTGGTAGTCATAATAGTCAAGGAAAGGCTGAAATAATAGCTGAGGTGGGAAGGCACCTTTGGAGCTCATCTAGTCCTAACTCCCCATCTCAAAGCACGGACAACTAGCAGGTTGCTCAGGGTCACATCCAGTTGGGCTTTGACTGTCTCCAAGGATGGAGGCTCTAGAGCCTCTCTGAGCAACCTGTGCCAGTGTACAACCAACCTTACAGTGAAAAAAGCTTTTTCTTGTATTGAAGTGGAATTTTGTGTGCTTCCGTTCATGCCAATTGCCTCTTGTTCTTTTACAGGGCACCACTGACAAGAGTCTGTCTTCTTTATCAACCATCCTCCATCTCTATCAAATGTTTATACAGATTGGTAAAATCCCTCTGGAGCCTTCTGTTCTCCAGGCTGAAACATCCCAGCTCTCTCAGCCTCTTCTTATGTGACAGATGCTCCAAGTATTTTAATAGTGTTGTGCCCCTTTGCTCCTGTTGTTCCAGTATGTCCATGCCTCTTTTGCACTGGACTCAGCACACCCAGTGCGGTGTCACCAGTGCCAAGTGTAGGGAAGGATCACCTCCCTTAAACCTACTGGCAGTGCTCTTTTGAGTGCAGCATGGAACTCTGTTGTCTTCTTTGCTGCAAAGTTTACCTTTGCTGGTTCAAGGGGAGCTTGGTGTCTATCAGGTTCCTCAGGGCCTTCACTGCAGAGCTGCTTTCCAGACACTTGGCCTCCAGTACCTAGGGTTGTTCCTCCCCACAGGTAGGACATGGCATTTCCTTTTCTTGAACTTCATGAGGTTCCTCTCTGCCCATTTCTCCAGCGTTTCAAAGTCCTTCTGGATGGCAGCACAGCAATTTAGCCTGTCACCCACTTCTCCCAGCTAGGTATGACCTGCAGACTTGCTGAATGTGCATTCTGCACCATGGTCAAGGTCATTAATGAAGATGTTAAACAATATTGTTCCCAGTATTGTTCTCTGGGCAAAGCAGCAGTGAGTGGGAAACTAGTGACAGGACACTCCTAGCACAGCATGAAGCACCAGGGACAAGCTTCATATTCATATTCATATTCATATTTATAATAATCTTTTTTTTTTTTTTTTTTTTTTTTTTTTTTTTTTTTTTTTTTTTTTTCCATTTCTGCTCTAGAGAAGAACCTCTTTAAGAAAATCAGGAAAGATTGTCAATTTTATCCAGATTCTCTGAGTGTAATCTTGCCTTGTGTTTGAAGATTAGCTCAGGTAAACAAACTTTGTTGGTACTGAATGTCCCATTATTTTATGTAGAGAAGATAGTCTTGGCAGCAGAGCAGAACCATGGCACAAAAATGATCTGGCTTTGTTTGCCCTACACATATCTCAAACTGATGGTTACTCTGTTTTCCTTTTGCCTGCTAATCCCTCTCACTCAAAGACATGCATTTAAGGTCATGCAGCTTTAACACTTGCTGTTTTCTTGAAAGCTGGCCTACCACACAGCTTTTATATGTTTCAATTTCATATATGTCTTACCAGATCTCCTTGGAGGGGTAAGGATAGATAATATTGATCCCTCACTGGTGGCTTTGATGGAGTGACTGAATTCTGACACTTAAGGTGAGAGATGAAGTGAGAAGAGCTCACCTCCCCTTACCAATCTCTGGAACAAACTGAAGGTGTGCTGCAGCTTCTGCAGTACTGTTGACCTCAGGAAGTCTCTGCAGCCTCTCCTTCCACTATATTTTGTAACTATTTTGTGATTTTCTCTGCATCTGTAATTGTGCAGATGAGCAGCACAGATGGGAGAATAACAACAGAAGTCTACATAATAATTATTATTGTTTCTTGATATTTTGATTGACCTGAGAGAAAAGTTTACAAAATAATTGCACCAATCAATCCTAGGTAGGTGCAAGGGAAAATCCCTGAGATGGCGTGTGATGAGAGCATTAGGGGAAGAATCTGTAATTCTATTAACTAGTAGAATCCTAAGCAGCACACCGTGTTACGATGCTTGACTTCATGTCTGTTTATACCAGATGGCTTCCATCAGGAGGCAGATGTTTTTCCCAGTCTTTCCCTCAAAAAGGACACCAGAATTTAACCACGCCTTCCTATTTGAATACATAGCATGAGCAAAAGCATATGGTGTAGATATCAGCTTCACAGAACAGTTGGGTAAAAGCACGGGGGTGGTAGATACAGCCTTGTGGCAAAGCACTTCTTGAAAATGATTGATTTTTAAAAATACATACATTGTAAAAATACAGCTGAATTCCAAGAAGATAAACAAGATAATCTACAGTGTAGTTACTTAAGGTTGAAACATGCTTAGCTAAGATTTCTTTTAAAATAAAAGACACGTTACCCTGCTTTATGTGTTGTAGCTTTAATGAAAATTCAAAATGTATTATATAATGCCTCTTAAAGATGACTTGGCTGAGTGTTTTCCTATTCAGACTGATGACTGATGCTGTAAGCCTGTCACAACATACTTAGTCCTCACTAATACCTGTTCCATAGTAATTCTTGGGAGGGTGTGGAGTACAAGGTGGTCAACCTCCCAAAATCTCCAAGTGGCTTACAGAGATCTGCAAATGGGGGAGAGCCACGAGGCTCTCACTCCATACCTCACTGCTCCTGGGAGAGCTGTGGGGTGGTTTGCAGACAGGGCGTAACAGCAGCTCACCAGCAGCCCATGGACCCTTCTCCAGCCTGAAGCCCAGGCATGCAGCTGCAGCGCAGGGTGTCTGGGCAAAGTCACTCTTGTCTTTCCCTGTGGCTGGGGATTTGAATGGACCAGCTGCCCTGGTGCTAGACAGCCCCATTGCCAATTACATGATGTAATGTTATTATGAGAGCTGTTGCTGAACTACTCAGAAGTGATGCAGAAGTTGTTCAGGAGTCACAGACTGGCCAGTCCCTGTGACAGGGAGTTTATAGCTGTTTATATATAATTCCTCAGTACAAGAAGTCTGCAAGGTGGTATCACTTTTAAATATTATGAAAAATATGGAGGCATACAAAAGGTCTCACAGCTCTTCTGTGCCTAGACACCTTATTATATCCACTGTGATAACCAGTGACAGATTCCACTTGGGGAAGCTAAATAACCTCATCCTATATTTTGAGCAATTCCAGTAGGAAGGGAAGCTTTACCCTCCTCAAAAGCTGTCAGGGCTTATTAGAAACTCAGGCAGGTTTTGCTGTATGTGAGCACCCCATGTGAAAGTGGTTTGGGTAGTTTCTGTTGTGGCAATCCTTTCCTTGCTCTAGATTCTTGAATTCTTAGCCAAGAACCTTCTGCCAGGGTTTCTCCTGGCTTTTACAGAAGCAACCCAGGGAATTACTTTAACGCACAGAATACAATAAAATGCATATCTGCAGCTTGATCCCACTCCCACTGAACTATCAGAAATGTTGTCAATTGCCTTCAAAAGGAGATAATGCAAATTCTTAGCATTGAAATAATCAATTAGCAGGCAGTTTAAATTGCACTATCACCAACTTTTCCATCAGCTGTCTCTGTGTCTGAAAATATGATCTTCATACTCTATTAGCAGAGTAACTTTTTTTTTTTTTTCCAGAAAATATCTTTGGCAAAGCTCTGTGCTCCTCAGTAGAAATATAGCAGAGACTAATTTAGCTTCTCAATTTTTGTTTTTCTTGGGCAATCTGAAAGAAAAAGATATAAAAAATGAACCATTTGTGAATGTTAGTGTTACATTTTCCCCGCAGTTACATTTTCCCTTTTCTGTGAGTGGGGTTAGTATTGCACTGATGGATCTACACAGGTGTATGTTCAGCAGTGTAAATACTTCTGCATGGATGTTTTTCTGTATAGCAGCATCAAGACTGACTCATGCCAGATCAGCTGCACAGGAGATTACTGCATGCACATCATCAGGTATGTGGCTGTCTACCCATATACACCCCAGCATAGACATGTCCTTTTGGTCCTGCCCTTGAAAATCCTACAGGTTGCTGTCTTTAGTCATAAAGTAAACCATTATTCACTTAGATTAGGGCTACTCCCATGATGCCTTCACAGTCATGCTTCACATCTTGAAGCCCACATAATTTTGAAGTGCATGACTTGGAAACGTGAATGAACACTTCTCCCTTTCCTTAGCAGGGATGCATACAACTTAACATCCCTTCCTGCTCTGCAGAAGAGAGACATGTCTAAACATTTTCATTTCAGAAGAGAAGCTGATGACAGAGTTTCCTGTGCTGTCACAACAGAAGTTCATTCAAGTGCTAGACTGGGTCATCGACAAGACAAGATGGGGAATTTTTATAACCTAGGCTGTTTGTGACTGCAAAATGTTAGAGCAATGATTTCCAGCCTGTGCTGTGCAGGCTTTTGGGACTGGTGAGTCCATAGATGGTGATTAAGAAGGACACTTTGCTGTCTAGTAGTGTACAGCTGGGAATTTTTTTTTCCCTTCACGTACACTGGAAAATGTATAGAGATGAAAACCAGCCAAAAAGCCCTGCCATAATGAAACATCTGCTTTTCTTATCAGACTTGTATGAAAGGTTTATTGAGTCCAAGTTTTTCAACTTTCACCTGCCTCTCCCTTTGTGGCAGACCAAAATCGGGAAAAAAAAAAGAGAAAGAAAGGGGGAGGGGGAAGGAAAAGGGGAAGAGGAAGGAAAAAGAAAAAGGAAAAGGAAAAGGAAAAGAAAAAGAAAAAAAAAGAAAAAGAAAAAGAAAAAGAAAAAGAAAAAGAAAAAGAAAAAGAAAAAGAAAAAGAAAAAGAAAAAGAAAAAGAAAAAGAAAAAGAAAAAGAAAAAGAAAAAAAAGGAGTTAAGTTTTTTATCAGATCTCAAATTTTTGACCCTGGCAGGTGGTGGGGCTGAAGTGCTCCCCCAGCCCAGAAGGGCTTGCCTTTCTCCATTGTCTTTTTCTAGCAGAGTGCCATAAGGTGGTTCTTAAGAAGAAACAAATATTGAAAATACTGAGTAAGATAACTCTTACTTAAACAAGAAAAAAGTTTATTTAGAGTAACGAAGAAAAAAGATCTACTGTCTGGGGGAAAAAAATCATGTTGTTTCTTCTACACAGGCAAAATGGGACAGATACATTCAAAATTCAGAAGAGGATTGAATGTAATACTTCCCTGCTTATTGTGGATCAGGAAAAGTTCAGAAAAATAAGCAGTTTTGTAGGGGGGGAAGAAAGAAGCTGTCAATTGTGATTTTTAAGCAAAGAAAAAAGTCATAGCACTGCAAAGAAGATAAACAGAATCAAAAATGATCCATATGGAGCTGATGATTGAAGGGAAAACAAAAAAGTCATTTGGTCTGATGGCTTGCTGAGGAAGGACATGCTGGAGAGGAGAGTGAGGCAAGCACCACTTTCTTTTATTCAAAGCAGGGATGAAAAGCACATCTGAAGAAGGGGGAAGACAGGACAATAAATGATCAAAGAAGACATAGCATGTACAATGTAAGAGACAAGCATGGCAGCTTCATAAGCTGATCTTAAAAACCATAAATTATGGCAGTAGCACTAGTTGTGAGCCTCTGAACTGAGAAAAGTGTCTAATCACTAATAAACTCATAATTATATCTTGAAACATGTAGAAGCAATGTCTGCACAAGCTGAGAGATAAATCTTTTTCTCCCTTTTACTTCATCTGAAAACTTGCTGTATGGATGGTACTCAGGGTTTTTTTCTCTCATTCAGGGATATTTTGCAGGAGACATTTTTATAATCTATTCTCAGGATGGCAAAGTTTGGACTCCCCTTGATCTTGCTGATGGGCACTTTTAAAACAGAGGAGAGAAACTTTTAGCAATGATCCTCAGTCAGGATATTCTCTGCTCCAGGTACCAACTTTTTATAGCTTTTGATACATCACACAGATGGAGAGGCCAGCTCTTGTTGTGCACAGTCCTAGACTATGAAAATGTTTACGAGGTTAGTCCCCTGACAGAGATATAGTAAGCGAAGAAGCCACACTGTACTGATGAACCACTCCATCACTGGTCCTTGGAGAAATATATGTGTTCTTTTCTTGGTTTGACAAAAGTGCTTCTGTCTTAGAAAAGTAAGTGAACAGGGTATCTATCTGGAGTAATGTTCAGTATAATAAATGCACATTTTTATAGGAGCAAAATCATAGTCTAGTAGAAAAACTAGCATCAGGTGTGATATCACAAGTCAGAACTATCCTCACACAGAATTCTATTGTGGTTTAGATGTGGTAAACATTTTAATTTTCAACTGCATACTTTGCACACTATTTGCATGACATCTCCTTTTCTCTCTTTCCCTTGTTGGCTGACTTTGTGCCCTTTTGGCATGTACCCCCCTTTTTTTTTCTTCTTAAGCCTAGTAGTGATTCACTGGAAAAAACACTCATTTAGCCAGTGAGTAGGAATTTCTGACCTATTTACAAGTGAACTTCACTACACTTTTCATAGGTCAAAGTCAAGCCCAAAGTACGCCCCAGACCGCCTGTTAAAGCCCTGTCAAGTTCGCAGTGACTTCTAATTATTCATCTCCAGCCCATCTGGGCTTACCTCGCCTGGCCTGCTGTGTGATAGGTGCTATTCACTGCTAATCAGAGTACTTTCCCTTTAAAGAGCCTGTATTCTTGGGGGCGGGCTGTGTTTCTTCTGAAAGGTCTCTGGAAGATACTGCATTGCTGGAGGAATAATGAGAAATAATGTCATTGGAGATTCTACTCTGCTTTCTGGCGTAACACGGAGCTAACTCTTGGTGCTTGAGCTGGCTCTGCTGCGTAGCCGCCGCATTTCGTAGAGGATCATCCCTATTTCTATGAGAACAACCTCATGTTTTCCTGGCACTCACCACAAGATGGCAGTGCAAGATTTTAAATGTCAGTCTGTTTCAATTGTATGTGTATGTGCCTTGCGCGTGTGACAGCATAGTTAGACAGAAAATTAAAACCAGTACTGCTTTTTTCCATTTCGAAAACAAAGATATACTGGTTTCCTTTGAAACAGAGTGGATTGTGAAAACACAGAACCAATAAGAAAACAACGCTGCTGCTGCACATGAGGTGCTGCCATATTTCAGAAATGTACCTCAGCTTTCTTTGTATGCTGACTCTGCATTTAATTAATTCACACCTCCTCCCTCAGTGTAAAACCTGTATTGCAAAGGTTGTTTACATGATGTACTCTAAGTTGCTTTTGAATTTAAGGACCTTTTGTTCTGACATTGCATCTTTGGCCTGTGTGCTAAGGTACACTCCCTGCCGGTGTGGTCTCAGAGCACATCCTGCCAACAGAGCTGCAAGAGATGTTCAGAAGGTCAGTTCAGCCTTCCTTTTCTCTCTCCAGTTTCACCTTCTCATTTTCTTTTTGCATGTCGAATCAGGAAATTCGTTTCATCTGAAAATGTACCTGACAAAACCAAACAGTTGTTAATTAGGTTCCCTATCTGGCTTGCAGCTTGGGTGCCAGCACGGACAAGAGGAGGCAGCAGGGAGCCTGGGATCTTCGTTCTGGCTGCACCTCATGCCCAAGATGTTTTAGATGATGGCAGAGTTAAAGAAAGCTCTCAGGCCTGGGCTCTGCTGGTTGTTGATTCAACTGGTTTGCTATCACTGGTGCTGTTTTCTGATTTGGTCTTCACAGTGAGATGCTGATGGTGTTTCTTGCTCTGTGACATTTTTGTCAGGATGCAATACAGTAAAGTCTTATCAGGTCTATATCATTGCTGCATGCAATTCAAGTTTTCAACGAGACATCCTCCTTTGAACTGCTGCTCACACACACACACACACATACACACACACACACTCACAGACTCAATATCTTACTGATACTTACAATTTCTGTGCTAAGGCATTGCACTGACTGCATGGCTAAATCTGTACAAAGAGTGTAGCTCTTGCTTGTTTGATAAACAAAAGCTAAAGGGTTCTTCAAGTAATATCTGTCAGTTAGCGATGCCACTTTTTTAAAGCTTATGTACATGTGTTTAGTAGTCCCAATAGGCCACTGACAGATAAACAAAGAGTAGAGTTCAGCAGTGCTGCTGGAGATGTGATAAAGGCTCCAGAGCAGCAGTTCTGTTTTCTCCTCTTCCCAATAAAGGGCACTTTTATGTTTCAGAAGGTTTCTAGGATGATTAATATGATCTGATACAGTACTAGTCTGCACTGGAAGACTTAATGGAGGAAAAATGCATTTTCTATAGTTAGCACTCAGCACACTTAGCCAAATCTGAGAGAAGTGCTACTCTTACACTGAGTGTTAGACTTCAGACTATATCTGTAACCTTTCTGAAACCTGGTATTTTTCTTTGCAGTGTAACTTCAGGAAAATATCCATTTTATCTGAAGATTATTTTTCTTTTTTAATTCTTACAGAACATATCTCTCTCAGTCAGTTCTAGTGATAAAGTGATAACTGAAAAGTGGACAGAAACACCTATTTAGTGTGAGATGTAGCTACATTGTCTAAACTGAACTGAGAAAAAACATCAACCTCTTCACTCAGAACTATACAAAAATTCCATAATCTTTTCCAGATCTGGTGTTTCTTCTTGCACAGATAAGAATAGTAATACATTTAAATGTGTCTGTCCAACTGCAGTAACAAACTGCAGAACAAGAACAAATCTCTTCAAGAACAATCCTTGCAGCTAATATTCAGTTAATATTCTCATATGTTTCCAGATGAAGTATCCCAAACCAGAGATACTGCAAGTTCACAACTTCACAGACCTTGAGCATGCCACTCACACACATTCTTTAGTTAAGGAATTAAACTTTGCCAAACCCTGTGGCACAGGAATGGTGATGGTCTCTATTTCCATGGCAGGCAGCGGGCGGGTCCACCTGCAGCCTTGGTATGAGCTGTGGGCTGGTGTGACATGCTGTGTGGCAGAGAAATTAGGGGCACAAGGGGAAGGGGACAGCATGCCTGTAATTGCTACTGGGATGGGCATCCCAGTAGGCTTGTTGTCTTACAAGACCATGTAAGAGCAGTCATTTTTGATTCAGGAGGGTTTGCAATATGACGAGACCTGACCAGTAGCACAGCTACAGTACAGGTACTCTAGTGGTGTGTTCATCCATGTACATTCACTTCACAGTGCCACACTCTGAATGCATTCCTTTGGCAGGGGCAGTTTTGGGGCTGGAGAGGGGAGGGGAAGAGATGGTCAAAACCAGAACTGAAAATGTGCTAAGGAAAGAGGAGTATGGGAAGGAGGAAGAAAAAGGGAGGAGGGCAGGAAACACAGAGGGCATTAAGAGACTTAAGGTAGCAGCTGAGAACCTACAATGGTGGGAGGTATTCTTAAGAACAACAGTTATCAGAGAGTAACAGACGAAGTGGTATTGCTTGTACAGAAACACATGCTCACACATATGTCAGAATTGACAGAAAATTGGTATTAGGAGGAGGGGGACTGTCTCACACAGAAAAAGGCAGGGTTTAGACATCTGTGGCTGTCCTGGTTATAAGAAGTCCTCAAACGCCTCCTGCTCTGCATGCAGTGGAGCTGCTGTGGACCCCTGAGGCTGTGGAGGTGCCCACAGCTGCTCTCTCAGGGCATGTCTCTGAGGGAAGGCTTCAGCCCAGCAGTAGGGCAAGTGTGCTGCCGGCAGCAGGGCTCCCCTGTGTGCTGGCAGGCAGACAGGTCAAGCTGTGCTTCTGCAGGAGCTGGGCAGAGCTGAGAATAAACCCCAGATTTCCTGCGCCTCGGCTCCATCCATGAGGCAGCCGCTTCCCCACGCAGTAATCTGACATTACAGAACGTATGGCGATGCAAAGCCACAAAGAAGCTAAATTAGGAGAGTAGTAGGTGTATGACTTGCATGCAGTGTTTCCCTTTCACTGCAAATTTTTCGTTTACTGTTATTTTTGCATTGGCCCGTGTGACTGAATTCCCATAAAGTGGTCTCCCCCACCTCAGGCAGTTGATAGAGCTGGAGGCAGTCACTGGGCTGATCTGTGCCTGAAAATTAGAGAGACGCAGACACAGACCAGGCATCTGAGAAAGAGATGCTGGTGTGGGAAGGGATGTATGAACCACTCTGGCACAATTCAGTTGTTAGGCAAATGAAAATGGAGGAAAAATGAACTGCTTCCCTGACTATATATAAACTGGACATTTGTGGGAAGTGAGCAAGTGGAGTGGTTATCAACAATGAAAGAGTAATAAAAAGATAAGATCTTTGCATTCCAATTAAAAGAAAAATCATTGCAACAGAATCAGATGTTTTCCCTGACAAAGAGGCAAAGAATTTCTCTCCAGGCAGGAGACAAATACCTACCTCTTTCCTTTTATTAAGTATTAACCCATAGGCCTCTGACAAGAAAAAGTAGAGAACTAGCAGAGGGATTTCTATTGGAAATGGGAAAACACTTTTTTTTTTCTTTTTTTCTCTTTGTTGAAATTTGAAGAAGATTGGACCAATGAATCAACGGGGTGGAGGAAAACCAAGCTATTAGGAGATTAACACCAGGGGAAACCTTTGAGCAAGATGGCTTCTCTGATGGAACTGGGTAAGAAATGAAAGAAACAAACATCAGCTTTGCTTCCCCTTCCTGTCATCTGCACATTAGCCACATGTTTGCAAAACACACCATGCAGCATGTGCTGATCCAATGGCAAGACTCACTTCTGCAAGAAAGCTTTTTCTTACTGAGGCTGTCAGCTCCAAGCAATGAAAAACAAGTATCAGATTAAGTAATCTAATGACAAATTCGCAATATTCAGTGCTGAGGTAGCATATGTATGATGCTTGAGTCAATGGAACAAGTAGATTTGCCTTTTCTGTACTGTTTTTTCAAGATTGTTCCAAAGTGACTGGAGTGATGCCTAAGGGTTAAGCACATGACTTACTGAAGACATTCAGAGTCCACATTCTGGCTTGTCTTCTCTGTCAGTGCCAGGCAGGTAGATAATTAGGGAGAAAGTTGGTTTCACTGATTAACCTTAAGGATCCATTGTGGACATTTCAGCTTTTTAGAAAGTCAAGAAATGTCATTGATTCAACTACCCAGGACACCAGCTACCTCCTTAAACAAAATTTTAGAAATTATTTCAAAAATTGAAGTTCTTAGTTATTTACTATTGGGTATAGTTTTTAAATCTGATCGTTGCTTGATTTTTAAAAAAATCTGTTTGCAGTGGAAGACAGAGTTTTTTTGTTTTGTGCATGTGCAGTATAGACCTGAGAAGAATATCTGTTTATTACCATGGAAAATGCTGTCTGTAAAGAATGCCTGAAAAAATGAGGAAATATACCTGAAAACATACGTCAATGCAATATTTCAGCCAGTATAGTCCAGACAAAGTCATTTGAATGTGGCACAGTGGCACCTCTTAGGAAATGTAATGCAGTGATTTGATTTCCCTGTTCTATGAGCAAGTTTCTCATCCTGGCTTCAGCTCCCACAGTGCAGGAGGAACCATGTTCATGCTGGGGACTGCTGTACTGTGCCATAGGAGGTAGGGGCTGATGAGGAGATTTCCTTAGGCAGATGAGATTTCTGGCCCAAATGAGATACTGAAGTCACATTTACAGATCACAGATTTGAAGTTATTGCTCCTCTATTAAAGATGTCAGTTTTCTAGTGGGAAATCTATCCTCCATATTTTCTGACCAGAACTTATGTTTATCAGCCTCCTAATTCCAAAGCCTCTTCTCCAGCACTTCCTTTTCTTTGACAATCCACTAACAGCTTCATTCCCTTCCCTATCATTGGCTCATCTTTCTTCTTATGTGGAAGTGTAGATCAGCTGAAACATGTATATTTCTTGTCTCCTTCCAATAGCAATTTGATTCTTTACATTAACCTTAAATTTCAAACACATTCAGGAGAAAGGTAGGAGGCTTCTGTACCTGTCATTTGTTTCAGTATTAGGATCTAAACATAACTTCATTACATCCCCCATTTTATGCTTTACATACATTATAGATAATGTTTTAACAGCATTTGGCAAGACACAATTAACCAGTGAGCAGACCTTCCTGATAAATATTCACAGGTTCAAATCTGCATATAGTAGGCTGAATTAATATCTACACCTACTGCATATGCTAAGTATGATGTCATGGAAGTACTTCAGTGAGTTCTAATTCTTAGTGGAAGTATATATCTATCTATCTATCTATCTATATATATATGCATATATCTATCTCAAGCTGTAGATCCAGCTAAAGATTCCTCATATGGGTACCCAAGCGGTATCTTGTGCACGTTCCTTGTGGTCAGTGAGTATGATGGATACATCCTTAGTGGCAAGATGACAGTTACTTCCTCATGCCAGGGGAATACCCAGAAGAGCATTAATAGGTTTCAGTTGCAGGAAAATTGTCTGACCCATTGAACCTTTATTTTTTGCAGAGTAGAGAATTTATATTTTTTAACATTTTAAATGTTGCATATATTTAATGAAATATGTATTTTAAAAAGTGGGTTTCTAGAACTGCACAATTTGTCTAAGTAACATTTTCCTAGTTAACAAGTGCTTAGGAAAACACCAAGATCCATCTTAATATAAGCCAATAGATGAACTTCTCGAGGGTACCTACTAACCTAGGTTTTTCTAATTTAGCCCTAATTTAGGACTTATATTTAGTCTCTTGTATTCTAGGTGACTGCCTGAGTGACCAATCTACTGGCTAATATGGGAAGAATCTCTCATCGTCTCTTCTGAGGGGTGCTCCACTTAATATCAGTAACAAAATACTTACTTGAGAAGGTCTTTGGACTCTGAACTTTGCTGTGTTTCCTGACTAGTGGGGTAGAGAGTCAAGGTGTCTTTTGTCTCCCTGCTACCTTTTCTCTACTTTGATTTCTAGACCAGTGGTAGTTAATAATTTACATGAAATTGAACATTTCCAAAAGTAAAGATGGAAAGAAACCAACCCCTTGGTAGCTATATCATCCCCAAGTTATGTCACTAAGGAAAGATTTTGGAGAAAGCATTTGGATGCACGAACTATCTTTAGACAGACAAGAGTTTGGATCAAACACAATTTTTTGATTGAGTTGAACTTAATACTTTTTGGGTTTAATCTTTATCTGTCAGCACCCTTATGCAGCCCTGACTCTTCCTCATATGCTGAATTTGGGGGAAAATGAGAGAGACTGAGCCATAAGAAAACCTATTAATTTTTTTTTTTTTAAAAAATGCAATACTGAGATTTATACTGCAACTCTGTTGACTTTACAGTGTCTTTGAAAGATATTACTAAATCCACTTTCTTTAGTTAATTTTAAATGTTATATTGCCCTGGTTGATTCTGTTAGCTGTGTTTCCCTAGTTTTGCTTTTAAAATATAGAATTAAATATTAAAAGGTTAAGGTTTCTTTTTTATACTTTCCTCCTCCCCTCTCTTCTGGTCTAGCCTAAATGCCAGGAGGAGAAAATGCATTCTCAGACTTAACTCAGATGCTAGCTCTAAATATTCTGTACTAAATTAAGTACAGAAACATGGTACAGATACAGCTACATGGTACTCTGGAAATATGGCTTTGAGCAACAGAATTGTGATAGCTCAGGAAACTGCACTGACAATCAGCAAGGGCTCTATCCTGATGAGTAATGGGAGAGATTTGTCATTGTCTTCTCACACCACATATTTACATATGAACTCTACTTTCAGAACCAATTAGGCATCATATACTTTTGCACATGGGCACATTTTCATGAACAATATGGGAAGAACAAACTTTGAATTGAAAAAAAAAAAGAAAGAGAGAAGTTCAGATCAATCACAATGTTATTTTAATCTTGCTTTAAATGTGCTGCTTCCTTTTTTCCCTAAATAGTTTTTTATGTGGTTGCTGAAACATCTTTGTAAGAAAAACTACAATACTCATACAAGGAAAGTCCCTGGTGGTTTTTATTAAGATTTTTTAAATTTAAAAGGGAAGATCTAATAAGCACACCAGCCAGAGAAACCCCTTATCATCATGACTACTGTTTTATGAAGAATAACAAAAATGACATCTATGCAATGGGTTGTCTATGGTGGTATCTAAAGTGGTTTGGGAAGGTACATTCTGAAGGAAACATATTTATATGCAGAAAAATTAGGTCTGAATGTGTATTGATTAGGCAAGATCAGCCATGCAGATGAGCATTTAGGTGTGTTTGAGTTGTTTAATGTCCACAGTTACCATTGGAAATGAAGATACACACATACAACAACACCAGCAAATTAATTAATTAGCTGCAAGAAACGTAGGCCTTTCTTTCAAATGTTTTCTCCTTCCTTTCTTCCAAATGTTTTCTCCTTGTACATCAGTTTTCTATGAATAATCTTCTAATGATTACATCTGACAGCTCTGAAGACTTAGATTTAGTCCGTGTCCAGTACAGGTAGGTACAACATAGATAACAATATTTGATGATCTTTCTATATCACCATGTATTATTCTCAAGAATTTGTGGCAGACCCTTGAAAAGAACTTTGGAAGAACCAGAAAAAATATTTTTTCCTACCAAATGCATTCACAGTACTGTACCAAACCCTCCATAATATTGGCAAGGACCTCTAGATGTTAGTGATAGTAGACAAAGGTTCTGACAGAGCAGATACACTCATTAAAAATCAATTTACACATCTTTACAAAATCTCTAGTGTTCATTTTGTAAATTTAAATACATCTTCTGGTGGGTGGATGAATTCTGTCAAGCCATGTTTCCTCCAGATAAGACAGGAGGTCAGATTATCTAAACTATGACACTTTTTACCGTACAAATCACGAGCAGGTTCACAGGTGGTAACTCTGGATTACTTTTTCAATCAGGAAACAGAAGGCATATATGGTATTGGAGCATGCCCAGGGAAGAACAATGGAGATAGGGAGGGGCCTGGAGCACAAGTCTGATAAGGAGTGGCTGAGGGAGCTGGGGTTATTTAGCTTGGAGAAAAGGAGGCTCAGGAGGGACCTTATTGCTCTCTACAATTACCTGAAAGGAGGCTGTATCCAGGTGGGGGTTGGTCTCTTCTCCAATTAACAAACAATAGGACTAAAGGAAATTACCTCAAATTGTGCCAGTGGAGGTTTAGACTGGATATGAGGAAAAATTTATTCACAGAAAAGGTTGACAAGCATTGGAACAGGCTTCCCAGGCAAGTGGTGGAATCACTGTCCCTGGAACTGTTAAAAAAAACGTGCAGGTGTGATGCTTATGGACATGGTTTAGTGGGGTAACTGGCAGTGTTGAGTTAGTATTTGGACTCAGTGGTCTAAAAGGTCTTTTCAAGCCTAAACCATTCCATGATTCAATGAATTCCCACAGCTGTGTGAACAAAAGAGAGTGTCTTGTGGGCTTCTTTGTTACCAGATCAGAGTCTAGCATAGAAAAACTAATGACTGGAATATCTTTGAGATGCAATATATATTACATAGCTTTTGATGACTGTGAGATACTGATGACCTGACTGCATCAATTAGCAAGGCTGTGCAGGATCAGTTCCTCTCTATAGTGTTCTGCCACTTGCTTGGCACCCAGCAGTGGGCATCAAGCAGTTGAAGCCAATCAGAAGAATCTGAGGAATAGCTAAAACATTTCTAAAGGCTGTCACCCATATGATGGCATCCATCCTGTTGCAACTGGTTTGAGGCTAGGGAGTTTCCAGGGTTTCAAAGAATTGTCTTTGTCTTCCTTCCCCTATCAATCAATTGAATATGGGAACAAATTTAATGTATGGTCAGAAACAACTTATTTCATCTTGAAAATATTGGAAGATATGGCCTTCACATCTCATTACAGGGGTTCACATCTAGCATTACTGTAAATCATAGAATCATGGAATCATAGAATTGTTTGGGTTGGAAGGGTCCTTAAACATCCTTTAGTTCCAACCCCCTGCCATAATCAGGGATGCCACCCACTAGATCAGGTTTCTCAGGGCCCTATCCAACTTGGCCTGGAACACTTCCAGGGATGGGGCATCCACAACTTCTCCAGGCAACCAGCTGTAGTGCCCTGCACATGGGGCTGCCATGTGGAGTATGGGATGTGCCTAGCATGGCAAGAGGACAGTGTGCAGCACTCTGGCTGTGAATCACCAGTGCCACACTGCTTGGAAAGTTGTGCTCACTACTTGTCTCTGATAGGGCTGACAGCAAACACAGAACCATTGTGGCATGCAAAACTGAAAAAGTATCAGGCAACCTGCGGTGTTGCCTGTTGACCTACCTGTTACTGTGGTGACTAAGAGCAGATGAGTTGAAAGAAGAGTCTACACTGGCATGATATCACCCTGAAAAGATGGGTATTGACTTCCAGTGATTTTTAACTGTTTCCATATACATGTGAAAATTTTCCACAGCAGCACAGACTCCTTTCTCCTGACATATGAACTGCTTGGAGCCAGTGGCCGAGCATATTGAAGTGTGTGCAGGGTTGCTAGGTGCTTACTTTAAGTATATTCAGATACTCTGGAAAGGCTGTATCTTCCCAGACAGGATAAATTTATGATTGTTCTGCTTACTGGACAAAGCTGTTTTTTTCCTTTAAACTCTTGTTTTTAATTATATTTGAGCTAAGCATTCAGAGGCCTTAAGGCAGAAATCCCTTCTTTACTAACTTGTTATTAGCCTTGATTGTTCCTTTTCATGTCTGCTATTAGCAGGAAGCACAGAAACTCAGAACATGCATTGCTATGTGATGACTGTTCAGCATCTTTCCAGTGCTGGGGAAAATGCAGTCTCCTCGTAGGACAGCTTTTTCAACTGTACAGTGTTATGCCACCAGAGGAAGTACTCTTACATAAAGGCAGCTATGAGGCTGTCTAGGTATTAATTTCATATTCCCCATAATTACCAAGTGCTTGCCTCTGCTTATGAAAAAGGTAGTGAGTCACCATTCAAACCTTCCTCTTTCTGTCACTTAGGCCCTGTGCTACATCACCCTTAGTTCAACAAGAGAAAAATCACCAGGCAAAGCTGACTTTCAGCAGTGACTTTTTAGGCTTCTTTTACAATGAAACTGTGAAACTGTGAAACTGTGAAACTATGATTTCTTTTACAATGAAATCATAGTGTTGTGTTTTCACGAGGTTTCCCCAGCCCATTCTCGAGGTTTCCCCAGCCCATTCTCAGTGGCCTCCTTTGGTGCGCAGATTAAGTGTGGCTCTTGTGGTTCAGCCTCTTTCCAGCATGGCTATAGTTAGCAGTTGGCTGAACACCCAGCACTGTCACTTTGTTTCGTAGCTTTGCCATCAGAAAATTACAATTATAAACCAGCTTTTTCAGTTTGTTCTTCAGGTGCTTGCCCGAGACTGGAAACCTAGTATTTGAATCAGTAAGATTTTTTTCTAAATTAGCATCCCTAAAAAGCCCCAAGCCCCAAAACCTCGGCCACAGAACACAAAGTTTCTGGGCCTGGCTGTCCCAACTCATGTGCTCCATTAGGACAGAGACATGAGCTGAGCTATCAACATATGGTAGCAACAAGAGGTGCAGGCTACTTCACATGCATTAGGCAGAGTCTTCATGACAAGTCAGTCTCCTAAAGCATTTCTAGGATCACAAACATTTTACAGTTAATAAATTTTTGAAGGGTAAATGGAACAAGTTGTAAACCACCACACAAGTATCATCATCTTATGTGGCATCTAAGCCACAGTTTTCACCTATATTCTGTGCTGGACCTTGCCACTGAAGCTGAACTTGAGTGTTTGTTCACTCAAACTGCTGGGACTTTGTCTGTAGCACTTTAAGACTACAGGCATCTGCAGAGGAGGCAGGAGCACTCAGCTGCTGTCTCTGTGCCATCACAAACTTAAACATTGAAGTTCCAGACTTAACCTTCTCCCTGTATAAGTAGCCCTTGGACTGGGAGAGCGATTTCAGTGGGGTGTATGCTAACCACGTGCTAACCATGTGCTAAACTAGCTTCACATGGCAAGGATCCCTCCTCCACGCAGTGGAACTGGGTGTGCATCACCAACAAAGCTGGTGCAGTTTGAATTAATCTCTCCTCTCAGCTTCACTGGTTTGTCACTGGTCCTTGTCTGAGTATCATCACTAAAAATATGAGGACTCTGTGTCTGCTTCAGTGCAAAAGAGAAAACCACCAAGGCTGAACAGGATCATACCACTAATAATTTCCAGACAGTGCTTTCCAGTGACATAACTCATCCTCTGGATCATCAAAGGAACCTGAAAAGGTTAGTTTAAAATAATAAAATAAAAACATAAGAAAGGCAGTATCAGCATTAGAGGGATTTGTTAAATTGTGATTGTGGAGTTAATTAAATCATTAATTTCCTAAACTGATTAATGAAGGGATGCACAACAGATTGCCTGACTCTTCTACTCTACATAATCTGTGCACAAGGTAGTCTTCCTCTGAGGTATCTGTGGAATCTGGGAAGGGGAAATGTTCAACTTGCTCTTTTGCTCTTCCTTTCCTAGTAGAGCCAGAGAAGAGATTTTGTAAAGAAAAACAAAAACAAAAAAGAAAAAGAAAAAGCAAAGTCCACAGCACATTTAAGCACTCCAACAATGCGAGGAAATGTAGATGCCTGTTTAGAATGTTAACATCTCATATTTCCTCCCCCCAGCTTCTACACACAGAATGGGCACAGACCACGCTCCTGTTGGCATTCCCCCTGCTTTTTCCTGGAGAAGCTCTGTCCTCTGACACATGGCAACACCAGGGCTTTTCTCCTGGGTCTGTCTGCACAGATTGACCTGCTGCCTCTCTCCTATTTTATTCAACATCAGCAAACAAATTGCTCTGTCCTCTTCTTCATCTTCCTGGTGTTTTTCCAATATACTTGATTTTGCTGTTTCAGACAGTACTTAATATAGTGACATTTCAGAGTGGATGAGGATAGCAGTTCTTTAATATGTCTTTCTGTGTGTCCTTGCACTGAAAAAGTAAATCTCATTTGCGAGTGTTGGTGTAAGAAACATGAATGCAGTTTCCCGAAGTTTTGCATGAGATATGTGGGAGCAACAACATACCTTTCATATCCTGCCAACTTGATTTCATTAGGTCTTGGAGAATGTTGACCCTAGGGACAGTTGATAGCCAACTTGTTATTTTGTAGAGCTGATAGTTTTTATGTGACCTTTAAAGAAATGTGTTAAATCCTTCATAAAGGCAAATGGTACACCATGTCCATCCTTTGAAGACAGTCAATTCTGTAGCAGCTGTCCAGCAGAATAAAAAGACTAATTCTTAAATTAATTACTTCTCACTTAGACAATGTAATAAGTTTAACCAGCACTCCTCCCCTTCACCCCATATCAGAAAACACAAATTACTGGGTAGTAGGTAGGAAAAACAGCTGCTAGCATGCTTAGAAGGAAAGAAAAAGATTAAAATTATAAGTGCTATTTAATGTGTGTCCCCTTGTCCTTTCCCCAAATCCTCAAAGCTTTACCATTTTTAGAACATAATTTTTTACAGCATCCTTGTTAGGCAGCGGGGGAGACAAACATTATTATCCTTGCATTACAGAATGATTGAAGTGAAGCAGACAGGTCTCTGAGGATATGTCTGTACTAATCATCCTATTAGTACAGACATAGAATAATTAGTATACAATAATTCTATATTAATATTAAATGATAATAAAATGGGCTATTTCCGATTCCCTGACACCAACATGATTGATGCAACATATTTCGTGTCCATATGATGGTGAAATACTTCAGTCAAATCAGTCTGGCTGCTTTCAGATTGCCTACGAGGAATGATTCCTAGTCTATGTTTAGGGCTGAAAAACATGCCTGCAAGTCTAGAAGAGACTTGTCGTCAAAATGTGCTACAGATAATTTCCCAGTGTGCTCTGGCCCATGGTTTGGGAGTACAGACCTAACCAAAGGATTTTACCTAGTGCCATGCAACAGCTATATTGTTGTACTTAATTTTGGCATCATCTTTTGCTTCTGTGAAATCTGACTTTTGCCTCTGCCTCTGTTGCTCTCCTCCTCTTCCAGCCTGGCTAGGGTGTGTTGCCACTGGGGGGCACGTCACCAGAGCAGACAAGCATGCTTCTTTCCTACAGGCTTACTTCTAACAGAGAGCCTTAGAAACAGTTTGGCATTTTGCAGATGTTTCTACCAATATTTAAGGTATGATCAAATGGAGTTCCTCTGTAGGGACTGGATTCTATCACCTGTACAGTCTTTAAGCAGCACCTGTGTGCAATCATCTGTGCAATAAGGAAAGATACTGCTTGTTGTTAGGAAGGATAGGAGATTGTAGCCATCATGTGTTATGTTATAGAGGAAAATAAAACCACAGGCAAAATTCAGTAAAAAGCAAAAGTGACACACCATAACTCTGCTACTGTCTCTGCAAACTCTCATAACTCTGCAAAGTCTCAGTTTTGGGTAAGTGGAAACTGGTGCAGCTAGTATTGAATGTGTAGGAATCCTACAATACTGCATTATAAGGGAGCTTAGTATCCTTTGTTACACAAAGTATGTGCAATGTGGACCAAATTAAACTCTGGCTCAGTTCTATCCAATGCATTAAAATCCCTTGGTTTATTAATTAGTCACAGACCTACATATTTTTTCAACCATTCTGTCTACCACTATTGGAGGAGCAAGATTTTCATTAATTTTCATGCAACACAGCAAATTGCTTCCTAGGATTTGAATCCTCATTTGTCTTGCAACAATCAGGGACTTTGATGAATATGTGAATTGAGTCATCATTAGTGGGACATTACATTAAAAAAAACCTGCATGTACCCTAAGGTACCCCTTTCTATACACAACTTATGTACTGCTGTGGGCAACATATATGTCTGTTAGCATAAAATATTATTTTCTGAGTGTCTGTTCTAACTGGCTGGAACAATAGCAGCAATCTGCAATCGAGACCCAACCAAATCTCTCTGCATGCATCTTGCAAACAGGAGAGATGAAACAGAACATTCACCATCAGTCCAGGGCAGAAATCAGTGTCCCTTCGACAGTGTGAAGGTACATACAGATAATCAGAGCAAACTCCTAGTGGCTGCAGAAAAATGAAATGCTACTCATTCTATCCCTAGAATACCTAACATCAAATCACTTCAATGTGCTTAGCAGCCATAGCTCACACGTGCTGCAGTACAGAATAAGCATTTTAATTTCCATTCCACAATTTTTGATCTACCTGAAATAACAAAAAATTCCTCTAAATGGAGCTTGCTATGCTTGTTTACAGTCTTTTCACCTCAAGATTAGCCTCCTGTAATATGCTTTCCTTTTGGCTATTGCTTGAGATCATTCAGAGCCTGAAGGAAGTCAGAAATGCAGCAGTCACATTAATCAGATCTTAAATTTACAGCATGTCACACTAGCACTCTCTGAGCTGCCAGCAGGATTCAAGGTATTGGTGCTGACCTTTAAAACTCTGGATGCAGGCTCTCTCCTCAAAGCACACAACTAGACAGCCATCAGTGGAGGCATTTGGGAGGCAGGTCTGCTTGATATCAAGGACTGCCAGCAGGGCAATGTTTACCAAAGCCACCTTTGGTCTTCAACTGCACTAAACAGCCACCCATGCTGCTTGTGCTCTTTTTTTTTTTTTTTTTTTTTTTATGTTAAGAATTTAGAAAAAGGTAATTTAAGAGATGGACTGGCTTTTCTCTCTTGTGAGATGATTCCGAAGGGTAGTATGGGTGTACCTTATAAATAACCCTGAAACAGATTAAAATGCACTTGCAGTTAGCACCTGAGCTGCAGGCCTACTCTACTTGCAGTCTTGACATATCCATCTAAGAGGAACCTCTGTTTTACCTTACAAAGTACTAAAGAGCAAATCTAATTGCTGTGTTTCAATGAGAAATGTCTGTATCATGTCAATGAGACACAAGAGACAGATGAGTGCTGGTTCCAAACCTGGCCTGTGGAAAAACAGGACCTAAGCTAGTTAATGTAAAGTCCAGTTATAGCACTATGTTTTCTCTTGGGTGCTTAAAAACATCTGAACATTCAAGCATCTCTATGTTGGCAGTAAATGAATTGTGTAAGTGACCCTGGCTACAACACCAGATTTTACCATCCACAGTGCTAACAGAAAATGCACTGATGCATATTACTGAAGGAGAGTCCTAAATATGAAGTAGCAATAGAGTTGGAACCAATCCTCAGGCCACTGTACAAAGCAGGAACTGATAGCAATAATGGAGGCTTCTGCTCCCTGAAAGGGGCTTCTCTTAAGTGACAAGAGAAGTGCAGTGGCAGTAGCATGCCAAAGCATGCACAGGGACAGACTTACGGTGATGCAGCTGTAACAAAATCCCATTTGTAATGAAGCAGAATTGAACTGTGGAATTATTTCATGAGCTCTTTGAATGATTTGGAGGAGATCATCATCATCATCTCAGGCTGTCTTTTGTGAAGGCTCAAGAAGTATGAAGCTCCTGTTCTGTCCTAAGCAACCATCACGGCTGTGAAAAAGTAATTGTGGAGTCTCTCGACAGGGGACTCATTGCTGTTCTTTGCAGTGCTCGGGCTTCATGAAGGTGCTATTATTTGATAGCTTCTGTGCCTCTTGCCCATTCATAGAAGCACACATTGCTATGTTTAAGACAAAATTTAAAACACTGGAATGTAGTAATAATTTTTAAAATTATTGCTCTATAAGTAGTTATGCATTCCCACATGAGTGTGCATTCATTAAGCTGTATTTTTTAGAAAGACTTGACAAGTATGATATTTGAAAACATTTGAAAATAAAGCTACACAGAGGTAATTTTTTAAAAGACAATCTACTATTAGAAGTTTTGTCATTCTAAACAGATTGGTGGCAGTGACACTGGTGCCTAGCAGATCTCCTTCTACTTTGCTATATTGATCAACTTCATATTTTTCCACATTATACATACCCAGCCTTGAAGATTGTGTGTAAATAGCCTCTCCATTGCAGAAAATAATAAGCAGGAATCTGTGCCTGCATCCCCTGGTCCTTAGTGCTTGTCTGAGTGGCTTTCCTATTCAGTTATCACTATGTCAAAAGTAAAAGAAACATTACCACAGCTTTTACTGCCCTATCTGGTTGCCCTACGGGATTATTCAAGTCGGTAAGGAAAGCAGCAGCAAGTCCAAAACCTAGTTTTTTCTGATACAAAAGAACAGAAAATGTTAAAAAAAATATTCCGTATGACTGCTGGGAACTGAAAGCACTCTGCACCTTGCAGGATTAGGTCCTGTGATAGAGAGTGCTTCTGCAGTAAGAGGAACTTGTGTGAGAACTCCCCACCTACATATCTCAAACCTGATCAAGAGGAAAACACATCTGTCAAACAGTGCAGTGTTTTACTGCAAACAGAACAAGGTTCTCTGTTTGCAGATGGAATCACTACACAGCTATGGACAAATTTGTGAAATTTCTCAGTTCTAGACTGCAGCCTAATTTTTTGCAGAGATGTTTCCCTATTTTTGTAGCTATGGAAACAGGCATATGTTTCTTTAGAAATAAACCAAGAATTAGGGGCCAGGCCACAAAATATTCTGTTTTATTACAAAACCACCAAAACGTGATTTCTCACCAATTTAACTGGCAGCAAGAATATTTCATACAGAAGTACCATGTACTGATGCTCTCCTGGGGAAGCTCAGCAGCAGTAACTTTGGCTGAGAGTTAGGACTATTTTTGTAACGTTCAAAAGTATCCAGGGAAAGTACTTTTCACTTTTATTCATATAAACAGTATCTCTATTTATCAAAAAAGTGAGAAATGGCTTCTCCTCAACTTCAAATGGCTTTGACAATAAAATTCTGCTTATATCAAGGTCTTGGGAGACACATGAAGCTTTGTGACAAATGGGGTGTTTGGATGATGAAGAGATGACTTGAATACTCAGGAAGAGACACTTCAGACTCCTGCCCCTGGAGCACAGTGAAATAAAGGTGAGTGTACTTAGATCCCAGCTCAGTGTCGCCTACCCATTTAATGTCTCATGCCTGCATGGGGATGGACTATGATGAACTATACAGTCTTTTCCATCTTAAATTACTAAAAAGCTAAGTAAGTCATTCCTGCTGTGAAAAGAAGGAAAAAATCCCTATGTAAATGTTTAGGTTCCTAAGTACAGGCTTAAATCTTATTGAAGTCCATAGAATTTAAAGTGCTTAAGTGTTTTGCTGAATAGGGATATGTTGCTGAATCATGGCCAAGACTTTTTAAGTTGATGTACTGTTACCTGTGAAATTACTAATATGCTCAATATCAACCCTGTACTTAAATGCATTGTTAAAGGGGAATAGACTTTTTCGGGGATTCTTGTTCATCCTCTGAAAGAGCCTCTGGCTGAATCAGGGATTCAGAATAAAGTCAATGAGTAAAAATGTTAGAACACGTAAAGCCTAACCAGAGCAGGAAATTGTGGAATGAGCCAGGGCAAGAATTTTCTAAACAACTATGCTGCTATTGAGAACTTCAAAGTTCAGTACTCTCTGCTGTTGTGTTACTACTCATTCTGAAATTTGCTTTCCATTGAGCAGAAAGCAACACTGGGAATTTTATTGGAAGTGTATGATCTTCATTTCCATAATCTGATTTCCATCCCTTTGTGTCCATCACCTAAAGATGTTTCCATTAGAGGCAAGCTAAACCTCATTGTATGAACAGAAAATAAAGTAGATTAACACTATCTGTTGCTGCATATTAATTTCCGTTGCCCTTTTCTTTCTTTTTCTGTCTTCCACCACTTCTGCAATAAACTCTCTGATCTACCAACACGTCAAACCTGCAATGCAATCAGATGCTCTTTCTGCAAGATGTGGGTTGGTGTATTAATTTGCACTTAGGCACACATACAATGAGAGGATTTACTGGTTATGTCTGGGATGATCAGCAGTGATAAGATTAAATCAAAAATTTTGAACACATCATATATCAGTGAGGCTTTAGACGTCAAAGATGGTCTTGAGCACATTACCCCTAAATGTCAGAAAATACCAGGCTTGAGGTCAAACATTGTAACCTAGGGCTGTTCAAAACATGTAGTGAGGTATTGTGTCTGTTGTATCAGAAGCACCAGTCTCAGCTGTGTGGCAGTACATTTTCCCATTCTGTCAGGTGATGCACTATTTTTTGCCCTCAATCTCTCTCCTTTTTGGCATTGATGACTTTCTGGAGGTGAGACCTCACAAAAAATTGTTATGAGTTGATTTCTGAAACTAGGCCATTCAGAAAGTAAGGCCACATGTTAAAGCATTAAGAAAATAACATGCATTTGGTGTGCTGGGAGGGATGTTTCTGCCACCAGCCACTCTCTCCCACCAAATGTCACTGCCACGAGGGTCCCCACTCACCCCCCAGCCTGGAGTGGCCACTGCACCCATGCCTGGCTCCTTGATGAGATGTGCTTTTGAAAAAGAGCTATGGGAAAAATGCCCCACTTCAAATGACTGCAAGCGATTGTCCATGGAGTGGAAACAAGAGGCTCCATCCAATCTCTCTTTTCACTGCACTCTTCTCTGCTCTGAACACTTTTTGTTGCTCTTTCAGTAGCTTTCCTTTGCCAACAAATAACAGGCATTAAGGATAGAAAAACAATAAAATTACATGAGGCAAGAGCAACAATCAGTACGCAAAGATAAACATCAGCAATAAACACTTGCAGCTGCCAGCCCTACAACATATATAAATGACAGAGGGGTGTGTGTGAGGGAAGGGAACAGATGTGGCGTGTGCAGATCCAGGAAGGGATAGTGCAAAGGCTCCTGGCAGAAGCTTGGGAAAGCCCACGTGGTTCAAGAATGCTGGAACCACAAACAGCCTATGCCCAAGAGCTGACTGTGCCCGAATGCCACATAACTGTGAGTCCCTTTGGCTTCTTGGAGTTGAAAATCGAGCTTTAGGATTAATGTGGTGTGTCAAACGTCTAGGAAGGAAAAGTGGCACAAATACCATAAAACTGACCCTCTGAGGGCAAAAGAGAAAAAAGGGATTTTTTTTCTCTTCTCTTTGATATTGTAGTCTACAAATAGAATGAAATGCTTCATGTTTATGGGGAAAGAGGAGCTTTGCTTTGTACTTGCTAGAGATATTTTTCATTGTTTAGTATCCACTTCTAGATGGCAGGTCTTAGCTTTGTCATTCTTCTCCCATTGTCAATACTGTCCCGCCCAAATCTCAAGTTGCTATTATTTTGAAAAGGAAGATTTTGAACCTGGTTAAAAGAACAATATTTCTTGCAACAGATTTGCATTGGCTACCTGCCACGACCTCAAGCAGTCAAAATGCACCAGCCAGCACTGCCCGTATGAGGCCGGGTGGCTGACACGTGAGTCTGGTCACTCCAGAGGTTGGTGTCTGCTGCTGGGGAAGATGAAATAGGAAAACCTTATAAATATGATTGCCTGGCAAAAGATTTGGAAAATACAGACATTGAGATAAGAACTAGATTTGAAATAGCAAACCTTGACTACTGAATAACTAGAAAACAATAGTATAGCCAGGCTGAAAGCAATCCCCCTTTCTGATTAAACAATGCCCTTTACCTGCAGATAGGTCCAAAGGTCAAATGGAATGCTCTGTCTCACCCCCCAATGTATGGTTCATCCCACACCTGTGGCCCTCCCCTGAAGTATCAGGTATCTGTGACCCCATTGGCCCAAGTCCTGTTCCAGCCCACCTTGAAGCCCCCTGATAAGGTGTGCCCGAGGGACCGGACGCTCTTTTGGACATTCCCCTGGGACCCTCACCTGGAACCCTTGCTCCCTCTCTCTCCTTCTCCCTCTCCCCCTGGGCCTGCCACGAGTTGCGCCTGGCAACTCCAAGCAGGGCCTTTCCCCCTTTTAATAAACCACATTTTCTAAGACCTGACTTCAGAGATCTCTCATCCATCCAAACTGTCCTGGAGACCCGTGCTCGTTACAGTCTGCCTCCCTGGTAATGCTGATCGCTGTAGCATGGGTAATGTAGCTTTGGTAGCTTCACATGCTGAGAGGGAGACAAAGGGATGAGAGAAGGACACTTTGCTTGTGAGCCCGAAGAACTTTTATTCCCCCATGCGTGGTCAGAACAAAACCTCTCAGAGCGAGATGCAATGCAAAATGACAGAGAACAAAGGGTTACAGCAGATTAAATAGGGGGTGGGCAGACAGGGGTGGAAACCTGCCTCACCCAATGGGGGCAAACGAGATATGGTTTCACAGCCAATGGTGACATAACAGAGGTGGGTACAGCATCCTGGGACAAATAGAAAGGCTGAGGTGGGGTGAGTGATACATGACTTTCATGAAGAAGCTGGGAGTGGTTACATGATTGACACCTGGCAGGGAGTGAACAAACCTTGACTGACAGAACCAAATAAGGAGAAAACCGGGAGAAGTGATAAGATTGACAGTTAACTGTGGATCCGAGTGGTGGGAAATCTCGGGGTAAACAACTTGGAGCAAACCACTGTGAGGGAAAAGTAGGAGTGTACATGGAACCTACCTAACTAACTTTAATTAAACTCCTGACTAAATCAACCCAAACCACAACACAGATTGATTGGAGGAAAAAAGAGCTTGCTGTTTGCTGCAGTTTTGAAGAATGGTTCAGCAGAAGAGGAATGTGATGGGCTTAATGCATATGATGTGGTGAGGAGCACATGCTGAATTCAGTGTGCCCAGAGGTGGCAGCTCAGATGGTCCCTGCAGCCAGAACCAGAATTTCTGGGCCAGCTGTTTTTCATTTCTTACTTTGGTGTTTGATGTTTTTTGTTTGTTTATTTTCATCTTGTTTTACCTGTTGACACTAACACACAGTTGCATAACTGTGGACAGTTTCAGCTTAACTTTCTACATGTGACAAGTGGTGACTGGCAACAGAAAATCTCTGGGGTACAAAACCCCTGCAACAACTGCCCACTGAAATAAAAGTCTGGTGTTTTAACTGCTTCTCTGCTGTTAAAACTGATGGGTGCTCAGCTTAACAGCATTCTCCATCACTTTGCTCCAGAGTTACAGCCCAGACACTTCCATTTTGTAACTGACAAAGATAATTTTGGAATTATTAATGTATTAAAGGGATTAAGGGAAGTAGCTATTACATTGAGGAGTGGTTTGACTTGGTATCCAAAGATCTTCTTTCCAGACAGATACAGGCCCACTGTCAGTGGAGAGATACTATTGCTGAACAGATCAGGTGTGCTCAACTGTGAGGACCACTGGAGATGGTAGGGCAGACATGGAGATACTGTTGCCCTCAAACACTCCAAATAGATAAATCCTATTTTCCCAGCATCTGGAAACTCAGAGCAAAAACGGAACCATCATCCATATGACAGGAGATTTGTCATGCACAGACTTAAGGTACAGCTTTCATGGAACAACAGGAGGATTTAATCTGATTCAAGGCATCACATGCTATGGAAAAGCATTATAGCTTGTCCAAGACAGAGCAGTCCATCTTTAGCTCAAATTGTTGGAACAAAAAATTTGAACAAACCCTTCCATCTACTTTAAAGGAATGCTAATATGAAATGGAAAAAGTAACGCTTGATGAAATTCAAGGACTGTCATAATGAGGAAACATTTTCACCTTTGATCAAATAGAAATGGTGCTTTTCAGTGCTTGAGACAGACACAACTAAGCTTGCACAGCAGAAAACTGGACAGCAGTTTAAAAATACTTCAAGCACATTATCATTTTTGGCTATAGAGGTCCTTTAAATGTGTTTCTGTATCTCTGAAATGAGGCATTATCAATTTTTTTTCAAGCTGGTAGCTCAGAGATGTGACTCTTTTAGGGTCACACAACAGGTTAATGGCAAAGATAGACAGTAGAAACAGCATCCCAGTTCACTTAGGTGACCTAAACCACCTTTCCTGTTCAATTTTTTGTGATCTTACAGCCCCCTAGTTAGTGCATTTCACGCATTTTCTCCAACATTATACTAAGCATTGAGGGACAAGACCAGAAGGTACTTCACATACTGATTTGTCTCTTTAAGCTGGAAGTTGTTTTAGTCAGCTCTTCAGAGTGTCTATTGTTTGGGGTTTTTTTTGCCTATTGGCAGTGTTTTTCAATTAATCCAGTGTCACACTTCTAGCAGAAACCAGTGGCAAAAGCAATACCGATGTTAAATGGAGTGTTATAGACTACAGGGTGCAGCTCTATTCCTGCATGAAAAACTGCCAGTCACTTAATCTCTCTGTGGGTGTCTGATGTAGCACAGCAACACCTGAACTGGCTGAGTGTGACAGCATTAGCACATGCACGGCAGCAGCACAGGGCTCAGCACTGGCTGGGAAGCTTATGTTTGGTAAGGAGTAGAGCCCTCACTGCGTGAAAGGAGCATGCAATTAATATCTCTGTTTTATAAAACACTGTCCTTAAGATCCCTTAGTTATACTTAGTATGGCTAGATAAAACTGGATGCATGTCGTGTGTACTTCCTTTTTGAGTCTGGAAATGGAGAATTTAGTACAGTGAAAAACTGGCCAAGAAAGTGATGGTCTGATGCTTCAGAAAGAAAGCAAACACCACCTTACCCTTCCTTTCAGGTCATAATTTGTACAAGACTCCAGGACAAGCCATTGCTGGGTAATGTGCACATGAGGAAGTTGGAAATATTCAGCTCTGCCTCATGATTTGCTGTGCACCCAAGTTAAGTGTCACTCAGCTTAACCACATAGAACCTAGCCTGGAGCAATTTATTGCCAGGCATCAGGAATGGCCCACACATAATGAATATGATTAAACTTTTCAAACATCCGGTTAACATTGATTTTGAGACTTATTGGCTGCATTTTGCAGTTTGTTTTCTTCTTTAGAAAGGGGCAAGATGCTCATAAGTGAGCATAGTTCACCTTCAAGAATCATGAAAAACCAACACCAGGTTTATCAACCACCTCAAGAAGAAAAACCAAGAGTAGCCAATGTTTGATAGTCTCCTTGCACACTCTAGTGTGTCATTAATGGCATATTAGGATGAAACATGAAATTTCAGCCTGGTCAGTTGTCAATAGACCATCTGTAAACAAGTTACTATAGTTTCAATTTTCCCAAGTGAACCCTTTAATAAATGTTTCCTTCTCCCAATGAAAAAGTCAATAAACAAACTGAGGTTACAATAGATGTCTTTTAGAAACACAGACAGTAAAAGAGAATTACATTTTTGTCAGATACACTTTTTGCCACAGGGACAAAAGGCAGAAGCTCTGTCTTTCACTCACTCTCTGACAAATGCCTTGTTTGAATGCTGTTGAGATACATGATGCAAAAAAGTTCTTTTATCCCCATCAGGGAAAATTCTTATCTGTTCTGGAGATCATAACCACTCCTTGAAAGGAAAATAGGCACTATGTTTCTAAGCTGTGAGAAAACACATCTAATAATTTTTTAGTAGCTTATCAGGATAGTTAAATACTGAAGTAGATAATGAAATGATCTCATAACTCTTTGCTCTTGGGTTATGACAGTCCAGTCAACAAAGTTAAATAGTTCAACTATCACATGGGAAACAATTCCTGCTTTATACTAACTGGAAAGAAGTATTATTATTAGCTGTTCACAGAAGCTGCATTTCTGCAGCAAGGAGCATATCTCCAGCAGTAATGCTTTCCAGCAGAAGACAGCCGTGGTGAGTCCCTCTCTCTGGCCTTCTAGGTGGTCTTTCCCTCAGATCTAATGATAGGCCTGTCAGAGTGATTTATGGCACTTATCCATGCCTCTGTGTTTTCCTCCTTGGCTTTGGGTCAGCTGTGGTCTCCAGTGCTCTGTGGTTGTTCTTCACACGTATTCAGTAATTGCACAGGCCGAGACTTTGTTTTTCTACATTTGTGTTTTCTTTCATTCTGCCTGTCTTAGAGTTTTCAATAACACTCATCACGATGGGACACCGCTTCCATATTTCATCTGTCAGTAAAGCTTGCGTTAATCTTGTGCCTCTTGCAAGCCCTCTTGGCTGGCTTGTGTTTACCCGCATGCACTCAAACTCAAAGTAAAAATGTATCTTTGCGTTACTGCTAGTCTGGATCCTGGTGGCCTCTGTGCTTGATCCACATCCCATTAAAATCAGTGGGAAGTTTACCATAACTGTTAACTGGAATTTCAATAAGCCCACTTTAGCTAATATGGGGATGGACTGAGTTCTGCTGTATGGTGCACAGATGGAAATAAACTGAGGCCACTTCCATGCTTCTTGTGGCATGCACTTGCACAACGTGGAGGGCTGGTTACCCATTTCTGAGAGAAAAACAGCCTGAGCAGGGCTGTGGCAGGAAGAAATTCTCTGCTCCACATTCTTGGGGCACTCTGGTCACTTCATCATAGTGTAAGAAAATTCCTCCAGGACTTGGATATTACATCCCTCCAGAATTTGGGAGCAGCAGCAAAAAAAAACTCATGACAGAGTCCATAGCCTGGGACTCCTTCATATGATAATCTTCTCTTATATTTGGCTCCCTAATAATAAATCACACATCACTTGCTGTATAGATGCCAAACAGGGTATCACCCATTCTTTTTTTTATTTAGCAACAGTTTCTGAACAATGCTGCTTTATCTGATCATAGTTCTAAAAACCAAAACATCTCTGAGATAGATATTTTTTATAAAAATGAATAAATTTATATCATTTATATAATTTATAAAAATGATATTTTTCATTAAAAATGAATAGTGGTGGCAATGTCAGGCTAGCAATGAGCACTTTAAAAAAACCTCAGCTTAGAATTTCATTGCCTTCTTACAATGTCTGTCTGCAACAATGGCATCAAGCAATACTCATGGCTACTAAATTACAGCTAATGTTCACTTAGATATTCTGGGAAATCTCAGATGTCTGTGACATTAAGACACCCAGCAGCAATTAACACACAGAAACTTCTTGAGGCCCTCAGAGGCTGGTTGGAAAACTCACTTTAAATAATGTTAAAAATATTCATTACTGTGGAGCGTAGAAAAATCTTTCTCAGTATAATTAAAATGAAACCCCTGAAAGTCAAATTGCATTTACAAACTGCTTAGGCTTCTACGCACCCTTTCGTTATTTGTGTTTCTGAAGTGTAGCACTCAGGAAAAGTGCCAAGTTTATGTCTCTGTGGACTGGGCTTCTCCCTGTTTATCAGAGGTTGATCAGAGAGGAAGGAGTGGCACTGTGTGCTTCCCGGCGTTGCCCTACTAGCAAGCCCCAGCCCTGACCTGGAGGGACCATCACTGGGCGTGAGAAGGCGGCTCGGGCTCCACACCTTTGAAACCTTTGGCATCTCTGTTGAGCCTCATGAGAAAGCAGCCAGTACTGCTGGTGATGCCTGTGATGTGTCCTTGTATCCCCAGGAGACTATCGTGGTTCATTCTTTTTCATGTTTTCCTTAGGTGGTTGAATAACTTGCTAATGGCGACTGTTTTGGTCAATTCTACCTTGAACTTGGTTCATCCCACTGCTTTAGTATCTCAGTTTTAATCTCTGGACTCAAATGAGCACCAAAGAATTTAGGGTCCTGAGATGTAACTCGTTTGCATTTCCACAGAGGTCAAACTTTGAAGTCTAACAAATGACATGTTGTACTACTAGGACATCTTGGAAAGCTCAAATCCCTGTGTTTATTAGTTCAGAGTGCAATAATTATTAGCTAGAGAGAAGTACAACTGCAATCAAAAAGAAAGCCAACTAAAATCCACCTACACAGATTTCTCACACTGGGCCCTGGGCATGACTCACTGGTTATGTATTAGGCGTTGTGGGTGGGTACTCTAACTTGTATTTGTTCCATTGTTTAGATGTGTTTTGCACACACTAATTCTGACTTTCTGTTTTGGCAAAATCTTACCAAAAAACCCAAACCCATCACCAACCCTCTTGGGCCACAGTCATGAAAGGCAGCTGCATTACCTCACCCACCCCTCTTGGGATCAGGGTGGACTCTGGAGAGAAAAGGGATCACTGCTTGCTCGGGATGCTGGGAGGAAGCACGTCATGTGCAGGCGCAGATGCTGGCTGGCTGTGGAGGAGTTTTAGCAGCATCTTACCCACTGTGTGGAGAGTCACTTTGCATTCTCTTCAGGACACATTTCCAAGACCAGAAAATTATTTTGGTGCTTTAAAGCATTCACAGGAGAAATAACTTGGTCTGTAGTTTGCAATGCATTTTTGTGCTTTAACATGCCAGCAGACAAGAATATATTAAATGTTAAATGGAGAAGACTTTTAACACTGAAGAAAAAGTGTATCCTTTTAAAATATTGTAATGCTTGTGCATGTCTAAGCATAAGAAACATTATTAGAAAAAGTAATGAGGAAATGATTGGAACTGTAAGTATTTTCTTGGCATTGGATCATCAATAACCACCTTCATCTGTGGAGCATGAACTAGAAAAAGGAATTCAAATGGTAATTCAAATGGTAATTATTTTAATTATACAACATATGAATCATAAAGATATATAAATATAATACATTACATCTATTAGTAATAGGATTGTTTATGTGGCACTTGTCACCATGAAGTGAAGGAGGCAAATAGGAAAGCTTGAAGAATGAAGTCTGATGATGACTAGAAAAATACAGTGATACATCTGGGAAGCTGACTAGAGCTGCTAACCATTTTGGTCACCCAGGAAAACTGTAAGGCTCTCTACTGCTTTCACCTTACCACATGTCTCTGTGACAGCCCAATGCATGTCTCCAAATGCATTCTCAGTAAAACTCTCCTGGCTATGCTGTGAAGTTTGGCAGGAGCCATCAGCTGTGTAAACAATCGTGATGTGTAAATAACTGTGACTGTCACTGTTGAGGAGTAACCCTGCAGTAAGTACAACAGACACTGTGACACAGTGGTGGCTATCACACCACCCGTCGCTGGGTGACAGCCATGGAGAGGTCTGCCTTCTGAGAGTTCATGCCCTTTCTGCTGATGGATGGCCTACTGAACATATGCAGGGAGACCAGAGGAGCCAAAAATCTCCCACAGAACAGAAGGAGATGGCAAAACCCCACAAATGCAAAGCTATGCCCTGACAGAACATTAAAAGACCCAAGCGCTCTGACTCATGTGCACTTTGGCTTCTTTGGGCTTCCTACACCTCTGCATCCTGGCATCACCCTTGATGCCTCAAACTTTCAGGAGATCCCAGAGCTGCATTTGACCTCACTGTCACTCCTGACAATACTGATGTCAAATTTTGCAGGAGACAGAGGCTAGATCAAAATCATAAGTCTTGATAGTCCACAGCTACTAAAAGGATGTGCTCAACGCACCAACATTTTCTGCCCTTGTTTATTTCACTCACAAAATATGCAACTTTCTTGACCTTAAGTACACTCCTTAGGAGTGTTCAGGCTGAAAGGGGCTCCACATCTGCCAAAAATAAACATGGCTGACCTTAATAACTACTTGCCTTCAATCACAAGGGAAGCACCAATGCTATACTGTGTGCCTCACTTTTCCTTTAACGCCTACGTGTGCAGTGAAAGAACTATGCAAGTTAACCCTTTCATTGCTGCTACCAATGCAAAAGCTTACAGGTTTGAGCAGGGTCCTTAGCAGCCTCTCAGGTTTGTTTTCAAGGGGTTACTTGTGGGATAATGCAAGTCATTCAGATTTTCCACTACATCACAAAATGACACTCATGCCTGTTCCCACTATTTGTTTAAATATAAACCAGCACTCGCAGCAGCTTCCTGTTTAACAAGTATTTAAATGAATGGCTGAGTAGGTTTTACCAAGCACACTTGGCAGACATAGAGGTGCACTGCTCAGTGTCTAAACAGCAAACAAGGCTTGCAGTTGCTGTTGAGGCAAACAGCAGGTAGATGGGGCAGAGTGACAATGCTGTCCCATGTGTGCTGCAGGCAGGGCTGGCTGGCAGGTTGTCTGCAAGGAAACAGCAGAAATCACAGAAGCAGAAAGCCAGGGAGACTAAATGGCCCAAAATGAATCTAGAAGAGGAACAGTGGACTTCCTCACAGAACCACAGAATATTCGGAGTTGGAAGGGACCCACAAGTGTCATCTAGTCCAATTTTTTAGTGAATGGCGCATACAGGCATTGACCTTGGCATTATTAGCATCATGTTCTGAACAACTGAACTGATCTCCTCAGTTGATTTAAAGCACACAGAGAAAGAAAGAAGGTGCCTTATTGGGGTTCCCAATATTCCGACAGAGACCTGCCCGGGCTTGCCTTGCTCCTGAGTCCAATGGCGGCAGCTGGGATGTTTCCTCCCCAGTGACACCCTTGGGTTACTCAGAGGCTGCGAGCGATATTCCTCAGTGGAGAGGCTTCAGGCGATGGTGAAGAAAGGAGGCACTTCTGCTAGAGCTTGATCCAGAGTCTTTATTTCAGCTACAGAGTTGTGGACCTGGTGGCAGCTCCAACCGAAGGCCCGGCCACGTGGCTGGATTGTCCTTTTAACCCGGGGGTAAGGGGAGGGGCAGGGACAGGTAGCCACCAACCAGGTGAGGGGGAGGGGTGCCAGGGGAGAAGGGGCACTTAGGTCTACCAATAGCCACAGGGGGCAGGGGGTATCTTTCAAATCTGCCAATCACTCGACCCCCTGGACCCCCTGTCTCACAGCCAGGGCTCATGGGGGTTGGGGCGGGGGGAGAGGGTTACCTTTGGGAGGGAGGAGACACACCGCAACAGTGCCTCATTGCTCAGATACCCCAAAGTAGCTGGGTGGGAATAAAATGTGGCCCTTTATCTTGCTGCTCCTTATTAACAGGAGGCATTGGCTTTCGAACTAGCCTCTGAACTGCACTAAATAGGCAGGGAAAAGAGGCTATTTGGCCAAAAAGGGACGGTACATTTTGGCTTGACAGGGTGTGAGTTTTCTGTGTTTCTCACTTTTATATCCAATGTGATTTCTGTGAAGTCTACGAAATTATGCCAGAATTAAAGAGGTGCAATGCACAGTAGAATTTAATCTTTATGATTTAATACTGATTCTTCTTAATTAATTCATTATGCCAAGACTAGAAGCATGCTAGGTGCATGTAACATTCTCATTTACCTCTCTATTTCTTATAATTTTATTTCATACTGAAAAACATTTCCTGTAATTGGACCTTCGGATACCTATTGACTTTCCATAAAACTGGCTGAAAACTACCACTCCATTCTTAAATTTTCGCTGATATTTATTCAACTGTGTGTTCCTTAATGTTTTAATTGGTTGCAGAAGCTCATATATATGAACAGCTCTCAGGCAGAAAACATTCTTCCAATGAAATTTCATATCAAGGCAGTTACTGCACTGGGATGGGATCAGCAGCCTTGTTAGAGGTATATGACATTCAATTAAGTGCAAAATATATACCACTGTACTAATTGACAAAATTGCAGGGACAGATCACAGCATCCCCTGGATGTAAATAAGAGTAGTGAAATGGCAAACAAAGACTAGTCCAAATTAAGATGAAGTGTCAGAATTTCTGCAACCAAAATGAGATGTAGCACAATACTAACATTAAAAAGCTATGGAAATTATTGCATTTGTCACTACAGAGTCTTGCAACAAATGATCTGCCATTCAACAACCCAGAAGGCAGAGCGACAATTTTATTCCATAACACCATGAGGAACTTATGCTGCTGAAAAAAAAAAAAAAGAACTATATTTGGGAAAGCAGCCATTGATTCAGGTTGTCTCTGGGGTTGATTTGATGCTTTTTTGGCCTCATATTAGCAGTTTTGAGTTCTAAGAATTCCTGTATTAGTTTCAGGAAGGATCACAAGAGATACTAAAACCCAAATGCGATTCCAGAACTCCTGACTGCATGGTTTGAACTTGCAGTCTAGCGGAAACTGAGTGGACTTGTGTTTAGCTCATTTTGCAGTCAGAGAGGACTGGGATCTGTTAAAAATCAAGCTGCAGTAAGTTCCTTATGACTGGTTGCACAGACCTAGAAATAAAGTTCTGATTGCCTACAGCCCTATCCTGCCATTCAAACTTTTGTTGGGCTAGCTAAAGTGTCTGTGTAACTGTCTGATTAAAATACATTAAAACCTCTGTGAAGGAAAAAAAAACCCAAAACCTTTAAAGGCATATTTTTAAAATAAGTTGTACCTTCTGTTTTAAGGGTTCATGGGCTAAAGCATTGTTGCCCCTGGCCTGGCTGATCATGGGCTACTTCAATTGCCCCACTGCAGAAGAGATACTGAGGAGAGGAGAGTTGGGGTCAGGCTCCCGTTTTTAAAAGATTTGCTGCCTGTGGTTAAAAAAATAGCAGTAATGTTGGCTTTTGGAGTTCTGGCAATGACTGCCAAGTTATACTCTCTTTTAGTTATTAAGTCTTAACCAATAAATGATGACAGATACTGAAAAGAGAGGAATGGAAACCACACACAACAATCTTGATAATGAACCCTTCTCTCTCTTGCTCTTGGATCAGCTCTTTTGGAAACTGTGTTATGGATTTTTTGGCTACCCATTCAAACCCACCGTTTTTAACAAAACCATTTCCTTACACAAGGCACAGCAGCTCCTACCAGGAGCCATTCAGCTGGTAACTTGAGGCTATAATTAAGAAAGCCTTGGTTGCGGCTCCGGGACTAACTGCAGCTCTTGTCCTTCCTGCCTTCCAGCTGCATCTGCTCAGACCTTAACATACAGCTGCTCCCTTGAGGTGGTGTCAGGCACAGCTTGTACCCCTTTCTCGCTTCGTGTGACTGTCTCAGCAGTCTGACTTGCCTTCAGCATCTGTGGGTTTTAGGTGCTGTGACAATGGTAGTCAGAGACTTTTCCAAACCAGAGATTTTAAAAAACAAAATATGAGAGAGAAGAGCAGTATGTTACAAGTCTCTCTGCAAGATGTTCCAACAAAGCTCCTCAGCAGCTGTCTTAACCACCATCTCATAGAATCATAGAATAATTAATTTTGGAAAAGACCTCTGAGATCGCTGAATCCAACTCTTAACCCAGCCCCACTGTGTTCACCACTAAACCATGTCCCCAAGTGCCACATCCACAGGCCCTCCGAACACTTCCAGGGATGGTGATTCCACCATCCCTGGGAAGCCTCTCCTAATGCCTGCCCACACTTTCAGTGAAGAAATTTTTCCAAAGATCTGATGTAAACCTCTCTTGGTTCAACTTGAGGCTGTTTCTTGTTCTATCACTTTTTACCCGGGAGACCAACCTCTACCTGGCTACAGCCTTATTTCAGGCAGCTGTAGAGAGTGATGAAACCTCCCCTGAGCCTCCTTTTCTCCAGATTAAATACCCCCAGCTCCCTCAGCCACTCCTCATCAGGCTTGTACTCATAAAAGAGGTTTTACAAGTATCCAGTGATCTTCCAAAATCTAGGTTAGCAATATATGTCATGGTTTTCTACTAAAGTCAAACACTCCTGATCTCAAGCTTAGCTTGCTATCCTCTCAATCCTAACACAAGCCTAATAATAATATCAAACAAGAAAAAGCATGTGGATTTAGAGAAAGAAAAAGTAAAGAGGAAGAACCAGTGTAAGTAGGAGAGTTCCTTACAGAGGGAATTTGAAGTTTAACTCCATCCCTTGCAATAACACTGTATTACTGAAAATGTATTGACATGCATAAATAGGCACAGAAATTTTTCTATTGCTATTTCAGAACAATAAAATATTACATTGCTTCATTTTTTTCTCAATAAATCAGAAGGTTATGATTTACTACCAAAATCAACAAGCTTAAGCTGATTTTGCCTGCCATATGAAAGAGATCACCTGTCTTAATGAACTAAAAGCAATGTAGATAAAATCTTGAAAATGCCAGCAGCAGTGTGTCCTTGCATGGTGTTAAATGAATGAAGACATCATTTGCTTGAGCAGACAGATTGCAAATAAGCCCATTTAATAGCTTTATGTAGAAGCCCTGGCTACCTGTGCACCCTGTTGCTCTGGCAGACTGCGCATTCTAGCATTGGGCCCCATTAGATGACCCCTGGCTATTTAGAGATTCTACTTAACAGGAAGGGAACATTTTCAGAAATTTCACCTATAGCAACTGCCTTTACCATTTGTCTGTAAAATCTTCTCAATATTGCAGCTTTATAAATGCTTCTCTCTCCTTTACTGCATCAGAAATCCAAGCAACAGAGGGAACCAAGAGACCTGGCTGCAGAAAAAAGGTTGAGAAGGAAAGGAAGCCAAGGTAAAGTACACAAGCCTTTCCCTAGATCATTCAGTTTGGCAACACCAGCACCAGAGGTAGAGCATATTCAGAAAGTAATTCCATTTGTGAGTTGACTGCTTCCCTTTCCATTTTCCCCCGTGATATTCCTAGTATCGGTCAGAAGGCTTTAGTGAAATGTTTTTGTTTTTACAAAGGCATTTATATTTTGCTCACTGGTACAGTTCCCTCTGGCATGCCTGGTCCTGGTAAGCCCACAAGTTTCCTCTGTGCATGACAAAGGTGGGAAGGAGCCTGCCCAGGGAACAGGCTTTCTCGCTGACCTGCTGGTGCCACTAGCAACACAAACCCTTTACCTGGTGAGCTGGCTTCCAGAGATCTGCTCTCTGCCAAGCCATTTGCTGTGGCCACATGCTGCCACTGGAGTTTAAATTCACCCTTCATCACACAGAAGCAGTTAATTCAGGCTATAAATCATATCCCGACATGCAAAACTTCTGGTGTCTCATTTTGTTAGTCTGAAATTGTTTAATGCAATTGACTTTGAGGTGAGGAACTCTTTTATGTTGTTGATGTTTAGAGAAAGACTAATAGATTATTTGTTACTGGTTTAATAAATGCACTTCACAAATTACAATCAACTTTCTCCTGTTCATTTCCCTGCTCCTAATTGGCTCAGGGTACAGGTTCCACTTCCAGTCTGATGTACCAAGCTTATGTTTATTGAAACATAATTACTTTAACTGTTTTGGGTTATTACATCGCCATTAAGTAGGACATAGTTAAATAAAAACATTCCTTGATCAGAGCTGGTTTTCTAACCAGTAATGGAAATGACCACAGGGAAAAAACTCAACAACAAATTCCATACTTCAAATGATGTTGCTTTCCTCATGTTAACTAATCACAGTCTTTGTACAGCCCCTCCCATTGAGGCTGTATTTAAAAATTATTCTTTCACCTATAGTTTCTGTGTCACTCCACAAACTTCAAATTATACCAACTTAGTAATGTTCAAAAGGCTTTAACAGCAAAAACTAAACGAAGGGGTTTTTTTTTTCTTTTTTTTTTTTTTTTTTTTTTTTTTTTTTTGTCACCAAACTCTGGACTCAAACCAATATCAGAAACCTCAAGTTCTCAAGTTCCTGAAGAGTACTTAGCAAGGAAAGTTTAAGTATTTCAGCACATTGGGGGTTTCCAAAAGCCCGAACAGATTCCAAATATGCATAAACCTGTGCTTATTTTTATTAAATCTCATGATCATTAAGCGAGTTCCATGATTTTTGAAGACCTGATTCATGTGTTTTGAACATAAGGATGTGGCCCAAGAACCACTATGAATTAGGTCTCCCAGGTTGTGCAGTCCATGGTCTCTGTAGCTAAATAAGCTTCACAGTCTCCGTGTACAGATGGGAAGCAAAGGGCTGGCTCAGTGTTACTTAAGACTGACCCATGACAGTTTTCCAGAGACAGAAAATGAAAGGCAGCAGAGGAGGGGACAGTGCTTAAACCAAGTTGGAAGGGCAGTGTCTTTGGGCAGGGCAAGCTGCTCTCAGCACGGACTGCTCCCAGCATGGGAAAGAGAGGTGGGCCCTGGCCTGGGCCTGCCATACTGTTTAGTGCTCATATTTTCAGGAAGCTCTTCAAAGCTTTTAAGGAAGATTTAGTGCACTGACAGAATGGAATTTCTAATGTCATTACCAGTCCAATCATTCACACACTCTTATTTTCCTTTTCTCCCTGAAGGGAGGTGGGGGAGGCTGACAGGCACAGGCAGCAGTGTGTGGCAGCTGGAAGGAGCCCCATGGCCAGTGGGGCAATGGAGTCACCCCTTGCAAGGAGCAGGGAGCATCAAAAAGGGGTTGAAGTGTTTAGGAAAGACCTGTTGGCTTCCTGCTGTCTGCAGTGCAAGGGTTGTGATAAGGCATGGAGGGAGGCAGGAGGTGGTGTAGAGTGAAAGCAGCCCTGGGATCCGGTGAGTCTGGGGAGCTGCCTGTAAACACAGTTGGCTTTGGTAATGGGGCCAGTGAGCACTCAGCAAAAGTCTTTTCCTCACGGATAAAACCCCCACAGTGCTATATTCCTATCTACCCAATCTACCTAGATGTGCATAAAACCGCCAGTTTCTAAACAGGCTGTAAAGCTCTGGGCTCAGCTGGAGTGTTCTATACGCTTTCTATACGGTCACCGGTGGTACCTGGAGCAACAGAAAACTTGTACCTGTGATTTGCAATGTACATGGATACCTGCACTTCCCAGGTGTCAAATACTGTAACTTCAGGACCCTCATACATAGTACATAGCTCTCACTGACTGCCTGGCCAAACCAATCAAAATTAATATTTAGGAGAAAGCAGACACTTTGGTCATTTTGGTTTCAGAGCCTATGGCATCTGAGTGACTTACTGCAATGGGATGGTTGAGGATTGCTCTGAAGAGCTGCAGCTGCTGAACAGCCAAAGTAGCCAAATTTGGTGTAAATTCTACTTAGGATGAAAAAGGCAAAAATTGTGATCTCAGACAAATTCCTCATTTAGCTGCAAGGCTAGGTGACTCTTGGAGGGGAATACATGGAAACACTGGCTGAAGTGAGGCTTGGAACAGTGTTTCCTTCTTTTTGTAAAAAGGTGATCAGCAACAAACATGATGAACTGGAACAGCAGATTTTTTTTTCAATGTCAATGTAACTAAAACATAACATGATGAAATGCAGGGAAACTTCTAGGGGACTTAGATGCAAAATAAAAGTTTCAGACTTGTGGGGATATGACAACTGATTATCAAGCTTCAGTGCAGCAGTAAGAAGTTCCTTCCAAATAAGGGCAAAACAGTTACAGGTAGCTATCATTTCCCACCAACTACTGACACAAGAAAAATTAGAATGAACCCTAAATCAAAGGATACAGCTGTTCAAAGGAACAGGAGTGGTCTGTATCCTTACATGTGCTGCCCAAAATTTCTGTAGGGGGACAAGAAACATCATTTAATCCAAAGAACCTAGGTATTTGTTCACATGCAGAAAACAGATGAAAGAAGAAAAATATGGGATATACCAGCTAATCATCATGACATTTTTTTTCAACTTGAGCAGCTTTAATTCAATTTTCTGCAATTAAAAATAAAATTTCAGAAGGGGGGCAGCTGAGGTTGAAATCAGCTTAGAGGTTTAAGTTGCCATTTGGTGATGTTACAGGCAACCATTTCAACAGCGGCAGTGGGGTACTTGACACTGGTTATATTTATTTGTTCAGAGAGAGACCTTCAAGAGTGTTGGTTTCTCAGGTGCTGAGTGAGTGATTTCCCACTGTCTGGGACTGAGTACTCAGCAAATGTTGTTCTATACAACCACAACTCTCCCCCCCAGCTCCTGAAGGTCAGTGGATGCTGTGCAAGGAAAGGAAGTGCTGAAGAGCAGGCTGAGGTTTTGCAGCCCTTTTGGTGGGACAGTGGCCAACCCCTCTGATGTGGGACACCATCTCAGTAAGGGAAATCTATTCAGATTAGACTACACTGACAGTTAAAGAAATGGTTTATCCCCCTGGCACCTCATAGATACCCTTCCAATTTATTTCTTCTATCTCTCTTATATGCAGCAATGACTATTTTTTCCAAAGAAGCTGTAAAATCGTACGCTTCATAAAGACCCATGTCACTCTTGAATGGGGATGGTAAAATCTTTGCCAAGGTATATACAAATAGCCTAGCACCTCTTCTGACATCCACACTGACCAGCCAGGGTAACCCCTCCAGAAGCAGGCCAAGAATAACATTAAGGAGGCTATTAAATATTATTCATTACCTTCAGTGGAACTAAATAGAAGCCTAATTCACAGTCTTGGTTCCAAGAAAACATTTGATAGGATCCCAAGAGATTTTTTTGTTCTTTGCTTTAGAAGTTTTTAATTTTGGCTTGGAGTTTGTATCATGGATAAAAATGTTTTTCCTGAAAATTATGCCTTGGCGATAACAATTTGAAATCTCTTCCACTTTACTTGATTTAAGAGGAATGAGGCAAGAATGTCTCCTCTCCTCTCCTCTCCTCTCCTCTCCTCTCCTCTCCTCTCCTCTCCTCTCCTCTCCTCTCCTCTCCTCTCCTCTCCTCTCCTCTCCTCTCCTCTCCTCTCCTCTCCTCTCCTCTCCTCTCCTCTCCTCTCCTCTCCTCTCCTCTCCTCTCCTCTCCTCTCCTCTCCTCTCCTCTCCTCTCCTCTCCTCTCCTCTCCTCTCCTCTCCTCTCCTCTCCTCTCCTCTCCTCTCCTCTCCTCTCCTCTCCTCCCACTACATGTGCTATCTTAGCCATGCTCACCAGGTCATAGGTGAATAACTGGAAAGCACCAGTGTCAAAAGTTGTTGTGTCATGCTGTCTTGGAAAATGAACTCAGTCCTACCCAAAGCATTACTCATGTCACAGCTAGGACTTAAATCCAATCTACTGTAAGTCAGAGGCCATTCCTTTTGTCCCAACTAGTGAATTGTTAGGAGACATGAATTTGAAATATTTTATTGTAAAGAGTTTAGTAGAACTACATCATACTTTTCAAGAAAATGTACCCACTTTTTAAAAAAATAACTAAATGCGGACATCTGGCAAAAACTTTCTAACAGCACTTAGCCTTATATCCTCCAAAAACCCAAAGTGCATTTTTTAGCTCCTGCTCATTCACTCATTCAAAATCACTGATAAAAACATGAAATGTGAAACAAGGCAGAGAATTTCTGTGGAAAGCCAACCATAAAAACAAAGTATATTAAAAAAGAAGAAATAACTAGGCCATTTCATCTGTCCTGTCCTCCAAGTAAAAGTAATTTTTGCACTTTCCCTTACCAGTATTTTCATCTTCTAAAAGAAAATGCCCCTGGTCACTCTTGAAACTTGAGAAAAACAACTGGGAGACTTATGAGGACCTTGATTCTGCAAATGCCCATTAAGAGCAGCAGCTCATTTGAGTAAAATGCATTAGAGCTAGAATGTGTTGAACAGCCATGACTGCACCTTACACCTGGAAGTCACAGCTCCAGCTGCATGCTAAATTGATTCTTGGTTTATACATTCCTTTTAAACAAACAAAAAAATGTTAAGGCAGAAAGCCATTCACATCCTGGGGTTCACCAAAAGCAACATGGTCGGAAGGGCGAGGGAGGGGACTCAGCCTGTCTGCTCTGCACTGATGAGACCCCATCTGCAGTGGTCTCATCTGCATCCAGCTCTGGGGTCCACAGCACAGGAAGAACACTGATCTGTTGGAGTGAGTCCGAAGAGGCCACCAAGATGATTATAGGGATGGAGCACCTTTCCTATGAGGAAAGGCTGAGAGAATTGGGATTGTTTAGCCCAGAGAAGTCTTTGAGATAACTGAATTGTGGCCTTCCAGTACCTGAAACGACCCCACAAGAAAGATGGAGAGAGGCTTTTACAAGGGCATGTAGTGACATGACAAGGGGGAATGTCTTCAAACATAAAGAGAATAGGTTTAGATTAGACATTAGGAAGAAATTCTTGACAGCAAGTGTGGTGAGGCACTGGAACAAGTAGTCTAGTGAAGTTGTTTCCATCCTTGTCAGGTTTCAAGGCCAGGTTGGATGGGGCTCTGAGACATCTGGTCTAGTATAAAATGTCCTTGACATTGGCGGGGGAGTTGGAACTAGATGGTCTTTAAGGTACCCTCCAGTCCAAATCATTCTGTGATTCTATGATAAGCGCTAAGGGAGCCAATCAGCTGCCACCAAAAGAAAACAGAGTCTTTTCTCAGCATTTTTCACCTCAAGAATACTTTTGTTGCCTCATGTCTTGAGGACCTTTGTGGCATTACTTTTGAAGCAAACCCGCAGGGTTATGGGAAAGGCTTGAAGGCAGAAAAGACAGAAAACTCTCCTGGAGACTGTGCTCTAACTGTAAGGCTGGCTCTATCCCAGCTGACCATATGTTTCCATGACTGGAAACAGGTACTAAACTGGAACTTGAAGACATCAGAGTCATCTTGTGCTGCTTCTTAATCAGTTTGTATAGTTTATGCCAATTCCAAATGTGGGTGAGGTAAATGATCCAGCACATGCCTGAGTTGTCATGATCAAGGCAACATTTCATTACCTTTTGACTTGATTTTGATGCAAAATTATTTATGCATTAAATTATTGATAGAATTAATTCTTTCTCAGATTCACTCGTTAACATATGTTGACATATTCCAATAGTGATAGAATAAATGTACACATAGATTTCAGAAAATTAAGAGACAGCAACACTTTCCTCTTAGCTCTTGGCTTGGTAATAAATACGGTTGGATGTAACATTTTCAGATAGTACAACATGGTTTAGTCTCCGAAGCCTGTTAAACAAGGAATATTTGAAACTGGTGCAGAATTTAGAAAATTAATTTTAACTGACTAAATATTAGGCACCAGGCTTTATTAGTTGTTTTTGTCTGCATTCTTACTGAATTACAGAGGCATTCTTAAAGATGACAAGTTGCCCAGTATGATGTATTTCAGCATTGCAAAGTGGACATCTGAATTGTAGAGCTTTGAATGGCTACCTCAGTGTCTGAACTGTGGGGAGCCCTGCCCTCTGCAGTCTGCAAGGCTCTTTCTGCAAGGCCATCCCTGGAGTCAGTGCTGTGACCAACTGACTTTCATCTGCTTTACATTGAATTGAGCAGCACAAAATTGATGGCAGTGGGTAGCTCCCCATCATGAGACAGACAAAATGTGCACAGCTGATACCGCACATCTGTACAGCCACTGGCTTACCCACTGCTCCAAAGACAACTTGTTTATGCAATTTCTTCTTTCTCTGCACTGTAGTTATCTGTGAGTATACATTACCTAGCCTGTTTCCATTTACCTTCTGGGTCCCATTCTATGACTTTGGTGTTATGAATAGAAAAGATATACCAGAGTTTTGTTGAGCCTAATTATGAATGGGATTAACTGCTAAGTAGAAACCTTAACTGGTAAGATTTCAGATATAAAAGCAAGCAAATGTCTGTTCTATTGAAAGCAATAGTTAACTACACATAGTTTTTTGAACTACCACAATTAACATAACTACAAAGGGGTTATCCAGACAGATTCTAAGAGACAAACTACCTTGATTTGTAACAGCTAAATCCAGCAAACCTGAGGAGTTCTCTGTAATTCCACTGACGGAACCACTTTAAGAAGAAAAAACCTTGTATAAAATTATGTTTCTGCTGCACTGAGATCTGCAGAAGCCACCCTTGAGCACACTACATATACTTCAACCCTACAGAAGTGTATCAGCAGAAGCAGCATTCCAGATGACCCACATCTTAGCAAGACAAGAAGCAGATAATAAATCTGTACATGTGTTGGGAGATGGATGTATTATTGGCTTGAATAAAGTGTCAAAGACCAAATTTTTACCTCACCATCAGGTGAAGGGAAGGGGCAATTTCCCTTTGGAGACCATCTCTGAAATGATCTGTTTAGTGACTTGATGTAGACAGCAGGCAGACCTATTCCAAAGAGTGTTAGAGAGGATACTGGAAAAAGGCAAATTTGAGAAAGGGAGAAAAAAAGTAAACATTTTTATTAAAGAGCAGAATGTAAAAATGTTGAGGAGTGAGTGGGTTGGAGGATAGCCCAGGCATCATAGTAACTCAGTTAGTTGTCTCGTTCCAGTATGTGCGTTAACAGAAGATATTTAGGAGCTGAAGTCTCCTCTAGCCAATCAGCCTGCAATTTATGGTATATTTAGGCACTCCACGGTGATGAGGAATCTTGGGCAGGCATTCTCAGAGAGTTACTGCTTTCTCTTCAGCCCTTATATCACCATCCAAGCTCTGCAGTCATCATCTAGAAATTTATACCTCACAGCTAACTACTGTTTCAGTGGAGCAAACACTACACTATTTCTAACCAAGAAGACAGCTTGTGATGATATGCAGCTTTTAAGTGTCTTGTGAGATATGGTGTATATAATAATGCACTGCTGGCAGCTTGTCAAAGAGAGAACTGCAAAAGCAATCGTGTTGTTTTGAGGAAGGGACAACGATTAAAGTTTGGTTTCTGTGGCTTCATGAAGAACTGACAAAGAGAACAAAAATTATGAGGTGAAGCACATAGTTGATATTAAATTACCAACAACTTCATTTACTTATCCTTGAAACAACCACTGGAGATCTCTTACCTACTGAAATAGTTAAAAATAAAACCTCTAAGAACATTTAATGCTGGCCACAGGCATTTCACGGAAGTCAGTGTTTCCCAGCTCCCCATAAGCCATTAGGGCTTCCCTCCTACACCTTGACATGCTTCAGTTAGAAACAGCTGAAGGCACTAAGCTTTTAAACAAGAATCTATTTACATGAATCTTTTTTTTTTTTTTTTTGTCTGCAATTTTTCCATTGGCAGTAGCAATGATGGGAGTCACAGTAATTTAAGCACAGGCAATTTAAGCATCTGTCTCTGCTGAGAGCACATCTGCACAGGTCGATGCTGGAAAGGCCAGTGGCTCACAAAGCACCATCTGCCTCCCCATCCTTCTCATGACTGCTGCTTCAGCAGGCAGAGAGCCTGGGCGGAAATGGGCCTCAGGACTCGAGGCATCAGTCCTGTGGAGCAGATAAATCCTCTGTATATATTGGCTCTGCCTGCTAAACTAACACACTTTGTGGAGTTTATATTCTTTTAATGTTTTTTTGAATGCTGGTGTAGTCATTCTCTCGTACAACATGAGATACTATGCCATATACACCCTTCTGCAAGGGCTGACATCTAGGTTTGAAGGCAGGCAATGGTACACATGTTGTTCTCAATATCTTTGAATCAGACTAAACAATTACAAATACAACTGTGCTCTCTGTGACTAAAACTCTTAATTATATAATATTTTTTGTGATACTGACTGGGCAGTATCTCCAAGTGCACAGAAGACCAAAGCTGGCTTTTAACACAGACAATTTTCTATCAGTTTGTCCGCTTTACTATATTAAATAACATTGTTGAGCTTGCTGGTTTAGCTTGGCCACAGAAGTGAACTGATTTGAAAAATTCTGCAAATATTTAATGGGTGACCCCCACCCTGGCTTATGTCTGTCCTGGGGTGATTTTATGCTGCTTGTATCCCCGTCCATCTGTTTAGAAATAAGTTTTGCACCTTTAAGACTGGTTCCAAGAGTGAAGGGGGGGAGAGAAGAAGAGTGGAGTTTGTTATCAGAAACTGCACTTGGCTTCCCCGCATCCTGCTCCTGGACTGTGCTGTCTGCAGCATGGATGGATGGTGGGAGAGAGCTCTCCTTTGCTTTTGGTTAGTTTTAGCTAAGGGTTTTTAGTTAAGGGTTCCAGTTTTCTCTGAGGCAGAGAAGTTCCCTGGACTGTGGGTTTTATTTTTCTTGGACCTGTTTAAACCTGCTCTGGACTGAACACCCAGAGGAGCACCGGCAGCTCACACCTGTGGCCCACTGGGACGGGTCTGGGCTGTGGCATTTCCAGCACCGGAGGGACTGATAAGAGACTGAGTGAGCCGAGCTGCAACCCATGGAGGGGACTTTCTGAGTTTGTCATCTTTTCAGATTGAGAGGAGGTTTTATTTTTTAATATTGTTCATTTTTTTTTATATTGGTAAATGCTTTGGCTGTTAAATAAACATTTTTTTCCACTTTTCTCCAAGGAAATATTTTCCTGAACCAGTTGGGTGAGGGGCCACTTGAGTTTGCTTTCTACAGGAACCCCTTTAGAGGTTTTCTCCCAAATTTGCCCTAAACCAGGACAAAGCCCAGACCTTTTTCTAAATCTCTAAGGCACATAAGGGTGAGATCCTGCTGACCAAACAGGGTGAAAAGGCATGGGTACTCTAGTTTTCTGATAGCTGTATGACCTTGTCATCCCTGATGACTACAGAGCACCTCTCCAGCAGATGTGGCAGCTTGCCTCCTTCCATGTGCTCAGACTACGCAGAAGTTAGATGCAAAACAGCTGAGAAACTGCTGAATCCAGATGCTTTGCTTGGCCTGACCATCTCCTGTTCGTGACCTTGCTCTGAAACTCCCCAAACCACCTGACATGATCAATCTGTTTCTGGCTGAGGAGACTGGGAAAAACCAGACAGAAAAGGAGGAATGTGGGGAAAAGACATAGAAGAAGAAGGATGGAGGTCATGAACAGAATCAAAATGTGGGAGAGGAGAAAAAGGCAGAGGGAAATAGGAAGAAAAAGTATTAATATAGCACAATATTCAACAAGAAGGAAAATTATGGGGAGGGAAAACAGACATTGGAAAAGACCCAAGAAAGGAGAAGAGAAGGAGGTGAGGACTTGGCAGGGGAAATAAGCAACATCAACAAAATAAGTAGATTTCTTATTTTATCTTCCAAAAAACTGCTGCCAAAATAAGATAATACTCAACTATAATCACCATTATTAATACATATATGTGGACAAAGTGAAGGTGAAGAGGAGATTATCCAAGGATATAGCTCTGGCAAGATGCCAGGCACCAGGGAAACTCACAGGAGGATGCAGCAGCAGTTTTCCTGAAGGGAATGGAAATTCCCTTGTCTAGGGTAACCTGCGTAGAAAGTTTGGAGCAAAGGCCTGTTGCTTCTGCTTCACCTTTTGAGGAGGAAGGGCAGAGTAGGTCATCAGAACAGCCTGCTGCCTTTTCCAGTCTCATGTCAGGTTTGGGTGAGGATGCTACAGTGGCATGCAACAGACCATTTTCACTGCATATTTTGGGTCAGAGAAACCCAATTTCTTTTGTAGGCTGCATTGCAATATTGGTGGCAATTCAATAGTGCTTTTGCAGCTGAGTCATCATTTGCAGTTAATATGAACTAGTGGATTCAGCTTTGCAGCAGCAGTATATTGCTGCTATTCCTACATGGTATCCTGGGAAGCCTTAAGCATGTGAAATTCCCTGTCTGTTCCTCAGATTCCCGGTCCATAAATCAGGTAGTGGTACTCTCTGATTCACTAAGGTGTTTTGAGATCCACAAGAGAAAAACACCCAATAAGAACTAGGCGTGACTAAAATTACCCTTTCCCTCATGTACAGTGAATTAATTTTCTTCTTCATTTTCATGCCTTTCATGTGCTCTACATTGCTTTTCTGTTCTGCTTAGTACCTTGATCACATCAATAAATTTATCTTCTCTCTTGCTTTTCTTCTTCATGGAATTGCAGCTATTTCATAACTTAGTTCTAAAGTAAAAGAGTGAAGAATATGAAGTAGAAGAGTAATGTCATTAAAGACCCTAGAAAAATAAAAACCCTTTCCTCCTAATCTAGGTATAACATGCTAAATCCCTTTACCCTGCTTTGAAAATAGATACAGAGTTTCAATGTTCATTAGGGAGTATGGAGAGGTCAGAAGCCCTCCACAATACACATTCCATATCCCACATGCAGTTATCTGTATGAATAGTGGAAAACATCATGACCTGTGCATAACTTGTTTAATTCTTAAATCTGAGTATATATTTTCCTATAGATTATATTGCCTAGCATTTTGAAGGTATTAGCTTTGTCATGAAGCCTGTTTTTTAAAACTATTAAAAAATATCCTCCCCACTATGCACAAGCACCTCATTTCCTTGTACTCTAAGGCTTCTACACACTAGCAGTGATCTAAAATACCCCACCTGCTTGCCCCTTGTATTTGTAAGCATTAGTGAAATTATTAGTCTCCTCAATTTACCCAGTACAAGCAATACACAACCTTCTACTTATATTCCCTTATAAAAATACGAATGTAGCTCAGCCCAATAGCTTCTACATTCAGTAGTATTTTCCCTAGTGGTGGCTAGCCATTCGTAGGAGCTTATTAGGCTCCTCTTACACTGTAGGGGGTGAAATGACAGATGTCTATCAACCAAATGAAGTTCAGTCCTTAAAGGGGGAGATGGAACTAAAAAAGTCAAACAATAAAATTTGATAATATGTTTGTAATTAAAAAGTTATGAGTGACTTCCAGATATCAAAGAAAGGAAAAAAAAAAGTAATTATTTATATTTGGCATGATTTTCAAAGTTGTCATTGGATTCACAGGTTCTCATTGAAGTCACTGTAAACTGTGGGTACACAGCACTTTTGAAAACCTTGCCAAAATTGCCTTTATACTGCAAGTTCCTTAGGGCAGAGACCTGTTACTCATTTGGCAAATTACATTGCAAAACTCCTTTACCCAAACAGGCTGCTTGTGTAATAATTAATAATAATTAATAATTAATAATAATAATAATAATAATAGAAGATCACAGATTTGTGCTGGAATGCAGAAATATCTGATGTGGTTCTATAGCCTTCTTAATAACACAGTATTTCAAAGCATTAAATAAAAGCTCATTTTCTAGGCAAATCACCAAGGAAGTAGGACCAAAGGAAGCTGGCTGAGAACAATTTAGAATCAGAGAGGTGTTTGCTTGGTCAAACATGGAATTTCCCTTCCACCACACGTTTCAGGCTCACATTATTTGACTCATAGGCTGTCATTTGGAAGCCTTGTTAAACAGGTAGGCCATGAAATATGCATCTGCCCGTGGTTGGTTTAGAGTGTAGAATAGATTCATGTAAGTACATACATCAGTGTACACCTTCAGCCCTGGGGATGTTGCTACACTCCTCAAATTCATGTGCAATCCCTCCACCTGTGACAAAGACAACTATGAATGAGCATTGACTCACTTCACTTTGGAAGTGCCAGAGCATTAGGTTTCAAATTCAAAGGGTATCAGCAGAACAGCTATTATTTTCTGCTCTTACTTCAGAAATCTTACTCATTTCAGTAACTCAGCCTAACCCAGCTGTAACTCAGTACAGTATTTTGCAGTTTAATTTACAAAGTAAATTAATTACACATCTTCTCAACAGACGTATGAAAAGCCAGACTTTTCATACACTCTGTGAGAGTGACAGAAACATCACTCTCACCCCAGTAACTTCAGGGAAGCTGCAAGTAGTCCACACCTTCTCAAAACTGTCGGCTGATTTCTCTAAGTCTGGCTTTCCTCCAGCTGTTCCTCAGTTGCAGAGTGTGGATAATGGTACCCACTTTTCTGAAGGGCTTGGAGTTGGATGGTGAAGAGTACTGCCCAAGGAAGATGTGTGATACCATCAGAGGAACATCTGCTGCATGGCTGTATTGGCACCAGTGTGGCTCCAGGTGCTGCCTATGTCAGCAGGCAGCATTGCAAAACCCCTTTCACAGTAATATTTATCCAGAAGATAATTATGAGGAAAAGGAAAGAAAACTGACCAGTCCTAATAAATACCAGCCCTTTCAGGAATAAATTTGAAAGCTGGCTTTGTAGGTATCAGATGACTGGAATTATAAAGTTGAGCATGTGCTTATTTCAATGAACCTGGTCAAAAGCGCTGTGTGGAATGTTTATTTATTCATTCATTTTTACTTGAGTAGACAAAGTAAATCTACCTTTGGTTTTCATAAAGTCTTTCTTGCTACATTTTATTTAGTTTAAGTTGGCATCTATTTGATTCAACATGGAAAGCCCAGCCAAATCCAATTAGTGTTATTGAAACTCATGAAGTTCATTTTTTTCTCTTTTTTACCCTCACTTTAACAACCCAGAAAAAGAATTCCAGAGACCAAAATTTGAAACTGTTCCCCTTTCTCACCTGCACAAGGGATGAGATGGAAGGGAGTAAATAATAATAATATCACAAGTACAAGACGAGGATGAGCAGGGCTTTGAGCAATCTGTTCTAGTGGAAGATGTCTTTACCCATGGCAGAGGGGTTGGAACAAGATGGACTTTAAGGTCCCTTCCAATTCAAATCAGTCTATGATTCTATGAGAAGTGAAAAAAATCCCTGTCTGTGTAGCCCATTTTTGCCTGGCTGCCTGGTTGGTTTGTTTTCCCCTCTTGCTACAATACTGCATTTATTTCTATTTAAACTCCTGGGCAGCCCATCTCAAATCCCAGTGGATTCAGATACATGTGGCAAGCCATGGTGCTGCTGCTTTTACCCACAGAGCTCAGTGTTCCTCTCACAAGCAGGGAACATGGGGCAGCACCTGTTTCTTCTGCCTCCTCCCATCCATCCCTCTGCCACTGGAAAGCTCCACATGGAGCCTGGGCTGGTGAAGGACAGCAGAGTGTGATCTGACAGCTGCAGGGAAGCATGCAGTCCCCGTCTCAGCTCCTCCACCCTGGCAGGTCCACAGGCCTCGCTGGGTCACCAGCTGCCCCCACAGGCACAACTTCTGCCTTGGGGAATAAGGTGGTTTCTCTGTCAGCTCCCAGCTGAGGTGTCTCACTCCGCTTCCCAAAGGGTGTAGCGGGTGGCAGAGAAACAAGTTAGTTTTGCTCACAAAAGCTTTGGTGGCTCATAACAGAAATGGTGCCTTCAAAAATATTGCTAAAATATTGCTATGAATGTTTTGCAGGGGTTGCCACAGAAACTTGTAGAGCATATAATCCAAAATAGGATGTCTAGACAAACTCCTACTGTCTGACCTTTTATGTATTTCCTAATCCAGCCAATCTTGCCAAGCAAATTGGTGACTAAGCAGCAATTCCCTTTACATGGTGTCGTAAAGGCCTGACAAGGCCCAGGTCACGGTTATAAATTTCAGTCTGGCTACTTCAGCAACTCTCAGCTTCGTTTGCCAGCACGGCTCCCGTGTGGTTTCTGGGCTATGATGTGTGCTCTGGATCACCATGAAGTAATTTTGGGGCTGTAAAATCCAAAAGCCACAGCTCCGCTGCGAAACAGAAAGCACTTTCATCCTGCAGGACCCCAGAGTTTACATAAAATTGTAAAATAGGGAGGCTGGAGAGAGTCTCGGGCAAAAGCAGAATGAAAGACGGCAGCACGAGAGGCTGCAGCAGCTACCTTCTTCTGAGGGCCTGGGCCTAGCTACACCCCTTTTTCCTAGAGCCCCAGGTGCTAACTGCTGGAGCCAGCAGCACCAGCATGTCATGGAGGTCCTTCTACTCTGGGTTCCCATTTTCTCCTTCTTGAACAAGCCCTTTTGTTTTCCTTTTTTTACCAGAAGTAGCCCTACACAGAAAGGCTTCCATCCTCCCATCACAGCAAAAAATAAACAAAGTGTCCTTCAGTGATGTGTCATTTATCAGTATGGTCAGATTCCAAAAGAATCCAAAAATGGCAATAAAAACAGGGAAGGAGGCGGGGGCATTGACTCAATACTCAGTAACCCTTAAAAAACTATGTAATATGTTAGTGTAACTCAGAATACTCTGGGATTCAGTAGCAGTTTTTGTGATACAGAAGTAAGCAGCAGTGCACACGTGTGCATAAATGCATTTGTGCACATACAGATCACAGAGCCCCAGAATTACTTGTGTTGGAAGGGACCTTAAAGACCATCTTGTTCCAACTCCTCTGCCATGGGCATGGACACCTTCCACAAGACCAGATAGATCAGAGCCTTGTTCAGGCTGGCCTTGAACACTTCCAGGGATCGGGCACCATTCTGGGCAACCTGTTCTAGTGCCTCACCACCCTCTCAGAAAAGAACTTCTTCCAAATGTTTCATCTAAATCTCTCATCTTTTGGTTTAAAACCATCCCCCACCTTGTTCTGTCACTATCTACCCTTGTAAAAATTCTTTTCCCCTCCTTTTTGGAAGCCCCCTTTAAGTACTGAAAGGTGCTGTAAGGTTTTCCCAGAACCTCAGATCTCTCAGCTTGTCCTCATAGGAGAGGTGCTCCTTCCCTCTGATCAGTCTTTGTGTCCCTACTCTGGACTTGCTCTAAGAAGTCCACATCATTCTTGTGCTGAGGACCCCAGATATGGTGATGCACAAGCTTATAAAGGTGAGTAGGTGAGTAGATTCTTACAACAAAAATAATTTGAAGCAGAAGCTTTTTTTTTTTTCTTTTTTTTTTTTTTTTTATTTTGTTCCACATTGCCCATTCCTCTCTCCCACAGAGCAAGATTTGGGGCTGTGCTTAGGCTGAAGGTAGGAAGGCTGTCACGGGCAGTGGTCTGAGACTGAAAGTATTGGCGTTTCTGAGTTAAGTTGTCCCAGGTACATGTTCTGGTAAGCTTAAGGAGGTCTTGTGCACACCTCAGGGACAGGGCTGCAGAACAGATATGTTACTGAGCCAAGAGCAAGTGTGAGAGAGAGAAAAGAGAGCTATTGTCAGAAGGAAATAGGAGGAATTAATAAGAAAAAAAGTTAAATTAATTTCAATTTAATCAGCCCATTAATAGTATCATGTGCTGTACAGTATTATGTAGTGGTAATTACCCACTATGTGTATTAAACACTGGTAAGAATTAACAACCTAGTATCTGGCCTCTCCATATAGCTTGTTATAGAGAGGTGTTGGATTTTATATATATTTTCTGTGAACTTTAATTTTCCATGTGGTGTTTGATCAGGAAATGGAAAGCCCCTCACGTGGAGTGCCAGAAGAAACCTTCCTGAGTAGGATGTGTTCTGCAGTGTGTGTGGAGAAGATCCCAGGGGCAAATATTTCATCTTCTGAACCATTCACTTCTGTACAGTATGTTGTTTCTACCACAGAGGTTTCATTCCTGACAAATATTAAAAAAAACCCGAAGGTGAAGAAAAAGATTTCTGTGATGCATCAACAATTCATACAAGTGCAAAAGAAATTAACAGCTTGTGATGAATTGGAGAGAAACAGGAGGCATGTAAGGAAAAGCATTGCATTGAATACAGGTTCTGCATTGGTGATAAATCCCCTTCCTTCTGGAGCTTCACAAATTTCTTCTTCAAACAAATGGTTAGGCCACCATAGCAGCTGAAATCTGGAAAATTTCCCAGATCCTGAAAAAACTATCTCCTGAAGGGGAGCATCAGGCAACCCATGCTTTGTATGTGGATCAGGAAGCTCTTCTTTGGATATAAACATACAAGAACTAAGTAGCACTCATGCAGCCTGGGCTGTGTGGTTCACATTAAAAATAGAGACGACAATAATGGACATGGAAAGAGGGTCACAGATGTCTAGAAGAACAAATAAGCAAGCATTTGAAGAATTCAAGTAGTGCAAAATATATAACATGGTGAAGAGTAGTCAGAAATTAGCAGCCCAAAGTGAAAGCAAATCTAGAAGTTTCTAAACCTCTCCTCCTAATAAAACTGAAAAAACTGTAATTTCAACATTAACCATAAACTTAATCCTAACCTAAAAACTAAAACCCAAAGCCTTACTCTAACCAACATAACCTTAACTCTAATGACCCAAACCCTAGTAACTCTACAAGTAAGCCATAACTCTAAATGCCCTAACCCTATACCCTAACCCTAATCCTATGTCAATGCAAATTTAGAAGTGTCTAAAGCAAACCTTACTGCCTTCCTCCAAACCAGGGTAAGACTGGATCAGACTTCTCGCATTAGAAATAATTCCTTTCAACAATTCCCCGAGGCTGTTTTTCTGGCCAGATTGTTTTATGGTTCCTCCTTTTGTCTTGAATGAAAATGATGAGTGTGTGCTCTGGTCCTTTGTTTCAAGGGTACTCTCCCTTGGTGGAACAGAGACTTGTGCTCTTCCATCTACATAGACATGGGTGAGTCCCCATTGTTGGCAAAGCTGGCAGCCCCAGTGTGTTCATTTTAACTGCTGGCTGCAAAGAGCTGCCTCCTTGGGGTGCTGTGATGCTGGCCTTCCTCAGGAGGTCCTGCCACATGCCTTCTTCCCACTCCCTGCTCTTCATAGAACAAGGACCTACTTTTTTTTTTTTTTTTTTAAAGAAAGACTTGTGTTTCTTTCAAATGGCATATATAAGCAAAGTTATATTCTGATGTATGGTTAGATTTCACTGAGAAAATGGCAGTCTGATCTCTTTGTTTCAGCATCCTCAAACACAATTATTTGTACATGTGTATATGTCTGTCATTTTCTGTAATATAGTTGTCAAACTGCACCACAATCCCACCCATGAGAAATGGGTTATTTAGTTTGATGTTTGCTTTAAAGTCTGACCAGGGCTTTTGTGTGTTGCTGGTTACTGGTTCTGGCAGGATTTCATCTGAGCACAGTACTCATTGCTACTTCCTCTGTTGCCTATTAATGGTCACAAGATGATCCAGTGAAGAGACAGTGCTCCTCTGGAAAATATTTATATGGGAAAGACAAAGCAACATGCTAGAATTTTTAAACTACAAAATTAGTGGGCTTATACTTCTCAAGGTCTTCATTTTCTCAGATTTATTTTCTTGTAACTAAAATGCAATTGGGCAAAATACCATGGTGTGCTTTGTTACAGAAAGCATAAAATGTACCCTGATGTATGAAAGGAATGCATTTTCATCTTTTCAACATAAACGGGAGGCAGGTGGCCAGCAGGAACTATTGACACCATCAATCTTTTCCCTCTTTTTATATCTTAGAGAAAGTTACAAATTTTACACCCAATATATATAGATCTGTTTCCTGTCACCGGTAGCCTCATCATTTCTCTTACATTCCTTCTCCTCATTTAGTACATCTTCTTGTTGCATTGTATAGTAATTTTGATTTTCATCTCCAGAGGACACAACTACCACTGTAGGATGGTGCCTTGATATAATGAGAATGCCAGATGAACAACTATTAGATAGAGGTCAGCAGAAGTCAACACCAAGAACAAGCAAACTGGAACAAAAGCATCTTGGTGTCTTTTTTTTAATAGGAATAATAGTATTTTTGTCTTATTTGAAAAACTAATTTTCCTGATACAGGCAAAAGCAGCTCTTACCTCAGATTTTGTGGCCTACATAACAGTCAGCAGAGTGGTAGGAATAAGTAACTAATATAATGTTTCTTTGGATTAACATTGAATTCGACAATGAAATTGCCCAAGCAACCAAATGCTGACTCCATCCCAAAAATAAATGCTAACTCCAGGCTAACTGGAACCTGGAAATCTTATGAAGACACTAACATTAACTGCTCCCCTGGAATGCCTCAACGCCGTCTGCACATTCAGCTGGTCTCACTTTACGTGTTCCCCTGTCTGAGCAACAGCAAGCTGTAGGCAATTGAGTCAGCAAAAGGGAAGTGAGTGCTGAAGTGAATGCACACAGACAGAGCCCAGCACTTGCAGTTGGTTTGTTTAATGGCTGAAGTCACTGATATCTTCATAACACCATTAGAGGTCAAGTTGCTGTTGTCTGAAAGTGGGTTTTGCCCTGTGAGGCAGAGTCTCATTTAGGCTGCAAGTCACCCAGTCAAATTCCCCTGTCAGCTATAGGCCAGTAGCAAGTATTCATTTCACACTTTTCATCCCATCATCAGGAAAAGGACTAAACCCAGTGGCCACAGTGGCAAGGAAACAAGCTTCTTGTCTTTGAAAGATACAACATCTTACATATGTCTTTCATAGTCTGAAAATCCAGTCCACGTCATCATTTTCTGCAGCCCCTAACTCCTGTATTACAATAAAAACAACAGGATCATTGTGTTTTACTGGACAATTCCCTGGTGAGGAAATCTATTTGATCTTTGACCTTTTTCTGTGTACAGTTTCAGGATGTTTATCATCACCACACAAGGTTCAGCAGTGACACTATTTCTAAAGCAAATATCACTGTCCATAAACATGGACGATGCTGCCAAAGGTCTGTTGGCTGAATCTTTTAAATAAAAACAAGAACATGAAAGTTAAAATGGGCACATTGTGGGCTCAGAGATTATGAGAAGAGCTATAATTTTAAAAAATAAAATGGAAACAGAAACTCCTCAATTCACTTAATGAAAAAATTCATAATTTTGATATTTGATACTCATCAAAAGGGTGATTGGCGTCCTTTTTATTATGCTGCAACTAAATACCTTTTGCCCTTTTTATTTCAGAGGAGCATCTCTGGCATCCCATTACATGAGGTACTGTCCCAGTAAGGGTTAACCAAGCTGGCCTGGCAGTTGTGAATTGCTTTTTTCAAAGCACCTTATCATTAGAACACATTAGCTATCAAGCCCCATTTATTAACCCCATTTATTAGTCCCATTTATTATTAAGTTAGTTAACTTTAAGAAATCAAAGCAAGTAAGAGAACATTACTTCAAACACATTCGAATCTTTGCCATGCAGTTTTTGCTATATTGTTTTCCAATGAACAAAGAAAATTTGATGAAGGGAATTTTTAGACATTCTCCATACCAAAGTAGGGACTTGTAAGAAAAGCTAATGAAAACTATAGCACTACATTAGTCAAGGATAGAACACTATTTCATACAGCAAAAATCAGAAAAACAATGATGCTAACAAGCACATATAAAAAGAATATCCATTGGGACTCACAACCTTGCTTTTGATCAAAATGTCCCAGTTCTTATCCAAGCGGGTTTCCTCTGGCCCATGTTCAGTGCAGAAAATTGCCACAGGGCTGCTTGCCAAGCTCTGTCTAAAGGGAAAGAGCCAAGAGCAAGGGTAAAGAAAGAAGTGGCATGTTGTAGGAAACACCTCAGCAGGTAATACCGCAGAGAGCCCAGACACCATTGTTAGCTGGAAGACTGCCACCATTTACAGAGGGTGTCCAAGTACTTGCCCTCACAACAAAAAGGAGATGTGATTGCAGCCTGGATAGACCTGTCTGTGATAGGTTTTGTCTGGCAGCTCTGCAGGACAGCAGTAGTTAAGGCATGGTGGCAAAGGCATCAGCACCTTCCTGCAACAAAGCACCTCCCTCAGGTGACAAAGCCCCACAGACCTTGATTTTTGATTGTTGGGTTGTGGGCTAGTCTTCACTGCTCTTATACCCAGACTAGCTAGAGGCAGTTTCAGGCAGTAGTCAGGCTGCCTGCACCCTGTGCAGCAAGGCCAAGGGTTTCTCCTGCCCCTAGGCAGTCAGAAAGCATATGCCTTTTAATCTAAGAGGGTCTATTTTCCTCTAATCTAACAGATTCTAATCTACTCTATTCTAAGGTTTTCTTTTTAATCTAAAACAGAGTATCCAGAATGTAGAAAGATCGCATTGCATTTAAATGGTAAGCTCCAAAAATCAGTCCCTGCCTTTGCATTTTGGGTAACACAGAGCACAATGCCAGTCCCATCTCAAAAGGCTTTGTGAGATGTGAACATGTGTGGAAACTACACAGGCCTTATACTGATCCTACTACTTTTACACTGAGATTAGTCTGAGTTTCTCAGGTTAACAGGGAGCAAAGTCAGATCAAACTGCACTCAAATCATGGTATTGTGCTGAGCAAAGCAAAGTCATTAGTTTTTCCCTTTCTACTTCCCCATTTCTAATTTTGAATAAGGAAGTTATCCTGGGGCATCTTCATTCCCTATTTCTCAGTGTCATAATGAGTGTTCCTCTTTGACACGTAAATAGTTTTCTCAGGTCGATGATTTTCTTGTATCCCCTCAAAAGGTTATTTCAAAGTAGTCCAAAAAAGCCACATCCACACAAACCAGAACAATGTAAAACTGGCTTAATTTCAGGATGATACAAATCCAACATGCAGATCCTAACCACTTAAAGGTTTTATGAGTTGAAATTTATTCAAATCTGAAACTCAAGTCAATGTGAAGGAATGCAGGAAGAGAGGGGAGGCCAATCATAACAGAGACACCCCCTCTCATATTTGCAGGAATTGCCTTATGCTAAAATAATAGACTTCTGTGTAGAATCAGATGTTTCTTCTATTAAGATGTCTAAAAAACCAGGGTTTTATAACATGCAACTTTTCCTAGAATTGTGGTTCTATTCCACTATAAAAGTTCATTACCTTACTTACTAACCAGCAGAAGCAGGCCTTTCAGGTTATCCTTTTCCTCTCTGAATCCAGCCTACAGGATGGTTCCAGCAGCCCCTAGCACCCACACAGGAAGAGCTCACAGGACTGGAGACATGCCAGGGTCTTAGAGACAAGGAGTTGCCATTAACTCTTCCTAGCCCCAGAAGAGATACCAAACTGGTCTTGGAAGTGCTCTGCCAATGCAGTTCAAATAGCCTAATCTACTTGAAACAGTCAGTATTTTCCCTCAGATAGTCCCATCTGTTTTTCTCCTCTTTTCAACTTCTTTAAGGCTGGGATGGTTGTTTCTGTATGCCTCTATATGAACATCACCTGAACATAAATTTACCAGCTCTGGCAGCCCTCCCTGCCAGAACTCCCGATCAGAGTAGGGATCACTGGGTATGATCTATACAAAATATAGTCAATAGGAGATTTAGACCTAAGGGAGCAAAGAATGCTCAAAAGACTCCAAAAACACTGCATGCATTTTGCAAGCCTGGTAAGAGAAGGCATAAAGCAGTGGGGTGATCACCCAACAAAAGCCAGATTTCAAGAGGGGTTGGCCAGTCTTTGATGGGGCAAGGTGCCAATGATGCCAGCTGTTTGCTGGTACTTCTGCAGCACTTCCCCTACGCTTTATTCTGTCCTTTCTGTTTGCAGCACAACAAAATTTCCCCTAAATAACCACTGTATTATTTTATAGGTTTGACCTTGTAAGTCTTTTCTCTTATTTCCCTCTAAGTCACACGTTATCTCTTTCACTGTTAAATATTTCCTGTCTCTTCATTCATCGGCTTATTTTAGCTTCTTCCTTCCTCTTAATTGGCTGTCTGCCCCCTATATGTCTGCCTTATATGTTTAGACTCTTAGCCATTGTTGCCTGTTTTCTTGGCCAGTGAATTGGTTCCCATTCTTTGCCATTGTGAAATTCTCAAAAAATAACTGACTTGCTTCACGTTCCCTTTGAGTGAATCATAACTCTTGCAGTCTCCAACACAGCAGCCATCTTGAACCTGTGGCACTTCCCTGGAGTGGAGTTCCACAGCAGGAGTAGGCACTGTCTTGGGCAGTAGCCCTTCATACCTCACTTATGATTAGCAGGTCACTCCAAGCTTCATCTAGGTTTTATTTGAATTCTCTAATTTCCTTTCTCTACTGAAAACAAACCTTCCCTTCTTTTATAAAACTTGTATGGAGTCCCCAGGGAAGCTAACTTGAACTTTGGAAAGCTGTATTTGATACATCCTCTCAACCCATTGAAAGGAAGCAACAATTCACAGATACCCTCAGCCACTCTCCTTTTGTCTAACATAGACACAAACATATGGATGTGTGGGATTTTTTTATCCCCATGAAGTTCTGTGTGATAGCATACAACATTAAGATTCTCAAAACCTCTCAGTTCATGCTGATCTAAGAGGCACAAGGATCATACCCCAAAGCAGAATTCTTCAGAAAAAGGCATTTTCTTTTTCTATACCTGTTTTACTGAGATGTTCCGTCCCAGCACTTAACCCTTGATCTTACTTAAGTGCTGTCATGTTGTTTATATTAGAGATGGCAGAAAGAAAAAGCAGCAAGAGGGTGAGTAGGAGCTCTTATGTCTCAGATTTGTTTGATTAGCAAAAAGCACCCAGTGAGCTCCCGAGAGCACAACTGAGGAACGAATGGGATAATCCAGGATTAGATTTCTCTACTACTTTTTGACTTTTAATTTTTTAAATGAAAATTAAGATTATTGCTGCAAATCAAGAGTTCATTAAAATATCGAAACTGGAAAGAAAAATATATTGAATATGGCTGAAACACAGATCACTAAGAGGGAGGTCTATCTTGGGGCCTTGCATATGTAGTCCACACTATTAGAGACAAGGAATGTGCATGCCAGATGACCTGGTGCTGTGCAGTTGCAGGGGCCACAGCATTCAACCCCATTTGAAAGTAATTCTGATTGTGAATGCAGCATTTGCTGAATGAAACGATGCAGTAAAAATAAAAAATGGCAACCCAAAGTGTCATGTATATTTACTAAAAATAAGTAAAATCAATCTGATTCTTTTCCATTAGTATTTTGTTTGTATCAGCTTTCCATCAAGTTGTAGACTGTCTTTGTATTTATCTGAGCACAAAATAGTCCTAAAAAGAGGAGGAAAGTGTCCTTCTTACTCCACAGTGCCTCAATGTAAACCTTAAAATAAGTAACTCTAGAGGACAATCATTCTTAGAATCTTAGATGAATACACAATTTCTGCCAATTTTTAAAATTTGCATTTCTTACTTTTTCTAGGTATACTTTCTGGGGCGGGGGAGGGGGTGGGGGGGTGGGGGTGGGGTTGGCATTTGTAGTTTGCAAGGTAGACCTTTCATGTATGAGGAGATTTGTTGCCAAGGTATATACAGGTTTAGATATACATGCTTCCATATACACCTTGTTATAACAAGTGTGTAAGTGCTGCCATTTTTGGAGAGCTTTCTATTTCCTCTCTTTCTTTGTCTCAGCATGGCTTCAGAATTTACTTGTGGTTTTTCTCCCAGTCACTGGACTCTTCACTGTAGTGAAGAGGCACATGTTTTTCAGTTTCTTTTACCTATACTGCTTCTCACTTAGATAACCAGAGCCATGTTCCACGTGATTAGATAGTGAATCTAAAATTTCAGGCTCACTAACCACTTCAGGAGACATTTGTGAGAAGCTGACACAAGGCTACATCTTTGGTGAGTACCTGCCCATCTCAAAGACCACATTCAGTGGGAATCTCAGCTATAAACAGCTTGCCATATGTGTACACACATACTGGAAATTTTGCATTTTTAACATTTGTAAATTGGAGCATCTTAGAGGAGATGCTATCACAGCTCAGCAGCAATCTCTCCCTTCATACTGCTCAATTTTCATTACAGGAATGCTTTATACCACTCTGTAAGTAAATAGGTATTAATACATAAAATGCCGAGAGAGAGACACCAGCAGCTGGTCTCTATCCTAGACAGCTCCTCAGTTTTGCAGGATTAATAAAACACCTTATTGTGCACTTGTCCTGGCTTGTAAAATAAGCATATATTCTATTTGCCATCTGTTGGAGGTGGGCAGTTTTCTTATCTCTTCCAAGAACAATGCCTCCCTCCGGGGAGATATCTTCTGTTAAAGGGCCACTGAATGACTCACTGCATGACTGATGGGGTTGCATCATCCCATTGTGAGATGCTCCACCCAGAGGGAAGAGCCAAGCATCCCTACCTGCACAAAATCAGCATTTTTTGAGACATGAACTCAACCTCTTCCCTGGATTCCCAAAGGAGCAGCTTCTTCTCCACTGGATTCCCAGAGGAAGACCAGGCCCATCTACTCTATCACCAGACCTTCAGTGAAAACTACACCCTTCTACAGGACCACCACTTCAGCAGCATATCATCTGCCACTCTAGGAGGAGCAGCCACCACTTAACTGGACTATCACCAACACCCTGACTCCTCAGGGTGTCAGGTTTCTGGCTCCATAAGTAGTTTTGTTTGTACTAATTACATTTTTTAATTATTATTATTATTATATAGTTTTTTTTCCTAGTAAATAACTGTTATTCCCATTCCCATATCTTTGCCTGAGAGCCTTTTTATTTTGACATTGTGGTAATTCGGAGGGAGGGGGGTTTACCTTTTCCATTTCACGGGAGACTCTAGCCTTCCTTCACAGACTCCTGTCTTTTCAAACCAAGACAACACTGCAACAGAGTACCCTTTGTATCAAGCCTTGGGCTCTCACTGCCCTTGAATTCCAGATTTTTGCAGGCAAGTCCTTATGGCACCACTAGGGCAGAGCTCAGCTCCAGCTCATGGCAATTCCCCACTGCACCATCTCCCCAACCAGTGGGGTTTCTTGTGTGCAGCATGTGGCTCAGCAATCTCCAAAGTGCACTGAGATGAAGGATTAACTCAGCACCAGGCTATTCAAACTGCTTTTAAACAAGTTCTGTTCCAAGTATTGTGGGTTTCCCCATGCCTTACCTCTACTTTGATTATTGTGGCCTTCCCTGATTGCTTAGATAAAGGCTTCTTGGAGTTAATGGGGAACACTATAACTCTCAAAATGGGAACCCACCTCACTGACTGATATAGCTCTCAAATGGAAGCTCATTCACTGTGCTGATAGTATGGACTCTCCTGCTCACACCAAGCTCTTAACTCATGATCTTTCATCACTAGCCCACAGGGAAAGATAGGATGGCTGGTCTAAGAGGCCTGTCTCCACCTAAGAGGTACTGCAGCTAATTGTTACCAATTCCTTTCCAAGTCTAGTTCTATGGCTCCAGTATTAGCCTAGGTTAGCTTAAGTGTTCCACAACACTTAAGCTTGTAGCATCACTGATTTCTATTTTGCTGTGACTTCCTGGCATAACTAGGCTATCTGTCCTAGCTACTCACCTCAGAGATGGGGATGCCCCATTCAGATGCCTTCCTGCCCTCTCTTCACTGTTTTGTGCTGAGAAGCCAAACAACATGAGTGACCTTCTGAATCACAGCCTTAAACATATTTTATGCAGATGCTCTCTGATCAACAGATGAGAACCTGTGTGTGAGAGAGAGTAATTAAACTACCAGGGATTTCCTAGAGCAGGAAACCAACTTGGAGTCTTTTAGGTGTTGGACCAGCACTCAAATGTGATGCCCATATTTATAACTATGTCAAAATGCACATGGACTGGCATATAGACAATCTCACCTCCAAAGCAGGATTGAACAGATATCACAGAAAAGTGCCACATAAAACCTCTCAGGGTTAAAGTAACTCAGCTTAGAGTTCCTCACACTCTAAATACTCACAATTTCCCTATGTCTGCTGTACACTCCAGCCATGATGAGCAGACCCATTTACACTTTCATTAAACCAAACATGTTCTGAAGAAGAAAAAAGTGCTACAATGTCTATGAAAGGTAGAGAGGATTTTAAAGAAATGTGAGAGATGAGGAGTCAGTGCCCGGTATAGGCAAAATGCTGCACTCTACAGTCATATGTGGAGTCACACATTCTGACTATCACTCATACGATTTCCTCCAGATATCTAATTTGAGTGCCATGTAAACCCACAGTCAGAAGTCCAGGTTTATTTCAAAGGGAAGAAGAAAGATAATTCAGCCATGGTCTACAGTCAAACTGCAGGATTCATCCCAGCTTGGATGTCCCAGTTTATGTAAGGGATGTGATAACTGACAACTTAGATGGATCAGTTGAACCCAGTCCTCAAAACAGGCAGATTGGCAGGATCTGCCTTGAATCAAAGCTGCTTCTTGTACAAAATAGACAAGTCTCCCATGAATGAGAAGCTGAATTTATCCAGATTTCTAAGTGTGCCAAAACTAACCGGGTATTTGACTTTTACAAATTCTTAACAAAATTCTTATCTGTTTGCAAAGTCATATAAGTAATAACAATCCAACACATCTAATGATTTTTTCTGCTAAGGCCGAGCACAGGAACCACATCTTCTGATGGCACGTGCAGTGCTGAAAATGTTGCTTTGTAGGGTAACAATTGAGGCTGCACCTTGACTACTATGTTCAGTCCTGGGTCCCTCACTTCAAGAAAGACATAGAGGTGCTGAAGTGTGTCCAAAGAAGGGCAACAGAGCTGGTGAATGGTCTAGAAAACAAATCATATGAGAAGCAGCTGAGGAAATTGGAGTTGTTTAGTTTGGAGAAAAGGCGGCTCAGGTGAGACCTTATCACTCTCTACAGCTGCCTGAAAGGAGGTTGTAGCCAGGTGGGGGTCAGTCTCTTCTGCCATGTCTCAAGTGAAAGGACAAGAGGAAATGTCCTTCAGTTGTGCCAGGGGAGGTTCAGATTAGATACTAGAAAACTATTTCACTGAAAAAGTGGTAGGCACTGAATAAGTTGCCCAGGGAGGTGGTGGAGTCACTGTCTCTGAACGTGTTCAAGAAGAATCTGGATATGGCACTTGGGGATATGGTTTAGGGGTGTCTATGGTGGTACTGGATTGATGGTTGGACAAAGTCTCTTCCAACCTTGACGATCCTGTGATTCTGTAACCCTTTGCTCTGGAGATTTGTTATCCCCTGCTTACTGGGTGAAAAAAATCCTGAAATTGATACTGAAATAATTGCTGTCCCCAAAGGCTTAAACACCCACTTCTTTATCTCCAAAGACAATGAACCTACAACACCTCTAGAACAGCCATCATGAAGTATCACAAGACCCTCCTCATCTGCTTAGAATGATAAATCTCTGTTGCCAATGATTTCTGTTTTCATGGACCTTACCTTGTTGACAATCACCTTGACAGTGAAAATCAGAAAATGTTCTTCAATCATCATGTCAGTCATTTTCCATTTCAAAATTGATTTCAAGGCACTGGCAGCTCTGACCACATGAAGCAACTCCTGCAACAGAGAACAATTCACCTATGGAAGCTATGGGAAAATACCCAACCAGCGACAATTGCTTGAACTCATGGAGCGAAAAATTAGAATCAGCTGTTTAGCATAGGCCAAAAGTTTCTACTGTACCTAAACTGAGAGAAAGCCAAGAGGGAATATATTTTGTCTTGGCTCTTTACAACAGCAGTGGTAAAAGTCACTTTGAATTCATGACTTACTCTTGCTTTAAAAGAACCTCACTTGCTGTCAAAGTATTCTACAGGTGGAAATGGGTGTGATGCAGGAAAACAGATTATTCATTCATTTTCTAACCTATATTTTCCTATCTAAACCAGAATTTTCCATGGACTATTGCCACCTCTAACTAAAAGCACAGCTTCTGAAATACCTATGACAGCAACACTGAATAGCTATTTTTCTGCCAAGTGGCTTAGAAAATAAGTTGCATGGGGCAAGTATAACTTGAGAGCAGACAACATGTCTTGCATGACTCATACCAAGACCTGCCTGCTATTCTAGTAGGCAGGGACATGAACTGGCTTCACATCCAAGCAGCTTTGCCTCCTCAGACTCTGTGGCACTTATGATTGGGGTGAAATCAATGTTTTACTCTCTCTGAGTAAACTAGGGGCATGGAAAGAGGAGTCCCAAATCTCAAAAGCCAAAATGAAGAATTCAAGGAAAGGTGAAAATTTCAGCAGTCCATTTACCACAGATGAGAGAAGAGAGGAATTTTAACTTGAAGAGAAGGTGGAGGTACTTTCTTATCACTGTTTCCACATTTGTCCTTGGTTTCTGCAGCACTGTTCCCAGCTGCCAGCTGCAGGCGAGCAGTCTGTGCCTTTGTGCACGCTTACAATTGTAAGTGCCATATCCTGGGATTGCTTTCTGCCTCTGCATTCTCAAGACAATTATTTTCACTTTTTGACATTTTTAGTCAGAAATGAAAGTGGCCAAACACATTATTAAATTCGGTCTCAGTTTCAAGAAAGGGATGATGTGGGTGTGTCTGACCATAACTACAATGAGGAGATAGCTGTTTCTAGGGGAAGTGTCAACTTTTATTTTTGAGACAGCCAAGTTGGCAGATACTCTTGGCTTCCACTGCACAGTTCATGTGAAACGCAAAAGTATAATTAAAAAAATAATAAAAGAAAGAAGAAATTTAACTAGTGCTGCCCAAGAAAACCAGACAGACACACATGAAAAAGGAATGATGTACCATATAAAACATTAAATACATGCACGCACACAGAGGCAGGACTCCGCTTTATAGGATTTGAACCATATGCACATCTACACATGCACACACACTAACTCACACCAATAAATCATTTTAGCCAGACTATCTGTCTGGTGTGTGGAACAGAAACACACTTATGAAATATATTTTCTTATTTTAGCAGCAGGCTAATAATTGATAAAGAGCCAGACGAGGGCTCTGAGTTTTATAGACAGATATACAAGGCTGCCGTTCTCCTGTGTGCCTTGCCCCTTTTCTCTCCTGCAGCATCTCCAGCCTGAGACCAAGCTGAGCCCCTTCCTGACTAGCACAGACTGGGCTCCTCAGCAGCTGCCCAGCAGCCCTGCCAGGGCTGGGCAGATCTCCTGATTTAGGTAAAGCAACAAGAAAGAGGTAACCAGTGGTGTGACTCAACAGAGACAGGAGTCAGCTGTGTGTATGGGCCTGGTCTTGTTTGGACAGTAGTGGCTGTTGGCTCAGTCCCTTGGGTAAGGTCTGGACACAGGGATGTGCTTCCAACATGGTCCCAAGCCTCCCTCAGCAGCATCCCAGCAGACAGCATTGGCGTGGGGTTGGCAGTGAGATCTCACCCTAAGGAGAGTGTGGGCAAAGCAGCAGAAGCAAAAATGCCCTGGTGGCCCTTCTGAAGCTGCCCCCACCACCTCTGGAGACACTTGGAGGCAGGGAAGCATGGTCAATACCAGTGAAAATAATGGATTACTCTGAGCACCAGGGCTTCCTTCCCTCCTCTGCATGTTGCTTGCATTACAGTGTCAGTCCCAGATGCTGTATCAATAAGATATTGTCTGCAGTTTTTTTTTTTTCCTAGGTTTTTTTCCCCTCTATCTCTTTTCTGTGTGGACTGTTCTCCACCTTTCCCAAACAACCTGTAAAGCAAAATTTAGCATCTCTCAGTGCTAACCCATTTCTGGATGCTGGTGTGACTCCTCTGGTCTGCTGGCTTTGGGCATCTGCTGGCAAAGGGGCAGATCAGGCAGAGGAGAGCCAGGCTGGATCTGGGCCAGGTGGAGGAGAGATGCCACACTGTGGGACCACCCATCCCAGGCTGTGTACTGCCCCTGGAATTACCTCTCCTGAATGACCCTGTGCTTCCTCTGAGTGGTCAGCTCGGACTGGCTGCTTCTCCCAGCTTTTTGTACTGTCTTCTGCTCCCTACTCTCCGTCTTAACTCACTACTGACTCTTCATTCTTTTGATGTACAGTCAGATCATGGAAAAAAAGAAAAACATAGACTTAAAATATATTGAAATTGTGGGAAAAAATAGTGAAACACAACCCACTCTCAAATTATTTCCATATTGCTTGTCATAACTAAGGGGCAACCCTTTTTCAGGCGATTCCATTTTTTTTTGGCCACTTAATATCCTTACATTAAAGGGCACCACAATTTGCTCCTCAGACTCTTTTGACAGGCAGAACAGGGATAAGCCCCACTTTGGTGAATCTCGCAAAACAGAGAGCGTATTTACTTCAGGGCCTGGAGTCTGCCAAGTAAGCCTGCCAACAGGAGGTGTTGCTGGCTTGGAAAGAGTATTTACCAGGCTTCCCACTAACAGAAATACCTGATGCTTGTAGTGATCTTCCTTCTGTTAGGCTGTAAGGAGTCCAAGGCTCAGGGAAGGCTGCTTTGTTTGGGCTAAGCCCTACACAAAAGCAGCCGGAGAGAGAAGCTGCACTGCCGGTTCTGATTTTCACTAATTGCATCTGCCTTGATTTTCTCCCCCTCATCATTCCTGTGTAAAAGGACTGGAGCTGCCTCAAGGATATGCCTCCCTTTCTGACTCCAAGATAGCTGGAATGCAATGTTCAACTTCAAGAAGGCAGTTGTACCATGCACACCCTATTGAGTAAAGGGAAAAAAATCTGAGTGCCACCAGAAAACTGGCTTCTCCCCTTCCCTACAAGGTCTTCTGCAACCCATCAGCAAAGCAAAAAGAAGTGAAACTTCAGTTCTGGATTCTGAAAGCTATTTTAGCTATCCAATTATCAGTGAAACCATCAAGATTTGAAAGTTAAACAGCATTTAAGATAACAATCACTTCAGATTTTGCTTCCATTACAATGGCACCAAAGTGCTTGAGAGCATCTCTGAAGGGCGCTCTCTAGGGGACTTTCCTTCTAGGGGCAGTACTACACACCTCAATTCCCTGCTGATCTACACAGGCAGTCACCACTTCTACTAGGTCTGCTCAGCAAGGTTTGTTCCAGGTTAGCTTCACTTTTAAACCCCATCACTCGTGAAATGATGACTTGTGCCCAACAGGGCTCTCTCCCATAGAGCAGAAAGCAATTCAGTTTGTAACTGGAGTGTGTTTTTGCTCCTTTGGGTATGGGAGGTCTATACTGTGCCGGGGCTGTGGGAATTTGCCAGCTGAGTAGAGATCCCACACTGGGATTGAGGAGAAACAGAATTCCTTGCACATCAGTGCTGACATTTTAATATTAAATCATTGCAAATTATGATGATTGCAGAGTACAGACCTTGGCATCTGCTTCTACCTTGGCATCTGCTTCTAGCCAGAGAGGAAAGGGTAGAGAAACAAGGCTCTGTCTTTAGCTTGTGTCCTCTGCTGGAGTTTTCCTACTCAGTTTTTGACTGTCATCAGTCGAGATGTTACACTGAGCGTCTATAGTTTGTGCAATGCATACCAGCTTCATCTAGTAACCCAATCTAGTAACCCAATTTACATCTTCAAACAGTTTGATCTAGGAATTTAAGGAGAACTTTACCTTCTAATCCAAAACTACATTTGGTTGAGTTTGGCCCTGTATGTGAGAAAAAACCCTTGGAGAAGCACAGTAGTTACTGTACAGACATAGCTGCTGTTTTTCCAAATGAAACACAGTATTTCATCTGTTTCAATGCTGTTTTAAGTCAAATCAATTTGGCCCATGAGTTGCTCTGTATTTTGCCACATTTGAATTTTGTGTTTGGAATCCAGGTTGGTAAATTAAGAATGACAACAACATGTCTGAAACAAGAAGAAATTAACTCTATTTATACCAACACAAGAAGAATTATGAAAGACTCCTGCAGCCAAATGTCAAGCAGACTTTGGCATGCATGGAATACAGTCAGGAGACTATAGAGTTTGGCAACAGAGAAATACCAAGGAGCTGGGAGGAAGGCTGGGTAGAAAGCAGATTCAGGCTTTTGCTGTGGTGGGGAGATTTGATGAAACAAGCCATCTTAGAAGGGGACTATATCTGGTGTAGGTGCCTGGACCAGTGATAACTATGTGCCCAGTACAGACACTGGTGTGTAGCACACTGGCTGGGACACGTGGGCTGGACTGCAATTACTCACTCCAAAAATGAAATGGTTAAGACAATTGCAGATCTGTCATGGACAGAGAAGTATGTGACATCTTACCAGCTGAAATATTTGAGGCCAAACGTTTTTACTCATTGGGAGCTCTGCCATTAAGCTCCCTCTCCCCTGATATTTATGATTAACACTTTGAAACATCTGCATTGCCTTTTTGACTCACAAGAATTCCAGTTATAGGGAAAAAACTTTCTGTAGCAAAGTTTCTGACTGCCAAAAAAGAGAAGACTTACAGAGCAGCTGTCTCTTACCCCGTTCTCTTCCCAAGGCAGTAAAACAGCCTTTGGAAAGGAGTTGTTTTCCAGCGCTCCTACTCACAGCTCTGTGCTCAGAGATCTCCCCATACCTTACCAAATACTAACAGGGCACCAGTCCCTCTCAGACTCCCAGGCTTCTGGAGACACGTGTGAGGGGGCAGTGGCCCTACATGTGTCACACCCACACACTGGCACCCCACTCACAAACACACCACCCTCTTTGCAGCATTAGCTTCAGGATGCCTAGCCAGGCTGATGGACTCTACCTTAGAACAGCTAGGATGGAGGCACTTCCCAAACTCAGGTTTTGGTCAAAGCTCCCAAGAAAGGGAAAGCAAAGTTTGTAGAAGACGAAATAGAGACACATGAGTGCAGAAAGCACATGAAAAATAAAAAGTGAATGATTTTTTTTCTTTTAACAAACTCTTCCCAATTAAAAGGAGGGGAAAGCAGAAAGTACTTGAAATTAGGTCCTATGGTTGCAGAACCACTTTTCTGAAATACAGATCTCTCAAGTATCAAACCACATTGCAGAATGACTAATTGTGGGGTGACTAATCCCTGTCTCCTCTCCAAAATTATTACTTCACAGTAGTGAAGAAAACATGCCATAAAGATGCTATTATTGCATCACTCACATTTATTTGCATTGAGAAAGACTGAGCCTTTTGCAGTACTTGTCTGATTACCAAGAGAGATGCTTATTCCATGCCAGAAAAAGAAAAGACCACTTCGTTTTCACAATTCATCCTGGACAGTTGTAAAGGTGTTTGGTGAAATGCCTCGGGGCTGGGGAGATTGCTTTCAAGCAAAAAAAAAACAAACCCCCACAAACAACAAAATGAAACAAATGAAAAAAAACCAAAAACAAAACAAAAACAAAACAAAAACAAAAACAAAAAAACCCCAAACACCATTCCTCCCCTCCAGAAAAAGGAATTGGGGGGCAGGGAGATGGCAGAAGCAGATGGATATTCAGATTGACAGAAAATTAAAACATGCCTTCATCTTGCTTTCATTAGTCTTCATTATATGACCATGACATCTTTAATTGCTGCCCTGCATACATAAGTAATAAAAATGTAAAATGTTTAAATGAACTGTGGCTCCCAAAAGCCATTATAAAAGATTAATGATGAGTAAGTACTATTTGCTAACTTAAACATCTTCAAGAACCACATCTGAGCAGCCCTTGTGGCTAAGGTGATATTAGAACAATATTTGCTGGACTATTTGTCTCAACCCATTATGCCCCTAGCTTTGATGGTTTTGATTATTCCATCTTTAGCTAGTCTGAATTCTAGACATATTTGATTACAATTTATTCATTCCTGACAAGTTATCCCACTCCTGCAATCCAAAGAAAGAGTCTTCAGGTACTCACAATCATATTCTGTCTTCAAGAATTGCTGATGCTTGCTTTGATGGCTTTTACTGCCAATGTTGTTGAATATATAGTTTATTAGTAGCGCTCCAGAAATTACTGTGTGAATTAATACACTATACAGCTGAAGGGAAAATTACACAACCTTTTCTATTTAAATTGGAATCAGTACCAAGACCCATCTTTGAACTACAAGTTTGCCAGGCTTGCCAGGTCATTTAAATCAGTGACAGGAGGAGTTCTTTCCCCTCTCTGCTTCCTTTGCCTGTCAGGAAAACTCCTTGGGGTGGTGCTTGGTCTCCTGCAACTCTTCTCCTGCTGCTGCAGCTGCCCTGGAAGCCCCCAGACATTCCCAGTAGAGTCTGGACGGCTGCTTTGGTGACAGCCTGGGCTCAATTTAATGAGAACGTTCACGTTCACTTGCTATGCTGGCGGTCTGCCAGCATATTTTCTTGAGGCACATAAGAGAGAGAAGAGAAATGGTGATCTTTAACAGGTTTTTTTTGTGTGTGTTTTTTGATTATTTTTTTTTTAATCCAGCCAAACCTGACTGGAATTTCATGGATGAAAGAAAAGGCACCTCTTTAGCCCTGGGGCTTTGTCCCTGCCAAATTATAAGGGCCTACTGCAAGCAATGGAGTTGTTAGAGCTTCTAAAAAAAAATAAAAATGTTGAAAGAATCTTTTATAATGGAAAATATTAGGCAACCTAAATCTTGGGCCAGCTGGTAGCGGGCAGTATAATATAAACTCTTTGGAGGAGAGCTGTGCAAATAATGGATTTTCAGAATTTCTCGTCTCCCACTCCCCACTCCCAGTTTGAACTATTTTAGCTATTTTCTCCAGCTGAAATTATTTGCCAAATTCATCCAGTTGCTAAATTCTCCTCAATTTTTTCTTTTCTCCCTCGACAAGTTTCTTATAAAAACAAACCCATTCTCCCACCTCTGGCTTGGAATTACGGCGTTCACCAGTGACACAGCTAGGAAGAAATCTGCCTGTGGTCAGCTCACTCATTTTTTGCTGCATTCTTGTTGGAGCTCACACGTTACAGGAACCAATCTGGCCTGAGAGCTGCCTGGCAGCCTGCAGGGGAGGTTTTCCAGTAGTCTCCACCATCCCTGAACCAACCAGCGCTGGGTTGGGAGCCTTCACACAGTGTGGGGCTGGAGGTTCATTAGGCTGTGGTTTTCAGGCTGAGTCTTTGCCGTACCAATTCGTAACAATGATGTTTCTGATGTCAACTGCAGACCAGATGTTGCCTGTCAGTGCTGTGCCGATGGAGGGGAGAGGTGACACAGGAGGTGGGAGGCTCTGAGGAGTCAATGATCCCATGTCATTCCTTGTAAATATGCAGGTGTTAGCTGCGGTGTCCTGGCCAAATCCCATTCTGGCACTTCACCAGCTCTGGCAGTTTACCTACTTAGAATCACCTCTGTGCTCCTAATTGCAGGAGTTGTTTCTCACCTTCCTTCCTCAGCAGCAGATTTGTGCTTCACAGCTGGCACTGCTGCATCCCTATCCTGCTGCTCCAGGGGATGGCAAAGCCCACATCCTGATATCCCCCATATCCTTTGGGATAAGCAGCAGCCCTATGCCCAGGGCTGGAAGACAGCTGCCCTGCAGAGCCAGACAATTGACAGACACCCAAGGTGAAGCTGCAGCAGGTCTACCCATGGTGGTGGGACACTATAAATGTACTTAAAAAAGCTGCCTGAGCCCTAAAATGTGGCTCCAAAGTAATGAAACGTGGTTGTTTGGCAAAGGCATGCAGTGCCTTGCATTCAGAGACTGCTTTATGGCTGTCAGTGTAACAAAGCCTGTCCAAAAACCTCTTTTTTTCCCTTCCCTTCCCTTCCCTTCCCTTCCCTTCCCTTCCCTTCCCTTCCCTTCCCTTCCCTTCCCTTCCCTTCCCTTCCCTTCCCTTCCCTTCCCTTCCCTTCCCTTCCCTTCCCTTCCCTTCCCTTCCCTTCCCTTCCCTTCCCTTCCCTTCCCTTCCCTTCCCTTCCCTTCCCTTCCCTTCCCTTCCCTTCCCCTTCCCCCTTCCCCCTTCCCCCTTCCCCCTTCCCCCTTCCCCCTTCCCCCTTCCCCCTTCCCCCTTCCCCCTTCCCCCTTCCCCCTTCCCCCTTCCCCCTTCCCCCTTCCCCCTTCCCCCTTCCCCCTTCCCCCTTCCCCCTTCCCCCTTCCCCCTTCCCCCTTCCCCCTTCCCCCTTCCCCCTTCCCCCTTCCCCCTTCCCCCTTCCCCCTTCCCCCTTCCCCCTTCCCCCTTCCCCCTTCCCCCTTCCCTCTTCCCCCTTCCCCCTTCCCCCTTCCCCCTTCCCCCTTCCCCCTTCCCCCTTCCCCCTTCCCCCTTCCCCCTTCCTCTTCTCAGAGAGCCAAATTTGCAAACAGAATATTCAGATCTTCTGTTTAGGGCTTTAAGTAAATGGTGAAGTGTGAGTGCATTTTATTATAGAGATCATAAACTGCAGGATCAGACAGATAATGTAGGTTCCTAAGTTCAAAAACACAACGCTGAAAATTTTGCCAAGAAAGAACTGGTGGTGATTAAAAGTGAAGCAAAACTCCCAGTGTGAGTATAATCTCTTCCTGTTGTTGGTGGTGTTGCATCTTTGTTGGAGGCTGCCACTCTGCATGAGCTCAGTCAGCAAGGCCTCTCTTAATGTCGTGTGCAGCATAAACTGAGCTGGGCAAACTCCAGCTTGGGTTGCAGCTCCACAGCCACAGGGATTTCCTTCAGGGCAGGCTTGAATCCCTTAATTGCATCAGCAGAGCAAGAAGGACCTGAGACCACTGGGAACAAGGCACAGCTCTGAGCTTCAGCAATGTCTGCAAAGCCGCATGGGAACAAAGAAGGGTTAACCCAAAACCTCATATTCAGCAATTTGGCAGTAAACATTCAAAGAACCATAGACTGGTTTGGTTGGAAGGGACTTTAAAGATCATGTTTTTCCAACCCCTCTGCCATGGGCAGGGACACCTTGCACTGAATCAGGCTACTCAAAGCCCCATCCAGCTTGGCCTAAACACTGTACACAACCAAGGCTAAAATACTATTTTTTTCCATTGTCCTCACCACACAGACTCTTGAAACATTGTCAACGTTTGCTTTTAAATCTGGGAACTAGGATGTATTCCCTATCCAAAGCTTGGTACAGAACACTCCTTCTGAAGCTTCCTTTTTGCAATTTGAAATCATGATGGAAACTGTACAGAAGAAAGATTGTGTTGTAGCTACATGCCTTCTTAAATAATTGCTTCATGGATAAATATTAATAGTCAGCACTGACTTCTATTTTTACACAGCAAACTGAAAAGTTATACATATGAAACTCAACAAAAAATGTCTTTCTAAAATATGGAGCAAAACCAACTTCAAGTATAAACAAAACAAGTTATTTTGGGGCTTCTATTATTTTTTTCATTATTTTATCATTACTCTATCTGTGAGTAAAACCCCGACACAGATTTCTTTGGAAATCTTTGAGGCTGTGTAAATATATATTGTTGCTAGGTTGTGAAGCATCCCAGCTCCACAAGACACAAACTGCACACATTAGCAGAGTAGGAATAAAACTACCAAAGGCCACAGGATCTGACTGACCCAGGTTTCTGTCACAACAGCCTGAAGACAGCCGCATCAGGTAATGGCCCAGTTCCTTCTGGTAGGAAATGCATTCATCTGTGGCAGGGATGCCTGCTTTGGGTAGCATCTGGTCTAGGAACTGCAATACTGGTCTAGGAACTTGAAATACTGTAAGACTAGAGACAGCAGCATTTATACTAATACTACTGCTCAAATTTTTCCAAACATGATCATTGCTCCTGCACTGAGATTTTCTCTTCACCCTGTTTTGTCCCCTCCAGGTTGCAGCCTGGGACATTGCAATGAGAGAAGGACAGGATTTGGCCTCACCAGTTTGGTGCATCTGGGCAGCAGAAAGCCTTCTTCAGCTGAGTAAGGGCCTGTACAGTAAGGTCTCCCTGACTCAATGCCTGCTGAGTGACTCACTGGTCACTCATCTATTGCCTCCCTGGCAGCCTGTGTTAAAGCCTTTCACCAGATGCTTCTGGTTTACCCCCTTGCATATATCCCTCAGTGCTTTGCACCATCCAAAATGAGACCTCCTCCAAGACCTGGTGTGCAGACAGCATTTTCCTCTCTCCAAACTTGCCTGTCTAGGATTCCAATCAACAGAAGGCAGAAACAGGAAATTATGGGATTACCGCGGCTGTTCTCCATGTGCCATGCAGCTAAGTCACTGACCTGCTGAAGAAAGAGAAATGGATTGGAGGTGGGTGGGAGCAGGCACGACCTCAGAGGCACAAGTTCAGCCAAACGTCCCCAGTCAGGACGGGTGGCTAATGGGGCTGGCACTGCTGATAATCAGCATCTCTGGGTCCAAGAATGTGGCCAGACAGAGCCTGGAAATCAGTTGGGACGAAAGTGATGCAACTTCACCTTCTCTGAAATCAGCTTGGATGAAAATGATGCAACTCCATCTTTAAGGAGCCAGGATAGGTCTGAGGCACATGAGTTTTCCCTTCTACAAGGCAGCCAAAGGGCAAAGTGTAGCACAGCTGATGCACTGACCCTTTTTTGGACTGCAATAAAGCTAATTGTCTTCTATTTCCTTCACCCTTTCTCTGTTTGTTGCACAACATAACTTTGATCATAAAGCTCTGGAGAAGAAGGATTTTGAGCCCAACTCTGACCTCACTTATTCTGGCATAATTCAAGAATAACTACAGTTGTACTTGTAGAAGATGAAAATCAGTCCAGTTCTTTTTAACTGGGCAAAATTACTGGTCCACAGAAAGAAGAAAATAATCAAAGATGTAAATAATAGAGCCGGCTGAAGAAGGATACTGTTTTCCTCTTCTAAGTTCAATTTTTTTTTTTTTTTGATAGCTCTTTATATAATGTACAATTTTATAGAAGAAAACAAAAATTGGAAAATTCCCATCAGCTGAAACTATTCCTGATATTGTCTCCAGTGGCAACTTGTATTATAAGACAGAATATGGCTCTGCTGGGATGTATGGTTTCACTTATTTCAGAGCACTGACTGAACCCATTGACCAAAGTCAAGTGGCTGTTCAGAAAACAGCTGAGAAAACACTGCTCTTTTCCCATCCTTGTGTGTAAGGTCAGTGCTGAGGAAGAGCATCCAGCACGCAAAACTTCTGTAAGCAGACCTTACTGACCTGCCATGATCAGTCAGCTACAAAGCAACTGGGAGCTAAAAAAGCTCTCCAGGGATCAGTGAGTGTCCTGCAGGTGCAGTTTCAATGCCAACAGCACCTGAAAATCCCTGGGGTTCAAACCCGCTGTGGTCTCCAAGGCTGCCAGGGCAGCTGGATCCTCAGGAGCTCACTGGGATGCACGCACAGCACGCAACGTGCTGACAGCACAGCTAGTGAGGAGGGGAAGCTGTGGATGTGGTACCTTGCCAAAGGGTGTCTGCCTGCCAAGATACAGGCAGCCACGCTGGGAGAAGACAGGAGGAGAGAGGAACCCCAGGCACTGACTGGCTTTATCTTCCAGCTGAGAATCAGTCCAGATTAACTGCATGTGTGACCACAGAGGCTTAAACTCATTCCTCATCATGGTTATGAAGCATGGCTGTGAAGCACAAAAAATGCAAGAAACAAAGGTATTTAGAGCCTTCACATGGTATGGTGCTGCATCGCGTGACTCACTGGGTTTAGCAAATGAGAGACTTTATGTGCAGTCAGCCCTCTTAAGCACGGAAAAGGCCCAGGGAGGCTAAAATCTTGATTTCTTGAATCGAAATATCCCAAAGGATTTTGACTAAGTACCATGCCAGCTGCTGGGTTCACACCAGTTCTGCAAGAGCTCAGCAGCATCAGCTGTGTTTGAGGGAGCTGGTGATAGAAGAGGTCCCTGGCACTGGGAGGCAAACACAGGTACCCTCTTCTCTTCTGAAAACTGCCCTCAAACTGGGGAGGGCCAAAAGAAGCAGATGTGAGAGTCCAGATAAAGCACAAACCCCAGGGTCAGGCTGCCTCAGTGTCTTTCCTTTCAAGCTGAGCAGTTCAGACACATTAAACTGATACATATCTGCCTTGAAAGAAATGGCCTCTCTGTGTTTTCCATCACCCAGCATGGCCAGCCTGTGGAAGTGACACCCTGCAAAACCATGCTGTAATCTGCATCAGGAGTGAAATGCGTCAGCAGACACGTGTGCAGCCTCTGTTATCCCACACTTCACAATGCTGGCTGTGAGGAAAGGAAATGGGGGGTTTTGGGTCAACCACTGGACCTACTAGTAGGGAGCAGTGATGAGTGATGTGCTATTCCTGGGCTTGACCACTGCTTTAGACTTCAGACTGTGTGCTTGAGTCACTTGAGTCATCAAAAATGTGCATCCTTCAGCCACAAAAGTGTTTTAAGGAGCTCAGCAGCTCCTTAAACAGTGTGTTATATAAGAAGTTATTTAACTTTATTTGTCAATCAATAACTCCTTAGACCTGTAAAGCTCATACAGATCATGTGCAGTGGAACCACAAATATAACAATAATTTCCAATTATTATTTTTAGCATCAAGTTTTATTTCTTTAATTACTGTTTGGTATATACACATATTTTTTAGAAAGGGTAGGGTAGACTTAACATTTTTGCTGGATCTAAGCCTTTATGATGCTCTTTACTACAGGACAACCTGCTTCACAGACACATCCTACTAATGCAGTGGTCCTGGCTCACTTGGTCACTGGCAGCAATACCAAGGGGTTGGTCTGCTAAAGGCAGCATCCCCCTCTGCAAGCTGGGATCACTGCTAGAGATGCTTTGGCACCCTGTGCCTACAAACATTGCCAAAGGGCTCTGGTGCCAGCCAACTTACATTGAAGCACTCTTCTTGAGTGCTGCTATTAAATCATAGAATCATGGAATGGTTTGGCTTGGAAGGGACCTTAAAGCTCATCTAGTCATGAACTCCCTGCCATGGGCAGGGACAACTTCCACTAGACCAGGTTGCTCAGGGCCCCATCCAACCTGGCCTTCAACACTTCCATGGATGTGTTCATGGATGGAGCATCGACAGGTCCTCTGGGCAACCTGTGCCAGTGCCTCACCATGCTCACAGCAAAGAATTTCCTCCTAATAACAGGGAGGTTCAAGCAATCACCTGCCTTGAGGGTGGCCCTGGGACAAGCCAGGTGCTTTGCTGTTGTGCTTCAAAGGGCATGTAGTGCTTGAGGGGAGCAGCCCTCAAAGTGTTGTCTCAATCACTCTGCCCCACCCCCTCACATTATATGGATTAAACCCTGAAATTACTGACTTTCTAATTTGTCAGTGAGAGTTTTCTCATCTCACTTGCCTCTGTTAAAACTGGCTTTCTAAAGCGTCAGTGGCAAAGTGCACTGGAGGGAAAACTGAACCAGAAACTCCTACATGGGTCTGACTGTTTGTGTAGATGCTTAGTTGTCATTTGCCTGGCTGGAGTCACCAGTCATGGGAGGGGTGGCACCAGAGCACACCTGAAAAAACCCAGTGCCTCATTCTCCAAGGGGCACTTCCTGATGGAAGAACTTTGCTCTTGAAGACAAAAAGGGACAAGGAAAGAGTGCTGGGGTTCCCCCCCTCCACACTTCCTCTGCCCAGACCACACTGCTCAATTGGAAAGTTAAAGAAAATAGATGAGTTTTCATACACCCACCTCTGCAGACTCATCCTGCAAGTCAGGCAGAGTTTGTTCTCCCTCCTTCCCACGCATCGCCTCTGCTACTCAGCCTTGGCCCTGGAGCCCCTTCTCCCATCTCCACCTCGCTGCTACTGGGTGGAGAAGTCACCATAAACCCACTTTAATTGCTCTGACCAGCATGGTCTCCCTGGGGCACATCCCAGGGGTGCACTGGCACCGGGTTTGTTTCTACAGGTGGGCTGAATTGTGGCTGTTGTCAGCCCACACTGAGTCCCGGTGGGGCAGTGCAGCCCGGGCCCCATGGGCTGTGCTGTGGTGGGTCTCCCCTCCCTGCCTGGCTGCCGGTGCTGGGTGCTGGGTGGGAAAGGCTGTGGCTCCTGCTGCCTTCTCAAGAAGCTTGCTGCTGAAGCCATCACGATGTGCTGGCAGGGAACATCGGGTTCAGCACCAGAGGAGTGGCTCTCAGTGTGTGGGGTGGGAGAAAAGCACAAGAGTAACTCATTATATACACCAAAAGGGGTGGACTTAATTTAATGTCGTCATCTGACCAGGGCTGATTTGTTTTGTAAAATAAAATGTACAACAAACCTGTGGTAAAAAAAAAAAAAAAAATAAAGAGAAAAGATTGCCGTGAGGATGAGAGGTGGAACGGCTTGGCCCAGGCAGGAGCCCTGGAAAGGGTCCAGGGAGGCCAGAAAGATCCATGAGGAGTTTCCTGCAAAGAAACTGTTCAAGAAATTGGTCAGAAGCACTGTACATGTGACGCCTGTGTGGCTCTGTTTGGGTGGAGGGGGGGCCATTGTCTGGGAAAGCAGCCCATCCTGGAGATTTGGAGGGGAGAGAGTGGGAAAGAAGGTGCAGTCTGGATCAACCTGATCCAAAATAATATGTGGTTTGTATTTTCTAAGTAGAAAATTAAAGAAAAAAAAGAACCCCAAAGAAGTAAGCAGAGCAAATGATTTCATGTTGGAGGAAATGTAATTTTTCCTATTTAAACCCAAAACAAACCAAACCAGAAAACTCCCAGATTTTACAGTTAAAAGATTTGTGACATGCACTGAAATATTTTCTGGCAAGGCCCAGAGGTCTCTCCTCTCCCAAGTACCATGAGGCTGGTGTTACTGGAATGTCCCCTGCCTGGATGGGAACACCATCACACTGAGTTTTGAGACCCCACACCATGTGTGCTCTTGGAGATTATGCAGCTCTGACACCATTACCCACTGCCAGTGTTTCCTTTGTTACTGTGGACCCAAAAGCTTTCCATCAGCAGCACTGGAAACAGGATGGGTACAGGACCTGAGTGTGAAACTAATTCAGAAGAGGTGCTGGAAACTGACGCTGATGGCATCTTTGGAAACTCTTTCACCAAGCTGAAAAAAAAGGGATTTCCTAAAATGACTGAAAATGAATTTGCCGCATCTGCAAAGAGTGCCTTGTGGGTTATCTGTCCCTGAAAATAGCTAAGGAAGCACTACAGTCAGCAAATCTTCAGTTTAAATGACAGCTGCTAATGTGCCCATGGGTGATGGCAAGTTCCAGGTACACTAACAGTTGTCTTGAATCCTGAAAACATAACTGTTTGAATTGTTAAGGCTCTATTAGTTTGCACAAAAAGACGGTCTCTTTGGCCAAAGAAAAGCTAGTTTTGGATTCAAGGACAACCTGAAATTAAAGCCAACAGTTTGAGAATCTGTAATTGATCTGCTCAGAACAAATTATTTGGCTACCTAAAGAAAATTAAAACATTTTAATTTTTTTGAAAGAAGCACAAAGAAGAAAAATATTAACTTGTTGAGAAAGAGGAAATTGTATGGGCAAACTAAAACAAGCAAGAGTTTGACCTCCATATTGGGCAAGTGTGTGCAAAGGTGGAGAACAGAGGACTCGGTTTAGTTTGATGAACAATCCAATTACTGCTTATGACATAAAATTAGACTCTGTGTTTGAAAAAGAGCTACAGAAACTAAAAATATTTTATGCCATTGACCTTAACAGTCCTCTGTAATGTACTTGATGAGAGGGATTTTGTTTTATTTTTACTGACACAAGTTCAATAGATTTACAGTGATGAATTCAATAAAATTATACACATGGCGAAGGAAAGCTTAGCTTCAAGGCAGTAGAACACTGTCCAAGAAACTTAACTCCTCGAAATTTGCCATTTTCAGCTGGAAAGGAGAGTCTCAAAGGCATGACTCCAGCAAGGCTATTTAGTCAAACAGTACCAGATGGATGTGTGGGATTCACCTTCTGCTTTGGTTATGAATGAAAGTAGTCAGTTAGGAGTTTGCTGAAGGCTATTTTTGCCTGGAGAAGTCTGGTCAAGATAAGGTTAATGTAGCTGTGCTTGGGTCTGCTGTGCTTTGAGTGAAGGATGTGTGGAAATGGGAGGGAAAGGAAGCTCACAGGAAGCCAGGTAACACAATGACTGAAGTACATTGCTTGAGTGAATTCAGTTTGTGACATTTTGCTGGGATACAAAATGTCATGGTCTCCAGGAGAATTTGTGACTGAGTTTTCAGTATTTTCCTTTTTCCAGGAACCTCACCAACAATACAGCTCATGCTGTCCATGAGGCACAAATATCATTATTTCCACTCTCCAGACTGGGAAGCAGAGAAAGAGTTTTTTGACTAATCTCTGAAGAGCTGGGCCCTATCAGGCTTTTGATAGGCTTGGAGCATCTGCCTCTCTTTAAATGGCCAGGGGTTAGGTACCAGCCCCTGGGAAGCCAGGTGTAATGGACTAAACAGGGAGTGACACTTCATACTTACAGGAAGAGAAACCCTAGGCAGAGAAAGGTCTTTCAACATGGACTTCAATGTATATTTGTGTCTCTTTCTCCTTGAGGAATTTTTAAATGGTTTTTAAGTGCTTATGTAAACTCAGACTACTGTGGTATGCATGCATGTATAATTTCCAACATGCCTTTGGTCCTGAAAAATTGAAGCATCTTGGGTTTTCTCAGCATTTCATGTCCCATGTGGTATCAGATGTTGGTACATACAGAGGCACCACCTGATGAGCTGACAGAAGCCCAGAGCTGTGTTCAGCCCAGCTTTGACTAAGCTGCCACCCTCCTGTCGCCCCTTTATCACTGGGGCAGAGCAGTGAGGAGGTTCAGGGAGTAGGACACATCATACAGAGCAGATCCATTGATCACATCATAGGCAGCTGGTGGCCAGATATTCCCCTCCTGCCAGCCCATGGCCAGCCCTTCTCTCTCAGGGCTACCAAAGCCCTCAGCCTAACAAAAATATCTCTTCTATCTACTGTACTGAAGGCCACAGATCCCAAGCCTACCCTTAGCAACCCATGTGTTTCAGAGGTAGTTCCAGGGAGGGTAAAAGAAACTGTTGTCCAAGAAATGCACACAGATGTCAAGTACTTTGTTGCGTGATCAGTAAGGTAGCTTGTTTCACCACTTAAAATTCATCCAAAGGGCTCTTTTGAATAGTCAGAATCATCCGTAGCAAAGGTATTTTTGAACATACCTATGCTCCTAGTTCAGAGTGTTATGGCTTTTTGGTTTTGCTTTGTTTTCAAAAAGGTTGATGAAAATCATTTTCCTAAACTCACAGCAACAACATAACAACACATGTACAGAAACAAGATAGCAGTCTCATACAGGAAATATTTCTGCTTTCGTTTTTATTTTATGAATACATATACAACAGATGCATAATCTTCCACTATCCAGGCTTAAAAGTAACAGGTTGTTTTTTTTTTTTTTTCCCAAATAGCTTAAAGAGGAAAATAAAACTCAGAATGAAGGAGCTGTGACATAGCCAAACCATACATTTGAAAACTTAGCTAAAATTACTGCTGAAATGTGCCTCTGTGTGTATGTGTGCATTGTCCTGCACAGTTAAAGCCTCACCCAAGATATTTAGTAAATGAATAAAAAAATGCTTTGGCATAATCAGAGATTCCTCCATGCACAGTTTATTGACATTTCTGAAACAATAAGAGAACAAAATCGGAGGACTATATCATATATAATTTCCTCTTCTTGGGAGCAATGCCTTTAAATGCAATGGGGAAATGAAGAGGAGTCTGTTGACAAGAGACTTGGTTATATGGTGCAACGGTTATATTAGCAGGATGCAAGCAGCTTCATATAGAAGAGATGGAGAGATATATGTATATAATGTAAAAATGCTATTTTTTATGAGAAAAGATGGTTTTTCAAGATAACATAAAATGAACCACACTAAGACTAGCTTCCAGCAAAACATTTTGCTTTATTAGTTCTATTTTCTAGCTACAAGTCAAGCTGACATCTGTCAAGCTTTTTAACTTTTCATATGGCAGTCTATAGGAAACGTTTCATGCAATGTCTACAATGCTAAATACAGGGTAAATAATTGGGATTAAACACGTGAGGAATAACGGATTATTATAAGGACCAGTAACAACATATTATGTACATAGAGCCATATTATATTCTCATGTCTTCACAGTAATGTGCAAATGTGACAAATATGGCTTTCATTCTTTTTGTAAAGAAAGTAAGACATAATTATACAGAAGAATGTTTTAAAACACTTAGTTGGATTTCACCATTTTGTGAAACCTGTTCAGTCTTCATTGCATTGGGGTTAAGGAGCCACCCCAGTTCGGGGGTGTAGTTCGGGTGTGTTTCCAGCAGGGGGCATAGATTCCTAAGGCACAATATTAATGTTAAACATTTTTAATTTAGTCATGCTATTTTATTTTAGTTTTGTTTTTTTTTTTTTTAAATTTTTTTTGGTTATATGAAGTAATATGTCTTTGTTAGTTATATAATAAGCAGTTGATTGTAAAAAATACAATGATGAAGGCTACACTACATGCCTACCTGTAGCTCCAGGAACATTAGCTAATCTGAAAACACTTTATACAGCGCCGCATGTGAAACCAAGGTGGATTTTTGGTAACATCTTTTTCCATACATGTAGCAGAGAGTTATAAGGCTTCTGCGGAATAATAATATTATAACTGAACAAATATTTTACACTCTTCCGTAACAGTATTTACAGTTACTATAACTCATATTCTGACATTTGGTAAATAACATGTATCTTATATGCATCCTTTTTGCCTATCTAAAGTGCTTGCTTAACTGCGTGAGGAAAGAAAATGCATACCTGCTTTAGGTGCAACAAATTCTCAAAAGAAGTAGCTGAAATATTTGCTGTGGATTTGAAATGCATTCTCAGAAATTTAAATTATTGCTAAATTCAGTGCCCTTACTAGGCAATCATCTATATTACTTGTCATATATAAATATATGTATATATACTAGAATGTATGTACATGCATACACATTCATCTATCATGTAAAAGATAGATTTCAATTTTTTGTCCATCAACCTTTTTTATTTTGTGCTATTCAATTCACTTGTGCTATGGCAGAAGCTGGATCAAAATCAGAATCTTACTATGCTACTACTACCAACCCTATGATTCATTAGCACGTAATAAAGGTAATATGCAAAAAGAAAGCTGAGATGATGATGAATCAGGAGGCTTTTGAAATGGACTGAGAATAAGGCAATAGGCTGTACATTACAGCAGAAGAAAAGCTGAGGAAATTCTGGAATTCATAAAGGTGTCTTACTTGAGTTGGGATTGCTCTCCCTACTCAGCTGCAGGGTCCTATGCTTTTTTCCAGTATCATTCTCCAGAATTCAAACTAGAGTTTCTGCATCTACCAACACTTTTAATGGTAGCAAATTCAAAGCTTATTAAAAATGCCCTGATGCCACAACCTGGTAAAATAAGGCACTTCCAGGGCTGTATTCCAGCGGTGCCATGCCAAAAGGATCAGCAACGGGAAGAAGTGCTCAGGTTTTGCTGAGTTTCCTAGTTTTCTCCCATGAATTGCGCCGTCTTGGAGTGTACTCTTTCTTCTCTCTTTTGAGATGATTTTATTTAAAAAAAGTTGTTTCATCAGTTGAAGTTGAGGAGCAACTTCTTTGTAAGCAAGAGGTAAATCTTCAGTTCCTGGTGGAAGATCAGAGTGGTACCAGGCAACGTCTTCAGTTCATTCAGTATCTCCCAACTAGAGGTGATGTGCCAGCCAAGTCAAAAGTGTGTATTTCATACCAGGCCCACACTGAAAGCTATGAGTGGACATTGGTACTGGAAAGGTCATTCCTTATAATTTCATTTACTGCAAAGAAAGAAGACAAGAAAAGGAACCAGTTAGCATCCTGCTGCTGTAGGCAGTTGTCCTCAGTCCACAACCCCCCTGAACTTGCACTCATTCCTTGACAGCTTCAGTACAGCTCTGAACAGTGAGTGTGACATCACCAGGTAGCCTGTACAGGCTGATCACAGTGCAAACCCAGCAGGATTAACCAAGGTTATTAACATGCCAAATGCTATGTAAAACCAGGCATCATAGACCAGCAGCATCCTGGATCCTTGATGGCCTCAAACATACTTAACATTTCAAATTGGTTACAAATAAAACATTTCATTTGCTCTAGAACTGCCTCAGAAATGCAAAGCCAGGAAGACTACAGGAGACCTAGAATAATCTACTCCTTCCACAAAAAGAGTTGCTTGGAAAGTATGTTAGCCATGGTAGGTACTGGTGGCAGAAAGCTGCCAGTCACTGAATCAGGGTACGTGCAGCTGCAATGCCTAGATAGAATACAACTTCACATGATGATTTTTCCACTGTGGGTTGATATTAGGGAAAAAAAAAAGAAAAAAAAGAAAAAAAAAAAAAAAGAGAGGAAACTGCTGCATGCTTGCCCATTCCCTGGAGCTGGTAACATGTCTAAATATATACCCTCCCATCGTGGTGACCAAAGCATACGGACATGCACTCTTTACTTCTTATCCACACAAACAAATGAGAGGGACAAACAACTTAAAAAAACTCCCCTGGCAAGAGTCAGAGGAGACAATAAACAAGGTCTGCTATCTCAGCATCAGCCAGCCAGACTGCATCTCCACTGATAAAGAGTTGTTTTCTTCACAAATCTTCTTTCTTTTCCCCCTCCCCTGAAGATCATCAAGCAATACAGTTTCCCACACTCCAATTATGTCCATGTGATTTTTGGCAGATGGATAGGAAATGACTGAACCTGACAAAGGTCATCAACACAACATCCCTTTTATTTCCACTCCACCTCCCTACAGCAACTGGCACCACCTGATTTACACGGAGATAGACAAAATGCCATCAACAGGACTATCACTGCTTTTGAATTTCTCTAACATTGCCAGGACTGGGAAACACCTGCCCACATTATGGAAGCACCAGGGAAAAGCCTGCATTTTCCTTTCCTTGTCGGCTGCTCTTCACAGTAATCCAGATAGCTTCATGTGTTTACTGGAAAAGACCAAGCCTGTGTAAAACCAGCTTCCTGAAGCAATTAGTTGGGTACATTTGGTGTTGGTTTTTATGGCTTTTTTTTTTTTTTTCCTGCAGACCTATTGCCCACTTAATAATTGCAGCACATGAATCAGTCAGGATTTGTGTCACAGGTCCTGGCCACCAAAACAAATTCTACCAATGGAGACACACACCATACTTCACAGTGGAAATAGCAGTTGCATTTGTAACTATCTACTTATAGCAGCAAACTAAGAAGTATGGAAATGAGCTTTGAAAATACAAAGCAGTTCTTCCCCTTGAGAGTGCCATGGAGTTCATCTTTAATATTACCAAAGAGCAAAAACAAATTCAAGCGGCAAGCCCTGCACTGAGGCAAAGACTGCTCTGCACGTTTCCAAACCCAGCAAGAAGTGCCACCCCAATTACATGTGGCCAGACTCCAGAGAGCTTTAGGGACTGAGTCTCTGCCTTGAATGCAAACAGCATTTCACTTCTGTGGAACTCTGCCACGATGCTTTTGTAAAGATTGCTTCTGTGATAAACTTCTAAAGGCACTCTCAGGTCTGCGGCAAAATCACGCAGCGATACCTTTGTGTTTTATGTGACAATGAAAACAAATCCTCCTACCGGCCAGACAGCATCATAGTTTTGCTAACTTTCCCTCAAAGCTTCTGTTAAATCAAATAAAATTAAGACACTAATCAGAGCTATTCTCACTCTTTGTACAGTTACTTAGTGATCAGAAACATCAAATAATGAATCTTCACAGTGCTTGTGTAAAATGTGAACACAAAAACATCACTGGTATTTCATGGGGACAGGGAGGTGGAAATGTGGAGACCCTTCCCATCTCAGTCAAGATTAGCACCAAGGCATCTCAAATCTCTGACTAATGCTGTAGCACTTGCTGAGTTACTATTGCTTGATTCTTTCAGTAAAACTTTCAAAAGCAACAGCCTCAGCCTGCAAGCTCATGCTTTCCCCTATTAAAGCATGCCGCAAAGGTATTTTGAAAGCAACTTGATGACATGAGCCAAAGGTCCAACTCCAAAACCAGCTTAGACACTCAAGAGGCTGCCCCTTCCAGTCACTCCAGTTACCTTCAGCTGATCCTCTGTCACTTGAGCGCTGTAGGACACGTCTTACTCCAGAAATGACACAACTTTTCCTTTCAGCTGGGAGCCCACCTGCCTTGGCTCAGGCCATGAGACCAGGGTGCTCCT